>NC_137467.1:184330790-185530790 GCF_964235325.1 Thermobia domestica | reverse complement strand
CTTAAGATTGATTGCAGCTTCATCTACAATCAATGAACGAAGACGATCTGTTGGCGTTATATTATTTGCCTCTAAAATTAAATCTAGTACCTATCAAGTATTATCTTACATTGAGTCTATAACCAAAGAAATCATCAAGTGTTCGATCATAGATAACCTTAAGATTGATTGCAGCTTCATCTACAATCAATGAACGAAGACGATCTATTGCCGTTATATTATTTGTCTCTAAATTAAATCAACGTATCTATCAAGTATTTTCTTACATGGAGTCTTACAAATCCTCTTGAGTGCACCTCAAATAATCCTTTAGAAAAATGTATTGAAAAATTACACCTTTCCGGATTTTGTCAGAGCTCCATTTAACCCTTTCCTTACTACAGTTAAGCAATTGCTCTAAATTAAACTTAGGATGCACACTACCCCCATCAGAGCTTTCCTTTAACGTTTGAAGTTCTTCACGAAGCACATTTGATGCGATAAGCTGAAGTTTCTCTTAGGCTGTACTTAAATCTTCTTGTTTCTTCTGAAGTAAAGAGTTCAGTCGAGTAACTTTCACTATTCGTCAGCGTTTGAGTGGCTTTATGAATAATTTGTCCGTCAAAACAGAATAACTTGGAAATCTTTCTTTTAAGTTTTACGTCTCACGTTTATGGCTAGGATAAAGCAAACGATGATGATAAGAAATGAGTGCAATGTTGGAATGAGTAAAGTTGTAGGAAACGGGAGAACCTAGAGAAAACCCTCGTACACTGAGTTTGTCACCCACAATGTTCACTTGCCATAAGCTCGCATCGAACGTAAGATCCCGTGCACCAGAGGTGAATGCTCTACCACTGAGCCCGCGCGACCCATGAGAAGGAATGTAGGCGAAGTTCGACAGTTATTTTTTGAGCAGAATATGATGTTCTACCTATAATATTGGAGACAAACCTTTATTTGCGAATCAAGCTGATTTTGTTACTACTCTCTTTCTTTAACAGATTTTCAATTTATATTACTTCTTTTGTTTAGATTATTTAAGTATCACTACAATTGTTACACACTTTTACCACTTTTATTTTGTTTTCTAAATTTCCTCAATTGCATATGTAAAAGTAAAAGAATACATTTTACGTCTCTACAATTTCATATGTGTTATAAATTTAACAAATCATAGAGATTTCTATTATTATTATTATTATTATTATTATTATTATTATTATTATTATTATTATTATTATTATTATTATTATTATTATTATTAGTAGTAGTAGTAGTAGTAGTAGTAGTAGTAGTAGTAGTAGCTTCATTTGTTAATTCATTTAAATTGCATGAAAATGTCATAATTGTCACATTTATTTCCGTTTTCCTATAACGTGTAAAATATCACATAGTTCCAAATATTCCTAGTGCAGAAAGAATATTGCATTATGGACAAACACAATTGACGAAAGATTTAAATGAGCGTAAATAATTATTTTCATTTTTATAATAATTTTATCCTAGTACAGTATGTACTTTTTAACCGCTCAACCTATTAAGGATATGTTAGAAAGCCGTCTTTCAACAGAATAATGGTATTACTAAGAAATTACGGGACTTAACTGCTTGACTTAACTTAACTGCTTAACAAAATGAGGAAAAGATTTCGTGCAGCATCTGCGAAGAAGAAAAATGCGATTATGAGATACGGCAACTCCGCAAACAAACAGTCTTTTTCCCAAACGTTTTCTCAGAGACTTTCTCATTAGTTTTGAAACATAAACTTCTGATCAGGAGATTACATCCAGGTACAAAACAAGGAGCTTTCTACCGACACCATCGCATGATTGAGAAACATGATAGAAGTATGGCAACACCGCAAACTGTTTTTTAAAAATATTTACAAGTTGTTATTTTAATGGTTATGAAGCACGAATTCCACATCAGAGGAGAGTATTCATGCACATAGCACGGAAATTTCATTCGCAACATCCGACAAGGAGGAAAAAAGCGAGATAAGGGATGTCAGTTCTGCCACCAAACTGCCGGTTTTCAGAATGTGTACCTACAATTTTAGTTTATAAGTATAAACTTCAAATTAGACAAGCAGTTCCTATGGGTCTTATGTAGGGAGCCTATTTCCGCTTCAAATTGTGAAGTGAGAAGGGACAGAAATATCCCAAATAAATGCGCACTCAGGTTCCAATCGACTATAATAAAACCAGTAAACAGTCCATTATAGGGTCACTTCTTACTTCTTGAATTTATCTTTATTATTTCATTGAATTAACAAACAACAAAAATGCAGATTGGTTTTGTTACTCTAACCATTGCTACTATCCAGGTTAGATTGCTCCTGATACCAGATGAATTATTAAAAAAATCGGTTTTCCCTGTCCTCCAAAGGAAATACTCAAATTAAGCTAGATGCTAAGATTGCCTACATTATGTTAGATCTACCTCCAAGATGCCAAATATAACTTCGCTGACACATAAAAACATAAAAGAAATCTGTAGATAATAATTTTTGAAGCTTGGATAAAAAGTCTATCGCTTCTACAAAAGTAAAATTAGTTTGAGAGGAACTACAATCTTTCATGTTACCAATGTTGGCAATTAGCCAGCAACCGTTAGCACGTTACACCTTCAGTCCGATAAGACATTGTAATTTTACAGTGGAGATCAATAATTGTCGATGGTCTTAATAATGTTCGTAGAGCTGAGGCAGAATATTTTATTATAATTTTATTAAAAGAGATTTTGGCACCATTTTATTGGGTTTCTATTGGATTTGTATTTGTTTATCTGAAACAGGAGAGAACAACATGAGAAATATGCAGTGTACTGTAACAACACAACACATAGGTGAGAGTTAGTGGAACAAGTGAGAGTTATCTTCTGTTCTGGGGCAACTTTGGACGTGATGAAGGCAGACGAACGATGGGTCATACAACGTTACAACTGCGTTTAAATACTCAAATTAAGCTAGATTTGCCCAAGGTGATAGGTACTAAGAGTGTATAAATTATGCCAGATCTATCTCCAAAATGTAAAATATGACTTCGCTGATCATGGGCATCTCTGACACGTAAGAGTTCAATTGGACGATTCGATCAAAAAATGCTTCTAGGTCCCTTTACAAGAACAACTAATTATAATATTGTTCCATCGAGGATACCAATGGGTCACTTTCTACATATTTAAAGGGTTCCATATACTATGATCATTAGGGACTTTCGTCCTTATGAAGAAATTTATATAATTAATTTTGTTTCTTTACCTTGTTTTTTTCCGTCATGCTTCGTTTTCCTTTTCAATGCCCAAAATACGCAGTTTGTTATTTCTGTCATACAACTCATCAATATTTCCTTTCTTTCTGCTTCAACCTCCATTTCACAAGTTAAACAATCATTTACATTCTTAGCTTCTATATTTGGGAGTACTTTACCTTGCTATTTTATATTTCTATTTAATTTCCGTCCATATAAATTTTTAACGTTTCTTATTGGGATGGAGCATTTAGCACTTTTGTTGGAAATTCAATGACGGCTAGTGCTGAAAAGGTGCCATCGGTGGCACCGACCTTACTGATTTCTTTTTATTTTTTTGGACAACCCCTTACCCTGCCCCAATGGACTTAAAGTGTTTTAAGTGTTTGGTTAGGCAACACGTACAACACCAATGACAGAAAAGTTACTTGTGGTCGTTTTTAGAGTTACTTGATGGCTATAATACAACTATTTTATTAAACGAAACTTGTAACAATGCCAGTAAATAATTTTTAAATGTTTATGAGTCAAAGTGCAGCCATATTAGCTCAGTTGTTGGAATCAATGGCCAGTTTTTGTTTGGAATGCCACGTTAACGATGATTATAGGTATAGCCCTTGATATAACACGAGTTTATTTGTGCAACTCTTCGCTTATTTTGCTCTGTACGCAAAATAACCCAGAACACACCAGGAGGAGGTGGTTGTATATCGAGTTCCGTCCACGAACTAAGCATACGTTGACATTTGACCTTAGGTCACGTAGTTCTTCTTGGTCTCGAAGCGGGACATTCTTCTTCTAGACTTCAGTTTGGCTCTAATACAGATATCTGTTGCGTTGTGGCCGCACTTTTTCGACGCTGCCTCGGACACCAGCTTTACTGTGCTTGCACAGCTTGACTATGGCAAGGGAAATTTGTTGTTAGAGTAGCTGAAGTTCGGATGTTTCCTTCAAGCTGTTGATCCGTTATGTTTCGTGTGATTTTCGGCTCTGTTAGACATTCAGGCCAAATAATCATGTCGTACTAATTTTTAGCTGTAAAGTTTACTTTCGGAACAATGAAGTCACGTGGACGGCTTGATCTTGAAGTCTTCTGGCCGTGGAACTTTTTTTTATCCTTCTGCAGCCTAACGTTCGAATATTCGGATTTTCATCTGCTGTCATCGCTATCAGCAGGTTTTCATGATGAGCGTAATATCTGATTGTTTCTTGAACAGAATGAACTATGTTTTGTAGATTTTCTGGCAGAAAACGAGATAGCTTAAATATGCTAAACAGATGCATGGCGTCCATTCCACACGAAGGATTTTGCCGTATTGAAATCCAGATGGTTGCGTATACTTTGACAATGTACTGGTAAAGCAGACACAAACTTGAACTAGGTTTATCAGTACTGATGTAGTGGCGAAGCATCCTACGGGCCAATGTAAGCCATCGTGAATGTGATAATGGTCCTGGCTTTCTTTTTGCTAGATCGGTAGTCATATTCCTGTAGCAACAGCCTTACAAACTTCAAAGAGATAATTCTGGTCGCTGCTTAAACCATCTGTTTTTTTCACTTCAGACACCCATTCAACGGGAATGGGTGTAAAGAAGACGATCGGTGAACGTTCACAATCCTTTGATTTCTTTCCGATGGAGGCGGAAAAAGCGTTGGGTCTGGTCGTTCCACTATCCAATTCGGTAATAAGGTGTCGAAATGGTATGAAGAAGGTAAATGAGATGCTGCAGTTCCTTTTCTAGGGATCTTTGTATCTGACTTATCACGCCGTTATCTAATCCTGTGTTTGTGGATTCACCATTGCTGCCGACTGCCTCAAGGAATAACACGTCATACTGGTTCTTCTCTAAAAGCTCCAATATAGAGTCAGCAATATCCTTGCCAGTGCCTGACTTAGGTGTGGCATGACACAAGTAATCTGAACCGGGCTCCGATAGAACTGTGATATGCTTTTCTGTAACCTCTCGTCTTCGTAGCTTGCCTTTAATTTTTCTTGCGCAATAATTTTTTTCCGTCGAATTAGATACTTGTAATCGCCCGGCCTAGGTGAGACTTTTCTTTAAGGATTTTCTCACTCAGTTTATCTTTTCTTCTTCGTACCTTAGATCTGTCAACAACAAGATTTTTGTCCTCTGGCGTTATGAGTCTCCCGTTCTGAAGTACGACAGAAGCGATCAAAGCAACCTGTCTGTTTGAGGCTCCAGTTCTAAACGCTGCCTCCGCTGTATTTTGAAGACAGATGTGCTTTGGGCTATGTTTCCTTCTTGGTCGCGACTCGAAGTCAGATCCAGACGTGCTTTCCGATTCAACAGCTTCGCTGGATTCCCCTCATGACGCCAGTATCTTTGACCTGTGCCTATGCCCAATCCCACTAGTTGATGGACTTGCTCCAAGACTTTCAGCGTGTTTCTTTATTGTGTGCCCCTTAAATCTGCTCACTTTACGGGAAAACATCTTTGACAGAGATTTGCTTGTTCGGACGTCAATGTTACCAATGCTCATTTTCCGTGATGTTCTCTGGTCCAAAAAAACTTGAATTCTCGTTTTGGAATCTTGCGTGTCTTCTCACAGTTCAATCTTCGGCGGTTTTACATCTGCAAGACGCAATATCAAAAAGAGACTTTTCCGCGTGTGCAACAAAACCTGCACGAAGTTTCGCTTCTCGTCCTGTCGACAGAAATGTTTTTCCTTTGTGCGACAGTTATTATAAAATGTTTTCAACATGTCAAAAACTCTCTTTTCTGAATGCTTGCTTTGCGCCAAATATGTACAACTCTTTGTCCAACTAGTTTACAAATGTCAGTCACTGGTAATTTAGTTAAACTTTCGTCACCATTTAAACCACTTCGAAACCAATGACAATGTCGCATAACGTCAGCGTACGTGGGTAACTGCATTTCTCTCATTTCACTTGGAGTGCCAAATAAGCCTCGTTTCACATTTTGCCGAGTTGGTCTGCTATGAGGCTTTTTCTTCATCTTGCCTTCTTTGCTTCCGAACTTGGTAACTAAAGTATACAAAATGTCTCTGAATCGTATCGCAGTAAGAAGACTGTAACTTTAGGTACAATGCACAAACTCGCTGTCTTAACAGAAACAGTAGCGAACCAAAACCATTAAAGCGTATGCTGCAATAAACTTGCCTGTTGGATTGGCTGGCCGAAGTACGCAATATTTATACCGCTGCCGAAATTCGAGCGAGAATATTCTAGAAAAGTCGTTGTAGATTCTGGTGGCAACGAGGCGAGCGGGAGGTGCGCCAATCTTCTAGACTGGGCCGGACGTCGCGGCGACGGTCGAAGAGCGTGGCCAAAGTAAACAACCACGAAGTTGTATAGCCTGCCGCTAGATAGAATTTGCTGTCGGTGTACATAACAAGCGAAGAGTTGCCAAAAACAAATCGTGTTATATCAAGAACTATGCCTATAATCATCGTTAACGTGGCATTCCAAACAAAATCTGGACATTAATTCCAACTGACTCATAAACATTTTAAAATTATTTATTTGCATTGTTACAAGTCTCTTTTAATAAAGTAATTTTATTGTAGCCATCAGGTAACTTTAATACGACCACAAGTAGCTTTTCTGTCATTGGTGTTGTGCGTGTTGCCTTCCCAAACACTTAAAAAACTTTAAGTCCGTTGGGGCAGGATAAGGGGTTGTCCAAAAAAAAAATTTAAAAAATCATTAAAGTCGGTGCCGATAATGGTACCTTTTCCGCACTAGCCGTCATCGAATTTCCAACAAAAGTGCAAAACGCTCCACCCTATTTCTTATTGCTTTAAATTATTCTTGTTCCCTTAAAGTCTCTGTAGATTTCCTTTCTTACTTCGCAGTTCAACTTTCTAGACACTTTTACAATAATCAATATAACTTTGTTTCTTTACTTTTCTTCCCACAATTTTCCAAATATACTCGTTATTTGTGCTTTCTCCCAGAACTAGTTACTCTCTATGTCTACTTCGTTTCAAGTGATGTAATTCCCTTCCAAATTTTAAACATAACTGTTTTTACTTTCCCATCTATAAATCATTTTCCTCTATTTTTCAGTGAGAATCTACTTATAGGAAACGACACCGACAACCTTTTTTTCAGGTTTCTTTTCTTCTTACGTTCGCGTTCATCATAGTCATTTATCATACTAGTACGTTACTTAGTTTTCAAACACAAAGGTCATTAACAACTTCTTTGCCTTTATAGTGTTCTTTTTTTTTTACCTTTTTTCTTTTAGTTCCATCTTATCCTGGCATTCAGATGTTTCATTAACAGCATATATAACATTCAATTGTTCTTCCTATTATCTTATATATATTCCATTTCCCTACTACAAAATGTGGGCGGACGCGCCAGTGTTCTAGAGACGCGTCCAGTGTTCTAGAGACGCAATGTCGTTCACACATAACAACATAAAGAACTTCATATTTTGTAATTTCTTAAGCTTAGACATAAAAGGTCTATCGCTTCTACAAAAATAAAAGATAAGTGGTGGATAAAATCTCTCCAAAAAATTACGCTACCACTTCATAAAGATATATGAAAGAGATTTAAAAGCATATATCTGTGGCCGACTTTATGTTTTACAAATTTAGTACATCAAAGAATGCAAGATTATCATAAAGGTAATGATTTTTGTCAGGATGTCTGTTCTTAATTAGAGAAATTCCTCTCTCTTTTAATTTTGTATCTAATCTGAGTAAATTTCTATACCTTTATACGGAATGCCTGTGCTGCCATCTTTTACTTTAATTTTAACTATTATTTTCAATTTGGTTTTCATTTGTGAATATTTCTATTGTAAATGAATTTGTTTAAACTCAAGTCGCCTTATGCAGAATCGTTCTGGCAGGTGATTAGTACCATACTAGAGAGTTCGACTAAACTTATGTTTCCTGCAGTAGTCAGACCTTTACTACGACGCTAATCATACGTTAAAACGACTCTACATAATGCCCAAGAAATTTATTTCGCTTGAAGTTTAATAAGTTGCTGCAGATTAATTATACTAATGCACATATTTGTAAAATTTGCAGACGAAATTTCTAATTATATTTTAATGAAATACTGTGTAAATAATCCACATTTGGTACGTGTTCTTACCCGGGTAAATATTTGATTAAGTAAAAACGTGTCCCATTGATTTTTCACTGTACTTCTTTAAAAAAAAATACATGATACACTTGTGTTCCTGATATTCCTCATGAACTATTACGAGTGTAACAATATGATTTTTACATTAGCATCAATTCTTTCTGTTTTTTAAACACTAAGTTTTTATGCAAATTTCATTACAGCAACTTGTCCTCACTAACAAATTGTCAAAATACATAGTTTCGTGTCACTTTCGAATATTTTTTTTTTAATAATTGACACATTGAAGAGAATATACATTAGTAGTACGGGTCCGCGTGTATTGCGCCGAGTCAGCAAAATTTTTCTCGATTTTGATTGGCTGATAGAGGTCACGTGACGTTAGGCCCCGCCCACACGGGATATTCAAATTTCCAGGTCACGTGGTATGACGTCATGAGTCACACTGCGGGGAAATCCCTGACTTTGGATGTTTGAAATTTGTTCCCTTTTACGGGTAAGATGAGTGTTTTGATACCTGATTCTGATTGGTTGACAGTTGTCACGTAATCTTAGACCCTCGGATATTTGAAATTCGTTCCCTTTTACGGGTATGATGCGTGCTTTGATACCTTGATTCGATTGGTTGACAGATGTCACGTGATCTTAGACCCTGGGATATTTGAAATTCGTTTCCTTTTATGAGTAACATGAATGTTTGGGTACTACGATGCTGGTTGCCTGATAGAGGTCACATGATTTTAGACCCGCCACACGGTGAACAGGTTACATGGTATAATGTGGGGAAATCCCTCACTCATTCGTTTTATTTTATGCGTAACATGAGTGTTTTGGTTCCTCAATTTTGATTGGTTGATAGAGGTCACATGATCTTAGCCCCCACAGCCCATGAGGGAAATACAGAGCGATATGACGGTGATCACCCTAGACCTGGATTTTAGAATTTTGTTCCCTTTTATGGTTATCCTTTTTGGTACTTTAAGTTCCCATGGAGGGTTTAACCTCCTCTTAAATAACCCTTTTTGGTATCATGATATTGTACTGAAGTTTACATTAAATATTATCATTCTCTTTGACAGATAAGATGATTACCAGCTTTCTTACCTTGATGGAGAGACAGCTTGCCTTACATGTTTACGTATGGAGATCATGTCCATTAATTAGAAGCCTATGCCTCTGAAAGGATACATTTATTTAACAATGGTGAAAGAGGGGTCCATTCTTGTCGCTTGTAGATTTCTTATAACACATTGTTGTGAGTTTAAGAGATTTTTTTTAAATGCTCAGCGTTTTATTGCTCAGTAAGCGTTTCATTAATGGAAACAGTGTTGCCAGATTTTTTCTTACCTAAACTGCTCCGATTCTTTTCGAAACGGTTCCGCAGAGTGCAAGAAATTTTAAACAAAAATTTTCAAACAAAAAATTTTCGAACTAAAAATTTTGAAAAAAATTTCAAAAAAAATTCGAACTAAAAAATTTAAACAAATTTTTCGAAAAAAATTTAAACTAAAAAATTTCGAACTAAATTTTCAAATCAAAAAATTTTCTAACTAAATTTTTTTTAAATTTTCGAACCCAGAAAAAATTTCGAACTAAAAAAATTAAATTTTTTTCGAAAAAATATTTTAAACTAAATAATTTCGAACTAAATTTTCAAATCAAAATTTTTCGAACTAAATTTTTTTTAAAAAAATTTCGAACCAATTTTTAAAAACAAGTTTCGAACTAAAGATGTAAACCACATTTGAAAATTTTCAAATCAATTTTTTTGAACTAAATTAAAAACCAAATTTTGGACACTAAAAATTCTTTAATTAATTTTTCGAACAAAATATTTTCAAACTAATCATTTAAACCAAACCTTGGATATATTTTCCACCTTAAATTTTAAAGATTACCTTTATTTGGAAACATGTGTTCAAGGTTTCAAGAAATAATAAAACATTTTTTTTCAACTTGTATTTTAACGAAAGGTATGTGCTCTTCCCATACAAGTTCACTAACATAATAAATACAGGATCTAGTTAATGAATATTTTGGACGTGTCATAATCTTCGAATCTTGTAGATATATCCTGTAAAGAAAAAGAAGAAACAATGGATTACTTTATGAATTTGTTTTTTTCTGAAGCAATAAAAATGAGTAAATATTGATAAGAGAGAAATAAAACTTACTCGTAAATGATGGATGTGTTTTGTTCCATCTTCCACCTCGGGTACGAGATGACAGCATTTCTTCCACTGATGGTTCTGTTGGTGGTTTATGAATTCTTCTGGTACTTCATTATTTTTTCTTGGTGGTTAAGGAGGGAAAAAAGGAAAAGGAAAAAGAAAAAAAGAAATGGCGGCCTCATTGGGTACTTACAGTTTTATCTTCATCTTCTTTTTTTTTCCAGTTCCAACTTCTGTTTTTTAACGTACCCGTACGGAACCGTATCATAGGAATTGAGTTCTTTAAATCGACGTTTTGTGTATCGGATGCTGTACATTTTTTTCTTCTTTGCGTGTGACGATGGTATGGTCTTTGTTCCTGCATATTTTATGGGGGATGGTAATGGTGACTTGTCCACGGTATTGATTTGTAATCATTTCTTTTAGCGTGTTGAAATTTAATTGTTGTCCTGCATTGTAGTTTAATGTAAATCCTCTAATTTTACATATGTAACTGGTTACGTTGGTGTCCGGATTGTATATTTCTAAACTGTAATTTTTCGGCCCTCCACTGACAAATGTCTTAATGTACGCTCGTTGGCCATAAGACCCCATCTCATCCGATAAGCATCCCAAGTACGTTGAAGGCTCAATGGTTGTCTCCCCGGGCTTTTCTGTAAATATCACAGAATCCGTGTCGAAATATAAAACACGTTCCTGCAACATTTCCAGGTACTTGTACAGTTCCACACGCGCCTGACATGTTGTAAACGCACCTAACACGAAATTGGTGTTTCGGTTTTGAACAGGCACATGTTCATTGTACTCCCAGAACGCATACAACATCGTATCATTGATGGGTACAATTTGATGGAGTTTAATGTCGGAGGAAGTGAGTTTTTCATAAAATTCTTCCGGCCGATCAATAACTGTGGTCTGGCTAAAGTTTGAACGCTGAGAAAGTTTTCCCTATAGAGCGTTAACACAAAGCTTAGATAAACTTCTTCGTGCAGGATTATTTTCAATTTTGGTCGGATCCAATGCAATACCTTCACGCTCCAGGACGGTTTGTATAAATTTTGATTTGTCTTCTTCGGTGACACAAGAACTGGGTGAGCCAGAAGCTTCCATTTTCGATTTCAAAAACGTATTGATATATTCCGTGAACAAGCCACCTGTTTTCGTGATGGGATCATATTGTTCAATGTCATAATCCCAAATTTCAAAGATTTCCACCGGTTGATATCCTAATTCTATTGCCTTCTGTATTTAATATGATACCATGTTCCAGTGAGGCATCGCTCCTGATCGTTGTGCGTACACGTTGCTGTAGGGTCTGGGTTCATTTCTTCGGCACAAGCAGCACACAGTGGAAACAGTAGTTTCTTGTTGCATCGATAAGGCAGAAGACCGTGATAAAGATGGCGACTTGGCAATATCGTCATTTTGATCAGACCATTGACTTTATTTATTGGTGGTATATTTTCATCACCCTGTAGATAAATTCTAGGATGGCCTACAGGGTATTTAGCACACTTATTTATGTAAGGATAAAGCGAAACAATATCGAAATATTTTATTTTTTCTCCTGCTTTTTCGTCGACTTGGTGGTACAATTTCACACAATTGGTCCTTCCTCCAAAAAAGCTATCTCTTGGATTTAATGGTCTACGGTTCATGTACGGGTGATTGTTGAGATACGTCGCCATTGCTGGATTTTGTTTCAAGAACTGTTTAAATTCGCACTCCCACATTTCTTGTACAATGTACCCCAATTCACGCAGTCTTGCATTTCTTCGTTGCGTTCGTTCATAACGGAATTCCATGGTGTCTTCTGGATTGCCGTAGATGGGCTGATTACGGCCTGTAGTGATACACACTTTACAGCCGTGATAAAAACAGCCGGCATGCTCCTAGATGTGCTCCTCTAACGTCTCAGGATCTTGGTAGTAGCCATCAACATGCAATCCCGCAATAAACACTTCTTTTTGTCGGGCCGCATGTATGATTTGTTTTCCTTCGGTTTTTTCAATGTAGGCCAGCCATTGCATTGCAGCGATCGATTGTTTACTTCTCCATCGATAGCCATGTGCCGGTAGAATTCCAATGGTGTTGGGTTTGAGGAAATTCCGGCGGAATACTAAATTGGAAGCACTTGCAATCGTTATCGTCTCCAAGAAGGGATTCACTTTGGTTTCTGCTTCAAATGACGTCATAAACGAAACGCATGCTTGTTGCAGTACATTGACATCTTGAATACAATAGTTGATAATTTCTTTCTGGAAACCAAACGTGTCATTACGATGATCGTTGTACCACTGCATGAACTTGTTCCTGTCTTCGTCGCACATTTCATTTGCACCATAATACTTCGGTTCTGGAAGTGGTCCAATATACGATTGATTTTCTTTGGTGTTGAAGAAATGCGGGAAGTAGCCTTTGGTTGCGGGTAAATTGAACGCTTTTGACAATTTGCTTAATGCCATAGGCAGGAAGTTCAAAGAGTCAATGAACGTCAGATTATTCAAGGTTAAACTCAATATCTTGGTGCCATTTAATATGACATCAGGTCTCCATTGACATTGTTCTACCATAGCCTTTAGAATAAAATGTCCATCGTAGCCCTTCGAGTTGTGAGCGAGACAGAAAATCCTATTTATATTGGGACGACGTTCCTGCAAGTACTGGAGAAAATCATAAACTGGATCGTCTCCTTGGAAAATATGCTGGCGCTGACCACACGTACTGCAAGACTGCTGGATATTATCGTTTTCAACACATGCATAACATACTTGTTGTGCAACCAATAAATTCGGAACGTGTACATACATATTATCACCAATATTCTTGTCTTGCATGGATTCTATATCATAAAAAATCAATAAGGCTTTCTTTGCGTGCATGAGTGGAGGAACACCAGGTTTCAAGCATTGTCGATCAGGAAGCATAAAACATTTACGCGACCCCGGAACAATCTTCTTTCGAACATTACAAAAGATCTCATTACAGTCATGAATGCGTTGTCCACTTCGTACAAAAGAATATACTCTGTAACATTTAGTACATTGCTTCACCATTTTACATACAGTTTCCCCTTGATGATATACAATATTACGATGCTTATTAAAACATTCTTCGCCATGAAATTGACGATTGCAGTCCTTGCACAGCACCAGCGTTTGATTCTTGTCGCATAGAGGTCTCTGTAAGCATTTTGAACATGTTACAGGACAATTTTTCACATGACTGTTACGTCCATTATACTTTTTATGGCCCGCTTCACAGTAGAAATTGGTTGCAAAACAAGCAGTTAAAGATTGAATGATGTCAAAGTGTCCAGCTAAACAAATCACATTTATGGGAGTGCGATTTTCATCGTTGGGCCTCTCGTACATGATGTCATGGCCTGAGAAACTGGTATACACTGTAATTTTATATTCCTTGAGGTATGACTGGAATTGTCGAATTTCTTTTACACTGGCACCATGATCCAAATTGACCCCTGCATTTGCACGTAACGCATTCACTTCATCGTCCACAACATATTTCGATTGGCGTTGATACTGCTTATAACGTTTCATATCTACATTCTTGTATGCCTTCAGGCCAATAGCAATAACAAGGGCGTACGCAAGGTGCCTTGAATCTTGATTTTTTACACGTACAATCCCTCGCTTGCTTCGTAACAATTCTTCGTTCTCCAGTACTCCTTGCCGCAAACCGCCATAGCCACGTGGTATATCCACACGAAGAAAATGAACGGTGAATGGTTCGTGCAGGAGAAATGAATTGTTACTTTGTAAAACTCTTTCAAACGAGGCCCACATCGTCTCCAGTGCCAGGTTTCGGGCTTGGCGAAAACTCACCCAAAATGGCTTATTGGTGTTGCGTGGCGATATTACCGATAAACCAACCATCGCCTCATCGTCTACATTGTCTAATAAATGGTCCAGCATCGCTTGGAAACTATTATGAACGTATTGGATAATATCGGTTCCTACGGGTGGTGCGTTAAATTGAATTTCGAGCATTCTACCTTCAATGTTAAATCGTCTATAATGACGAGTGATTTCATTACGAACGATAAAACCCGATTTGGCCATGGTTAAAAAAGGAAGAACAAACAAACAGGTATAATTACGGTAAAACAAATATGTAATGGGGAAAAAAGGAATTGAGCAGTGTGAATTTACTACAAAAGAAAAGAAGAAAGAAAAATCTTAATTACCTGATAAACAGGAAATCATAACATCGATGCTAAATTCTTAACTAAGCATATCATGTAAAGGTCCTGAGTTTGATTCCCGGCGGGGCGTTCAGAATCTCATTATTAAACCACAAGTACTAGAAATTAAAGTTTTTTTCTAACTCCGTGTTTTAAATAATTATGTTACTGAAATGAGTGTTTTGTTGCTGTCAAACTCGAGACCTTTACATCAGCATATAACTGACCTAGGTTCTGTAGTGATAAAAAGAAAGCATGAAATGAATGAATGTTTCACCAGTACTGAGATGTGACAAAGTACGTTAAGCATTTTTTTCCTTGACTTTAAAATGATGCGTTTGTAAGTTGAAGAGAACTATTAAACATTAACGTTACGCATACGTAATTGTCAAAACAAAATCTGTACAGCGTAAAACTTTTAACCAAATATTCATGCACTTTTTTCTTTCATTGTGGCTAATCGGTTAGCGTACATGGTTCTAACGTGAAAGGCCCTGGTTCAATCCTCGGTAGGTTTGCTTTCCACGTCGTGTCGCTTTCAAACCTTTTCTGAAATTTAATATTCTCATGCGTTATCATGCATTCTTTTCAAAACTAAGCTAAGTGGTTGACGTACACACCTCTGGCCCTGGTTCAATCCCAGGTGGTTGCTCGAATATCACGTTAAGCTGAAGGGATGCTAAACTAAAACAAAGCGTTTGCAAGTTGAAGAGATTCATCAAACATTAACGTTACGCATACGTAATTGTCAAAACAAAATCTGTATAGCATAAAACGTTTAACCACATATTCATGCACTCTTTTTTTCTTTCATTGTGGCTAAGTGGTTAGCGTACATGCTTCTAACGTGAAAGGCCCTGGTTCAATCTTCGGTGGGTTTGCTTTTCACATCGGATCGCTGTAAACCTTTTCTGAAATTTATTATTCTCATGCGTTATCATACATTCTTTTCAAAACTAAGCTAAATGGTTGACGTACACACCTCTGGCCCTGGTTCAATCCCGGGTGGTTGCTCGAATATCACGTTAAGCTGAAGGGGACGCTAAACTAAAATAATGGTTTCAAAAGGAATTGAACCATATTATTCTCAGGCATAGTTTCTGAAATTTTGTAATGCATTCTTTTCAAAACTAAGCGCACACATCTCTGGCCATGGTTCAATTCCCGACGGGAGTTCACATTCAACATTAAGCTGAAGGGACGCTAAACCAAAATATACAAACCATATCATTTCTCGTGCTTAGTTTTAATGTGTGGCTTCGATCTCGCGAGTTTATTCGGGGTACTCCCACTTTCCCATTCCACTAATTCCACATAGCCTAAATTTTTTGTACTAAAAGTCAAACATTGTATTAGTGATCCACCCACAAATATAAAATAAAAATGATTTTCGAATCGTGTGTGAAAAATAAAATCTCACTAGACTTACCTCAAATTCAATGAACAGAAAGTCGGTGCAATGAAGACTTTTTTAAAAAACAGACCTTCTTCACTTGACAGTTGAGAGCGGTGTAGGATTTGAAAAATGAAATTTAGATTTTTATTTAGGTCGCTGTGAAAATGTCGTCATCATCAACCAATCAGAAACGAGGAAATTCATAAAATGATGTCACAACGATCCAATCAAAACGCTGCTTTTTTCATGAATCACGAACCAAAACGATGTGTAACAATCGATCGTGACGCCATTCACGTTTCTCAATAGTTACAACATCTAATATCGCAATTCCAATCATGACATCATTCCAAATGCTTTCTGTCAGGATCATGTCACTACCTGTCGTAAATTGTGACGACATTTCATTTTCCTCATATTCCATGCGAAAATGTAAATGTTTGCTTTTTTCATGAATCATGCTGACACGTTCGTAGTAAAACTAAAGTAATACGATACAACATCGGCTGACGCTTGCATTCAATCATATGTGCTTCTATGTCAACACACAAAGAAGTCTATCAGCATTTTATTTTAATCCACGAACGGAGGCGTTACACTGCCAGATTTATTTTCTTAAAGTATAAGTGTGTCATTTTCAATGACCATGGTTCGAAACCCACCAAGCATGATTAAATCCGATCTCATTTAAGCGGTTAACATACACATCTTTGGTTTGAAAGACCTGAGTTCGATTCCTGGAAAAAACATTTATTACGATTTTTCTTTTTAGTTTTCTAAAACTTGGTTTAAATTTCTAGTTCGAAAATTTTAAGTGTTTAGTTCGATAAAAAGTTTGAGTTGAAAATTTTTAATTTCATTTACATCTTTAGTTCGAAACTTTTGTTTTTGTAGTTCGAAAAATTTTTGTTTCAATTTTTTAGTTCGAAAGTTTTTAGTTTAAAATTTTTTTGTTCGAAAAATTTGTTTAAATTTTTTAGTTCGAAATTTTTTTGAATTTTTTATTTTCAAAATTTTTAGTTCGAAAATTTTTGTTTGAAACTTTATGTTTCAATTTTTTTGGTTCAAAAATTTTTTAGTTGCAAATTTTTTTAATTCGAAAAAATTTTAGTTTAAAATTTCTTGCACTCTGCGGAACCGTTTCGAAAAGATTCGGAGCAGTTTAGGTAAGCAAAATCTGGCAACACTGTTTCCATTAATGAAGCCCTTACTGACCAACAAAACGCTCAACATTTAAAAATCGCTTAAACTCACAACAATGTGCTATAAGAAATCTACAAGCGACAAGGATGGCCACCTCTTTTACCATTGTTTAAAAAGGTAGGAAAGCTGGTAATCATCTTATCTGTCAAAGAGAACGATAATATTTAAGGTAAACTTCAGTTCAATATCATGATACCAAAAAAGGGTTATTTAAGGAGGGGTAGAATCCTTCATGGGAACTTTAAGGTGCCAAAAAGGATAACCATTAAAAGAGAACAAATTCTAAAATCATGGTCGTGGTTGATCACCGTCGTATCACATAACCTTAAAAAAAATGGAATTTCTAGCATTGGAGTGAGAGTAAGATTATGTGACTTCTATCCTCCAATCAAAATCGAAGTACCAAAACATTCATCTTACCCGTAAAAATGAAACAAATGAGTGAGGGATTTCTCCACGTTATACCATGTAATCTGTTCACCGTGTGGTGGGTCTAAAATCATGTGACCTCTATCAGCCAAACAGTATCGTGGTACCAAAGTACTCATCAGACAAAATATCCGTAAAAGGGAACGATTTCCAAAAATCCCAAGGTCTAAGATCTCGTGAGCTCTATCAGCCAATCAGAATCGAGGTACCAAAGCACTCATCTTACCCGTAAAAGGAAACGAATTTTTAAAAAACCCAGAGCCTAAGATCCCATGACCTCTATCAACCAATCAACATCGTGGTACGAAAGCATTCAACTTAACCGTAAAAGGGAACGATTTTCAAATATCCCAGGGTCTAAGATCACGTGACATCTGTCAACCAATCAGCATCGTGGTATCAAAGCATTCACGTTACCAATAAAAGGGAACGAATTTCAAATATCCCAGGGTCCAAGATCACATGACATCTGTCAACCAAAAAGAATCAGGTATCAAAGCACTCATCGTACGCATAAAAGGGAACAAATTACAAAAATCCCTGGTGAGGGGTTTCCCCGCGGGGGACTCATGACGTCATACCACGTGACCTGGAAATTTGAATTTCCCGCGTGGGCGGGGCCTAAAGTCACGTGACCTCTATCAGCCAAACAGAATCGAGATACCAAACCACTCATCTTAGCCGTAAAAGGGAACATATTTCAAAAATCCCGGTCATAAAAGAGAGTGAGGATGAGTCATTCGGGCGAACGTCGCCCCCTACTACTACATTGCTCTTCATTACTCCGATGAATAAAATATTCCAGCTTTAATTATATTTATTTTTTTGTTTCTGAAACCTTAGTCTCCAGCTTAGCATGTCATCACCGTAGAAAGTTGATAATTCAATTATTTATCGATTTCAAATTGGCAAGATTGAAGAAGTAACAAGTTAAGAACGATTTGACATCCTAATTGTGTGTGACGTACGCGACAGCTCACATGTAAAACATATTTATTGCGCTTCAAACTTCTATGTTTGGGTGAGTATTTTTATTCAACGCCATTACCAAAAAGAGTATTTTGTTTTAAGTATCTTTGTAATCATAAATCTTTTTAGGAAGTTACATTGTGCTCTAATGCATTATGTTTGCCCAACTTACCTGATGGTCGTTATTTAACAATGAAGAATGGTAATAGGGATTTATAGTCATTTTGTCATTAACGCAACATACATTTTTATTGCGGTACTGACACTAAAATAGACGATGGCGAAGCTACAGAAATTTATTTCAAAACTAAGGAGCCGGGCATCTGTAATATGTTAACCAGATAATATTATAAATATTCTCTTACCTATTTTATCTGTGAAGCAACTTATGGCTTAACATCTTATCTTCTTAGGGGCTTAAGCCCTTCCTAACTCCATCTTTTGTTATTCCAGAATAATGTTACATTTGAAACATTTCATTCATACTAGGTGGTAAATTAAGTAAGTGTTATTAATTAGAATTTTTCTGTAAAGTTTTAATTAATATTCTTGTGTAATTTTATTCACTAATTTTGTAATAATTTCTTAAAGTGGTTTAATTGTTTCCCATAAACTTGCTGTACAATGATTTTCAAGCATTGATTGTTAAAGGGCTCGTTATAAAACAAAATTGAAGGAAGATCCAATAAAATGGCAAAAGTACTTGGAGAAGGAAAGACAAAGATAGAAAGAAAGGAGCAGCAAGAGGAAGATGAAGCCTGTGAATGAGAGAAGCCCAAGAGAGCAAAGAAGAAAACGAAAATAGTGGAGGGAGAACTAAAGAAGGAAAAGAAGCAAAGACAAATATTTATCAAATATTTTCAGAGAAACTCCACCAGCATCTCCTCCATTATCAGAATGAATGTAAGTTATATAGCCTATGATAGAAAAAATATAGGTAATAACTTGGCATAAGTCTATTGCCGTTTAGCTTTCCTTCTTCTGTTGTCGTTCAGTGATTTTGGTCGTTCCCTTTTCGAAAGACAGAAAAAACAAGACATGGGGACCAACACCGAGGTTATGTACTCCTTTAGATAAGGTAAAGGATGGAAATGGCTTTCTATTTGCGGTCAAGGGATGAACCATTAGCCTTCTCCTGAGAACAGGTTCGTGGGTGGTGAGTACTCGAACAATTATGACTTCACCGCTACCCATCACGAAAATAAACTAGATGATCAGTATACCCCTGATAAATTAATGGCAATTAAAAATTATTATATTTGAATTGTTCAAGATATTCATAGACCAATGAAACAGGGTAGCTCAAAATTTACAACAACTGTAGAAAATAATGTAAGTGCCACTTTGAAAGTGTTTCACTTATTTTTTTAAATACGTTTATGGCTTAGAGTTTCATACATAGCTTCACTTTCTTATATGCTAGATTGTATTTTGTAGCGGATCAGCTACATAAATATGACTGGTACTTTTCGAATTAAGAGTCACTCAGATTGAGTGGAATTTTGCACCTTGAAGACTAAATAAATGCTGAAAATTATGTTAAATGTATTAATAGCCACAATGTTATTGATATGTAATCAGTATATATAAAATATTAAGGTTAGATTTCTATTTATCTTAACGATAGTTTAACGTTTGTTATTGTTACCTGGTGTCTAAGTATTTAGTTCTATTAAAAAAGAAAAAGAAAAAGGAGAAAGAAAGAACGATAATGACGAGAGTGAGAGAGTTTCCAACCCTGAAGAACAAGTCTTCCTTGCCAGGCCTTTGCCTCGCGAGGTTGACTTGTATCTTTGCCCTACAGCTGTGATGTTGGTTTCGCGCGAGATTGTTTCGACGTTGTTAGCATGCAGCATGTCTTGGTGTTGAGTACAATGTAATATAGTGGAGCAAGCAAGACGCCAAAAGTAAAGTGAGTGTATTAAGAAGGCTTTTTTGTGCAAGTTATTAAGATGTTTATTTAATAATTTATCGCTGTGATTTTTTTTCTTTTTATTTGGTGAAATTTTTCGATGTTTGATGAAGTTAATTTGGTGTCCCGGAGGGAGCTTTTGTGGTCGTTTAATTGTGACCGCAAAAGTGGCTTGAATTTACTCCATCTACTGTTTATTAGATTGGTGCTTAGTGGCTTTGTGATTTTCAATTCTAATTACTCCATTATTATGATCGAGTAGTTAAATGTTATACAGCAATACTCACTTTATCTCGGGCCAACTTTGACTGTAAGTCTGAAGTAGACTAACGGTACGAAGATGTGCTAACCAGAGGAAAGAAATTGATATCCTTAAAGGTAAAAAAGTATCAAAGGAGCAGTGGCGTCTCGTGACATGATTTCTCGGTAGTTTACAGTCGCTAGAAAATTCTATTCTATTCCCTGTTCAGAGTAAGCTCTAAACTCCGATAAACAAAATATTTGTATCCTTCCGCTTGTCACAAATACGATTGGCTAGTGATGTATCACTCCCACTCCCCACGGAGAGGAACAAATTTTACAAGAGCATTTTGACAATACTGTCTCGTGTTGTCCAGATACATAAAGCAGCAGCAGAAAAGAAGGAGAAAACTCGAAAGATTAAAAAAATATATATTTGAATTTCGCTGGTAAACAATGAATTTAACGTGAACTTACCAGGAACATTTTATTTTTCGATTTCTTCGACCGCTACGAACGAAAAGTTTTAAGTTACTATCCGTAAAAATGCAGTACAAACATTCGTACAGGAAAATCTTAAAATTTATAGAAATTTATCAATGGTAATGTTATGTTCACGTAAACTTAACAGGACAACTTTCTTTTTTTCGAATTTATGGCAGGTAAAAACGAACATTTTTACAGTACAGTCTGGTAATAATAAAGTAGTACAAAAGATTCGTACAAAAAAAAAAATCAGATATGAAAAAAAAAATTGTATTCTGGTCCTGAGTGGCGGCGTAAGTCAAACTGGGGTTCGGGGTCAGTGAAGTAGATCGGGGCCCCTTCTCGAACAATCATGATTTATACGCTGCTTTTTTTACATTCATTTGCATAATTATTGTTCCTGTTTACTCCTCCCCCTTTTCCGTTGGTGTGTGTGATTAAACCATATTAATCTGGGATATATTAAATAAATGGGGGTGACATTCAGCATCCCTATCTATATTTTTTAATGCTGAGAATCGCCTTCAGGCTGGTATCTAAAAATAAGATCTCACCAGGGCTATAATTGCGTAATTGTCTCCTTTTTTTATTCATTTTTAAACAAAGTACACGATGGAAAATGTATTAGGGATTAGGGAAACTACAACCCACGACAGAAATAACAATATCTTAGGAACAAACAAACCGTAATAACGAATTCAGAATTTATCGTACACCTATACTATCCTAGTTTAAACGCGACCTGTAATTAGATGGAATAGTGGGAATAATGCTTCTAATAGTACATTTAGAGATATATTTACGTACAAAATGTAACAATCAGCTAATATTAAAAAAAAACTGTAAATAATAATACAACCGATGGGATTTCTAGATGTAAGCTCTATGTTCTGTAGAATTTTCTTGTTCAGTTTCTTGCCTTTGGTGTTTCTCCTGTTGAATTTTTCATATGGTTTAGTTTATTCATGGTTTCTCACCTGTCTGAGTTTACGCTACATTTATTTGACAAGATTGTTTTCCTACAATTAGTGCCATTCACTTTAACATTCGGTTTCTCTCCAGTGATCATATACGATACTTAAGTTTTTTTTACCCAAACTATCAGTACATAATGGCTAGAATAGATTTCTCTCCTGCGTGTCGTCTTCATTTATTTATTCTTTTACTAGAATTCTTTTCAGTGATAATATACGATCGATAATTTAGTCCCACTGTTTTTGCCGAAATATCAATGAATTAAGCAATATAATGTTTCTTTTCTGTTTTTTTCTAACTATTGTTTGCAGATTGAACATTTGTTTTATGATTATATTTTTTGTATTTAATAATCCAGTCATGTTCTTATTCTGTCCTGTATGACTGTTTACATTACCACTTACTAACACACTTAGTATTAGAATATACGACAACAAAAAAATCCTGAACATATTGAATAATTGGGGAAATATCGTAGATTAAATATGTAAGCACAGAATTTTACTACAGGTTTTACCATCTTACTTTTCATTACCATCAATCACCAGTCAATTGACAGATCTTGACGGTTTTTTTATTATTCTTTTAATACTTTTGTATTTTTATTGTCCTAAGCTGAAACATGAAACTACTTTCGACTATAGTTCCGCTACCTTATTAGACTGTGTTCCATCAACATTCAGAAATGCTATGTTCCTTGCTATGGTAGGAGCGAAAGTCTCAACTATATCCAAAGTAGATGCTATTTCGTTTCTGATAGAATGTCCAGATTCGTGAGTCTTTCTTGACTCATTGTGGAGCGCAAGTATGATTTTATCAGCTTCATTTTACTGAAAGGCCTTTCACATGATGCGACAGATACAGGAATTGTTACCAAAATCTGAAAAGCGGTTGCCAAACCTTAGTAAGCTTCTAGCCCCATTGAAGATACATATTTCTGTATGCCTTGTGAGGAAATGTCAAGTTGTTCTTTAGCTTTCTGAGCACACCTTAATGAACGGATTATATCCTTACAATCCTTAAATAAGTCTACGCCACCCAGGTCATTCGGGTAGAACAAAGCTAAATCAGAGCAACATGCTTTTAGTCTTTTCTCACTCTCATCACCTGGTTGCTACACAAAGTTGGCAATAGAACACAGGAATCCAAATCTGTCGTTCAAATCATGCATCTGACTAAAACGGTCATGCATTTTTTTGTCTCATCTCATCTACAATTTCATAGATAAAGCGCTTCACTTTGGCCTGTGCAGTCAGAGGTTCATCGTTTGCTTTTTCTCGGCTGATGCTTGTAACTCCACAGACTTTACTAGACCCCTGACTGGTCTACTGGTCAGAGAGCTCGCGTTTGGAACGTGCGGTTGTGGGTTCAAATCCATGGGATCTGATGGAACACAGTGGTTCGGAGCTCACTTTAATAAAACTGCTGGACCTGTCCTTACACGCTCCCAAGCTTGTTTAGAATAATAATCACAATTGAAACAACAAACAAACAAACAAACAAACAGGTTTCACTATACTTAAGTACCAATGCTGTCTATAAGGTCGAAGTCAAGACATTGGCATTGACTCCTTACAAAATACTGTTTAGGCTCTGTTTACTAGTCAAGTTGTTAAAAAGCACTGATATTCAGTTGTTTTTATTTATTTATTAAGTTTACAATATTGCATGTATACAATCACAAGAATTGGCACGCGACACGATTGTGATCAGCTATCCATTTGATGGAGTTGACCAATAGTTTACCCAGCTCATCGATAAACTGTGGGACACGCCACACAAATTACGCTCCGTAAAAAATAGTTCCGTTTTATTCCATCTAAATATAGAAGGAATCAATATAACATATAATTCACTTAAATTATTTTTTTCCTTTGAATATTTGAGTACTTGTTTTCTTATTGAACATTTTCTTCACTCTAAATTAGTGGGCTCTAGTGTAAATTTATACGCCGGAAAGCAAGATCAAGAAAGGGGAAAACAGCTAAGAAAAAGGGTTTTGCTCTCTGAAAATTCGACTTGTAAAAGTCAAAAGAAAAAAGAGAAGGATAACAAGGAATCAGTGAACTATAGCGTCTGCACCAATGAGCTTCTACTTAGAACCAGAATTCTAGTACCCTGTTGAAGTATTATGTACATTGATCCCTTCTTTGTGTCCTTCCCTTGAACTGATAAATAAATAAATAAATAAATAAATAAATAAATAAATAAACAAGGATATTTTAGGAAGCAGGCTAGCAGACGAGGCCTCATTACTTGCATCATAAGACTTTAAAATGTAAACAACACTATATACTTCGATTTTCCTTTTATTATTTTTTAATCTACACTCAGATTTTTCCTTTACATTTCTCTGAGATTATTGAACAAAGTGAAACTTTTATTTTATTCATATTTTTATCCACACAAATTTTTCCTTTAAATTTCTTTGGGGCCCCCAAATATAATGAAACTATCATTTTATTTATTTTTAATCTATATTCAGTTTGTTTTCTTTAAATTTCTTTGCGAGTTCCCAAGAGAGTGAGGCACTAAACTATAGCTTGTTTAACTTATACGGAAATCCGGCACTGATTATTTCATTTTATTTTTTAGACGGATATATCTGTTATTTCATCCCTTATTTGGTATAATATCGATTGACAATTAATTTCGTTAGCTTTTAGGGAAGGTGTTGATTATAAACCTTGACGGTCCTTGTACGGCTCATACTAACGAGGTTCTTTAGTAATTATTTTTTATCTACCGTCCGGGGGGCCCACAAAGTGGGGCCCGGGGCTGGGGCACCGCTGACAACGCCCTTACGCCGCCACTGCTGGTCCTGCTAAATTCACTTGAACTTAGCAGGATCACAAGTTTTTTATTTTATTTTAATTTGAAACTCTTCTTACGATAAAATCCCTTACAAACGCAGTAAAAACAATTCGTACAAAAAACATCTTAAAATGTGTAGAAATTTGTCAGTGGTGTCGCTGTGTTCTCGTGAACTTAGCAGGACCACATTATTATTCGATTTTTTAAATTTCAGGCAAGTACAAACGAAACTTTTTACGATACAATCCGGTACAAACGCAGTATAAACGATTCGTACAAAAAAAAGTATTAAAAATTGTAGGAATTTCAGAGGACCACTTTAGTTTTTTATTTTTTCGAATTCGTTGCTAGTACAAACGAAATTTCTTATTGTGCAAAGCGGTACAAAAACAGTACAAACGTATGGTACGCAAATATTTATAATTTTCAAAAGAGGTCCTGCTAAGTTCAGATTCGTCTTCAAAACGTAGTCTACACATTCTTAACAGTAATGTCCGTTCTTCTAGCAATGATATAAAAGGTAATTAATTTAGCTTATTATAGCTGAAATTTCAGGGTTATAGTTACAGCAGTTGCTCATAGGTGGCAGCGTAGTATTTTGTGAACTCATTACTGAATGTTTAGAAACATAAAGACAGTGATAACACATTAAAAACCATATTCCTAATTTCATTACCTTTTGAATCAACCACTCTTCTGTTTTCTTTCAGTAATAGAGATTTTGTTGAATTCTGGGATTAATATTTTCCTTCTCACGGGAGTAAAATTGGCTTCTAGGTATTAATTCAGAATAACAAGCATTCTATGGTTACACGAGTTTCCGATACATGTCGGTTCATGTATGCTTTTATTTTTATAGAAGCAAGAATGGGTACTTTATGCCTTTGCTTCATGAAAGAATTTCTAAATGAATGTTGCCACACTTGGTGCAATTGTACCAAATTCAGCCCTTTTTGTCATTAGTTGGCCCATTGGTACCATGCTGGCATTTTCAGCCCCTTTTGTGAAAAAGTTGGTACGATTCTATCCAATTCCGCACCATTTATTAAATACTTGTTACTTGTGGCAGCGTAGTATTTTGCCATCGCAATACCAACTGTTTAGAAACACAGTGAAAGAGACATTTTACAAACTATATTCTTAACGTTTAGTTTTCTATAAATCAACCACTCTCTTGTTTTCTTTCAGTGATAGAATTTCTTGATAAATTTTGTGATGAATACTTTCTTCCTCACAATACTGTAAGTGACATTTTGGCATTAAAAAGGAATAACGACCATCCTGTGGTCATACTCAATCAAGGAGCCTAACCTCTCTTGTGCTAGTTAGTGTGCCATCGAGGATCAAGCGTTGCAATCAGGGACGTAGTGTCCATTAAGGCTATAAGGCTTAGCCTATCCATTTATTTATACATCAGCCTGAAATGTTGCTTTTGGATATTGATACAATTAATTTTATTAAAATGGATTTATTTTATAATACGCTGTTTAAACATCAAGCGAGTTGAACCGAAGCTTCTGCAAGAACGCATTGAAGGCTATCGGCGGCTAGCCTTCCGCTTCTCTCATGGAATTAGGAGAATGGGGCGGTGACAATCACTTTCCCGCCACCCTCAGCAGACGAAAACTTCTTGAGCTATACACAAATTCAACCTGATGCAACGAAAGGGGACGAATGTTGACGAAGGCTAGCCTTTCGGGTGTTTGGGGAAACAAAAGCGACAGGATGCGGTCTTGGAAGAAAGTATAGAACAGAGACTATGAAAAATTTAGAAGCTCACATTCAGTAACGAGTTTTGACCAAGAAAAAAAAAGAGAGAGAGAGGCAGAGATAATAAAAATGTTATGTTAATATGAATAGTATTAATTCATCAGGGACCTTATTGCGTACTGGTTTGCGTTATCACAGCGTAAAATTTACATTTTCGTTTTCAATAATTGACATAGCAGTTATGTTGTATTTTTTGCGTTGCGTTGCTATCCGCAAGTTTTTCGAAGATCGATATTGAAGATCTCAGATGAATTATAGTTTCTCATTTTCATACTTTCAATCTAAAAATAGCTTTTTCTGTAAAAATCATCAATTGACTGTGAGCTACTGCTCCACTGTTTTCCATTAGTATGCTGATATGTGTTGTTGTGGGTGAAGTGCTTAATTTTGTATATGATTTGGGAAGTTACACTTAAGATCGTCCTATAACATTAGCTATCCGTTTTTATTTGTTTCTTCGAAACAGTAATGCAGTGTATAGGCGGATTTTCATGCCCGCGTTAGAACGGAAGCATCACATGTAGCGTATTCACCGTAAATTATTTTCGTTTTCATACATCCATGCGTGTATTGCGCCAAATTACTACTGGCTAGCTAATGCGCATGCGTAAAATAGAAAGTTTGCGACTTTAGTTTGTGATAATCGATTCCCGAAGGAGAGCTATCGTTTTAGCTGGAATATATTATATTTCAAAACGCCGCCGTCGGAAGTATGTTAGGAAAATGTGGTGGGTTCACCCCATTTTCCAGCTTTGACGAGAATACGGAATATACAGGAACCTTTTCTTTGAATTAAAATCCGATCCGGATAAATTTTATAAAACAAATAAAAATATTTATAAATCATACTAAAGCATGTTTCAAATTACATTGCTTTTATTTTGTATAGGGATTGATAATTTGTACATACCAGTTATTGTATGAACTATCTATTGTTCCCGGTAATACAACTAATTAACTACACAAATATAAAAGTGCTAACCATCGATACCAATATTCTCAGCAATTTGATGCCATGTTTTTGTCCTTAATACTGAATCCTTGTATTTCGGATGCTTAAGGTTGTACAAAATTTCGTTTTCTCTTACTTGTTCTACGAGCAGTTCTTCAAACGTTGTTCTTACCTCCGCCATGTTAGTCAGTGAATACAATAGTGTATGCGCGCTACTTCCGTCAGAATTGAACAAATTTCTACTCTGACGCGAGTGTAGCGCGCCATCTCCGATGCGTGATTTCATTGGCTGTTTAGCACAATCGCTCGCAACTCACGGAGGTAAAGGACACATGAAAATCCGCCTTATGTGTGATATGCGAGTATTGCATATGTAAGGAAACCGTATGTGTAAGGGAAATATGAAGCAGAACCACTCATACTTTTTCTTGCATTGTATAAAAAATATATTGCATGAATTAGCATTTTTCTATAGATCAAGCATTACAGTGTAGTCAGAACACTAAGACGTAATTGTTTAAATAGGGGCGGGATAGTTTTTTTTGGTGGGGTAACTTAAATTCACTTTACACTCATATATACATACAACAAAAATTGCAAGTTTCAGGGGATTGCCCCCCCCCCCTAGCCACCCTCTAGCTACGAATCTAATTTCAGCCTACCCATTTCAAAACTTCACGCTACGTTACTGGTTGCAATACGCATTTGGGAGCAAAGCACACATACACCACTTAGAGGGTTGACGGAAGTTCTCACTTTCGAAGGGCAACTTTGCTTTTTGAACCTCATCTCATCATCTTGTTCATCTCTTTCATCTTCATCTGGGCTTCGGCCCTTGGCTGCTTCACTACGATGGCGGACTCTAGCAACACTAACCGGCAATCGAATCTCGGCAAACATTGCGGATTACCTGCTACCGTTCCTTCAAATCTAGGCACTCAGTCTGCACAGACGGCACCCATTCCACCTTCTAACCGTACTCGGCACTTTTCTTGGGGAAGTCAACTACTATCGTCTGCATCTAGAGAAAGACATCCATCTAATGACTCAACACAGTCAGCAAAACGCATACGGTCACGGTCCCCAACGGCATCAATGGATATAGAACTCATTCCACAGTATAACAATATTGCTACTGGGGTTCAAGGTACATCCTCAATACAATCGAATGTCGATCCTCTCTATCATTTCATACTCACAGACTACGACACAAAGTACACTAATCCCAAACTAATTTTTCTGCAAATCATGAAATATGTTCCACGGGTACGAGTTACTCTGGTCCAAATTGTTCCCAGTAAAATCGGCTTCATTCTAAAATCTAAAGATCCGAATTTCGGAATTACTATTCGCAACAAAGCCTCCTACGAAATCTTCGGTAAAAACGCAAAACTAACAAAATTGACGGATAAGCGGCAGAAAGAACCTCCACCACCTCGGAAATCACCATTTCTATCAGTCGTAATTAAAGGTGTCCCTCCAGAGCTTACTGATGGAGAAATCCAGGAGGAATTAAAGCAAGAAGGGATCTCAGTTGATAAGTGCATTCGTATTAGGAATAATAATGGTCCGACGTACATGGTCCGTGTCCTTTCTAAGCAACAGGACACTATTGATTACCTGTTACGTGCAGAGCCGTAGCTAGAGGGGGGCCAGCGGGGCGCTTGCCCCGGGCGCTGATAGCAAGGGGGCGTCGAACGAGTAAAGAAGAAAGAAAAAATGTTGAAAATGAATAAACGATGCGGCGCCCCATAAAAGTTCTGGCGCCCTATTAAATCAATATTGTCGGTTAGCAAAGAAATGGATTTGTTAAAAATTTTCTTGATCGCTCCGCTCGCAACTCAAACGTTTCAATAAGTCACAAGTTTTTCACTTATTAAAGGAAGTTATTATATATGACGTATTAATAATGATTTGATATCAAGGTGCCGAGTAATGTCTTATAGATTACGCAGGAGCATTTTCAAAGTCAAACGATCAAAGTCTGAAATGTGTTTTGATGGTGATGAATTTGCTTAGTTAATCACGCCTTTCTACCCAATCGGGTTAATCACGATGGTGAGAATGCAGGTATGAAAAGTAGAGGAGTGAAGAGAACATGCAAGCTGCTGTTTGCGCGGCAATATTAAAAATGAAAATAAACAAGAATAATAATATTTTCGAACTTGAAGAAGACTTCTTGAAGAACTTGAAGAACTTGACAGAACCAACGATTTTGTCTTTTCCAAAGACTGATCACTACCAGTGATTTTTTAAAAAATCAATTGACATACGAATTGCTTCTAATCTGAATGTTTTATTGGTATCATTTCTCCATGGATATTTTTCTGCATATGTATCTAGTTGTGTGATATTTTTACCTATCTACATACATACAAAATATACACACATTATATATCCGTATGTATTCCGTTACATTTCACAAAAATATTTTTTACCGTAAAAGATTCGAAATTAAAATACTATTCAAATAGAGAATAAAATTACGGAAGTTTACAGTTATTACAGGAAATCAATGCTGTCACCCATTTTAAACATTTTAAAAGAACATAGTTTCTAATGTATTGAAATTTCATTTGAATGAAATAGTTTGAAACGTTGTAAATAGCTGTAAAGAACCTGGAGAAAATTCCATTAAAATCCTTCCACAGTAGGGAAGCCATGTTAGACATGGAGTTAGTGAATGCAGATGGTGGCGTTGGAAAAGTACGGGTCTCCTGAGCACAGCGGGGATATCAGAAACCGGGCCCCAGCCATGAGGCTCCAGAAAAATGGGGTCCCGAAGTTTTGGGCCCGGGTTCTTTTTATAGGTCTATTAAACATGGAATTGTACGTGGGTGGTGCAGTTGGAAAGGTTCGGGTCGTCTGAGCACAGTGGTAATGTCAAAAATTGGTCCCTTCTCTCAAAGAACCAAAAATGGTGTCATGAAATTTTGAGCTCGGCTTCATTCTACTTTTCTTTTAAGCATGGAGTTATTGGATATAGATTGTGGTGTTGGAAAGCTCCGGGACCTGAGGCACCAGAAATGAGGTCCCAAAACTTTGGGTTCGGGTATATTTTATTTGCCTATTTAACACGGTGTTGTATTAGGGTGTTGTCGTTTGAAAAGTAGGGGTCGATTAACGAAAGTGGTAATGTCAGAAATTGGGCCCTGGCCTCGAACCCCCAGAAATGAGGTTCCGAAATGTTGGGCTCGAGTCCACTCTATTTCTCGTTTAAGCATGGAGTTGCTGCCCGGTTCCCCTCAGCACAGTGGTGGTCAGGAACCGTGTCCACACCATGAGGTCCCAGAAATGGGGTCCCGATGTTTTGAGCATGACCCCCATCTATACGCCTATTAAACAAGAATTGTTGTACGAGGGTGATGGCGTTGGAAAGGTTCGGGTCGTCTGTCAGAGGTAATATCAGAAATCGGGCCCTGGATTCAATGTCCGGGAAATGAGGTCCCGAAATATTGCTTTCGGGTCTCTTACATTCAGCTATTAAACAATGTGTTTTTGGACGCAGGTGGTGGCGTTGGAAAGGTCTTGGTCCATTGAGCAGTGCGGTGATGTCAGAAATCAGGTCCGGGTCCCGAAGTTTGGGTTGGTTTTAAACCTTTGCAATGGCTCAATCTCAATACTTGTTTGCGAGAGATAAAACCATCAATTCAGCTATTAATACGGTTTTATCTTGCGCAATCAGGTATTGAGATCAAATTAGACAAAAGGTTTACGACACAAATAAAAAAAATGGGGGCCCGGAACCAGTTTCTCATCAACGTTGTGTTCAAGGGACAAAGACTTCCAACGCCACCACTTTCATCCTACAACTCCATGTTTAATAGGGAAATAGAAGGAACCGGAGCCAAAGACTGCGGGACCCCATTTCTGACGCTTCAGAGCCCGATCCCCGGTTTCTGACATCATCGCAGCGCTCAGAAGACCCAGACCTTCTCAACTTTACTATTCTCGTCCAATAACTCCACGTTTAATAGACAAATAGAATGGACCCGAATCCAAAATTTAGGAACCCCTCTTCTGAAGATTTGAGAACAGGACTCGATTTCTGATGTTACACTGTACTCAAACGTCTATGACCTTTCCAATGCCACCACCCGTGTCCAACAACTCCATGTTTAAATGAGGAATAAAAGGGACCTGGGCTCAAAACTTCTAGATCCCATTTCTGAGGCTTCGAGACCAAGGTCCGATTTCTGACGTCACAACTTTATTCAAGGAACCAAAACGTTTCTAACGCTGCTACCCTCATCCAACAAGGTCATGTTTAATAGGTGATTAGAAGGGACCCATGGCAAAAGCTTTAGGACCCCATTTATGGGGTCTTGAGTGCCTGATTCCATTTCTGACATAAGCGAAGTGCTAAGGGGACAAAGATATTTCCAATGTCATCACCCACGTCCAAGAACTCCATGTTTAATAGTCGAATAGAAGAAACCCGAGCCCAAAATTTGGCCATTTCTGGGGCCTCCGGGCCTGGGTTCGATTTCTGACATAACTGCTATGCTCAGAGAAACCGGATATTTCCAAAGCCACCACCCGCGTCCACCAACTAAATGTCTAACACAGTTAGAAGAATTGGCTTGATGCTCTTTCTATAACAGTTCTGCAAATGGATTTGCGTATAACCAAAAGTAGTTTTGTCAAGTTAAACAGAAAGTACAAAATAAGCATCTTGAAACCAGCTCTTATTTGTAAAAGATACATAATGATCGCTTTAGGCTGTTGCAATGGTCTGTCCAAGAAGCTTGATAAAAATTTAGCATAACAACAAAAGCTGCTTCTCTTACATGTTAAAAAAAAAGGTTGGTAAGGTGAGTGTAGAGGGGCGCTGAACTCTACTTCGCCCCGGGCGCCGAAATCTCTAGCTACGGCTCTGGTTACGTGTCGGTGCACCCCTTTACAAGAAAATACATCGCGTTGAAAAATCCAAAACACAAGGACCTTTACCTATTCGCTGAGAGAAATGTCAGACGTACAATGACTATACCACAGCAGCTTGTTCCAACCCATCTAAGTGCGATTATTGCTCAGGTCTACACAAGACCGTGCTGGGATACTAACGAGGGCGGTGGACAAGTCTACCAAAAGGGCGCTCATACAAACGTGAATATATATATATATATATATATATATATATATATATATATATATATATATATATATATATATATATATATAAGTGTGTGTGTGTGCGATATAACTTAATTAATGTCTTAAACATCCGGAGGTGTTTCCTGTCCCCGAGATAAAACGGAAAGTATAGACCAACTTGGGAACTATGGACAGTCGAAAATTTTCGGAAAAATACAAAATCAGCCATACTCGAGAACAAAATGTCGGATTGAAACCGGGCAAAAGAGAATGTCCATTATATTTAATTACAGATGCAAGGGCTCGGAAAAAACCCGGCTTTTTTTTTAAAAAAAACTCGGTTTTTTCTGCTTCGCTTTTTTGCTTGGGAAATTTTGGGCTTTTTTGAAAATTATGCTTTAAATTGATAAACCAGATTTTGTTTCGCTTCTCTACAACACAAAAAGTCATTTAATTAGTGATTGATGCCGATGATAATATAAAACCTCGAAAATAAACCATGAATTTAGAAAAGATATTTCAAACAGTTTTACTTCTCAACATATTTACATTATGAATTCCAAAGGATTAACCAATGTATATAATAAGATTTTTTTTAACCTCCTACATACAAAAGTAAGCAGGGTTGGCAAGAACCATGGTTGTTTTTGAAAATGCCAAAAACCCGTTTTTGGGGGGGAGTTTAAACTAGGCTTTTTTGGTTTAAACCAGGTTTTTTTGGGTTTAGATATTTTGCTTTATGTATTTATATTACATATTGACAGAAATAAGTTTGTTTCGCCTTGGTGTTATTATGCAACAACGGGGTTATGCTGGAAGAGGTCACATAAGCTTAAAGAAGTCCGGTCAGTAAATTTCTTAAATTGAGAAACTCCCGCCCTAGCCATCGGGAAAATCCCGTCATTACTCTAAATGTAAAACAATAACGGAAAAATCCTGTTATTGCTTTGCATGTAAAATTTAAAGGTCAACGTATCATAATCAGTACGCTAAAACTGAGGTATTAAATTACAAATTGAGTGCGTACATATCATTGAAAGTACAATCCAAGCTAATGTTGGAAGCTACCAGTACGTAGGCAATCGATAAATTTTGTCAATTTTAATCAATATATTTCAGCAACCTTGCTTTCTTTATAAAACAACAGGCATTCAGGCATGCAGAAATATACAATTTAGTTTCGTTTCGTATGTTCAGGCTTAACATCCTTACGTAATACCGAGGTTATCAAGGAGAAGACTTTCGCTTAAAGTTACATCCGAACAGCTACTTTGTTTACGCATGAAACAAGGGTTGTGGTTCGACCGAGAATTGAACATGGGACATCTTGATTAAAAGGTGAAAATAAAATAAAACTAATGCAGATGGTTTGATGTATGGAAACGTCACCATGAAGTTCACACGACTCGCATTTTTCGTTCTTTTTATTTTTTTTTGGTTTAAACCAGTTATTTAAAAAAATGAAAAAAGAAAAAAGCTGGGGTAAACCAGCCAACCTTAAAAGTAAACACTTCTTTAAAAAATACACAAATAACTAGCAAAATTGTATGTAGTATTGTTACTTCAAAATATTCCATACCCTCTTTTTGGAACAAAATAAAATTAAAATAAAACATAAGAAAAATACTTAGATTTATATGATACACTTAAAGGCTTCACATCTAGAGCTTTTGGTTTTATATATTCTTGAAATTCTAGTTTTATATAAGCACCTTCACGGTTTACTCAGTCCTCAAGTTTTCTGTATTTTTAACAAGAGGGATTCAACATATGAAGGGTGTGAGGTAAGAACATGGTAACCCACAATTTTACTATTTTAAGAAATTAGAAATTTTCTGCTGCACAATCCATTTTGAAAGTCGGAAAGCTGATTTTTCACATAGGACTATACATGAGGGATTAAACGAAGCGGTATGCGTTGCTGTCTATCTGGTACTGCATAACTCAGCAATTGAAAATTTGTTAGTTACCATGTTCTTGGCTCACACCCTTCATATCATTATGGAACTCTCCCCACCCCACCAACACAGAAAAAAAAGGCCTACGGAATATATTTAAGTTAAGATAAATACAACTGCACAATAAACATGACTGAGTGGAGCTTTTGCGCTTCTATCCGGAAGTCCGGGATTCAACTCAGCATTCGACCATTCTGACAAAACTTTTCTTCATTCCATCTATGAAGTAGAAATAGTGCGTGTACTGTGAGTTGGCCGACTTCATTTCTTATTGTTTTTAAATCGTTATTATTACTAATTACCAGCAGTGACGGTTTTGCGAAGGTTAGGGGGCGGTCTTTCGGACTGAAGCCTGTTCCCCAAAATTACGGAATGTCTAAAACAAACGAAATACCTATTAGTTATGTATGCCTTTACTCATAATTTTAACCTGCCGTCAAATAAAAATTACGAATGTTTAGAAAAACTAAACATTAGTAAGAAAAAAACCCTCCCAAAATACTTTTCTAAATCCGCCACTGATTCTCAGTATAAAATGATCTTCAAGGTTATATCCGGAACATTATCGCTAAATATATAAAGGAAACGAAATACAGTATTAGTTATGCCTGTACTCATAAACTTCAAGCTCCTCCCAAATAAAATTAGGACTTCTTAGAAAATGAAACAATCAGAGAAACCCGTCCAAAAGTACGTTTCTAAATCCGCTACTGATTATTTGTATAAATTAGTATTCAAGGTTGTATCCGGAAAATCATTGCTAAATCGTTGCACAGCTACAGTATAACAGAAATGTGGAAGTACGGTTAGACGGATATATTGAAAAACGTACGCTTTGACGGATATATAGAAAAACGTAAGTTTAACTTTTGCGCTAGAAGCTAGAGTACTAAGCTCTTAGAAATGAAACACAGACGACAAACTGAAATGATCCCGAGAAGAAAAAAAATGTCGATAACTCAAAAGTTAAAATAAAGTTAAATAGCCTCTCTAAAATTGCCCTCAGATACTACATTCTTCATGTTAGCTTTAATTCGTAAAACATGTGCTCCATCCATCCTGATGGCGAAGTTTAGAGCGAAATATGGCATTTAGATCATGGAATTCTTATCTAACTATAGAATATACTATAAGAAAGCTATTTAGATAGAAAAATCATGAAAATGAAAAAAGCCTAAATTTCCAAAATTCTCGTTTTTTTCCAAAAAAGCTGGCTTTTTATGTAAAAAAAAACCATCGATTCAAAAAAGCCGGCTTTTTTGCATCTCTATATTTAATTGTGGATTCCATTAGTGTACAATCGGATCTAGTGCAAGGGCGGTGCAAGGGCGACTCCCAAAGAAACAGGAGTATGCCTTCGAGTATTTTAGCAAACGTTAAATGAGGAAATGTACAAAAATCGAAAGTAATAGTACAGAGTTCATATTAGAACACTTAGAATTCGAAAGAGAAATGCACATGGGTGATTGATCTATTTTGTCTCAGCACAAAATAAACTCTCGGAAGAAGAGTTTAAATGAAAAGAAGTCTTTAACGCATCGCAAATACATGGTAATGGATGACAAATTAACTGCTTCCTGTCCAAAGTAAGAGTGTGTGAAAGTGGATAGAAATAACTTTGATCCAGATTAGGTTTAAATTACAATTACAATTTAAAATTTGTTTATCTGTACCCGTAAATAATTAAAATCATGTAGAGAGTAGCAACTATGTATCTAAAGTGCAGTTATGATTCATTTTTGGTACTTTTAGTGCCTCTCTTAATTTGAAATTATGAAACAAAAATGTAAATTTAAGATAGCATTAGAGTAATAAAAATACCTAACAGTTGCTAAATTAATTAATTTAGAAAAAGGTTTAAATTATAACGACTGTGCATAAGAAGTCAGGCAGCAAAGATCATGTATGATGAACGAGAGTACAAGGGATTCTTCACATCAAAACAGTGATTTCACAAATTTTGTCAACACAATTTGGGCGAAAGTAAGCTGAATTAAAAGATTTGCTCCTCGAAATACGTAATTCAGTGGAAGATAATAATTTCGAGCACAGAAGCAAGAAATTCGACGAAACACAAGCTGTTGCGTGTGTTGCACAATGAGACAAAGAAATACAGTTTCAAACTACCGATTTATTCTATTTCGTACAAAGTAGGATAACTATGAAATATTCAGAGGTACTGTACCTTTACAGTATTTGTGCAACGCAGTTTGTGTACACAAGACAAATGTGAATAATAAGAGTTCACAGTCTGATATTGTGGACCATTGACCGTATTGCAAAGATGATATCGGCAAAGAATATTTTTCCGCATGCGGTGAATCACACCTGAAATTTCAGAAATGATTGCCGCAGCTATACAGTATTAATTCGAGGAACAAGTTCTTCGGCTGTCGTGGCTGGTGTAGCATACAAGACGCGTTTCAATCACCCCCTTAGGAAAGAAATCAAACGGGCGTGAGGTAGGATGAACGAGGTCGTCATAACACAGGTCGTTCTCCCCAGTTCAAAGATCTGGAATGTTTTATTTAGGTAGGTCTGCATATTTTTGTTAAAAAGTGCAGGTGCATGACGGGATCACATCTGCTGTCTTATGTTCAAGGGCATATGTTCTAACAATTTCGGGAGAACATTACGTAAAAATAAAAAAATATGTCCTCCCACACAGGCGAGTCCGTAATAAATAAGGTCCTACCACAAAATTATCCACCATACTGCGCATTAAATCTCTGCTGCTGATCCTTCACTAGAGTTGCATGTGGACTTTTACGCCCTACACTTGGCTAGTGCTAGTTTCAGGACGGTCTCTGATCATGCCAAGTTCACTGTCTTCAAATTCAACTGCCCACATGGTGCGATTCCGATTTCACGTAGGGGACATTGAAGAGACTCTATCTCTCGAATGCGAATATGGACGCGTGGAAAAAATACAAGGAAAATTAGCCTCCTTTGTGGGCGACGGTCACGATATAAACGAATGGCCTCTGGGCTATTTCTTTTGCCTCTCCATAAATGAGGTGCATATGTGCCAGCTAATGGATAGGGTAATCTGTCATTGCGCAGACACATACAGATTAACACAATCAATTTTATTTAAACACCAATGTCTATACTTTTAATCGACCGTGAATACCTAGACACAACTCTCTAATGTTGAACGCATCACTTCATATTCTGTTATACAGCAATTCTACCGGGCTATGTATATCACTCAAGTTGCGTAGATGCCTACTATAACACAGCCACGTTAACTGACGCTATTCCACAACAAAACTGCAAGACAGTCTTCTGCGAGCCACTCGCAATTGACACACAAGGGACGATAGTTCCGTAGTGTGCGGCCAAAGCATCACGCCCTTAATGAAAGTACTATAAGCTACGTATGTACTGCTACATGTACGGAGAAGTGCCACATTTTCTTTCTTCCATGTAGGTATTATATCGAGCTACAAGGTACATTAGAACAGAGAAAAAAGATTTTCCACCATTTTTGGATGTAATTCCAACGACCTTTCTTCTAGAAATTTTCTACAGCAGTGACAAAATCAGAATCTAAGTGAACTACACTAGGACGCGATTTTGGTATATTCACAATAGCAATGTAGTTTTTCGTAGCTCATGCGTAAGGGGCGATTTTCCAACTCCAAGGGAGTGGAAAAGCCTCTCGAAAGTATCCCTGGAAGAATATTCACCTAACGGATAAATCAAGTATACTGTCCCAGTGCATTTCTTCCTATCGATATGTAACGTGTACAACATCTCGTGTTTCGTCTATTTTTGTTGCTTCTGTGCACAGAAATAATATATACCACGGAATTACATATTACGAGGAGGAAATCCTTTAATCCAGAATCCAGCTTACTTTTGACAAATATATATTCAGGAAGTATTTGGGAATCCTTGTGTTATGTGGAGAATCCATTGTATATACATTCGTTCATCGCTTATGGTCTTTGCATTTGGGATACTACATGTGTTTATTTACATGTCACCTGACTGTCCTATGCACAGTCGTTTTAAACCTAATCTTAATCAAAGTTATTTTTTCATTTTCACACACTCGTAACTTGGACAGGAAGTCGTTCATTTATCATCCGTCACCATTAGCCTAGAAGACATACCGGTAATTGTGATACGTTAAAGATTTCGTTTAATTTAAATTTCTCTTCCGAGAGTTTATTTTGTGCTGAGACAAAATATATGAATTACATATGTCTCTCTCTCTTAATTTCGAATTAAAAGTATTCTTCTAACTTGAACGATATACTATGATTTCGGCTGCAATGAAATTGCGCACACTTTTGCGGTTTAATCAGTTTTATCTGATAAGCCGTTGACAAGCTATCGTAATGTACAAGATTGCGAACAAAAATATGAATCAACGTTGTCAGATGGACAATATTTTCTCTTTTGTCATGTTTGTATATGTGCGTGACTTTATTGACAAGTGTAATTTTGAAAATACAGAGAAATGAGCACAGAAGCGTATGAAGAAGTGATGTACTGTATTCGAAAAAAAGAACTCTCACCAGTTCGTCCGAGAAATATTACAGAGGCCGTTGAGCAAACTGTTGAAAGAGAACACGAGTTAAGGCATAATGGAGAAAAAGTTTCTATTTGCAAATGAAGAAGCTAATTAATCTTCCTTGGCTAATAGTGGGAAGTATGCCGTCTATATTATTACGTATTATTAATAATAACTTCGAGAATTTCATCGTAATGGTTTGCTTTGTTTTATTTAGGTTTCCACCTAGAATATGGGCTTCAGAACCCTCAGTAGCTCTTCGATCGACGAACGGGGTCGAAGCATTTCATAAGCATTACAATGAACAAGTCTATTCACCGGGTCCAAATATTTATTAAGTGATTTCATCTTTGTTGAAGATACAATCAGAAACTAAACTGAAATTAAGGTCAATTACGAAAGAACATACCAACACACAAAGAGAGGAAGATTTGAGGAGACATAACTTCATATTGAAGCAGCGTGAGTTGATTAAAGGTTATACATATTCAGAGTATCAGACAAAAAGAATTAAATTTCTAAAAATTGTAGGCTTAAAATTGCAATCAGGAAAATTTTAGCATGTGGATTGTATAATATGAAAACTTGGTTTTGGAGATGCCTTGACTTGTATTTACTAATCAAATTATTTTTAATTAAGCTTCAATATAATTTGCATTTTATTTCTAATTTCTGTTTCTATCCTAGTCTGAAGAAAAACCCTGTTTGCACACAGATTTTAAAGCTATCATTGTGGCAATGTTGAACAAAAATCTGTGTTCAAAAAGGCCAACAGAGATTTGTGCGCAATTTTGGATCTAGAATGTGCGTATTCCAGTTGCTCCCTATTATTTCTGATTGATGAAATCTTGAATTTGATTTTCTTTTTGTTCATTTCCCTCACTCAACGTTTGATAAAATACTCAAACGAATACTCCACTTTCTTTGGGAGTCACCCTTGCGCCTCCATTGCACTATATCCCATTGTACACTAACTGAATCTAAAATTAATGGACATTCTCTTTTATCTGACTTTGATCCGACGTTTTGTTCTTGAGTTATTGTCGTTTTTACATTTTTCGACAAATTTTTGGGTGATCAAGGTGCCGAAAGCAGGCATTTTTACACCCAGCTTGGTTCATATGTTTCGTTTTATCTCGTGTCAGAAATCACCGCCCTAGGTTTGTTATAATAATTGAGTTACACCCTGTGTATATAAGGCTCCATTTTATGTATTAAATTCACTCAATTTATTTAGTAACATAAATAGATAAACCGTGAAAACGTCTTTATTAGAGAAACATTATTATTTCTTCTAATAAATTTTTGTCCAACAAAATGAAGCTTAATATATATCAATAGATGAATATAGTTTATATTTTAGAAATGCAATGGACATTGATTGTTCGAACACTGCTTAAGACACACAGGAACAATCAAATCTGTAAATAAAGAGCTTAAAATAAACTTGAATTCTTAAACTACGCTATATCGATTACGCTTAACTTTTTAAACTTTTTTTTTGCCAATAAATTTGCCAATAGAGAACTGTACCATACAGAAGAATAAATTAAACCGTTTACCGTTGTTGTGGTTTCGCAAGTCCGCCTTGTATAAAGGGCGCAGTGTACTTACCACAGGTTCTTTACCAACAGTAAAAGTATGTATTCATTGTATAGAACTGTGCCATACAGAAGAATAAATAAAACCGTTTATCTTTGATGCGGTTCCGCAAGGGCGCGTTTTATAAAGGACGCAGTGTACTTATCGCAGGTTCTCTACCAATAACAACTGTAAGAATTTATTATACAAAAAAAACTCGTACCTTTATTTATAATGTGATGTTTCGGATGCGCACCGAGACATGTCCCGGTGGGCCAGCACGAGCCTGGGTCTACATGAAACCAAAGCATGTCCCAACTTACGAGGACCACCTAAATGTAAAAACTGTGGCAGTGTGGATCACCCAAGATATAGCTATCGTTGCAAAGCGAAACCAGTACAGAAACCAGAGCACACGGAGCTAACAGTACCACTAACAACGACCGATACAACAACTCAACCTAACCAATCAATCTTACCACCGCTAACAGTCGAAGATCTTCTTCGTTTCATCAGTTTGTCGCTTCAAAATATCTTTCCCTTTCAGCGAGCCAATATCCTTCCCCACATTATCACAGCTGCAAAATCCATCTTTCACATCAATCTCCATGCCACTTATACTAACAATTATGTTCATTTTCACATTGGATCACTGGAAACTGCTGTTTAATACAATCCGCATAGTATTCTTCATTATGGGTATTACTTTCTTATTTGCTAACATTCGATAATTTTCGCAACATAAACTATTATTAGAAACACTGTTGTTGGAAGAACATATCAATGTCTTTGCACTTAACGAAACCGCTTTAAACCAAACACGCCACCTCGCATTCCGGGCTATCAACTACAGCGTTAAGACTATCATAACCATTTGACTCGTGAACAAGGCGGAGTTGCAATAGGCTTTTCTCCAAAATATCCAGTTAGAGCGTACAATCCGCCAGCTTTCAGTACTTTCCCTGAATATCTTCTTTACTCCATATACTTTCCGTCTATAATCATCAATTTTAGTACGATTTATATTCGTCCACGTCAACCTATCCCGCTAGAATATTTCCGATACATTGTCAATAATTATCGAAATATTATTATCATGGCGGACATTAATATCCATAGTAAAAGTGATCGTGAGAAAGCAGATTTTCAAAAATATTTAACTAATGATCTCCATCTTCATCTACATGTCTTTCCATCGCACACTAGACCTGTCAGTCAGACAAAGCCTGACGTTGTCATTACTTCTCTGAATCTTCTTTCAGACTGTCAGCTAGAAGTTTTGGACTCGATTGGGAGCGATTACCATCCAGTAAAACTCACACTAACTCGAGGGCAACGACCACTCCAAGAAATCGCCCCTCGTCATGTTCCGAGATATGATAAGGCTAACTGGCCTCTTTTCCGGCAGGATCTTGAACGCTTTCTTCATTGTGAAACGCCTCCAACTAATGAAACTGAGTTAGTTTCCAATATTACAACTGTCACTAAAGCCATCCAAATAAGTGCTTAGGACCGTATCCCAAGAGAGCAAGTACACCCACACAAACCGAAATTACCGCCAACCTACATTCCACTTATACAGCAAGCTCGAAAACATCTTCGAGAATATTATAGGACTGGGAATGATTCATATTTACGCTTACACCATCAATGGCAAAGAGTGGTTGTAACTATCTTGTTGCGTATAAACGTAGAAACTGGATAAAAACTTGTAACAGATTATCCGAGGAAGCTCATCCTTCTCGCTATTGGAAGCGGTTTCATCAGCTTGTTGGTAAAAGCACTACAATAACCTACCCTCTCATAGCTGACGGTACTCCTCTCTATTCTGAAGCAGAAAAAGCAAATGCATTTGCCGCCCAGTTACAGGACGTTTTTACACCATCAGCTGCTTCCAAACATTGTGAACGGACAGATATATCAGGTCTTCCTGCCTTACAACCTTCCACGGAGCACGCCATTGACCCAGCCCATCCTCTTACTTCACCCACCACAGTCGATGAACTCCGTACGGCACTAGCACGGAAAAGAAATACTGCACCTGGGATCGATTCGATATCTTACCGACATATCAAAGAAGCCCCGCCATCACTCCTGCTACTCCTAGTAACAATATACAATTTCATTCCTAAAACTGGTTTCTAATCTTCAAATTGGAAAGTCTCCAAAATTTGCATGATTCACAAACCTAATAAACCTGTACATTCAGTATCCTCTCACAGACCCATCCAGCTCACCTCAGTCTTCAGTAAGCTATTGGAAAAAATTATCGTTTGTCGACTCCATAAGTATCTTGACACAACTTCTCTGTTACCTATCCATCAGGCGGGCTTTCGTCCTGGATTTTCCTTAAATGACCAGCTACTTCGTCTTAGCACAATAATTACTAACCAATATAACAAAGCTTTACCATCATGTTTTATTCTCATGGATTTAGAGAAGGCGTTCGATAAGGTTTGGCATTATGGCCTCATTAAAAAATTGCAGTCGTTCAAACTTCCCGTGTGCTAGCTTAGGTTAATATATTCTTTCATTTCAAATCGCATTGCTTATGTTACAGTTGGTAAAGCCCTCTCTTGGCCGATTTTTCCTCTAACTAGTGTACCACAAGGATCATCTCTCAGTCCTTTATTATATATCCTCTATGCATCCAATATCCCTTCTGTACCACGCAACGTATTTATTTTTCAATACGCTGACGATACAGCTTTTCTTGCACTCGGTAAAACTGTGCATCAGCTTAACATTGCTTTACAAGCAACACTTGATAATTCCGTCAAGCGGTGTAAGAAATGGCACTTAATGATCAACTCCGAGAAAACACAAGCTCTAGTATTTCTACCGCCTAAATGTCGTTCCAAAGTCCATAGAAACCCAACTCTTTTGCGTCTAAGTGTTGATGGGTACCCTGTACGCCCTTCCACCACTGCTACCTATCTAGGCGTGGTTTTCGATTCAAAGCTCAGCTGGAATGCTCACTTGAAAAAACTAACGGACAAGGCCAATCTTAGATTAAATCTTTTGCGACGCCTCACAGGAACAACTTGGGGACTAAAAGCCGATATATTGCTTCATACTTACAAAGCATTCCTTCGTCCGATCCTTACTTTTGGACATACCGTTTGGTGCAATTCTTCTGCTTCTTTGACGTGGCTCACGTATGAGTACATAGACTTTCCAAAGATGACCGAGCATCTCGCACAACTTCGGCTTACGTACATAACCTCTCGCATCCGAACAGGCCATCCGCTTTTCTTGGATATACTTCACACTGACGCACTTACCGACGCAGCATACCGATACAAGCATTCCCCATTAAATATCTTCGTATCTGTGTATGTGACATATGAACAACTTCCTGCGGCTGAAAGGGAAATATATGAAGTATACGTCATTAATCATTATCTTCCTCATATCTTTCCATCTTAGCACAGATATCCTCATCACTAACAAGAGCTTCCCAATGTGTTCATTAGTCCCGAGCCACCCCGGGACAGAAGAATTAACACTGCATGTGTCTCACTAATCAAACTCTGTTTGTGACGTGTAAGCACTTCATCTCATTTTTATAATCATCATTATTCTTTATTCTATTAAATTTCTTATGCACTGTAATTCCTATTAGTATCCTAGCACCTCAAATATATATCTACACCTTTCTGTTATATATTTTTTCTTTTCAGAAATAATCTATGGATTTATTTTGCATTTACTAATCTTTGTGTTCATGATTACTGCACTTTGCCCTTATATCATTGCCTTGAAATCAATAGTGATACTTTGAACTCCATGCCAAAGAGAGGGCCTAACCCTCTAATGGCTAGGAGTAGGAAATTATTTTATAAAACTAAAATTGATGAATAAGGATGTCAATATGTTACCCTATTCCCGTACTCCTAAAAAATCTGTGGTATTAACAAAGCATAAAGTCTTAGTTTTACAGTGTTCACTTCTGGTTTCTGGGGTTCTTGGTTCGATTCCAGCTCGCGAAAACTGAATTTTGTAATGAACGAATTTCGTGTGCGTGGGTTTTATCGGTTTACTTCCGTTTCCTACCCCTTTATTCATTCCACCACTTCATTCATTTCTTATCACCACTATCTCCTTCAGCCTAATTGGCATTCCGTGGAAAGTAAAACTCAAAGATTTAATTTTGTTTTCACACGACACAAAGCAACACGTGTGAAATGGATCTGTAACAACAAAGCGTAGTATAATGTCAAATCATAGGTAAGACCATATAAACAGGAGCACTGTTGGAACACATTCCGTCAAGGTCTTATCGATATTTCTGAGCTCAAACTGAAAAGCAACAACACTAAACAACAACGTTCCCCGATAACAGTAACAAATCTGGAATATCAAAATCAGCAAATCAAGGAAGTGAATGAAAATAAATAAGTAACAACTTACCTTAAAATATATTTCATACAGCGTAGAAACTTTTAGAGTAGAAACACAATATTCAATCAAATATGTAATATGAAGAGGAACCGGTATCGTACATTGATTTCAACGGCTAAGTTAACCGAAAATTAAATTTGTTATAGCTTTCGGTTACGGAACAGATACTGTTTTCTGTTTAAATTCCGTTGGTCCTCTTTCATAACCTTGTTGTATTGCACTGTTTCAAGTACTAAACAAGTGTGAGTAATACAAAAGATTGAAGTCCACTAGGGAGCAGCGGAATATCATTTGGGAAAATGGGCCCTCCTTTAACTACCTCTAAATATAGGCATATAAAGAGGAACCGTCATTTTTCAATAAGATCCATTTCTTCCCTATTTCTGATTCTTGCTTGCTATATGCATAGACATATTTTACGTTGGTGAAACCACTTTTAACTTTTTTTTTTTTTTAATATTCCCATGCAACGCAACGAAGGGAATATCCCTTAACCTTAGCTGCTGGGAGCTGTTCTGTTCAATTATCAGTAAATAAGGTTGAGACATCTTGCACAGAAATGTCTAGGTTATAAACAAGGAAAGTTCAATTATTATCGACCAAGTTGTATTATGTCTCGTATCTTTTCAACTGTCTTGTCTTTTTGTCTTTTCTTTCTTTCTCTTTTTGTTATTGATAATATGTGAATGCAACTAACACCATAACGCTCATTACCCCTTTCGCTATTAGCAAATACTTTAATTTTTGATACAAGATTAACAGTCTTCAGACTTGTATCTAAAAATCATTGATGACTTCAGAAGGTTTTCCCCAATGGGGATTTAAATTTAGTGGCAGTTTAAAAGTACTGCTTAAATACTGCAAATTGACGACGATACGAGTTCTGCCCTCAGGGTTAATTTCGCATCTCCGGGGCAAATTTCCCTCGAGCAACAATCCGAAATCATAACTGTCCCTGATATTCTTGTTTCACACAAATGCCAAACTTCGTTGTCTGCTTTTTCTACACAACTATGAAAGGTGCTCATGTTGCAAGTGTAAGCCGTAGCCAAGAGAGACTGTGGTCGAAAATAGTCATACATTTTCTTGATTTAAAATTACTTGAGGTTCTCCATTTCTTCCCAATATATCATTTTATTATTTATTTCAAAAAATTAATTCACTTTCAGCGTTATATAAACATGATCTCAGTTACCAGCAGATTTACAAGGGTTGTTGGGAAAGGGGCTTGGGTCCATTTCACTATGACGATAAACGCATGCTTGAGATATGGAAAGTAAATTTTACATCAAAGCACAAGTAACAGTACGTTTATATATCTAGAAAACGAGAGAGATCATATCTCAGTTAAGAAAGAATTATAGAGATTTTTAGTTGCTAATACGTGCTACTGATTATCAAGTTTTCTTATATTTGTACTGATAACGCACAGCGGTGTTTTCCTTATGTCTTCTTCGTAAACGGTGTAGGGATATTTCAAAAGAGAAATTTTTTCTTCCTGAAAGAACTTGCAAAAGTGTGTACAAACAGCATCTTGGTGCCACATTACAGGTGCAATATATCCAATTCTAAACGATCGTCTTTCTATAGATGTTTGCAAAAATGATGGCAGCTTCTTTCCTCTCCAGTATGGATTCTTTTCCGTCTGATATAAACAGCAATTTGTTCCTCTGGATTACATCCTTTATTTCCGGTAAGATGAATGCAAATGAAATGGAGTTAAATCTTTAAGTTTTACGACCTTCGATTATGCTGGCTAGGCTAAAGGAAACGGTGATGACGGGAAAAGACCGAAATGTTGGAATGAAGTGGGAGGAAAGGGCAGAACTCTGAGAAAACCTACACACACGGAGTATGTTGATCACAAAGATCACTTTTCGCGAGCTGGGATCGAAATAAGGACCCCATGCGTCAGAAGTTAGCGCTGTAAAACTGAGCCGAAGCGACTTCTGGTAAGAAGTATGATTCCGAGTTACTTGTTTCCCCTTAAACAAGAATTTCATTTGTCTCTTTGGTGAAATCCTTTGTTCCTAATGAATGTTGAATTACTCTGCTATCGCATGCATTTCTCTAATTATATTTCTACTTTCAGTCAAGCTAATCAAACCTTTTTAACAACACAAATTATTACAAAGTATTTAGACCCAAGGCGACCACGTATATAATGAATCGCATACATTAAGTGTTTTTAGGGGAAGATGCATTTTCTCTTGACTTTTCGGCGCTTTACGTTCTCAGAGCAATCGTTGAGTACTTAAAGCCATTACTAAATCAACAAGAATACTGACACATTACATATACATATACGTAATCAAGTCATTATTATTATTGTTATTACTATTATTATTATTATTATTATTATTATTATTATTATTATTATTATTATTATTATTATTATTATTATGAATAGTGATAATATTTTCACTATGTCTGTGAAACACAGATTTTGACACAATCAAGTTTGTTTCAGTTATATGGGTATAAATTGGAAAAATAAAGTCAATTACGATCAGCAGTGTTAATCTATGGTAACTTCTAAACTATGTGAACAATACACAGAAACTTGGAATAGTACATCTCTAGCTAATGGTTGCAATGCAGGAATAAGCATGGGCGCCCGCAGGATTTTTTCCAAGGAGGGGCAAGACACACACATTCATACAATCATACTATATATATATATATATATATATATATATATATATATATATAATACCCCACTCTCACATCAAAATACATATGCACGTAATTCTTCATGTCGAACTGATCAATTATTTTAACGCATAGTATATCTTCGTTAACTATATAGTAAACATATTTTTTTAAAAAAATCAACAGATTAGATATTAGAATAGTATTGACAAGAAAAAAAGCATCATAAATAATCTACTTAGTATACATTTCATTCACTGGTGTTCCTTAAACAGAAATACAAGCGGACGAGGACTCTCGTTAGTGAATCTAGTATTTGCTTGCTCTATGAACACATTCTTGTTTACAAGCTCATGTTTTCAGTCTTTCCTGGATCTTTCCTCTTGCATTCTTAAGCGTAACAAAGATTTTACTCTAATTAAAGTACTAAGTGAACGTTCTACTGTGCAACTAGTCACCGGAAGCGAAAGAAATATTTATGTTACACTCCCAAAAGCGGCAGCCGAGGCTTCGGTATCAGTGTATAGTTGGTGAAAGAGTTTGTGACATCTCAGCGATGATTTTCAAACATGTTCAAAATAACTTCAATGTAATTTTCGAGCGTGGAAAGATCTATTGCCTCTCCCTGTAGAGCATTTGTAGTTGGCTCTAAAATAGCAGTGTGTTTGGCCATGATGTGCGTTGATATTACTAATGTAGAAGGTGACGCTGAACATTGTAAGTATGTAATGAGTACTTTGTTGGGCACTTCTATTTCCACCAGAGGGAGCTATTTTAGGCAATTCACTATTTCTGAGATTTTTCCAAAAATATTCTGATACTTTTGTTCTTTACAGATCACCATATTTCACAGAAGGGAGACGTATTAGGAACAAGATTTATTTCTAACAGACCTTTTACGAAAAAAAAATACACGCAAAAAAAAAGAAAGGTTACTAGTAAACAAGAAAAAGGTGGACAGTAACCAAGTTAGTTTGTCAATATATAGACAACAGAGTCGTGTGTCCCAGCAGCCAAGCCAAAAAGGTTAATGAGAGAAGGTGATCGTAACCTTGCGTTACAGGTTAACATTGCTAGGTTACAGTGTAATAACTCACAGGAGTACGCTAACCGATCACGTAGTTACCACTATCAATCATAGCCTGTAACCGGTAACCTTGTTAGTATGTTGGAATAACCGACTGCTCGGTTAACGAAACAGGGTGCGACAACTTTCTAACCGTGTACTTTGATTAGTATAACTTATTTAATAAATAACAGTAACAAATATTCACTCAGCCACGAGCACATCAAAAAATACAATACTAAACTACCTAAACTTATTTTCATTTCTAGTATGTACTTTTTTTTGTCGTCATCCCGTTTAAAGGGTAACGCCCTACTTTTTTTTTTAATACGTTTACCCGTTCAAAGGGTTGCGCCATTTCTTCGGTAAGAGAGAGAAAAGCATAAGAGGTCAGAGGTATCATTAGAGGGTATAGGTGCTATTTAATAATCAATTTATTTGGAACTTTGTTCATATTTCATGGGGAGGGTCATCAATTGTGTGAGGACAAGCCTCAGTTGCGGTGGGTGCTGGTCCAGACTGGCTGGCTGGCATAAAAGTTATGGTCTTGCTGGAACTGCGGTGCCTGAAATGAATGGATACATCAAACATATGGTGGTTAGTGGAATACATGAATAGCTATGAGAGCATTATGTTTAACAGCTAAGTATATGACAATCATTAGATCTGTAATGATGGATGGTATGAACGTGAAGTGGTACGACGCCACAACACATGGGTGATGTTAGTTAGACAAATGCTGTTATCTTCTGTTCCTGGGGCGACGCAGGAACTGATGGAGACAAAGGCAGCCCTGTTAGTGGATGGTTTTACTGTGCATGAGATGGATAGATGAGTGGTGAAACTGTGCCAGGATGATAAATGTCATAAACTTCTGGATCAATGTTGTCTTGGCCGATGTTGAGATGATAAAGTGTCATCAGATGCTGAAGAGGTGTGGGATAATATACAGCGGGAGTGTCATGGTCTCGGTCATTGCGGAGAATGCTCAGGAATATGGGATGAGCAGCTTCAATGCGTTTCTGAACGTAGTTTGAGCGGAGGGCCTCAAGATGTGATAATAGTGGAGGAAAATTGATGCGTTCACAAAGAAGGCGTGTCGGATGCGGAAGACGGATGCGAAAGGCTAAACGAAACGCATGGCGTTCAAGAATGGCTAACTTAAGATAATATTTAGAGGGAGCTGATATCCAGGCTGTGTGACCATAGGTTAGAATTGGGCGCATGAAAACCTTGTATGTATTGAGAAGGAGAGAAGAATTTAGACCCCACGTGGTACCTGTTAGGCGCTTTAGTAAATTGAGTCGGTTTTTGGCTTTCTCGATGACAGTAAGAAGATGAGACATCCAAGTGAGCTTGGAGTCAAATACAACGCCAAGATATTTAAGAGTACTATGGATTGTAACCGGGCTGTTATCAACATGAAGACGTAGCAGTTGGGGATTTCGATGGACCCGTGATCGTCGTCCAGATGGTAAGAAAACGATCGCTTGCGTTTTCGTAGCATTGATTGCCAAGCGCCAGATGTCGCACCAATCGACAAAAGCATCAATGGCCAGTTGAAGGCTATATTGAATAGAAGTAATTGTCCGACCGATAGCCAGAAATGCTGTATCGTCAGCAAATTGGAAAAGTTGTACGTTAGGAGTAGTGGGCAAGTCGGATACGTACAGCAAATATAATAGGGGTGAAAGAGAAGATCCCTGTGGTACGCCAGAATTCAAAAAGATTGGAAAGGACAGAGCATCATTGATGGAGATGTAGGCAAGTCGGGCTGTAAGGAAGGAATGTATAACTCTGATGTAAGAGCGGGGAAGTTGAAAAGAGTATAACTTGTATATAAGACCCTGGTGCCAAACTTTATCGAACGCCTTTTCTAGATCGAAGGTGACCAGGCTAGATAGATTGCCTCGATTGAATTGGTTATATATAGAAGTACTGAGACGTAACAGGGGATCTAGAATGCTAAAGTTAGGTCGAAACCCAGCCTGGTGCAACGGAAGTAACTCGTGATTCTGCAAATGGTCATGGAGGCGGCGAACTAATATGCGTTCCAAAATTTTGCTTAGGGTAGATGTTAATTGTATCGGCCGATAAGGCGTGAGGTCAGATGGAGGCTTATTAGGCTTTGGAAAAAGTAAGACTTTGAGTACTTCCAAGTTATGGGGAAAAAACCAGTTCGAAGTATGAATGTATAAATGATACTTAGTATGGTGAAGACAACAGGAGGGGCGTTCTTAATCAGTGTATAGGTAATAGCGTCAAAGCCTGGAGCGGAATTTCGTTTGTTGAGGAGTGTGGCCTGGATATCAGCAGGTTGAATCGTTACTGCAAGTGGATGATCTAACTCCAGGGCGTGATTGAGATTAGGTTGTAATGTGGTAAGTTTGGGTCAGATCGACTATCGACAGCTTCGTTTAGATGTAATGGAGTATGCCAACCAGGTAGAGGAGTGAAGATATGTTGAAAGTGTTGGGCAAATGTGTTAGCTTTGTCTTGATCAGAAGATAGTGCTTGTTGATTAACAACTAATGGGTAGGGCGTCCGTTGAAATTTTCCGATGAGCTAATTGAACTGTCGCCAATATTTGGTAGGATGTGAGTTTTCGTTGAGTTTGTTACACGTTCTGGTCCAGAGAAGGCGTTTGTATGCAACGATATAGTTGTGAGTGATGCGCAGATACTGTCTATGGAGGCGAAGTGCTTCTAAGTTACGACTGCGTGTGTATTCTCTGTAAGCACGCCGAGCTGCAGTAATGAGAGGTAGGTATCGTGGAGGAAGTTTAGGTTTATGCGGAGTAATATAGGTAGTTGGAATATGCTGTTCGGCTGCTGTTTGTAAAGTCTGAGTGAGTCGGGTAACGGCGTTGTCAAGGTCATCTTGTGACGTTAAGTCAAAGTTATCTGAGAGTGAGTGTGTAATGGTCTCATGATAGGCTGGCCAGTTAGCCTGATGATACAGATACACTTTCTTCTTGGATATAGTATTGTGTGGAGAAGTATTGGTAGTTAATGATAGCTTGATCGGAACATGATCGCTCCCCAAAGAATCTAAAACGTCAATAGTGATGTTAGAGTTGATCGATGTGGAATAAATTACGATATCTGGTGTGGAGTTGCTAGAGGGGCGAGTTGGCTGTGGTAGAACATGAAAGGTGCCGGTGGTATGAAGACTGATAAAATCCAAAAATCGCTGTTTCTCATATTGAGGCCTACTATGAAAATTGATGTCTGCCATGATAATGAATTTACGGTAGGTATCGGAGAGGTGTTGAAAGAATTGGTAAGGTATATCGTGTCTCGGCCTGACATAGATGGTTGCGAAGGCTATTGTATGACCCTTGAGATATAATAATACAACATTATATTCTGGCAGCTGCAATTTGTGTGGTAAGGTAATAGTGCGATGTGGTATGCGATATTGTAAACCAATGGCTGTTCCACCGTGCAGACGTGCGCCGCTGGGTCCATCGTGTCTGTGGAGAGTATATTTGGGAACAAAGCAGGTAATGTAAGGAGCTAGAAAGGTTTCATTAAGTGCAAAAGCGGCGATATTCTCCTCCAAAAGAAGTTGCTGAAACAGCACTTGATGTGTGAGGAGAGACCGTATGTTAAGAAATAACAGGTTGTATGCCATAATGTATAGAACAAGAAAAATGGTAGTACTATAGAGATGACAAGCCATGTTCAAACAGTTGTTTCAGTAGGTTGTATTTGGAAATGGACATTAGATCCGCTGTATGTGGCGTGTAGTTGGAGATTATAGAGAAGTTTAGCAGAGTGAATGATTTGATTGAGAACGTGGCAGAATGTTTTGTAAGGTGAGAGTTAAGAATCGTAAGAGATCTTCTACTGTAACAGGATGTGTCAGCGAGTTTGCAGGTGGAGTGGGGTCATCGGAAGTTTTGATGGGAGCTACTAATTCTGGCTTATCAGGAATAGGTGCAGGCTTGCCACGACAGCGATAACCGTAAGTTGGATGTTTTTCAGGACACGTAGTGCATTGAGGAGGTGCACTTGAATTTGGGCAATTTCGGGTCAGATGACTCCCGCTACAATATCCGCATTTAACAGTGTTGGTGCAGTTATGAGTGTAATGATCATTATACGTCTGGCATTTCTCGCAGCGGATTGGAAGCGGAGGAGGCGTTCGAGACGGTTCTACCTTGTAACGGCGGCGATAGACATAGGCCCCATTAGCTAATAGATGATCAATGATTTGTTGTTGGTCGGTCAAGACACGAACGAGGTAGGTAGGACCAGTGTTGTTACGTATCCTGATACATTTCTTGATTTCGAGACCCTCGTAGCGAAGCTCATCAAATATCTCATCGTCGTTGAGTCCAGGTTCAATGCCCCTGATAACAACTGATAGCAATGGTGGACGACGAGGAGGTGGAGGTGATTTTCGTTGGCTCTGGGTGAGAGGCGTCAACACAGCCTGCGGTCCAAAGATTTCAAAGGTAGCTTTATTTCGCACATGTATGTGAAAATTAGGATTAGGAGATTTTAAGATGATGCCGTCTCTCGTAGGTATAATTTGATGCACATCTGCGCGCGGTACATATTTATTGATTTGTATGAAGATTGCTCGTGCAGTTCGGTACTTAGTGTCGAAGTTCTTTAATATGAAATTATACATTGTATCCTGATTAGTTGGCAAAGTTGGAGATGGTGGGGCATTAGCCCAGTCCATCTCGGTGTTTCTCACTTTCATTGAGGTAGTGGAACCTTCTCCATCAGAGCTATAATGCCGTGGCTTCTTAGACTCTGATTGCTTGGAGTGTCCGATTGGAGATCGTGATCGAGATCGAGACTCAGGCTGTTTCGAGGTATCTGCTTTAGAAGTCTTCGTACCAGCAGAGTGACCGGATTTGGCTGTAAACTTCGCTCCCGTCGGGGAGGGGGGCATGATGATGGTTTAACCTAGCAGAGAATATAACTTGAATGTTCGAGGCAATCGTATGGAGTAGGTGCTAGAGGAAGCCCACTGTGGCTCTCACTTGAGGCAGCAATACGTCCTCGCGGAGATGTCGGTCAGTGCAAGCACTGGCCCTCCACAAATAGATGATGAAAAGAATAGGTGATGATGGCCACGGGCTCCCACTTGAGTCAACAATACGGACTGCAAGGGGATGTCGATTGTCTGCACCAGAACAATCCTCCCTGAGTGAACAAAAATATCAGTTGCTCGCAGAGCGTTAGTAATACTTCTCAGATCGATGAATCGATGGTCGATTCTGAGTTGAGTCGTAACGCCCTATTTTTTTTCTCCGTCGTCCCGTTTAAAGGGTTTTGCCCTTTCTTCGGGTAAGTGCTGCATATATAGAAGAGTTGATTGCACTTTTAATGTGGATGGTCTAAGAGGTGTACATATTTAATATTTATTCATTTATTGAGTACACATACACACAGAGAGATTATTGAAAGGTGAAAAATAACATATAATGATGATCAAACATAATATGATGGGAGGCCAAGGGTGCCACAATAATATTAAAAAAAATACAGTATTAGCATGCCGTGATGAATGATGGTGAATGCGAAACTGAATAATTGTAGTGCAGGGTGCAGTGGGCAGAGAAGTAGATGAAGATGGAATGCAGTGCTCTGGACGCCCATCACAGTGTTTTGTTAGTACTGACGAATGCAAGTTATCTTCTGTTCCTGGGGCGATTCAGGAACTGATGAAGACAGAGGAAGCCCATGTTAATAGGTTGTTACGGTGCATATGATGGGTAGATGAATGATGAAAGTTCACGTGGTTCATAGATGTGAAAGATTTCGGGATCCACTACAGCATCATCTAGTTGTAAATGATAGAATGTCATGAAGTGCTGGAGAGGAGTATCGACGTAAGTTGAAGGTGCGTCGTGATCCCGATCGTACCGTAGGATATCAAGTAACATGGGATGCTGCTGGTCAATTCGCTTGCAAACGTACCGAGTACGAAGCTGTTCGAGATGATGCAATAAAGGTGGAAAATCAATCATCTCGTAAAGTAACCGTGTCGGATACGGTAAGCTGATTCGATGTGCTAGACGTAGAGCATGACGCTCTAGGATAGCCAATTTCTGATAGAATTTTGGCGGTGCGGATGTCCAGGCAGTGTGTCCATATGTTAATGTACTGAGCATAAAGGCTTTGTAGGTATTAAGTACTGTTAATGGTTTTAGCCCCCAGGTTGTACCGACTAAGCGCTTGAGTAGGTTGAGCCGATTTTGTGCTTGGCGTACGATCTTGGTGAGGTGTGGATTCCAGGTAAGTTTGGAGTCAAATATGACCCAAGATAAGTCAGTGTATTTGACGCCACGACAGGTGTATGATCTACTTGAATGTTTAATCGACTTGGATTTCGGTATATTCGTGAACGTCGTCTACGTGGCAGGAAAACAGTAGCCTGAGTTTTCGTAGAATTAATACTTAATCGCCATATATTACACCAGTGAACGAATGCGTCAATTGCAGTTTGCATGTTTTTACTGATTGATTGCACTGTGCGGGCCGTCGTGAAAAAGGCGGTGTCATCAGCAAACTGGTATATGCTTATGTTCTGTGGGACAACAAGGTCGGCAATATACAGTAAGTATAAGAGAGGAGACAGTGATGAACCTTGAGGAACGCCAGATTGTAGGAAAATCGGATGAGAAAGTGTTCCGTTAATAGAGATATATGCTAGCCTCCCTAATAAGAAGGAATGTATGAACCTGATATATGAAGATGGTAGTAGATAGTTATGGAGTTTGTAAAGTAAACCAGGATGCCAAACTTTGTCGAAAGCTTTCTCTAGATCAAAGGCTACCAGACAAGAAGGAAAACCTGTGTTGTATTGATTATAAATAGCCGTGGATAGTCTTAATAGTTGATCCAGGGTACTAAAATGAGGTCGAAAACCGGCTTGGTGAATAGGAAGTAGGTTATGAGTTGCAAGGTGAGCGTGCATGCGGCGGACTAGAATTCGTTCCAAAATTTTACAGAGGCAACTGGTGAGGTGAATAGGGCGATAAGACTGGACGTCTGACGGAGGTTTCTTAGGTTTCGGAAACAGAAGAACTTTTGAGTATTTCCAGTCGATTGGAAAAAATCCAGTTCGGAGGATGAAGGTATATAGGGTGCTGAGAAACAGAAGAAAAGAAGGTGAAGCTTGCCTGATGAGAACATACGTAACAGAATCAAATCCTGGGGCAGTGTTGCGTTTACGGAATAATGTTTGGCGAATATCGTCTGGTTGAATCGGAGTGGTAAGTGGATGATTGGGTTCCAAAGAGTGGTTGATAAATGGGCGCAGAAAAGCAGAAGATGGATCTGTAAGTCGGTTTATTGACTTTTGTAGGCGTTGCGGTGTATGCCAACCTGGGAGAGGTGTAAAATATCTTGAAAGAATGAAGCAAACGTATTAGCTTTTTCCATATCAGTGGTGACTGCCTGATTATTTTGAACAATTGGGTATGGTGTGCGGGAAACTGTCCCTGTGAGTTGATGGAATTTGCGCCAATATTTACTAGGGTGTGATTCACTTGCAAGTGTGTTACAAGTTTGAATCCAGTGGCGCTTCTTATATGCAACAATATAGTTATGTGTAATCCGAAGATATTGGCGATGAAGCCGAAGCGCTTCAAGATTTCCTGTAGTGAGATACTCGCGATGTGCTCTACGAGAAGCGGATATGAAAGGTAAATAATGAGGAGGCAATTTTGGTTTATGCAATTGTATTTCTGTTGTAGGAATAGAGCGTTGTGCTGCTTCTTGAATAGATTCAGTAAGATTAGCAATTGTGTGATCAAGATCGTATTGTGTTGTAGGCATGAGCAATTTATTAACAGCAGTGTCCAGATCGGAGCGATATTGTTCCCAATTAGCGCGTTTGTAGCAGAATACCTTCTGAGGAGTTAGTTGAGATTGAGAGCGAGGAGAGCAGTGAAGTGTAAGTTTGATAGGCACATGATCACTACCAATTGAATCAAGCACATCGATATGAATACTCTGTGAGAGAGATGTTGATGTGATGACAACATCAGGAGTAGTATTGCTGACGGGGCGTGTAGGCTTCGGTAGAACATGGAACTCAGCAACTGTTTCAGTTTGCAGAAAGTCGAGAAAGTTATTTTTGTCACGCTGTGACCGGCTATGAAAGTTTAGATCTGCCATGATAAGATAGTGCCTAAAGGTAGAATCGATATATCGAAAGAAGTCGTAGTTGAGTGCTTTACCTGGACGAAAATATATGGTAACAAAGGTGACAGTGCGGCCTCGAAAATAAATAGTCGTGACATTATGCTCAGGTAGGTGCAGTGTGAGCGTTAATGGAACCGTGACTTCCCGATAAGGAAGGCGTTGGCTAACACCTATAGCTGTTCCTCCATAGACTCGTGGACCAGATGGAGCATCATGTCGGAGTAAGTGATATTTCGGAAAGTAACAGTTGAGATGTGGTGCGAGGTACGTTTCGTTAAGTGCAAAGGCTGCAATTTGTTGTTCTTGAAGAAGCTGCGTAAAGAGCACGTGGTGTGTTAAGACTGATCGAATGTTAAAAAAAGTAAGCTATAAGCCATAATTATATGGAGTATATAAGTTTTTGTAGCAGTACCCATGTTAAACGTAGACTTCTATTGGTTGAATTTGAAAGTGAACTGTAGGTCCGGAATAGGTAGCATGAAGTTGTAAGTTAAACAGTAATTTGGCTGCGTATATGATCTGGTTCAGGATGTGGTTGCGATCAAAAGGATGAATATTTTGTAAAGAAATAGTAAGGAAGCGTAATAAGTCTTCAACGGTTATTGGATGGCGTAAAGAATTTGCTGGCGGGGTTGGTGTGTCAACGGAACGTATCGGTACAACAAGCTCTGGCTTAGCGGGGTCGGGTTTAGGCTTAGCTTTACACTTGTAACTATAAGTAGGATGTCTTTCAGAACATCGGTCACAATGTGGTGGTTCCTTGAGATTTGGACAAGTTTTTGTAGAATGTTCAAGTGAACAGTAGCCACATTTGATGGTATTTGGACATTCAGATGTCGGATGAGAATTGTATTGCTGACATTTCTCGCATCTAACAGGTAAAGGTGCTGGTGTGCGAGATGGTTCGACCTTGTAACGACGCCGGTATAGATATGCACCGTTGAGAAGAAGTTGGTCGATCAACTGTTGTTGATCAGTAAGAACACGGACTAAGTATGTTGGACCCTGGTTGTTCTTAATACGTATACAACGTTTGACAGGTAGTCCTTCTTGATGCAATTCCGAGTAAATTTCTTCATCGGTGAAGTCAGGTTCGACGCCACGAATGACGACAGATAACATTGGAGGACGCCGTGGTGGAGGTGGTGTTTTACGTCCGCTCGAACTTAAAGTTGATATTTTTGCTTTTACGCCAAAAATTTCGTAAGTGGCTTTGTTCCGGACGTGTGTGGCGAAGTTTGGATTGGTCGATTTCAGGATTATGCCTCGACGTGTCTTGATGATTTCTCGTATTTCTGGACGAGGAACGTACTTTGTTAGTTGTTGAAATACAGCACGTACTGAGTCGTATTTTGTATCATAATCGGTTAACAAGAAGTTATAAACTGTTTCTTGATGTGACTTTGATAGTCAGCCGAGGTGCATGCCCAATCCATATTAGTGATGACACTATTAGCAGCAATAGGATCTGCGATGGATGTAAGGCGTTGTTTCTTAGGGTCTAATGTTTGCTCACCATCGCAAAGAGATCTAGAACGAATTCGTTGTCCGTTAGTTACACATGATGCATAACTTGTAGGAACAGTTGTGGTAGCTTGTACTAGACGTGTAGTACCAGTAACAATTCGTGGTTGTGTTTTTTGCCGACCATGTGGACCAATATTTAACGGAGATGTATGAACAAGATTCGATTGTCCGTGATCATTGCCTGAGTCCGCCATAAAGATGAAGAGTACCAGGGCCAAAGCCCAAACGAATATGAAAGGAGATGAAAAGATGATTAGATGAGATTCAAAAAACAAGGAACCCTTCGAAAGTGATAACTTCCGTCAATCCTCTAAGTGTAGTATTTGTGTTGTGCTCACAGGTACGTGATGCAATACCTGGTCCTCGCTGACACAATAACAAACACAAGAGAGGCTAGGTTTCTTGGTAAGGTATGTAACGCCCTACCCTTATAAGCCACCAATATCACAAGTATTTAACAACTAACAGTGAGAATTTGTTTGGGTGATACTCTTCCCTATAAGCAAAGACGTAAAAGGATTTTGATATTTGTACCGTAAAGCAACGTAAAACGCATTATGTTTCGTGAACACATTACAAAATTATTGTTACGAGTGTGTGAATTATTTGACGACAATTACATAACTAGTAGTTCTACCATCTAGTGTGGATATTTGTACTAGAAACATGTCACATAACATTTTATTCACTTAAATCTCAGAATATGCATAAACCTCCGTAAATAATCTTTCCTTCACATTTCTCTATTAATTTATGTAGAATCCATATTTTAATAACTGTTTTCCTATTCCTTCGGATGTATTCATAATTCTTAAAACTTTTCGTTCTTAAAATTGCAAATGGCGACCTTGCTGTTTGTACTTCTAGTAATGCACTGTTACCAGTAAACAAGTTTCGGAGGGTTAAATTTGCCTTGTGTGAAAATCGGTTGATAACAACACAGTGTTTTAAATTAAATTAACCTTCTTGAATTGGTTACCTTCTTCTAACCTATTTTATAGGTTAATAGCAACCAAACACTGGATTGTTTCTACACATTTTCTAGTAACCTTTCTTGATTGATTACCGGCGACCTCGTAAAATTAATCTTTTTTGTCTCAGAAGGGTTGTTACAAATTATTAACTGGTTCTAGCAGCTAAATTGTCCATTAACCCCCACTAGGTTACCACTTATTTTTCTCAGTGTATATTTTGCATAGTTGCAACTGAACTTCGAATATATTTTAACTTCAGTAGTGTCATTAATAACCAAATTTAATTTATGGCTAGTACAGTGAAGAAATAACGCCTTAGGATATTGCTTTTGTATTATTCTGTTCACACCATCTTCCACTCCTACCATTGTAGCCCATAGGGCATAACACTGTCCACATAATTTCGACTATCAAGTCACATTTTGACAAAAAGGATAAAACTTCGTTGGAACTGCCTTTGCGTTTCGTTGGAAGTTCCTGTAGAGCCAGAAAACCACGGAATTCTTCTATTTGGGTATGATTTATAGTTGAGTCTAAATATTATATAATTCCTGCTGACAACTGCTCTAAACCAGAAATGACCACACTTTCATCAGCAGTTACTCTGAATGATTTTCTTTATTTGCTTCCGTAACAAAACATTTTAAAATTCCTTTTCACAAACTGTAAATTCATTTTGAATTCATTGTGGAGTTTTTTTCCGCATAGTTCTTCAATGTGTTCTTTCAACACAGTGGGCCTTATGCAGAGTCGTTCTGACGAGTGATTAGTACCATATTAGAGTACGACTAACACATTTCCTGCAGTAGTGATGTCTTTAATATGACGCTAATCACACGTCAAAACGACTTTGCGTAAGGCGGAGTGTCTCCAGGCGCGACACAAAGGGCCCTATGCAGAGTCGTTCTGAAGCGTGATTACTGCCATACTAAAAAGTTCGACTAACGTATGTTACCTGCAGTATTCAGGCCTTTAGTATGACGGTAATCTTATTTTAAAACGACTCTGCATAAGGCGGAATAAGTCTAGCAGATCAAGGAATACACCCGAGTTTGATTAATTACTTCGAAGTGATATATCATGTATTATGCAGAAAAAGATGGAAGATAATATAGGACCTAACTTTCTTTCAGTTACTTTTAACTTGCTTGATTCTGGAATAAGGACAACGCTATTATCACCTTTTTTGCCTCTTAGAAAAGAAGTCATATATGCATTCTGAACATTACACCATTAACAGATTTAAAAAAAAAGAAAAAAAACATGTATCTTCGGCTTCCGAAAGCAATTGAACTCAAACTTTTGTCACCAGAAGAGGCTATAAAATGTAATCTTTTTCGAAAATCCAAGGGGGCAATTGACCCCTTTTGCCCCCTTTGTGGGTGCCCATGGGAATAAGATATGATAAATAGATTTTCCCTCCGACCTTCAATCCATATTTAAAAAAGAAACATTATTCGCTATATGTTACGGTACTGCTTTTCCCATGTAGGGAATAAGAACTCCTTATTGGCTAAGCGGTTAGCACACGTGCCTTTGGCGTAGGTGACCCTGGGTCAATTTCGGTAGGAGCTAATTCTGTTTAAATGCCACAGTAAACTTGAAGTCTACGTTTTACATAGTTTTGCAGCTGAAAGGTGATGAAAGGAAAAAACAGGACTAACCAAAGATTGCGCGCAGCAAATTGCACTGATCAGGTACTAAATCTGAGTAGCTAAATTATTACAAGTAATTATCATGAACTCTTATTAATCACTTATTTAATACGTTAATAAACTTCGACATAATCTTAATACATTTACGAATAATGCTGTACTCTTGTCTTAAAATCACAAGCAATCGTAAAATGAATATAACTACTCATTGCAGTATCCAGTTTACAACAACCACAGGTGAATGCATCTCATTCTCTTCTATTACTCCACGTACATGGCGTTAAAACACTAGTCATTTGCTGCCAACTCTGATATTCCCCACTATTCAATACCCAACAACATTCCCCTCCTTTCTTTTTTCTTTAACTTTTTATTTCCAATAAGCTGGCACTCGTTTATATTTGACTGTTAAATGTGATCATATCTATTTTCTAACTCCACACAAATTCAAGTCGTTGATATAAATCAACAATGTTAATAGGTCTACCTAGAAATATTGCCATTTGCGATAATATGTGAGACAGATCTGCCTCTATTGTAATCAGACTGCCGTAACATCTAGAATTAAAAGAATGAAATCTCCCCATGTTTTATATAATTTCTTCCGTGTTTTTTTTTTCCTTCTTTTTAGTATGTTTATCATTATTCGTTAATTTCACCAATGATCTCTCTTCAGATTCGTGAGACTGAAAAGTTTCCTTAGCCTCTATTGACTGTTTCGTGTCTAGCAGTTTTCCATGTTTCAGTGATAATTGGTGTATCCCTTGAGTCTGAATGGAGTTGTTTGCCATTTTTCGGTGGTGCTCTTTCGTGGTGGTTTGTAAATAGTAAGGACTTCAACTATTAGAACCTACATAAAGGTTATTTATGTTGATATGCGTTAAAGAGGTTCAACCTATGGTAAATGTATTAATTAGCATTTCACGTTATTAGAACATAGTCGGATATTTGGTAGAATGTCTCCTGATGTTACTGATATAACAAAAGAATTTACAATAAAATAAAAATTATGCCAAGATTAGTGACACCCTATTCAATAAATGGCGTTGGATATTATTTTTGTTTGTATATATCAGTACATAAATAATAATAATAATAATAATAATAATAATAATAATAATAATAATAATAGTAAAGCACAATGTAATTGATACTATTTTTTAACTACTAAATTCCCTTACTAAATATTTTATTTATTTTTTCTTTCTGGAAAATAGGTTTAAAATATTAAAATCACTGTAATAAAACGTATAATATAGAATATGACTAGGGGAGAACCAAAAAGTAACTTTGCTGTGGGGGTGAAAATACAACTTTACAAAATTATAAATATTTGCATACCATACGTTTGTACTGGCTTTGAACCGGATTGCACCGTACAAATTTACGTTTGTAGCTTACTTAGATTCGAAAAGATCGAAAAATAATTTGGTCCCTCTAAGTTCAGGTGAACGTAGCAGGACCACTAATTAATTTCTACAAACCCGAAGATTTTCTACAAACGAAACTTTTTACGTTAGAATCCGGTACAAACTCAGTGCGAAAGATTCGTACAGGAAAATCTTCAGATGTTTAAAAATTTGTATACTGGTTCTGCTAATTTCACGTGAACATAGCAGGACATTTTGTTTCGATTTCTTCGAATCTGAGACCACTACGAACGAAAATTTTACGTTACAATCCGACACAAACGCAGAACAAACTATTCGTACAGGAAAATTTTAAAATTTGTAGAAATCTATCAGTGGTGCTGCTATGTTCTCGTGAACTTAGCAGGACGAATTTATTATTCGATTTTTTCGAATTTCAGACAGGTACAAACGAAAATTCTTGCGGCACAATCCGGTACAGACGCAGTACGAACGATTTGTACACAAAAATCTTCAAATTTGTAGATATTTATCAGTGGTCCAGATATTTTCACGTGAACTTAGGCGGACCAATTTATTTTTCGATTTTTTATTGTCGAACTTGAGACTGACCCAAACATTTTTTTACAGTACAATCCGGTAGAAACGCAGTATAAACGATTCGTACACGAAAGTCTTCAGATTTGTAGAAATTTGTATTCTGATTCTGCTAAATTCAAGTGAAGTTATAAGGGCCAAATTATTTTTCGATTTTTTCGAAATTATGGCCGGTTAGAAAGAAAACTTTTACGCTACTATCCGAAACAATCGAAGTAGAAACGATTCGTAGAGAAAAATCTGCAGATTTGTAGAAATTTAGTTCTGCTCCTGCTAAATTCACGTAAATTTAGCAGGACCACATCGTTTTTCAAAATTTTCGAATTTAAGACCAGTACAAACGAAAATTTTTACGCTAAAATCCGGAACAAACGCAGTACAAACGATTCGTACTGAAAAATCTTAAATTTTGTAAAAAAAAATATTAGTTGTCCTGCTATGTTCACGTGAACTTAGCAGAACCACTTTAGTTTTCGATTTTTTCAAATTTGAAAACAGTACTAACGAAATTTTTTACGGTACAATCCGGTATAAACGCAGTACAAACGATTCGTACAGAGAAATCTTCAAATTTGTCAAGTCCTTCTATGTTCAAGCGAATTTAGCAGGACCACTTTATTTTACGATTCTTTTGAATTTGAGACCGTTACAAACGGAACGTTTTACGGAATAATGCAGTACAAACCCAGAAGAAATATTTCGCACAGAAAAGTCTTCAGATTTGTAAAGAATTGTATTCTGGTCCTTCTCATTTCACGTGAAGTTAGCAGGGCTACTTTATTTTTATTTATTTTTTTTCAAATCTGAGACCGTTACAAATGAAAATTTTTACGTTAAAATCCGGTAAAAACGCAGTAACTTACAACGAGTCGTACAGAAAACTTTCAAAATTTGTAGAAATTTATGAGTGGTCCTGTTGTGTTCACATGAACTTAACAGGACTACGTTAGTTTTGGATTTTTTCGAATTTGAGACCGGTACAAAGGAATATTTTTACGAAAAAAGCCAGTACAAACGCAGTACAAATGGCCCGTATACAAGAATCTCCAAATTCGTAGAAATTTAAAAGTCGTCCTGCTGTGTTCATATGGACTTAAAAGGACCACATTATTTTTCGATTTTTTCCAATATGTGGCCAGTACAATCGAAACTTTCTACGATACAATCCGTTACGAACGCAGTACAAACGATTCATACAGAATCTTAAAATTTGTAGAAATTTGAAAGTGGTCATGCTAAGTTTAGATTTGTCTTTGAAACGTAATATACACATAATTAATAGTAATGTCCATCCTTCTAACAATGATAAAGAAGGTAATAGGCCTATATTTAATTTATAACTGCCGAAATTTGCTTTATAGCTACAGAAATTGCTCACAGGTGGCAGCGTAATACATTGTGAACTCAATACTGAATTTTTAGAAACATAAGAACAGTGATAACACATTAAAAACCATATTCTTAATTTCGTTGCCCTTTTAATCAACCACTCTTTTGTTTTCTCTCAGTAATAGAGCTTTTGTTGAACTCTAGGATTAATATTTTTCTTCTCACATTACATTGCATAACATCTTGGTATTAGTTCAGAATAAGAAGCATCCAGCAGTTTCACTATACAATAATTTATAATTTTCTTTTTAGAGAAGCAAGAATCGGTACTTTATGCCTTTGCTTCATGAAAAAATTTCTGAATAATAGAGCATAATTATGCTTTATAACGAAAGTCTAGCAGTAAAGAAAACGTTTTGTTTCTAATTTTATTTTATTTTTATTCTAACAAGATATGATGGGTTATCAGTTATCAATTTTTGTTTTAATGTTAATCCTTTAGAGTTGAGTTTGATTTCAGATTAGCGTCCCTTTCAGCTGCAACGCTAAGTGAAACGTGGACTTCTAGCTTATTGTGGCATCCAAACTGCATTAGCTTCTACCGGAAATCAAACCCGTGTCTCTCAGGCCAAAGTATGTGTGCTAACGACTTAGTCACAAGGGAGTTCTTATCTTATTCAATATGGGGATAAGCAGTAGAGGGTGCGAATAATGTTTTTTTTTTTAATATGGGCTCAAGGTCGAAGGGAAAATCTTTTTATTATATCTTATTCCTCTATTGCAATCACTAGTCATACGTAAGCTATTTCAAGCTTGTGTGTATTATTCACGTAGTTTACGAGTCTACAATAATGTACACTCTAGAACGAAACTGACTTTCATTTATACCCATGTAATCGCAAAGTGAAACAAACGTCGTAATGTCAAAACTTGTGTTTCAGAGATAGAATACTGAAAATATTATTACTATTATTAATAATAATACTAATAAGGACGTGATTACGTATAAGTATATGCAATGTGTCAGTATGCTTGTTGAGTTACTAATAGCTTCAAATACTCGTCGTTTACTCTGAGTATGTAAAACGCCCAGTAGTCCAGAGAATTGTATCTTCCCCTTTAACCACTTGCTGGGTATATGGTTGCTTATATATGTGTTCGCGGCGGCTCTGGATACTTTGTAATAATTTATGTTGATGGAAAGGTTTGATTAACTTGAATGAAAGGAGAAATATTATTAGAGAAGTGCATGCGATACCAATAAAGTAATTCAATATTAATTAGGAACATAGGATTTGACCCAGAAGAATCAGATCCTTCTTTTGGGGTAATCAAGTAACTCGAAATCATACTTCTTACCAGAGGACGCGGCGGCTCAGTTGTACAGTGTTCATTTCTGATGCATGGGGTCCTTAGTTAGATCCCAGCTCGCGAAAAGTGAACTTTGTGATGGACAAACTCCGTGCGCGTGGGTTTACTCTGGGTACTCCCGTTTCTCACCACTTTCTTCATTCCACCATTTCATTAATTTCCTATCATCACAGATTCCTTTAGCCTAACCAGCGTAATCGTCGGTCGAAAACCAAGATTTCATTTCATTTCATTTGCATGCATCTTACTGGAAATATAGGATTTGACGTCCAGAGGAACAAATTGCTGTTTATATCAGATTGAAAGGAATCCATACTGGAAAAGAAAGAAGCTTCCATCATTTTTGCTAACATGTATAGAAAGACAATCATTTAGTATTTGATGTATTGCACCTGTAATGTAAGTGGTTGTGGTACAAAGATGCTGTTTGTACACATTATTGCAAGATCTTTCAGGAAGAAAAACTTCTCCTGAAATATCCCTACACCGTAAACGAAAAAGACATAAGGAAAACACCATTGTGCGTTATCAGTACCACCATGAAAAAAAAAAAATGAAAATCAGTAGCATGCTTAACAAACTACAAATCTCTGTAATTCTTTCTTAAGGTAAAGTATGATCTCTCTCTCTGTATATATATATAAACGTACTCATAATTGTGTTTTGATGTAGAATTTGCATTCCATATCTCAAGCATTCGTTTATCGTCAAAGTGAATTGGACCCAGCCCCTTTCCCAACAACCCTTATGAATCTGCTGATAATTGTGATGATGTTAATAAACCCTTTGATCATGTAACGCTGGAAAGAAATTAATTGTGTGAAATAAATAGTAGAGTAGGAAGAAACCTCAAGTAAACTTAAATCAAGCAAGTTTATGACCCTATTGTCCACGATAATCTCTCTTAGCTACTGCCTTACACTTGCAGCATATATGACTTATTTCCGATGTCAACGTTTATCGTCATAGAATGAAAATGATAACTAATAGTGGGAGGATTTTCTTCAATTGATAAAGAATCTCAAGGCAACATAACCATAACTATCGGCAAAACTGTACTAAAGTCGGATCTGGTTCCAATTTAATATTTCTTACTGTTTCAATACTGATTTCCGTAGAACACAAACGTTAATCGATACTAAGATGCAGTTCTTAAAATCAATTCAGCCTTACAATAATATGTTCTATCACCTCCATTAAAAATCTATTTATTCAAGAAAGGTTCAAACTAACGATCCCAAGTTACAACTTTTATCGCAATAGAAGAAAAATGGTAAGTCATAACGAGTAATGGCTTACTGATCTTGATTAATCATCCGAGGAACAGGCCCTAGTTATTGATTTTATTAGTATATTGCAAGTAGAAGTAATAGATGCATTATTTTTATTATTGAATTCCCATAGTTTGGAATACTACTATACACTGTTAAAAATACTTTTTCAAATCTGAAAAACAGTTTCTTATCTGCGTCCAGAATGTCTTTTCTTAGAAACAAGAGTTTGAAACTCTCATTAATGAGAAACGAAGTAAAGTAGATGAAGTTGTATCAAGCAAAACGAGAAAATACATTGTTAGTTTCCTTATGAATGAGAATTGCCAAAACTCATTTCTAAGAAAATATTGTCTCGGTGCACAGTTAAGAAACGGTTTCTCAAATTTAAGAAATTATTTTTAACACTGAATGACCGGTACCTTATGATAACAAATGTTTCATATCTGTGCACTGAGAATATTTTTTCTTAGAAACAAGAGATTGAAACTCTCATTGATGAGAAACAAAGTAAAGTAGATGAAGTTGTATCAAGCAAAACGAAAAAATACATTTTTACTTTCCTTATGAATGAGAATTGCCAAAACTCATTTCTAAGAAAATATTGTCTCGGTGCACTGCTAAGAAAAGGTTTCTCAAATTTAAGAAATTATTTTAACACTAGTTTCACATTGTGAAAAGATAGACAGTTCTTTATTATTATTATTATTATTATTATTATTATTATTATTATTATTATTATTATTATTATTATTATTATTATTATTATTATTATTATTATTATTAGAAAAAGTAGCTGTAGTGAAGAAATATAATGAAAATTATGGTTACAATGCATAACAAATCTCAGTAATTATTGATGTAACGGTCTAAAATTTTTCAAGACTTGTGTTCCCTAACGATTTTATATCCTCCAACTTCTGTAACTGGTTGCATGCCTGAATACAATTGTTTCCTCATTTTTAAATCAGCCGAGACTTTGGGTTGGGTTTCGTATCACACTCCACTTCCTGGATGAGTAGCAGGCTTTGCAGGGATAATGAAAGTTAAGTGCAGGCTTTCATTATTGTCTTTGATGATTTGGAGTTTAGCATCCCTCTTAGCAATGACACTATATCAGACGTGGATCTAGAACTTCACTTGGAGTCCAAACCACATAAGCCCAGACCAAGGAATGCAGTTTTACTCCAAAACGTAAGAATGTCATTCGAGAAAATTGGACTTTCCCCACGAAGAATTCCATGAAACATTATTTTTTAAATTTAGTAGCAATGTTTTAAGCAGTACGGATTCTAGGCGAGTGTACATAAATGGAAGAGAATTGACAACCAAATGTCAATAATTATATCCTAATAATAAACTACTTTTTGAATATGTAGAGGCTTTAAAACATGTAACTCCATTGATATTTCGAACTCGATCTTTTCCTGATGACCCTACATTCTCTTTCTTATCGTCTCTCGAAAGAAAAAAAACTGAATGGATTTATAATTTAGATTTATGGGCTTTCGGCATCTATGGTCATTTAGCCCTTCATGTATGACTGATGATGTCCCTTGTCAAGCACACTATCCTGGGAAAAGGGAAGGAAGAAACACCCCTGGGACTTATATGTTACGTTGCAAACTGGCATTTGACAGGTGTGAATCAGGAAAACGCAGGAAAACCTAATTCAGAATGGGTGGCCTGGAAAACCTTTTTACACCTTTTCACCGAGAAACGAACTCGGGATCGCTCGCACCGAAGGCGAGAGCGTTAGAAAAGAGAATGGAATATAAGACAATGTAAACTAGAAGAAATCTCAAAAATGTTTTATTTTCTGTTGAACACGTTTGATTATATACAAATGTAGCAAAGGAGAAAACTGTTACACCGGAAGAAAATTATAACAGGCAAACTGTGATAGAATTTTAGTGTGATAAGTTGATAGGTAGTGAAAGTTATTTTGAGAGTATGGACGAATGAGTGTAAATAAGAGAGTTAAGTGTCGGTGAGTGTGAATGAGGGTATCAATAATATTTGAGGAAGTCAGTGTTGGGTGGTTCATGGCATATCATTTTCAAGTTTCAGTATTTCATTTTGAAATCGATCTTCAGATAATATAAGAAAATTAATAATTTGCTTTCAAAATTTAAAGACATCAAAGTTGTACCGCTACATTATGTACAAAATTGTGACTATATCAAAAGCATGGAAAGGCTTAGGTACTCGAGCTTTTAATAGGATATTGGAAACAAAAATATGTCAAGCGAATTGAGAATTAGCTACAATGTACCACTTTTTGAAAAGAAAAGATGTGCAAGAATGTGGCAATTGCACTGGAATAAAACTTACGAGCCATCCAATGAAGTGCTGGGAGGGACTGATAGAACGAATGTTGAGAGAAAAGACTCAAATTATAGAAAAAGCAATTTGGTTTCTGGCCAGGGCGATCGGTAACGGATGCAATATTTGCACTTAGGATGCTAATGGAAAAGTACAGAGAATACCAGAAGGACCTTCATATGGCTTTCATCTCTAGAGAAAGCGTATGACAAAGTGCACACTATCATTCACCGCGATTTGAGATTGATTAAGCAATAGAAGGTGCATCTTCTTAAGCTCTTGCTAAGAAATGACCAGGAACATCTTACCAACTGTTGAAAACTGTATGAACGGTATCTGACCGGTGGAAAGAAGTAGTTCATTGTCAACACTGGACGAAGCGTATGTTTATCTGGATGACTGTAGAAGGGGAGAGGTAAGGAAGAGGAGATGCGTTTTCAAGAATATGATGTTAGGATCCAAGATTACTGAAAATAGATTATCAAGTATTTTATCACATGACTAATGTGATCGTAAAAGTGGAGACTGCAAGGATATTAGATCTGTGTTCTGCGTCCTACTATAGGATGTAAGAAAGCAATTTTATTTACATTCACTTTTAATTAAGGTTGAAGAAAAGTAATTTCAGGTTGTTTAACATTTACACATACATAAACCTTGCATTGGCATGTTCCTTCTACAAAATTTCATTATAAGTAGCTAACTTTATTTGAATTCTGCTAAATCAGTAACAAGAATCAATATATTAATAATTTCTTCTGACCAATAGAGTCAATGTGCAGATTACTGATTTCTAGTAATCATTCTAATTAAACCCGCTCTTTCAATTAAATACATAATCATCATCCATCATCATTGTCAGGGGTTTTGAAATAAAATATAAAAAATCCAAACTCTTTATCATTCATTTATATTGTATGAATTAGAACGTTTTCTGATGCGCTGTATACGAATATTCAAACTGTAATTTCACATAGTGACAATTTAGGGCATCGACAGTGTACCCCGAAGCAAATTAATTAGATCTCTTCTGCTATTAGCGTAATACATTCGGGCGTCAAAAGCGAATTTTTATAAATATTTTTTATGTACATATTTTATTAATAACATTCTTCCATCTTGTTTTGTCCATAAAGTATGTTAAGTATTGACGGCTATTAACTCAATAATCGTAATAATAGTTAAAATACAAATATAAAGCGAAACAGCTTACCTTCCTTTAAACAAAATTCTTATATTCACTACGAGTTGACAGCCATTCAAAATAAAATTTAGGTCAATCAACCCGTTTAGAAGAGGAGTAGAAAAAGCGAAAATCAAGAACGGAGATTCTTTTACCAGACTCTCTCTTTGATCCAATAATATACACCTCAGCTCATACTGTAATATTAAATACGTAGTTCCCTCGGTAATTGCAGGTGTCAGTGGATATTTGTCGTTCCCGTCTTTTACAAAATTTTCATAATGCAACGCAACGCAGCGCAACAGAAAGCCAAAATCCACCTTAACTACTATTATCAACAACATAAACAGAACCTTGCGTTGCGTTGATACAACCGTTACGCAATAGGACAAAATGAGCAGTCACAAAAGCAAACCTTTTATGTTATAATGTCTTCCACAGACCTGGTTTCTATTCCCAGTAAAAAGTGCTGTGGCACAGATTCCACGTAGCCCTTGTCTGGCATAGCGTTCGTACTGAAAGGGACGATAATTTCCAACCCAACTAGAAATATCATTTTATTAATAATACCCTCCGCTTTCCGTGGCTACTTGTCTCCCTATTGTTATTATCTCTTGCTCCGCTACATACACTTCCTACGTGTGATATCTATGATCTAGAACAGTGGTTCTCATAGTAGGGTACGCGGACCTCTGAGGGTCCGTGGGACGTATCCAGGGGTTTCGCGACGCCTAAACTTTGAAATGTGTTATAATAAAGTGGGACTCACTGCTGTTATGCAAGATGTACTTATTTCAGTTACTAAAAAGAAAGCAATTAGAAATTATACTTACGTCTATATATTTAAATGTTTTCCTACTTTACTAAATTTCTGCTCTATGAGTATGAAGAGTTGCCTAAAAAGGCATTGCAACATTTGACGTCTTTCCCTACAACTCACTCACATGAACATACCTTTTCTGCTTTGCAGTATTAAAACCTGAAAGAAAAATCGTTTTAATGTGGAATCGGACTTAACATTAAATGGTGGCAAAACTTATTCCGGTTTTCAGTGCAATTATGAAAAAACAGAAAGAATTTCTTACCTCAAATTAGTGACGCCACATTTGAGAACATTGTTGATCAAGTGACTTTCCTTTTTAAAAAAGTACATTAATTTACAGTTTTGAAAGTTAGTGTAAAATTAATTATTGCAATATTTTTTTTAAAATCTTTTTCTTGTCATTGGTAATTTCAATCAGTATAGTTTTTAATACCATGTGAAATTTCAGATAGCATTACAAGGGGGTTCGCGGATCACTTTACGAATGAACAGGAGGTCCGCGTTATCGGAAAGTTTGAGAACCACTGTTCTAGTAGTTATATAAAGCTGGCCGATTCACACAAAACATCTGTATATTTTAGATCTATAAGATTAAGGACAGATTTTCATGAAAGCTTCCGTTCCTTGCGATTTCTATGAGTAGTCAACAGAAAGTTGTGTTACACGTAGTACCGTACTTAAACAACTTTCTCAATTGACTATTCAGGCACATCCTAAGCAATGAACGAAACGGACGTTTGGATGTAAAACCGCCTTTAAGCGTGACAATGGTTATATTCTTGAAATCTATACATGACAGCTTAATATTAACTTCATAGGTAAAACGTAATTCATAGATGGCAGAACAGCTTTCCATAAACATTATATCGACAGTTTGATAACAGCGATGAAAATAGGGTTTAACTTTAACAAGATTTTGTGACATGTTAATCATCTAAATTAGATACTCTTTTGTTTTCTTGTAGTAACTATCATTTATGTTTTGCAAATATATTCCTTCCTATAAGGTTCAAGGAGACCTTTGTAATTAATTTAAACTTATGCGGTAATCTTGGAATAGTTACTCATCTTTCAGGTCGATAGTAATATCGACATCATCAGCTGTGACGTACCAAACGTCAGAACGGCTGTTTTTTGTATTCCTGTCCTCGATCCTGGGACTTGCTCGACAGATATTCGCTGAGCAACAGCTATCAGACTTATCTCAGCCAAGGGTAGCTCGTTGCGACACGTTTAGACTGGGGCATTTCCTCACCTAGACCACTATCCGAATGGGTGGTCTTCAACCTACAACCTGATACCCATATTAGTTGTATCATCTTTGTGTTTTCACTAGCATTCGCTATGTCTTCCACAGGACGAACCTCTGCTGATGCAGACAATTCTGTTGTATCCACTAAGGTGGATAAACGAAAAGAACGTCGTTCTCAACCAAGTCCTGAACGCTCACGATCGCCTCATTCTAAAGAGGACCCCCAGTCGCATTCACCACGAGCTAAACGACATCACACACTCAGTGAATCATCTTCATCAACTACTTCTGGACATTTCAACATGGATACTGACTTCCCATCACTACCTGTTCCGCAAAATCGACCTCCAGTCACAAATCTACAGGCTCCAGCAACTACTTCATTCTTACTCACAAATTACGACCCAAAATATCAAGATCTTAAGCAGCTCTACTTTCGCCTTACCAAGTACGTTCCTCGCTCACAGATCACCCAAATCGTCTCGACTCGTCAGGGTATTATCATTAAGTCTCCTGATTCCAATCTGGCTTCTTCACTTCTTAACACCCACTCATATGAGGTCTTTGGCAGAAACGCAAATCTTTCTAAGCTGGCTCCCTCTCGCACCAAACAACCACCACCACCTCGACGTTCACCAGCACTCTCTGTCGTTATTAGAGGAGTTCCCCCTGACTACACAGATGACGAGATTACAGAAGAACTCAAACTCGACGGGCACTCTATTCTCAAATGCATCCGCATCAAAAACGCTTCTGGTAACACCTACATGGTCCGTGTGCTTACTAACTCATCAACAACTATCGACAATCTTCTCTCGCACGGAGCCTATATTTATCGCAAAAGACACAGAGTTGAACCATCTAAATCTCCGGCGCCACTCCCGGTCAGATGCGAAACCTGTCAAACGTACAACTCGCACCATACTTCTCAATGCCCGAACACACCTAAGTGCGGTTTCTGCTCCGGACCTCATACTACCAAAACCTGCACGAATCTTCAGCAACCTCCGCTCTGTAGTACCTGTGGTTCTCATGAACATCCCACATACAGCTACAAATGCAAAGCAAATGCAAATACAGCTACAAAACATCCCACATACAGCATCCCACAGCCGAACCTTTCAAGCCAGAACTCGTTGTCCCTCTGCGTCCTCACGGGACTCAGGATACTACTGTTCCTCCGCCATCATCTGTATACCAACCGATCACTATTAATCAATTCCTGTCTTTCATTACAGTTACTCTTCAGAATATCCACCCTTTCCTTCGACATCACATCTTACAACAGGTTCAACAAACAGCTAAAGCCATCCTTAACGTCGACTTCCAAGCAACCTATTCCGGTCCAACTGTATATTTTCATTCTGATGTGCTCCAGACAGCAGTGTAACCATTTTACGTATCCCCACCAGAAATTCAAATTTCTCATTGCCTTTATCATGGAATTGAACTTTCTATTTTTGAATATTCGTTCCTTGTGCCAACACCAACCTCTCTTTGAACAACTGCTCAGAGAAGAACATGTTAGTACGTTTCTCCTCAACGAAACTTATCTGACTCCACGTCTCCATCCCCGCATCTCTGGCTATCAGATAGTTCGCCATGATAATGCACTCCCGACACGCCGTGCAAATGGTGGGGTTGCCATTGGCTTTCCTCCCAGCATTCCTTTCCGACAACATACTTCTTCTGTTGCCAATCTCCCTGAGCATCTCATTCTCACTCTCTATTTTAGAAATATATCTGTCACTGTCGCTACTCTCTATGTTCGCCCTGGCCATCCCATTCCGCACGACTTTTTTCACTTCATCTCTGGAAATTTCCGCTCTTTCATAATTATGGCCGATATCAACTTTCATAGCCGCTCAGCCCAACAACAGCAGGATTTTCGAACTTATATTACCACTCATACTACTGGGTTTATTCATATTCTTCCGAAACCAACTCGCCCTGTCAGTAATACCACACCTGACGTAGTGATCACATCATCCAATCTCTCTCACCGTTGCACGATCTCAGTCTTAGATCCGCTTGGAAGCGATCATGTTCCCATTAAACTGTCTCTGCTCCTGCAACGCACTCCTGTCAATTATCAATCTCTTCCCGCTCGCACCACCCCTCGTTTCGACAAGGCCGATTGGGTTAGTTACCGCTCCCACATTGATATAGCTCTCGAACCTCTTCTGCCCCCGACAACCGAAACTGAACTTTATACAACTCTTGACACTATCACCGACACCATTCATCTTGCATCTACGAAATACATACCTCAGTCTACCATTCATCCACACAAACCGCCCCTCCCTCCTCAATACCTTCCTTTAATCAGGCGTTCTAGACAACTCTATCGTGATTTCACTCGTACCGGCAATCCCGAATCCCTTAGGCTCCATCGTCAATACCAACGTACTGTCCATAATTACCTAGTAGCTTACAAACGCCGAAATTGGATCAAAACCTGCAATTCTCTCTCTGATAACTCCCACCCCACCAAATTCTGGAAGCGTTTTCATCAGCTTACCGGCAAATCCACACGTACTTCCTATCCACTTCTAGATGATGCACTACCTCTTCCCGACGATACTGCTAAAGCCAATGCTTTTGCCACCTACCTCCAGGATATATTCACTCCTTCTGCACCAGATCCAGTATTTCGCCGACATCCCACTGACACTTTAGATCTTTCGTCACCTGATCTTCAACCTCACCCCGATCATCCATTACCTCTTCACAATCCACTTACAGCTCCTATCACCGTTTCTGATATCCAGCAGACCATCTCCCGAAAGAAGAACACTGCTCCTGGCATAGACAAAATCACCTACCGCCACATCAAGGAAGGTCCATATGTCTTGCTTTACCTTCTCTCTATCATTTTTACTTTCATTCTTCGCACTGGCTTCTATCCTCTACCTTGGAAAACTTCTACTACCTTAATGTTTCTCAAACCTGGCAAACCCCCACAATCTGTCTCTTCATACCGCCCTATCCAACTCACCCTTGTGTTTAGCAAGATTCTCGAACGTATCCTCGTCACTCGCCTTCACACCCATCTTTCAGCATATAATTTACTCCCTCTCCATCAAGCAGGTTTTCGTCCTTCATTTAGCATTTCCGATCAACTCCTCCGCCTTACTACTTTCATCACTAATCAGTTTAACACATCCAAACCTTCCTGCCTCATCTTATTTGACCTCGAGAAAGCTTTTGATAAAGTCTGGCATCTTGGCCTCCTCTATAAACTTTTCTCCTTTCACCTGCCCTACTGTTATATTCGCCTCATCTATCAATTTCTCTCCTGCAGACTTAGCTATATATCAATTAATAATCACCTTTCCTATCCTATCTTCCTTAATTCCGGAGTCCCCCAAGGATCAGCCCTATCCCCCCTGCTCTACCTTCTATATGTCGCAGACTTTCCCACACTCCCCCCGAACGTTACCCTCTTTCAATATGCAGACGACACTGCCTTTTTAGCCACAGGGAATACGATTCAACGCATTAATTCTTCTCTCCAACCTGCCATAGATTCATTTCTTTCTTGGTGTCAGCAGTGGCGTCTTACCATCAATGCCGCTAAAACGCAAGCGATTATTTTCTTACCACCTGGAAAGCGCTCCCGTGTTCACCGCAATCCTACCAATCTCCATCTCCGTATATCCCATACTCCTGTCACTATCAGCAAAACAGTTCAGTATTTAGGCATTACTTTCGACCAACATCTTAAATGGACTCCATACCTCAAGTACATCTGTACCAAGGCTTACTCACGCCTTAACCTTCTTCGCCGCCTTACGGGCACTACTTGGGGTCTTTCTGCTGTCACTCTTCTTAATACTTATAAATCCTTCCTCCGACCAGTCCTTACCTACGGCTTTACAGCTTGGATCGACGCTCCCTCTTCTTTCTATAAACGCCTTCAAATTCTAGAACGCCACGCACTCCGACTTGCCTTTCGTATCCGTCTTCCCAGCCCTACTCGATATCTGTATGACCGTACTCCATTTCCACATATCCTCTACCACCTTGAAACACTCCGCCTACGCTATATTTCTCAACGCTTCCAGAACCACCACCCCTTACTTTTTGACACCATGCACGCCGACGCCACTTTCCCAAAACGAGAACTCCTTCGTCATACACCGTTGTCCCTGCTTTTCTCACTGTATCATTATTCACTGCCACCTGACAGCATTGATCTTCCTCTCGTTTCCGATTTCATCACTCATCTCGATTCACCTTACATTTTCCCATCTACTGCACAGTAGTCCTACTGTCTCAACAGGCCTCCCACTGTCTTCATCACGATCCAGAGTAGCCCTGGATCAGAAGATAATCAGCATTTGTCCAACTAACCAAATACCTTGTGTTGTGATGTCTTCTGCACTTCATCCTCATCTCATCATCACCTAATAGTATGATCATGGTTAAAGGCCATGATGTCCTACAGCTCCTCCAGTCAGTACCAGAGCTGAAAATTGATGCTTCCCCCCTAATGTTATTATGATTTTGGAATAAAATAAAGATTTAATAAATAAATTAAACCTCACTTAACCCATCTATCTTTCTCCTCACCCGAGATTTCCTTAATTCCTCATCCCCTAATAAAGGGTATGACCCTTTGGGCGGGGCTAGTCGTGCGCGGCTAGCAAAAAAAAAAAAAAAAAATAGTTACTCTTATACTTTGATATATCAGTTGCTCCAGTTCAGGTTCGGAAAGATCCTTAAGACCTTAGCAATTATTATAATAAAGAACTTCTCTGAGACCGTCACAAAATCCCTTAAATCTTCTTTTTACGCAACACTCTTCCCTAAGAGAGGGCGTAACCCTCTAAAAGGGTGCTAGTCATTATGACTAGCTATAAACAGACTGACTGACTGACTGAATAGTTAATTTGCTGCATTTTTCTTTTATTTTCAATTTTTAGAGAGGCATAAATGGGTAATTTAAGCCCTTGCCTTCAAAAGAAATAAGAAATGAGGTGAAGTTACTGTTCAGAGTTGCCAACATGTACGATAATTATCTAATCATACGATAATTTTGAACCCTGTACGATAGCTGCAGTACGATAATAGGAAAATATACGATAATTTAACAAGTCATGTAAGAAGCAGATACCTGATCCCTCCTGTAATGAAATCGGGGACCACTACCACCCACACAGGAAACTAATCAAGAAGGGGTAGTTACTAGCTATTTAATTTAGATATGATTTAACTGTAAACATAAAATGCCTTATGCAGAGTCGTTTTGACGTACAATCAGCGTCATACTAAAGCTCTTACAACTACAGGAAAGAAATGTTGGTATGACAGCAATCACGTGTCAGAACGACTCTGCTTAAGGCCCGTAAAGTGTTGAAGAAGAATCATTTTTTTCTGGTGGTAAAGAATTAAGCTTCGATCTTGTTTCCTATGCAGATTGCTAAATATAGTTTTAGCCGTGAATGTTCATGTGAGTTTCTTGTTAATGATAATAAAGCTTGATATTGAGACTGGAAACGAAAGAGACGATAATTTTACGACAAAAACGATAATCTTAAGTGCTATGTACGATAATATCTTCAGATCTGGTTGGCAACGCTGTTACTGTTTGACATGGGGACTGACCATCGTCAAGCTAACGTAAAAGGAAATATCTTCATTTACTTGTGTTGCGGGTCCGGGTAAATGGAAACGTCACTGCCCAAACGGCTCGTCGGCTTTAAAAAATAAATTCCTTCACTTTATATAGAAAACATTTCATTTGGAGATAGTTTCCTCTCTTTTTGTTGTAACTCTGTTAATGATAGGGTTACCCAATGTGAGACTACTTTTAGACAACGCCCTATATAGTGATAGTTAAATTTCCACGAAAATATTTTCCGGGAAAATTTTCCAAAATGGAAATATTCCTTGAACTTATGTAGAAACACAAAGAAAACTATGTTCTATTACTATATTATGATTTCAAAATGAAATTCGATTTTATCTCACTAGAGGCCTACTTATTACTGTTGTCTCCAGAGGATTCTTCAAAATGTATATTCTGAATGGTATTAGGTGATATTATTATTATTTTATGCTATTTAGGGACTATGCATAAATGTATGTTTACTTACAATTTGTTTTATGCGAGTAAATATGTAGGAAAAAAATTTGGTATAGAAAGTCCCCACACCTTTGCACCGCTAAACAGTTTAAATTTATACGGTATGTAAGTAGATATTCGAAACTTGAAACTACTACCAATATTATAATCATAATAAATTTTTAAATGGTATATACAAACTAGGTTGGTAACTTCCAGCAATCGGTACTAATGAAACATCCTGGGAAGCAACTCTAATTTTGACATGTTAACATTACCTTCTAAAAGTACATGTATTTACGACTACATAGATTTCTTTATTCAATATATGATTCTTTCTCACAGAGTGAAACTCGAATCAGACGCAGAACGCCATCATGTATAAATTGGTACTTTGGTACTTTCTAGTGCAAATAAGAATGGAAATTAAAAAATCATAATTTTAATTAGTTATATAAAGTACAGTTAACGAATTTCAATTTTTCTTATCTCCAAGTTATTTAAAACCTACAACTAAATGATAATAAGTGAAAAAAAGTAATTAGTTATATTTTTCTTATAATTTGGAAAATAAAGTAAAGAAATGGACATACATTTTTTTCCGGGATTTTATATGTCAGGGAAAAAGCCGAGAATATTCCCACTTCTTATTTTCCTTCCACCGAGAATATTCCCACTATATTCGATTTTAATAAAAGGCCATTGCGAAGATATGCAGATAAATGATTGATGTGTCCTTGAAAGCCTACTTAAAAATTACGTGTTGTCTTCTCGGTGATGACTCCGATTCCGTAGATGCATTGTTTTTGTGATATTGGATTCCTTCCCGAATCTCAGGTCACCTTCTATCCAAAATTTTTGGACGCGCGCCCCAACTGGAGATTAATTGAGACCAGAAGTAGGGCTCGGACTTCGGACATGTCTACAGTGTTAGTGCTTGTGTAATTTTTAAATAACGAAATCGGCCATACTGATTTTATTTCAAACCTATCGGGAGCATAACCACAGCGGGCTCATTAGGTTCGATTATTTTATCTGAACCATTATTAAGACTTTACACATAAGAGTATCGCAATTTTATGCTTTTTCAGGGGAGGACAAGATTGTCCATCAAACAATGTTTTTTTTATTATTATATTAGTATAAAAAGCATATGTTTTTCAGACTTAAAGAGAGAAATTGTTCTGTGTCCTACCCAAATGATAGCCCTCTTGCAAGGTTAACACAAAATGAATGTGTAAGAGCTCATCGATAGAAAACAGTGATTACACATATTTAAGGAGATTTAAATCATTTACTTTATCTTCATTCTAAATTAACAGTACTTATTTATATCCCATAGTAGTAGGGGTCCGCGTTTGCCAGAATGACTCAACCGTACTTGGCAAGAATGAGTCGGAGATGCTTTGGCCCGGGTCGCAACACCTACGGCAATTTTGCTTATGCTCACTCAGGGGCGAGGGACCAGGGAATACATAGGACCACTGAGGGTGCACAAGATCATCGTCATCCACATGAGGACCTCGTCCCCTTTGATTAGTATAAAAAAGATCAATTTTGGAGTTTTTGGAAGCATCGCAACCTTGGTTATACAATTTACGGCCCACGAACCATAACGTTAGTGGGAATGAGTCAGAGATGCTTTGGCCCAGGATTGCGTTATATATTGAAATTTTACTCATGCTTACTCAGGGGCCATGCACGCTGCAGCAAATGAGTCAGAGGTACCATGGCCCTGCTAATGCGATAGTGTTACGTCATTGAATTAGGGTTTCAAAATCAGAGGTAATAATGGTTTAATTATTTCTTTAATGGGCACAAAATTATTAAAAACATGCCGCCTTATGCAGAGTCGTTTTGACATATGATTAGAGCAGTGGCGTATTTAGGGGGGTGGGTTCCGGGCTTAAGCACCCCCCGAAATCTTACTTAGTATAGTAAAGTAAATGAAATATCTTGTAGAATTTTCACATTTCTAGGCAAAGCTTCCCCCCCGATAGTTAGCAAAGCCCCTCCCGAAACAAAATCGTAAATACGCCACTGGATTAGAGTCATACTAAAAGCCTGACTACTGCAGGAAACATATGTTAGTCGAACTCTTTAGCATGTCACTAATCTCACGTCAAATGACTCTGCATAAGGCCCATGGTGTTTAATCTCTTTCTTAATGATTTATTACTTTATGAACTAGAACAAGTTTATGAATGCTTTTTATTTCGTTCCCTTTTATGACATAAATTTGGAGATTTTTATCCCCATTGATGAAATGTTATTACCCTATATCGTTATATATTTGGACTAAAACCAGTGCGGTACTTGATCTGAGCTAAAATAGTTGTATGACGTCACTGACCTGGGATGGTTAGCTGGGAGGTTATGATGGCTTGTTTCGTTCTCTTCTATGGGTATACAATTACGAAATAAAGTCTTTGATCTCTTTCTTGATGATTTATTACATTATGAATTAGTAGACCCCAGCAATAGTATTAATACGAAAATCGAAAACTCAGGGAGGAATAAATAACTTTTGGTTAAGGTTTAGTTTTCATTGATGGGACTTATGGGACACGAACCACGATATTCAATTGTCAACCTTGTGTCCAGAAAAGCATACATTTATATGAGACGCAAAAAGCAGGGGTGGGGGCGAAGCCGGACTTGGCTAGTACCGCATAAATAACAACAATAATTTATATCGCATTCGTTTGTGGATTAAATAAAAATGATTCAAAGTTTAAAAAGCTTCTTCATGTACTGGCTTATAATACATGTTTAAAAGCAAATTTCAGCTATATTATGTTATATGTGCTTATATGTTCGTTGTGAATATCGTTGACATTCTTTCCTTATTGCATATCGAACATAGACGGTATTTAATTGTCAAATAGTTGTAATGGTTTACTTTGAAAGGATATAATGATTCTTTGAGAAGGAGAAAAGGATTGCGATCAGGTGATTTTGGACCCAGTTAGTACATTTCGTTCTCGTTCGTGGATTAAAATAAAAAAATGACGTTACATTTACATTTTGCTTAAATCTGATTGCTTCATTGCAATAAAAATTAATCATACCTATGTAACGAGATAATATCGAGGAGTTATTTTTTACGACAAAAGAAGAACATACATGTGTAATGGTTTACTTGGAAAGAATCCATTCATTCCTAGAGAAAGTGAAATGGGAGGAATATGGTGATTTCGATCATAGTATCTTTCGTTTCCGTTCGTGGATAAATAATAATGTCACATTTACTCTTTGCCTTTATCTGATTGATTCATTGTAATAACTCATCTAAAGAGACAATCATAAGTACGAAACATTGTTAATGTTTTGAGCGATTTAAACGCTCTGCGTTCCAGTGTTTAGTTTAATTAGTAAGGGCTTAGCTGACATAAAACGTTTCGGACAGCACTTGTTATAGGCTTGTTATATGTCTTTTAGGTTCATGAATAAAATGTTCTCAATATTGTCTAATATTTATTAGATTGATTGGTTCTTTATTACATTATGTGGATGAATGTAGGCTTCTATAGGGCAAAAATACATGTACCAACACTTTAGAATTTCAATGAGTACCAATTTTTTGGGTTAATTTTGCAGAACAAAAGTCATGGTCTCCAGAACTAATTTTAGTGTTTGATCACCTAAAATTGCTAAAAATATAATTTGTGAAGTTTACAAACCTCATGCATTCTCTTTATTACGTTATAGGCATGCATTGTTTAGATTTAGTCCCCGAAGGTCATGAGTTTGATTCTCGATCAGAGCTTATATGACTAATATTCAGTTAAATTCTTGTGGTATTTAGGATTTATGCTCTACACAGATGTTGTGTGAACTCTTCAAAGTAGAGTTTGCTGTCACTTTATTTACATATAATGAGGATATTTGTACCTTAATGCACTCATCTTAAGCTTTTGATAAGAGAAAATCACGGAAGCTATATCATACTTTAAGGTAACCTTCATAGTCTAGGTGATAGCTCGTATGAGTTATATCTTGAATAACCTTCACGGTTTACTTTAAATCATTATCTCAAAATGTTTTAGTATGTGCCAAACATTTTCAGTGAGTGCAAAGATGGAATTGTTTCACGGTTAACCGTTAAATATTATCCGGTTTTTAACTATTCGTAAAAAATAAGCTTTTTAACTTTTCGATATTAGTTATTACAAAATTTCAAGTAAAAATTTGAAACTAAAATTTTTCGAACTCAAAAGTTTCAAATCAAAAATATTGAAACTGATTTTATTTCGAATGAAAGGCATCAAACTAAACTTTTCAAAAAAAGTTGAAATCAAAATTTTCGAATTAAATTTTTAAACCAAAAAATCAAACTGAAATTTTCGAATTAGAAATTTATCAAACTCATACGAACAAAATTTTGAAAAGGAAAAATTTCAAACCAAAATTTTTGAACAAAACTTGAAATTTTCGAATTCAATTTTTCAAACCATACAATCTCTTACTGAAATTTTCCAGAAATGAAATCAAAATTTCCAATAAAGCGTTTGCACCCAAAGAAGCTTAAATTAAATTTTAGAACTAGAAATTTAAAACTAAAATTTTCGAACAAAAAATAAAATCAAGATTTTTCAAACCAAAAATTTTAAACTGAAATTTTCGAATTTAAATTTCAACACGTTTTCGAACTAAAAGTATTACAACATGAAATTTTCAAATCAAGGTTTTGTACTTAAAATTTCGAAAAAAAATTCGAACTGGGATTATAAAGTTTCGAACAAAAACAAGAAAATAATTCCAAATTTTGAAATCGAACATTTTGAAAAAATTAAGCTCAGGTTTCAAAGTGATCACTTCATTATATTGCATCTTGGAAATAAAAGATTTTTTCTTCAAGTGAGCATTTGCGACTATATTTATAATCTTTAAATTCAAAGTGTATAGTGATGCGCACGAGACAAAATTTGTGGCTGTATCGTCTCAAACATGTTATGTAAAAGTGATGTTTCGACTTGAAAAGCGTGTGTTTCTCTATTGGAAGAGCCGTGTCTCGACTCGAATCTTGTCAGGAAAATCCTGTTTCGACTTGTCTCGTGCGCATCCCTAAAAGTGTAAAATTAATTATTATTATTATTACTATTATTATTTTTTTGATACTCCAACTAGAAGTTAAAGGTAGGGATTAACCAATTTTGAGCAAAGGGAACTTTTCATCAATAACCACCCTATGTTCAACTATTTTATATATAAAAGGTCACCATTTCAGGTGAGGAGAAAACTCCATAAAATGGTCTGTTTGGCAATGATCTGTTTGGTCGTTACTAATTTCATAAGGCATAGTCATAGTCGTTTACGGATTTTAAAATTTGAATTTTCTTTAAGAAATATTTGGGACAAACTTTTCGAGACGATGAACCATTTGCTAAGCCATAGCCTGAACTACACATTAATATTGCTTGAAATAAAGTTTAATCAAATTTATCTGATCAGACAGTCCTAACTTACGAACCGTTTTAGTGAACTCTAACTTTTATTTGTTTAAGATCAACGTCTACGTGATGAGCTAGTAGGCCAGCCATAACCGGACTTTTTTGTATCATCATGAAAACACGCAGAGGTTCTTAGAAAAATCTGTCTGGTCATAGCCTTTACCAACTTGATCAAGACCTGAAACACGAATTCCAACCTCAGAACAAGCATAATGACCCACGCTTTATGTCACGGGGAAATCTGTGCGCTCCACAAATGGTACCAGTACAACAAAGTTTTCTCCAATATGTAATTCCTACTTATCAAAATATGCACGCCTCAAACGCAAATGCATCTCTAATGCAAGTTTTAAACTAATTTCATCCGTGCTGAAGGCGATGCATGCTCGGAGAATAATAGTGTACAACCTAATAACCACAACTGTCAACAGAAAGATAATCTAGTCACATATAACGAAAGGTCTAAAAATTCAAGAAAAACGAAGCAGACATTAATTAAAATCCCTTAAAATATACAAAAAGGAAATAGCTAAGTTTCCTACAGACTTAAAAATTCTAGCAGAGTCAATGCCATAGCTGATTCTGTTTCTCGTATCAACATCATAGAGAAATCATTATTGCCTAGAAATGCTAAACTTATTGAAACTCAGATTAAAGTGTTGGGTGTACCTTAGAACCTTGTAGTTATAAAATATATGGCAATTTTTAGCTTTTGCATTAATGGAACGGCTTTTCACTAGAAGTTCCGTGTCTTGGAGCGTTTTAAACCAAAAGTGTTAATAGGAAACGATTTATTAATATTTCACATTTGTGTTTGTAAGCCCCACTTCGATTCTACGGCCATTTATAGTCGAGAAACAGGGCCTTTGTTCACGTGATAGTAACCTGGTTAGCAACTGTCTCATTTTATTAAACTTTCTGGACATTCGCATTTCCACCTACCCACTGTAGTAAATGAGTGGCTATTGATCAATAACTTGGCTCCTGAAGAAAAGCCGGTAATATATAAGCTGTGTTCCGACAAGGGAAATTCCAGTCGTGTTATTGCTTGAGAAGACACACGACCCAAGCAGGACGAAGATCTGCTCGTGTGCTACTTTAATCTAATTCGCGCACTTGTGCTATTGAAAGCTAGCTCCCCTTGTTTTGGGTTGAGCATTAAGAACAATCTGGCGACTATACGAGAGTGAGCAGCAGTTAAGTGTTGTACCACTAGTGTACTGGAATTCTTAGTTTCATGTGACAAGTGGGTTCCAGGTTGTAAAATCATAAAGAGAATTACGCCAGCGTAGACAATTGTTAAGTATTACCAGTAGGAGATTATAGCGGACTCTTGGGATTACCCAACGTACTCCTAAAACTGCTCCGGTACAGAAACTCTTCTGTGGACCCCTTTTGCATCCAGTTTGAATTCGACGCCAGGACTCAAGTGGCATCAGCAGCGAACCAACTGACCGGTCGAAGATTATTGTGAATAAGTGAAATCTTAATTTATCAATTGTGCCACACAGCCAGCTTTATTAAAGAAAATAAAATTAGAAATAAGATAAAGGGAGCAATAAAAGACGTTAGATCGGCCGGACACATATACAGTAAAGGTTGCTTGTTTATTTGTAATCTTTTGATGTTCTTTTAATTTCTATGAATTACATTCAGTATCATTACATTTTTCATACAGTTTAACCAGGTTTTGTGACACGCCCTGCAGGATAATTTTAATTTGTTAATATCTGTGCTTAATCTAGTTATTTGCACACTTTTTTCCATTTTTACGGTATCTATGCTTTGTCTACCGTTTTCCCCAGTTTCGGTTAAAGACTAAACGTAGGTATGGAAGGAATCATAATTTGCCGTTAACAAAGCTGGGATAGACACACTAATTGAGTGACAGAGAGAGAGAGAGAGAGAGAGAGAGAGAGAGAGAGAGAGAGAGAGAGAGAGAGAGAGAGAGGTGTAAACCTTCTTTCGCAGGAAATAAATCAATGTAAATGTTACAGTTGTATTTACGAAGCTTTTACCGCGATTGAAAACACGATTCCAACCATAAATGACGTCCGTGCCAAAGACAAAATCATCAATCTTCGGATGTAAATGTGCCCGAATATATGACTGTTTTATTTGTTAAAACCGACAGTATTTGGAATAGGTATTGTAGTATTTGCGTATAGAATCCAGAGTTTGAGTCACGTAGTATATGTAGCAGACGACTTAAAATTAATTTCCTTGGAAATTGTTCAAACTTGCGACAAAGGAAAGAGAGAGAGAGAAAAAAAAACAGTAAGCATACTATAAATAAAATAAATTTAATACCATAGTAATATCACGAGGGTAAGTTTTTTCGTAAGAAGTTAAAATATAACATTTTTATTCTTGTTCGCGAAAATTTTTTCCCGTTAACCTCCGGTATTACGCACAGACGAACAAACACCAATCAGCTTAACGTTATCAAACACAGACATAACATTTTGTTTACACCTTTGTTATTTATACGTATGCTAAAAGTATTGTGAGAAAATAATTATAGGATTTGTATTTAGATATGTTAAGATAAATTAATAAGCATTTGAGAAATTTAAAAAAATACCTTAAGTGAACTTCGAGCATAAGTTCAGTTTTGATTTTTTAAAAAATCACCATCATGAGGCCGTGTTTAGTATCTGTTGGTACATGTTTATTCGGTATACATCTAGATAAAGGTGTAGAGACCGTAAAATCTTTTGAATGCGCGCAGGCCCGTGTTCTAAAAGAGAAGTCTGAGTTGTGTAATAGCCACACAGTACTTAATGATATTTGTTTGTTTACACCGAAGACAGTTTTAGGAAAAAAATAACGTTAGTAAGATTATTGGCTATGAGTTTGTCGAACAACTTTGTACAGTGGTGGACGAATTGTTTTGTAGGTTTGTACAAGATCTTGGGGTGTCGTGTGAAAGAACCGTAGAAAATTCGGTAAAAGATACATTTAGAACAAATCATAAAATTATTAGTGTTCAGGAAAAAGAAACAAGCAATGTAAATCGTCATAAAAATAACAAGACTACTAGATCTAGAATTTTTAAAAAAAAAAAACCTGCACGATGTAGCCAGAAACGAAAATTTTGTTTTACTGCCACTAGGAAGACAAAACAGCTGATCACTTATGACGTCAGAAACGGTAATGTTAAGTATTCGCAGACTCAAAGTATTAATACGGGAAGAAAAAATCAGTTCACGTCAAAACTAAATGTGAGGCAAGTTATTCCTGAGTTAAGCATAAGTCCTAGAAGTAGGTCAACTCAAAAGAATTTTAAAAGGCGTAAATGTAAAAACGTTGGGTGAAATGTTACAGAACATGCTGTAGAGGGAGCCCTAGTAGGCGAAGGCAAGCAAAAGCGAAGCATAGTAGTACCGCAACTGTACAAAAGTTAGATAAACATCAGCTGTGTGAAATGAGTCGACAAAAACGCAACGATACCTAGATTAAACTAAGACCATTTAAATGTACTCGATATAAATGAAAAATGAAAGGGTTTCGAGAACCAACGTAGGCCCCCGAACAGAATCGAACATATTACCAATAAGACTTAAAATGAAGACAAGAACCAATTTAAAGAAGTAATTTACCGCGATTAAAATCATCGTGTTCTATTTTCCCCGTAATTTTCAGTTACTTCATTAAAAGAATGAGTAATGAAGAATAGTTGGGAGGAGAACAGAATCATGTTAGGCTTATTTAAACCGATATTGAAAACATAGCAACTTGTCGTGTATTTCGTCCATCCCCTTCGTAATTCGATTGTTAGGGTTTTGATTTTTCAGCTATACCAAGATACTTCGCGTCGTTGATCTGCCTCTGCAATGAAGAACAATCACATAATTATAAACAGGTATGTTTATTTAAAATGTATTTTTTGTTATTTTTACAGCATTTGGACATCTTGGACTGGATTTGGAGCATAAAGGAAGGACAACATTGTAAATTTTAAACAGGTTATTTGATTTAGACCGCGAACTGGGACTTTGAAGATTGTAATAGTGCCCCACCACCTTTTAAAAGTATGGTTATCCCGTTTTGGATACGGAATTTTAGTATCGAATTCTGGTTAGGATGTTCATGTTTTGTATGTTTTTATTTCTTTTCAGGTGTTTCCAGTTTTGGAACCAGAATCTATTATAAAATTTTATTCTCTAATCTTGTTTTGAGTTTTTTTTTACTTCTCCTTTATGTGTGATATGAACATTTAGCTGTCCCCATACAAATATGCGTTTAGAGAAATATTAGGCAATTAGACATATTTAAAAATCTAATTAGAGAAGTACTAGTAATTATTTCAATTAATTGTGAGATTTGAATTTTGGGTAATTAAAAAATATACTCCTTAGTTAATGAATAATTTTATCTCACTTTGTTATTGAGTAATGGTAAAACTATATTAAATTTCTAATGCAAGATTGATTTGGCGTTGAAATATAGTAAATCAAACATAATTTAGTATAATACTGAAAATAGCTGATAACAATATTGGATTTGGTAAATCTTTTTGGGGCTTTGTTCACATATGCTGTTTGCTATATCAAGTCAATATGTAGTCGTTACGATCATAATGAGATTTGAAATTTAGTTGAGCTTAGAGACAACTATATTATAAGTTAAGAAGAGTTAAAATTCAAAACATAATTCATCCCCTAGGAACAACACTACTTTCCTCGCCAAATTAAAATGATGAAACCAGGGTAGCGTCTGGTTGGGTTCCAGCTAATGTGAAGATTCGGCAATTAACTGCAAATTTCAAAATTTTGTTTAGGCTTTTAATGTTTGGCATATTTAGAGAAAAGTATAGTAATAAAATTGATGTTTGGATTTTAAATTTTAATAAAATATTCAGTTTTGATTTGGAATTGGAAAAGTAAATTAGACTTATTCTTTTGATTTTTGAACATAACTCTTGTCTCCTGTGCAGGCGATTATTAACTGGTCTCGAGAAAAAGAAAAAATGACACCAGTTGATAATCCCACAGTACACCCCTGCTACGATAAACACCGGATACAATTATGTATCGATAGTAATGAATGCCTATATATATGGTTTTAGTGTAGAAGCGATTCATTCGAATCGTCAGGGAGTTTAGCGACCCTGCACGCTTCAGCTGTAAGAGATTGTAAGTCTGCGCCCTTTAGTCTTCGGGACCAATTCATTAACCTTCATTCTTTATGCAATGATTTACAACATGTGTTGCCAACCAGTGACAAAGAGAATGGCGCTATGTAAGGCTTAACCGCCGTTTACTCATTTATACGTATTAAAATGTTGAAATAATTATCAGTTAATGCCAGTATATAAACAGATACCTCAATGTTTTATGTGTACCGGTAAAATGCGTAGCAGTGTTAGTTAGTATGTATGTAGATTTTACTCAATTTTGAATTCTACTAATTTCATGAATAAATTTCCCATATTCAACGAAGAAAATATAATTAGTATCTAAGTTTTGTTCGTATGCTATAATACATTTACATATTACGTTTGTATATTTTAAGTATCTTTTTGAAAAATGAATACCTAAAATGATGAAATCGTTTTAGTGCGGAAAGCATATAAAAAAGTTTGTTTTCATAATTCTTCATGAGTTTATCTATTGCTCAAAGACTCGCACAAAAGAGAGAGAATCTAATATTTGTTTTGTTTTATGATTATTGAGATTTAAAATTTTAAATGATTTTGTATTCTTTTAGTATTTTTGATGTTTAGTAAGTTGAAAATATATTTGTGTGATTAATACTACAATTATTTTACCCAATGATTGTTTTGAAGATTGTTTTGCCTTATTAATGCTTTTGTGTGTATGGATATATATTAGTTTATATAATAATTTTGATGCTATATTAGATGTTTATATTTGGTAGTTGAACATCACAAAATATTTTGAATCAGAAGGTTTAAGTATTGATTAAATTTGTTGTACAAAGGTGCATACACACATTACATTACACCAGATACACATTAGGAATTTCGACCTTATCGTTTACACCGTCGTCAGGCAACATTTCCGAAATCGACATATACATTTTTGTAATTGTCAAGTAATTAGGTACTTTGTGTTAATCTTTAGCTGCATATCCATTTGTTTTAATGTATTTACTATGTTTTCAAATATGTTGTAGTATATGTTTGGAGGAAAGTAAATTGAAACACGTATAATCATGGTGAGAAACCGATAATTGGAAGATAAATAAATAAATAAAACGAAAGAGAGAAGGAACTATGAACTGCAAATACAAACGAATGAAATAATAATGAACATTTTATTAATGGTGGCACAAATGTGGCTTATTCAGAACTTAAAGGTGGCATTATAAATATAACAGGTGGCTATAACATTAGGTAGTTTATTGTCATACAGGTTGAACAACCCTATAATTGACAAATGAAGTGTGATCTACCATATACAGTGAAGCCTCAATATACCGAATCTCATAGTGAATGCCCAGAGACTTGAACTCATATACAGGGTGTTCCACAATACAGTGATTTCCCAGTGACGTCTCAATACAGACCATTAACCCTTTTATGGCCAGGGCTCTCTTTACAAATTGGATCAATTTGCTCGATCACTTGTTCGGGTACCAATAAGGATATCACGGACCCGAAGCTGATTTTTTAGGATTTGAAAGATATTGGAAAAGACAATGTGAATTCTAAACTTTATTAACCCAGCCTCGTATATATAGGAACAATCTCGAAGCTTTCTTCATCAGTTTGGTATTTCGTGCATTTGTGTTGGTAGGCCTCACTTCGATTTTACGGCCATATACGGTCGAGAAATAGGGACCGATTACTTGATAGTAACATTCTTGGTGAACGTTCCTCCGTGTCTGATTTTCGGGACAATCACTTTCCACCTACGCACTCTTATAACCAAAAGCTATTTGGACGATAATTCTGGTTCCGACGCTAGGAGTGAAAATCGGGATTCTCCCTACTGATCATATACAAGCTTTGGTTTGCTAGAAGAACCCTCAGTGTTTTGCACGAGCGCATGGTTGTCACTCGGAAGAGCATCCACGAAGGCGAGTGAGGAGTAGTGTTATGAAGCAAATACGCTATATTTTTATAGGCGCTCTCCTTGTACGGGTTGAGCTTCGCACGCTAATCGCCGTCTGGATACGTGAGAGCCAACTTTTTAGTTTATCGTCAGTGATTGTTACGCCTCCATGTAAAATCATTTTTCTTATAGTGTGTAGAAATTCAACGTGAAGAGACTAGTACATATGTGTTAGCACTCTAACATTTGATCGCGATCTTTGTTTTCTGTGACAAATTCTGGTTCCAAACCATTGAGCAGGGAAGAATAATTACCCCAGCTTGGACGATCGCTTATTCCCACCAGTAGAGGAGTGTATTGGACATTTGGAATTACTCGACGCACTCTTAAGATTATCATGACTCTAGTACACTCCTGAGTCCAATACACTCCTCTACTGGTGGGAATAAGCGATCGTCCAAGCTGGGGTAATTATTCTTATTAAATTTTCTGTGGACCTCTCTTACATCCAGTCTGGATTCGACGCCAGGACTTGAGTGGTATCGGCAGCGAACCAACTGACCGCTCGAAGACTAATTATGAGTAAGTGAAACCTTAATTCATTGATCGAGCCACCTTCCATTCACATAAAAACGAAATAAGAGGTTAACGCAATCATAAAAGATATTTAATAAAAGTTGTTTATCCGTTTCTAGTCTCTTGATGTCCTTTTAACTTGTGAAAATCATATTCAGAATCATTATATTCTTTGCAGTTTAATTAGGTTTTGTGATTTGTATCGTAGGATAATTTTTATTCGTTAATATCTGTGCTTCAGTTAAACATCTACACACACTTTTTACGGTACCTATGATTTGTCGATCGTTCCTTTCCAGCTGCGATTTGCGATTAGACATAAGTGCGTAATGAGTCGTAATTTGCCGTAGTAAAGCTGGAATTAATTCATTACATGAAAGAGACAGAGAGAGAAAGAGAGGGATGTGTAAACATCAGAGAAGTCAAAAGCTAATTTGAGTGACATGCTTATATCTATAAATTCTAAGGACGACAAAAAAAAGTAGGAAAACGAATGTAGCAAAATGACGATAAAGAATGCTTCAAGAAATTTTTTGAACCAATAAATTTCGCTACAAATCCTAGCAGTATAAGTGCGAAATTGTTGATATATATCAATACGATACATTAATTCAGTAATAGGTTTCAAGCTCAAAGTATGCAGTTAAAGGTAGGTATCAACCAATAAGATTTCACGAAATATAACTTGCTATCAATGATCTTAGACCTGTGGTTCTCAACCTAATTCCTATCACGACCCCTATTCTATCACATTCTCTTGCCACCGACCCACTTATAGTTTCTGGTTTGTAATAAGCTTGTCTGGCATTTTTAATATACTTATTGCAGAAATCTCACGATATTAATATTTCTATAATAGTAGAATCCTTTTCTTATATAGAGCAGCAGCGGCTCATTGGTAGAGTGTTAACCACTGGTGCATGGGGTCTTTGGTTAGATCCCATCTCTCACCAAGTAAATTCTGTGGTGGACAAACACCATGTGCGTGGGTATTCTTGGGGTGCTCCTATTTCGTCTAATTTTCTTAATTTCACCATATCCATCATTTCTCATTATCACTGTCTGCTTTAGCCTAGCCGGTATAATTGTGAGACATAAAACTTAAAGATTTTATCTTATACATTGTCTATTTCAAGTGTCGATAAATTTAGAACTGTGTTACGATGGGAAGTAGCATAGTTCTAAATATTTCAGGATTTGAATTTGTCGATGTTAAAATAATTCTACAAATATATTTAGAACCACCATGATTTCTAGCCCAATCAATTCCTGAGGAACTGTTCTGAGAAACAACATTCCTGCAAACGGATATCCCCAAAGAAAAATTTTTCTTTAATTTACAAAAGATATAACAAAAAACAGCAACTTATTGGGAAAAAATTATGAAGCTTAGACATAATACATCTATCGCTTCTACAAAAAAATAACTCAACACGAAATTACTGCATACCATGTATCCAATTTTCTTTTTTTTTAATGCTAGCACGAGGTTAGCTACCTCTGAGAGGGCTACACCCTCTTTCAGGAGAAGATTTGACGGAAAAGTAGGATTTTGGTTAAGGATGGCTGGTCTAAGTGAAGGTAATTTATTTATTTATTTACTTTATTAACTTAATATCATTGTGTAAGTCATTATGATCTTTGCGATCATAATCATTAGGATGTGAGGAGAAAAAAGACTACACATATATATAACTTAACAAACATATATAAATTACATAGTACAAAATGACAAAAAAATGAATGATAGGAACAAATATACATATAGATAATAATAGATAATGGAACATATGAAGATATCTGTATGGAGATACAGGCATAGATCATGGATGACAAATGGATATAGTGGCAGAGAAAGGACGTACGTAAGCTTCAATGAGATTATGTTAAATCATGATAAAAGGATGAACGTGAAAGATGAGATGAGGTGCAAGCACAGGACAACACAAGGGAGATGTTAGGAAGACGGATGCAGTTATCTTCTACCTAGGGGCGACGCTAGGCTAATAAAGACAGAAGGAGCCCTGTTAGTTACAAGAGGATTTACTGTGCACTATATGAAGGAAAAACATGAGGTAGATGAGCATGCAGACGATAATCTTCCAGAAGTGTGAGGTCTAGGTGATCAGGGGGAAGCGAGTAGCAATAAAGGGTGTAAAGTAAGTGTAACGGTGTGTAATAATATCGGGGTCGGGTGGGATGGAGTGCAAGATAGTGCATAGTGGCGAAAAGAAGAGGATGATGTTGAGTGTAACGTGTGGTGATAAATCTTTGACGGAGTGTCTCCAGGTGAAATTTAAGAATAGGGAATGCGATTAGTGAATAAAGGTCACGAGTAGGACTAGGGAGAAATATGCGAAAGGCAAGGCGGAAGGCATGTCGTTCGAAAATATCAAGTTGTTTATAATAGGATAGTGGAGCGGAGATCCAAGCTGGAAAACCATATGTGATGACTGGTCGGAGGAAAACTTTGTAAGTATTAAGGACTATACTAGGAGATAGGCCCCAGGTAGTGCCGGTGAGATGTTTCAATAAATTAAGTCTGTTTCGTACTTTGGTTGTCACTGATTTGAGATGTGGGGTCCAAGTCAGACGGTGGTCAAAAACTATCCCAAGATAGGTTACTGTTTTTCAAGGCCGGAGGGGAACCTGGTTAACTGTAAGAGAAAGTAAAGAAGGGTTGCGATGGAATAAATACTATAGTTTGGGTTTTGGCAGCATTTATCGTCAAATTCCATTTGCGACACCAGGCTATGAAGCGATCAATAGCTTCCTGCAGACAGGCATTGATTTGTTGGATAGTTCGGCAGAGTGCCAGAAAGGCTGTGTCGTCGGCGTATTGTAACAGGTGAACGTTGGGAGGTAGCTCGGGAAAGTCTGCGACAAAGAGGACATACAATAAATGTGATAAGGCAGATCCTTGTGGCACACCGCACAGTAAAAAAAAGAGGATGAGAGAGTGCGTCATCGATAGCAACATAAGACAAAAGGCAGACGAGAAAATGATAGATGAGGCCGATGATTGTGATAGGAAGTTTGAGTTTAATGAGTTTATAGATAAGTGCCAAATGCCAAACTTTATCAAAGGCTTTTTCAAGATCAAAGAGAACCAGACATGACGGTTGTACGGAGTTATAATGATTGGTAATAAGTGTAGAAAGGCGGAGTAATTGGTCATTTATTGAATAGGAAGGTCGAAAACCAGCCTGATGAGAGGGAATAATATTTCGATCTGCTAGATATGGATGTAAGCGTTTGACTAGTATGCGATCGAAAATCTTGCTGAAAGTGGAGGTTAACTGAATCGGTCTGTAGGATGAAGTTTCGGATGGTGGTTTATTCGGTTTTGGAAACAGGGTTTTTGATACCTTCCAATCTATCGGGAAAAAGCCACTGTGAAGTATAAAGGTGTATATCAGTGATAGAAGCATGAGTAGTGTGATGGGGCTTTCTTTAATATGGCGATAGGTGATACGATCGAATCCTGGAGCTGTATTGCGTTTTCGCCGAACAACAGAAGTAATTTCTTCGACTGTAATCGGAGCAGTAAGAACATGTTCAGGAAGTCTATTAGTCACAGCAGGTTGAAGGGATTGAAATTGAGTATTTACTGCCTCAGCAGGATGACGGTGGAACATATGATCAGGTGGAGATGGTGTAAAGATAGCTTGAAGATGATTGGCGAAAGCGTTCGCTTTATCCTGGTCGGAATGAATGGCTGTATTATCTAGTAGAAGGGGGTAGGGAGTCTTAGTGAGTTTTCCACAGAGTGCATTAAAGCGTTTCCAGTATAGCGTGGGATGCGATGTTTCAGCAAGATGATTACATGTTTTGATCCATTGTCGCTGCTTATAAGCGGTAATATAGTTGCGAACAGTTCTCTGGAGTTGATGGTGAAGTTGTAAGGCATCAGGGTTTCGAGTGTGCAGGTATTCGCGATAACATTGACGAGAACGACGGATCATAGTGAGGTAGTGAGGTGGTAGTTTAGGTCGATAAGGTACTGATTCAGTTTGTGGAATGTATAGGGCTGAAGCTTGCTGAATAGCAGTGGTTATAGTGGTGACTTGCGTCGCAAGCTCGTCAGGAGTGGTAGGTGAATGAGAATGGAACGATGGTAGAAGAGATGTAAGTGCGATAATTGACCCAATCTGCTTTATCATAGCGTGGTGTGAGATGAGGCGACGATGCTGCTTGTGAAGGGGCGAGACCAGTATGATATGTGATTTTAATGGGAGCGTGATCACTACCTAGCAAGTCTAAGACTGCCACACTACAACGTGTAGCTATTGTATTGGAGGTAATTGCAATATCGGGTGTGGTATTGGAAACTGGACGTGTGGGCGAAGGAAGGTTGAGAAGAATTCCTGCAGTGTGAGATGCTATATGATCTTGAAATTGGGTGCGTTCATGAGCAGAGCGACTATGAAAATTTACGTCTGCGAGGATGAGAAAATGTTTGAAGTTATTGGAAATGTAAGAGAAAAAATCTAACGGAATTGGAGTGCCGGGTCTGACGTAGACGGTAGCGAAAGTAAGAGCGATGGATTTAAAATACAAAGTAGCTACGATGTGGTCCGGTAAGGCTAGTGCAGGACAGCTGTGTTGTCTGAATGGTAGATTATGGCGAAAGCCCATAGCAACTCCACCGTTTGCTCTTAACGCTGGTGTCATGTTATCATGGCGAAGCAACGTGTAGGTGGGAAATCTGCACTGCATGGACTGAGTCAAAAAAGTTTCATTCAGAAGAAAAGCAGTGATGTGTTCTTCTTGTAGAAATGCTTGGAAAAGAGTTTTATTCTTGGTGATTGATCGAATATTGAGAAACAAAAAGCTGAAATCCATGACGACCAAGATATTAAACAGATGTTTCGAGTGGTGTAGTATGGAAATGAACGTAATTGTCTGACATACAAGGCTACATGAAAAGTTGCATACAGGGCTACATGAAAAGTGGCTTTAGCGGCAAGAGTGAGTTGCTGAAGGATGCTGGGACGATGGAAAGGATGAATATTCTGCAGTGTTAATGTGAGAAATTCTAAGAGTTTACCAACGGTGACTGGATCATTTACTGAAGCTTCTGTGTTGGTGGAGGTGGAGGTAGACTGAGTACGTAATGGTACTACTAATTCGGGGTGTGTTTGGTCTGGGGATGGTTTGCGTTTACATTTATAACTATAGGTAGGGTGGCGCTCCGCGCACGCAGAACATTGAGGTGGAAGGTTCATATTAGGGCAAACACGAGTTAGATGGGGGCCAGAGCAATACCCACATACAGTGGGGTTTGTACAATGCGCTGTTGCATGATTGTTGTACGTTTGACATTTTTCGCATCGTAATGGCAATGGCGCAGACGATCGAGAGGGTTCAACGCGATGTTTGCGCTTGTAAATGAAGGCACCATGAGTAAGCAGATGGTCGATCGTCTCTTGAGATATGGTTAGGGCTCGCACCATGTAAGTAGGTCCAGTGTTATTACGAATGCGAATAATTTTATCAATGGTATGCCCCTCGTTGCGCAATTCCTCGTGTATTACATCATCAGAATATGATGGATCGACTACCCTGATGACTACAGATAACGTCGGAGAACGTTTTGGAGGAGGTGGTATCTTACGATGAGTAGCGTTCAAGGAGACAAGTGTATCATTTTTTCCGAAAATATCGAACGAGGCTTTATTACGGACTGTAGATAGGAAGCTAGCATCAGATGATTTGAAGATAAAGCCATTGCGGGTTTTTACAACTTCAGTGAGTGGAATGCTTGGCAGGTATTTTCGAAGTTGAAGGATGATGAATTTTTCATTGGTGAATTTAGCGTCAAAGTTTTGAAGCAAAAAGCAGTGAGGTGAAGAAGAAACAGGATGAACAGATGTTGATGATCGACGTGCTGTCGGTGAAACGTCGGCTTCCATGTCAGATGATTCTGAAACATCGATATGGTGTTTCTTAGCAGGAGGCGAATGTTTGACCCTATCAGAGTAACTGGGTTGGCTCCGTGGAGATCGAGATCGAGATCTAGAACCAGCTGATGTAGTGGAGGCGGTCGAGCGTTCAGAAGCTCGTCTTTGTCTCTCAGCATAGTCCTTCCGCTTCTCCACCTTCGTGGAGATAGCAGGTGGGCTAACGAAGACTGGTGGTAAGCCTCCATGTCGACTTTCTAAAGATGCTCCACTGCCTGAGCCTGGGTCTGCCATCGTAAATATCGAACTATTATCACGAGACCTGAACTATTCTCGAGCAGATGAATGTTGATGTGTGTTGATGAGTAGGTGGGACAACCCGTTCCGATAGTTGTCCAGGGGGAGCAGGTCCCCTGCCTCGATCTGTAAAACCGGCTGCCCTTGGCTTGATCAGTCTGACAGACGGTCGCGCAAAAGAGACAGAGAAAAAGCTCAGGATCAGGAAAAGGAAGGATATTTTCAAAACTCGTCACTGTTCTCTCAGTGGCGCTTCAGTGCAAGCTCTGGGAAAGTATGTGAATTTTCTTCTTCTTATTTTTTTTTACTGTTCACCCGTCAAAGGGGTACACCCTTTCTTGGGAACGAGAGGAGGGCTAAATTTACGGAAGAAAGTAAACTATGTATTGTCTATGGTTAGTTTGGGATCAAAGGGGTATTGTTTATTAATCTTTATTAAGCATCAATTGTGTCTAGTAATTTCTACATAGGAGATTTCGCTGCATTTCAGGATTTTTTATTTTTTAATTTTTATTAATCATCAATTGGTCTGCATCAATTCCAAGGTGTAGATAGATCTGCATTCCAGGATCATCGCTTGCTGAAAGAAATATTGACATATACATACATATATATAAAAGAAGCGAAAGTTACGAAGATGATTCAGATGAAATAAATGAAACGATAACAAAAGAAATAAATAAATAAATTATAGTAGTTAAGTGCAGGCAATGGGCATGTATCGGGTTTATATGAAATGAAGTGCAGTAGACGAGACAACACTTTGAAGCTGTTAAAGTAACAAATGAGGGTTATCTTCTGTCTCGGGGCAACTCGAGACCAATGAGTGACAAGTGGAGGCCCTGGTTAGTAAAGAAGGATATCACAAGTGCAAAGATGGATAAACGTAGTGAGAATAATGATGTGGATGATATATGTCATATTGTAGTTTGTGAGGGTCATTGGCAGGGAGAGTCTGAGAGTACAAGGTCAGAAGATGTTGAAGAGGAGTATATATATATTTTGGAGAAACGTCATGAGCCAGGTCAAGATGGATAGTATCGAAAAATACAGGATTATTGGAGCTCATGCGCTTGGTGATGTAGTTAGTGCGTAGAGACTCTATATGGTGTAGAATAGGAGGAAAGGTGATACGGTGGTAGAGTGGAGCCGTAGGGAAAGGCAGGCGAATACGAAATGCAAGGCGGATAGCGTGCCTTTCGATAATCTGGAGGCGTTCATAGAAGAAGGCTGGTGCTGATATCCACGCAGTGTGTCCATGAGTTAGAAGAGGGCGCAAGAATACTTTGTATGTGGTAAGAATGGTATGAGAGTGCAATCCCCAAGATGTGCCAACTAATTTTCGAATAAGGTTGAGTCTGTGTGTACTTTGTAATTGAAGTTTCCGCTCGTGTGGTTTCCATTGAAGTTTGCGGTCATAGACTACTCCTAGATAAGTAACCTGCTTCGAGGAAGGTATAGTAGTACCATCAATGGTAAGGTCGAGACGATTTGGGTTTCGTCTAATACGTGGGCGCCTTTGTGGAGACTGAAAGACACTTGCTTGCGTTTTGACAGAATTGACAGTCAGTTTCCAATGAGTGCACCAGTCAAGAAATGAATTTATAGCAGGCTGTAAATTTCGATTGATATGCTGTACAGTAGTGCCCAAGCATAGAAACGCCGTGTCATCAGCAAACTGAAAAACTTTTAAGTTTGGTTCAAAGGAGGCATATCTGCTATGTACATAAGGAATAACAGAGGTGATAGAACGGAGCCCTGAGGTACACCACAGTGTAGAAAGATTGGATATGATAGAGCGCTATTGATAGTAATGTAGGCAAGTCTAGAGGTAAGAAATGAGAGGATGAGCCGTATGTAGCACATTGGAAGGCGGAAACGGTGAAGTTTATACAGAAGCCCCATATGCCATACCTTATCGAAGGCTTTTTCTAAGTCAAAGAGTAAGAGATAGGAGGGCCGAGATGAATTGTAATGATTGCTAATAGTAGTAGTAAGACGAAGAAGTTGATCTGAGAGGCTGATGGCAGGTCTGAAGCCGGCTTGGTGAACTGGCAAGAGGTTATAGGTAGTGAGATGGATATGAAGGCGGTTAAAAAGAATTTTTTCGAAGATCTTACTAAAGCACGAAGTAAGTTGAATAGGACGAAAGGACGAGAGAGCCTGAGGGGGTTTATTGGGCTTAGGAAATAAGAGTATTTTAGAGACTTTCCATTGAGGAGGGTAAAAGCCGTTACGATGAATGAAATTATAAACGGAAGCAAGGAAAGTATTGAAGGAAGGAGGTGTAGCTTTGATGAGGCGATATGTGACTTTGTCGAAACCAGGTGCAGTATTTCGTTTAGAGTGGAGTACAGTGTCAATGTCGGAAGAAATGATTGGCTGAGTGAGAGGTGGTGCAGGTGGCTGAGTGAGAGGTGGTGCAGGATCAATGGTATGATTGCAATGAGGGCGTAGTTGCGGTCGGGTGGGATCTGTTAGGCGTTCGATATGTCGGTAAAGCTGAGTGGCAAAATGATGAGGAGAAGGTGTAAATATATCTTGAAAATAGTTAGCGAAGGCGTATGCCTTCTCGACATCTGTTTGAAGGGCATGACCATGTTCGACAATGTTGTAAGAAGTGCGAGCCTTAGTGCCAGTAAGTTGATGGAATTTCTGCCAATAAACGGAAGGTTTAGATGTTTCTGCAAGTCTATTGCACGTATGGGCCCAGCGTCGACGTTTATAGGCTGCTAGATAGTTTCGTACCATTCTGTTCCACCGACGATGCTGACGCAGAGCTTCAGGATTTTGAGTGTGTAAGTAGTCTCGAAACGCCTGTCGAGATGCAGTAATAATGGAATGATATTGAGGTGGCACTGGAGGTTTATGAGAGTATATGCTTTTTAGGGGGATATTGGCCTCTGCTGCGTGTGTGATGATATTTGAAAGAGTATCGACGACGTGGAGAAGGTCAACGTCCGTGTTAGGAGGAGAAACTCCTCTTAGGGCGTGCTCGATATCGGATTGGTACGATTGCCAATTAGCTCTCTCATAATCATAATAGTGAATGGGCTCTCGAGAAATTTTTGGTGGTGCCGCACAAGGAACATCGAGAAGAATCGGTGCAGGTCGCTACCAAAAGGAGGCAGAATTCGTATGTTGGATACAGTAAGACTAGAAGATGCTATGACGATATCTGGTGATGTCTGACTAATTGGGCGTGTTGCAGAAGGAAGATCTAAGATTTCTGCCGCAGTGGATTGATTAATAAAATCTATAAAGCGTTGTTTTTTGCCCAGCGATCGACAATGGAGATTGATATCGGCCATGATCAGGTAGTGACGGAAGTTGTCTATATACTGAAAAAGTTGTGTGGTATTCTTTGGCCTGGTCGTACATATATAGTGCAGAATGTGACAGTTCTATTGCGTAAGTAGATTGTAACAACATTATGTTCAGGAAGTTGCATGTGAGGAGGAAGCACATGTGTGCGAATTGGCAGATGGTTATAAGTGCCAATGGCAGTGCCGCCATGTGCTCGAGCTATATGCCGTGGACAGTCAAACCGAGTGAACTGTTATCCGGGGAGTTTGACTTGATGAAGTGGGGTAAGAAAAGTCTCATTTAGAGCAAAAGCATGAACTTTTTCCTCACGGAGGAGCTGTTCAAGCATAAGCTTGTGGGTGTTGAGTGAGCGGATGTTTAAGAAGAAAAAGGTATATGCCATAATGTAATAGATCGAAGCCATATTAGACAGAGGTTTCAAGTGATGAGATATGGAAGTGGACTGTGTTTCCGGAATATGTGGCATGGAGCTGAAGATTGAAAAGAAGTTTTGCAGCAGCTGTAACTTGTGATAAAATGTGAGTGCGCAAGAAGGGATGAATATTTTGAAGAACAACTGTTGTGAAGCGCAGAAGATCTTCCACCGTGAGAGGCGCACGCAAAGAATTGTTCGGAAGAGTTGAGGAATCTATTGTACGTAGTGATGGGTAAATTCCCGGGAAGATATTTTTCGGGAATATTCCCTGGGAATATTCCCGGGAAGATTCCCTGGGAATATTCCCGGGAAGATTCCCAAAATGGGAATTTATCCGGGAATTTATGTACAATCAGAAAGAAAATTGCATTCTATTGCTATTTTATGATTTCAAAGTTGAATTAATTTATATATCACAGCATATTATTACTGTTGTTCACAGAGGATTCTTTAAAATCTATATATTCTGAACGGTACTATGTTACTTTATTAACACTTTATTATATTTAGAGAGAACGCATAAATGTATAATTATTTACAATATGTTCTATCAATTAAATGTGTGTGAAAAAATATATAGTAATAGTTTAAATTTATATGTAAGTGGATTTGCCCAACTTCACTCTATTACTGATATTAGAAACACATTAAATTTATAAATGTTAAAAACCAATTAGATTGGGTAAATGCTAGAATATGCATGTCTCACCAATTTATCAACATTTGCGTATACATATTTATGTTCACAAAATTTGCAAGATACTTACTTATCTTTATAGTTTAGCACGTAACATTGCCACACAACCTTTCATTCTACCTATTTCTCCAAATTCCATACGTTAATTCACATGTAAAAGAAGTCAGAGTACCTCTTCAGAAATTAGAGTCAGAGAGAGGAGACAGACCGACATCTATTACTAATAGTACTTCATGGTTCAGGGTTTATTAATAGTACTTCATCTCTATTTCTACATAATTCTAAATTCATTTACAAAATGGTCCTTTTCATCATTTGTAAATTTGTAATTTGCTAATTTTGGCAGTTCTTTAGCATTGGGGGCCAGCTTTTGCACCTACTTTTTTTGCGATATTCTATTACGATGCGGTTGTTTTATGATTTCATACGTTAAATTACGTTACCAACATTAAATTCAGACAGTATTGCAGAGCGAGCGTTAGCGTATGAAGGCGGGTTAGAGCCCCGCATGGCACGTTGTTTTATATCTTCGTTACCAACAATTCACTTTCTTTTCTCACATAAATCACTTCCACTTACCTTTCCGTTTTGTATAAATTCCCTACTGCCTTAAAAAATATGTTCGATACTTTCTTGACTACTTGAACATCACTATCAACACATTTCTTCCGTAAATCATTCTACTCTTTGCTAGTTTTGGCCTCCAATACTAAACAATTACAATACTTTTTACTGCAAATGAAAATGGAACTTAAAAATCATATTATTATTTATATTGTAAAGATTTCTCGGGTAGAGCAAATAATGTACTCGGGATTTGGACTTTTCCCTTCACCTTTTTATTATAAAAAGTTTTATGTACACAAATTATAGTAAGAATTTCCTCTAATATTTAGGTGAGATTAGATAGGAGCCCGGTGACCAAGCGTCGTGGGCTTTGGGGTTTAGGTACTCTCGGTGACCGTGCGTCGTGAGAGGGGTGTAGATTAGGTTTCTCTTTCTCGGTGACCGTGCGTCGTGAGAAAGAGGATAGGAACCCGGTGACCGTGCGTCGTGGGTATAAGGATAGGTACCTCTCGGTGACCAAGCGTCGTGAGAGGGGTTTTAGGTGGTGTGATCAATCCGTGAAGATTGATGTTGGTCGAGGTGTGCAGGTCCTTTTTATTCTGTCTTGTCGGCTTCCATCGTGGGTATTCGTCCTTCCGACTGATGGCGATGGTGATCGACTCCTCTTCGGGAACGTCGTCTGTTTGTTTGTGTTTATTATCAACACATGTAGTTCACACGTGGTTATTGCCTGGTACGGCAACGTGGGGATCCTTACACCCCCGGGGCGTAGAAAAAAAAATAAGCCACTGGATTATTTTTTTCGTGTTTGTGCCAGCACGTGGAGTCCGCATATTGGGCACAGTAGACACTGGAAAACACTATAACACTGAAACACAAAATCAAAGTTAAAAGCACTGGTCACTGATATCACTGTTTGAGATATTATCACATAAGTTTTAAAGTTGAAGTTGGAGCACTGACAGTTTGTCCTCTTAAGCTAAGCAGGATCCGTATTTCACGTCATTTCCCTCAAAGGAGAGGCTGTCGAAGCTCTGGTGATTACAGTTAATAACTGATGGTCACTGATGGTAATGTCCGTAGTATATGTTATGAAGTTCGCACGTCATATGGTGCTATTATATAAAAGTTTCGAATATTGGTCTAGTTCAGGCTAGTACTAGTTAATAGATGACAGAACATACTTAGAGAACGGCTAAAGTCATTACATTGATAATTGTAGTCACGGCGGAAAAAGGTTGCCAATCAAAAGTCCTGATTTTCTGAACGCTCTGTATATGTAGGTTAATGTGTTAGTGACAGTTATATGATACGCAGCAGAGAAGCGAAGATAAAAATGTAGATGGCCTTGTGAAGTTCGTTCGCTCGAAGTCGAAAAATGCTGGCTTGCAATTTTGTTCACTGAAGGAAATTGTATGTATGTATGCTTATTTATATGACAGAATGCAGGTTGGTTAGGAATTATAAGAGTGAAAAAAAAAAAGACAAGGGATCGCTTGCGATTCGAATACTAAGGTGTGTACTAGATTTGGTCACTTCAAATAGTTAGCTGTATCATATGCTGTATCTTGTTTTCTTCTTCCTAGCTGGTGCGTAAGTCATTATCGTTGTATATGTATTCTTCGGCTGCATGAAATTGCTTAATCCTGTCAATGGAAATATTCTGTTCTCTCTCCCTGAAATTATGGGGCATGCGAACTCGATAGAGATTATTGTTTAGTTTTGAGATTATTGTAGCCGGTCCGCAGTATCTATCAGTCCATTGTGATGACTCTCCAATTCTTCGAAAGGGAAAGTAAATGAGTACTTTATCTCCAGTGTGAAAAGTTTGTTGTTTATGTCTTCTATCAAAGTACTTCTTTTGTTGTTCGTGAGCCTTCAGTAAGTTATGCCGTGTCTTTTCTCGAAGTTTTACGAGTTGGTCCCGTTCAAGCTGTAGCTGAGGGATAATCCTTAGTTTGCAATCGCTGATGGTCCTGGGTTCGTATCCAAACATGAGGAAGAAGCTGGATTTCTTCGTTCCTAATTGAGCGAAACTATTTAAACCAAAAGTAATATGAGGTAATAACTTTGGCCATGTTTCGTGATTTTGTTGGACGAAAAATTTTAAGGAATTCTGCAGTGTTTTGTTCATAACTTCGACTAATCCTATGTCTTGATGGTTGAAAGCAGGGCAAAACTTAAATTCAAAGTTATATATCTCTGCTAGTTTTTGAAGCTTCTTCGCTCTGTGCACAGGATGTCTGTCCAGATGAAGGAAACGAAAGGCGCCGAATTTCAGAATTATTTCTTCCAATAAGAATTGTTCAATTGTATCTGCTGTAATCCCATTAACAGCTTTTGTCACTATATAACGTGTACTTGTTTCGATGGCGACTAAAACATATTTTGGTTTTCCTTCTTCGTGTGGATAGGGACCTAAGCCGTCAAACATCCATCGTTCTCCTATATGGCCTATCGGGTGGTGCAGAAGTTCACCTTGTTGTTTTCTGGGTAGTTTTTTCAGGAGTTGGCACTCCCTACAGTTCTTGATTCTAAATGCCAAGTATGATTTCGTGTTTGGCATGTAGTATTTGTTAAGGACAGTCTTATATGTCTTAGAAAACCCAAAATGAGGAGCTGACGGGTCTTTATGAATAGACTCGAACCAATGTCCTGCCAAGCTTTTCGGGATGCACAAAAGATGAAGTAGCCCAAGTTCTGGATGTTTTTGTGTTCGATACAATATGTTGTCTTTTAATTGGAAATATTTGGCTGCTCTCGTGGTGGAACTTTTAGCCGGTTCTCCCCCTTCTAAAACTGTTATAATATCAGCATATGCGTCATCCTTACGCTGTTCTTCTCGTAAGTTCTTCAAAGATCCTGAGTATTCTATTTGGAGAATGGGTTCCTCTAGAGAATTGGATCTGTATGCACGTAATCTTTGATTGCCTGATGTGGGTCCATGGGTTCTGAAATATCAATGCTATTCTGCTCTAAGCGGCTAATGATATCAGCCGGATGTTTCTTTCCTTCGATGTGACAGATATCGAAATTATAGTCAGCTAAGAAAAGTCTATAGCGAGTGTATTTCCCTACCCTGTCCGGGTGACTACGTAAAGAGGTTAGACATTTTGCGTCTGTATACAATTTAAATTTACGATTGAGTAAGAAATATCTAAATTTGCGTAAAGCATATATAATAGCATACAGTTCTTTTTGCCATACTGAGCTCTTGATCTCAGTTTTTGTGAGACGTCTGCTACAATAGGAAACGATTCTTTCTTCGTTAGTTTTGGGATCAAAACAAGCTAATAGCCCTCCAATCTGGTGAGAGGATGCATCTGTGTATAGCCTTATCTCTAGCTTTTCGTCGAAATGATAGAGAGAAGGAGCATTCAAAATGTCTTTTTTCAACTTCTCAAATAATTCATCATGTTTTTCTGTCCATTTAAATTTGGCATTTTTGGTAAGAAGTTGCTGGAAAGGTTCTACCTTGGTCGTGAAGTCCTTGATATGACTACGTAAATAAGAGCATAGGCCAATAAAGCTCTTAAGTATGCGTTTGGTCGTTGGCTTTTTAAAATTCTTGATCTTCTTTGCGATTTTTGGTGAGAAGTAGTAGAAAATGGATCGATCTGGAACAGACCTGGCTCAGACCTGGCTCAACCTAGGACAACTCACAAGCCACTGAGAAAATGACCACCTTGCACCGTGAGACCACGGCCTTTTACGACCTCCATTTTAGGGGTGAATTCGTTCCCTTTTATGAGCACTTTTAAGGGGGTGACCTCGTTCTCTTTTACGACCTCCATTTTAGGGGGTGAACTCATTCCCTTTTATGAGCCCTTATTTTAATATAGCAGAAATTACGAACACATAGAAGAACAGATAACACATAACACTACGTAACACACAGCAGAACAGATATCAGATAAGAATATGAAACATAGAAGGGGTGTAATCATTCTCTTTTACGACCTCCATTTTAGGGGTGAATTCGTTCCCTTTTATGAGCACTTTTATTGGGGGTGACCTCGTTCTCTTTTACGACCTCCATTTTAGGGGTGAACTCGTTCCCTTTTACGAGCATATTTTTCAACCCCTACGAACAGATAGAAGAGCACATAAAACTACGTAACATAACAAGGGTGAACTCGTTTCCTTTTCCAACCCCTATTTTACCATAACAGAAAGTACACTGAGATTATGAACACACAGCAGACCAGAGAATACATCAAATCATTCCCTTTTATGAGTACATTTTAAGGGTGTATTCGTTCCCTTTTATGATTACTTTTCCAACCCCTATTTTAAGACAATGAATAGCGATTCGATACGCTCTTTGAACCGATTTGGATGAAACTCGGCATATGGGGGGTTTTCAACCATGCTGAGTACGAATATCATACCATTTTAGGGGGTGTATTCGTTCTCTTTTACGAGCACATTTTCCAACCCCTATGAACAAACAGCAGAACATCAGACTACGTAACATAACGAACATAAAGAAGAGCAAATTGAACCCCTATTTTAACATAGCAGATAGCACAGCTAATAAAAGAGCATGGCTTATTTTAACATAGCAGGCCTCCATTTTTAGGGTGAACTCGTTCTCATTTTTCAACCCTTATTTGAACATAACAGATAATACATTCGAACCCTATAGCAAAGATTCTAACCTATATTTGAACATAACAGAGATGATTATTTAAAGAATGCGAAACTTCCGTGTTTTGTTATCAGTTACATAATAACTTCCGCCATATGTAGATAATTCTCATTACGTCATTTATCCGGATTTGAAAAAACATTGACCTAGTTTTCTCTTTAACAGACAATAACTTGTCATTCAACGATAGGAATCCCTGAACGTAATGTAATCAATCACAAAGGTATAAAAAAAAAGAGGGGAATCCCCCAGAGGATGACTCATACTATTGCGCAATATTACGCAATGCTGTCAGACAGGTATAAAAGACTGCCCGACATGTTTTTTGTAATCACTTCCTGTTCACCATCCGAAGAGTAAAGTTCAGATATTTTTTGTGTGTGTGTGCGTTTATATTATTAGTGTGGTTTATTAATAGTGTGGTTTTGTTTTCTTTTGTAAGTAAGACATTTTATAATAATACTATTAATATTATATTATAAAAACTCAGTTCAAAATTATTATAGTAACTTTGAAGAGTTAGTTTAAAAAAAAAATGGCAACAAAAAAGGTTAAATCAAATACTATCAATTCTGATACTCTATTTAATAATAATTTAAAAAAATTTATTTTAAAATGTGATACTGATTTAAATGAGGATAGTGGATGTTTTTTAAATAATAAAATAAAAGACTGTTTAGATATATTACAACAAGAACAAACTAAGACATCGTTTAAAGTAAATTTTTCTTTGGGTACAACTTTTGTAAAACCAGTAGATTTAGAAACATGTAGATTCTTTGTAAATAGTGGTAACGAAATTATTTTACCGAGTACAGATGTGAATTCTATAATAGAAAAATTATTTAATAAAATTTTAGTTGAACAAGAAAATAGGGCTATTAAGAAATCAGGGTGGTCTTTATGTTCTGAACCAAACCATCACTTAGAAATTAAAATCAGTAAATATGATCCGCTTTCCGCTTCTTCTTTTATAAAATTACCTCAATGGATTTTATCCAAAAAATGTGTTATAAATATTCAAAATAATGATAATAGATGTTTTATGTACTGCATTCTAGCTGCGTTGCATCCAGTAAAAGAACAACCAAATCGTGTGAATAATTACAAACAATATAGTAATACTTTATTACCATTATTTGAAAAAACCAATATAAAATTTCCAGTCGAAGTAGAGCACATAAGCAAATTTGAACATATGTATAATTCCATATTTCCTAAGGAACAAATTTCCATTAATATATATGGCATTAACTATGATAATGAAACTATTTTCCCATTACATATAAGCGAAAATGCAGGTGTATTTAAACATATTGATTTACTGTATTGTGAAGAAAATTCCAACAGTCATTATTGTCTAATAAAAAATATCAATGCGTTATTGAAGAGTCATAAAGAGAAAACTTATGTAAAATTGCCTCAATGGATTTTATCCAAAAAATGTGTTATAAATATTCAAAATAATGATAATAGAAGTTTTATGTATAGTATTCTAGCTGCTTTATATCCAGTAAAAGAAAATCCAAATCGTGTGAATAATTACATACAATATAGTAATACTTTATTACCATTATTTGAAAAAATCAATATACAATTTCCCGTCGAAGTAGCACACATAAGCAAATTTGAACATATGTATAATTCCATATTTCCTAAGCAAAAAATTTCCATTAATATATATGGCATTAACTATGATCATGAAACTATTTTCCCATTACATATAAGCGAAAATGCAGGTGTATTTAAACATATTGATTTATTATATTTAAACTCTCATTATTGTCTAATAAAAAATATCAATGCGTTATTGAAGAGTCATATAAAATTGCCTCAATGGATTTTATCCACAAAATGTGTTTTAAATATTCAAAATAACGATAATAGAAGTTTTATGTATAGTATTCTAGCTGCGTTGCATCCCGCAAAAGATAATCCAAATCGTGTGAATAATTACATACAATATAGTAATACTTTATTACCATTATTTGAAAAATTTCCCGTCGAAGTAGCACACATAAGCAAATTTGAACATATGTATAATTCCATATTTCCTAAAGAACAAATTTCCATTAATATATATGGCATTAACTATGATCATGAAACTATTTTCCCATTACATATAAGCGAAAATGCAGGTGTATTTAAACATATTGATTTATTATATTTAAACTCTCATTATTGTCTAATAAAAAATATCAATGCGTTATTGAAGAGTCATATAAAATTGCCTCAATGGATTTTATCCACAAAATGTGTTTTAAATATTCAAAATAACGATAATAGAAGTTTTATGTATAGTATTCTAGCTGCATTGCATCCCACAAAAGATAATCCACATCGTGTGAATAATTACATACAATATAGTAATACTTTATTACCGTTATTTGAAAAATTTCCAGTCGAAATAGCACACATAAGCAAATTTGAACATATGTATAATTCCGTATTTCCTAAAGAACAAATTTCCATTAATATATATGGCATTAATTATGATCATGAAACTATTTTCCCATTACATATAAGCGAAAACACAGCTGTAGGTAAACATATTGATTTATTATATTTAAACTCTCATTATTGTTTAATTACAAATTTAAATGGTTTAGTCAGACATCAGTTAGGTACTCATCAAACATTTATTTGTAGACGATGTTTAATATCTTTTTATAACAAATCAAAATTAGATGAACATGACAAATTATGTAAAGAACACACTCCAACCAAAATTAACATGCCGAAACAAGGAGAAGTTTTAAAATTTCGAAAATTGAAATTGTTATTACAGAATGATGTGATAATAATTGCAGATATGGAAAGTTTATTAAAACCTATAAATAAACAAAGTGGATCTCATACAGTACAAATTCACCAACATATACCATGCAGTTTTGGTTATATTGTATGTTGGAGTAACAACTATATGAAATCAGATTTAGTTATTTATCGGGGAGAAAATGTATCGATGAAGTTTATGTCTGCTATGGAGAATGAATTAAGAAAAATCATAAACATATTAGATCAAGAAAAACCATTAATACCATTAACTAGTTCTCAGTTACAGGAGTTTAACCTATCCACTGAATGCTCAGTTTGTGATAGTAAATATACGAGTGACAATAGAAAAGTTAAACATCATAACCATTTAACTGGTCAATTTATTGCCACGGTGTGCAACAAGTGTAATTTACAAATTAAGCGTCAAAGTAATTTTATCCCTGTCTTCTTCCATAATTTGTCTGGGTATGATGCACATTTATTTGTGAAAGAATTAGGTTGCACCCCTGGAAATATTTTTGTAATTGCTGAAAGCACTGAGAAATACATAACATTCTCTAAGCACTTTAATTTTAGTGGTAGACCTATCGAGTTACGTTTTGTAGACTTATTTAAATTCCTACCGTATAGTCTCGAAAATTTGGTGTCAAAATTAAAACCTGAGCAATTTGTCTACACAAAGCAATATTTTTCCGATGAAAAGTTTCCTTTAATTCTCCGTAAGGGAATTTATTTTTATGAATACATAACAAATTTAGATACATTTAAAGAAACTGAATTTCCTGGAAGAGAGGCGTTTAGTAGCAAATTGAATGGAACACAAATTTCCGAGACTGATTATCAATATGCAAAACTGATTTGGCGTGTGTTTAAATGTGAAAATTTAGGGGACTACCACGATCTATATTTAAAATGTGATGTACTTCTCACAGCAGATGTGTTGGAGAATTTTAGAAAGACATGTTTAAATGCTTTTTGTATTGATCCGATTAATTGTTTTACTGCACCTGGGTTGGCATGGCAAGCCATGTTATATAGAACAAAAATTGAACTTGAACTTTTATCAGATATCAATATGTATATGTTTGTAGAAAAATCGATTCGCGGAGGTATTACTCAAGCTGTGTTAAGGTATGCCAAAGCTAATAATCCTTACGTACATGATTTTGATGCGGAAAAAGAAAAATCTTATTTACTGTATATTGACATGAACAATCTGTACGGACTATCAATGATTGACTATTTACCATATGGTGGTTTTCGGTGGGAGGATAAAATTGACAACTGGCAAGACAAACATAAAATTATCAATTGGCCCACGGATAGTGAATGGGGATTTTTTCTAGAAGTGGATTTAGAGTATCCAACTGATTTACACGAATACCATTCTGATTTTCCGTGTGCTCCAACTAATGAAGTTCCACCGAATGGTAAATATTCAAAATTACTATTGACACTTAAACCGAAATCGAATTATATCTTGCATTATAGAGTATTACAATTTTATCTAAAACAAGGTTTAATATTGGTAAAAGTACATAAAATATTATGGTTTCGTCAATCTAAATGGCTTGCATCTTATATTCAAGAAAATACTCAACGCCGTGCAAATGCTACAATTGAATTTGAAAAAGATTTCTATAAGTTATTAAATAATTCGGTATACGGAAAGACAATGGAGAATGTACGAAAACGAATTGATATAAAATTAATTAACAATGAAAAAAAGTGTAAAAAATTAGTAGCGCAAAATCAGTTTGAAAATTGGGTAAAATTGGCTGATAATTTGGCATTGTTTCATATGGTAAAAAAATCGGTAACCCTTAATAAACCAATTTACGTAGGAGCAACAGTTTTAGAATTATCCAAATTAGCAATGTATGAATTCCATTATAATATAATGAAACCGCGATATGGAGATAAAATTAGAATTGCATATATGGATACTGACTCTTTCATTTACCAAATTAAAACTAACAATATTTATAACGATATAAAAGATATGAATGACTATTTTGACACCTCAAATTATCCTGAAAATAATTCTTTATATAGCACAAAAAATAAACACGTTTTGGGTAAAATGAAAGACGAATTAGGTGGAGTTCCTGTGATTGAATATGTTGGGTTACGAGCAAAAAATTATGCTATAAAAACTGGTGAAAATAAAGAATTGAAAAAATGTAAAGGGATCAAGAAAAATGTGGTTAAAGAACAAATTACGTTTGACGATTATAAATCATGTATATTTAAAAACGAAACGATCTATAAAACACAATTTGAAATTAAAAGTAAATACCATAATTTAACAACAAATCAGGTGACAAAATTAGCATTAGATCCGTATGATGACAAAAGAAAAATTTTAAATTGTAATATACACACTGTTCCTTGGGGGTATAATAATAATAAAGATGTAAAATGTACGATTTGTATATTGTAAATACGATATAATTTTTTTTGGGGTATATTAGTATTTAAAAAAAAAATATGTCACAATCAGTTCGAGAACAAATAGTTGCAGAATTACATAAAAGTGCAAGACGAAACTATCCTCGAATACCCGTTATAACGAAAGGGATTCATGATTTATGGCAAGCTGATTTAGTTGAAATGAATAGTGGAAAATTGAAAGGTCTAGCAAAAATTAATCGAAATTTCAAATATTTATTAACTGTGATAGATACATTCTCGAAATATGCTTGGGCTATTCCTGTGAAAAATAAAACTGGGAAAGAAATTACACAAGCATTTATAACAGTACTGAGAAAAGCAAACAAAAGCCCTAAATTTTTACAAACTGACAGGGGTCGAGAATTTTATAATTCAGAGTTTCAGAAGGCGATGACCCAAAATAACATTAAACATTATTCCACGTACAGTGATGTGAAAGCAAGTATTATTGAAAGATTTAATAGATCGTTACGTAACATAATGTGGAGACAATTTACACTGCAGGGAAATTATAAATGGATTGGCATTCTGCCGGAATTACTACATAAATATAATAATACTATTCATTCCACTATTAAAATGAAACCTATCGACGCTATTAAAAAAGAAAATGAAAAACATCTATTGACAAACATCTATTGCAAAAAGTTTTCTGTGATAAAAAGAAAAAGTAAATTTAAGATAGGTGAATATGTAAGAATTAGTAAACTTAAGCGTCCTGGTTTTGATAGAGGTTTTACACGCAATTGGAGTACAGAAATTTTTCGAATTGCTAAAGTTTTCTTCACTAATCCTCCGACATATCACTTAGTAGACTCAAATAATAAACCTATTGAGGGAAGATTTTACGGACACGAATTACAATTAACGAAATTTCCAAACACATATTTAATTGAAAAAGTGTTGCGAAAGAAAAATAATAAGGCCTATGTGAAATGGTTAGGTCTGCCAAAAAGTGAAAATTCTTGGATTGATTTAAAACATACTATATTGTAAAAAAAGAGAAGTCAAGAATTTATAGGTGAAGCATGTCGTCACAATATCTGTAATAGAAATGGAATGGAAAATTCCTTTTACATGTATGGTAGCAGGTCCTACAGGTTGTGGAAAATCATATTTTGTTAAAACATTTCTTGACCATTATAGCAAGTTATTTAAAAATATTGTATGGTGTTATGGTGAATGGCAACCGTTGTATGATACTATTTCAAACTGTACGTTTAAAGAAGGTTTACCTCAAAATAATGAATTTCAAGCACACGAGGGTCCACATCTTGTCATTATAGATGATTTAATGCGTGAGTGTGACCATCGGATTGTAGATATATTTACTAAGGGTAGTCATCATAGAAATATAAGTGTAATATTTATCACACAGAATATTTTCCATCAACAAAAAGGAATGCGGGATATTTCGTTAAATTGTCATTATATTGTTTGTTTTAAAAATCCTAGAGACCAAGCTCAAATTAATTATCTCGCACGACAATTGTATCCAGGTAATACAAAATTTATTCAAGAAGCATATCAAGATGCAACTCGAATTGCTCATGGTTATTTACTCTTTGATTTAAAACAAAATACTCCTGATGAGCAGCGAGTTCGAACAAATATCTTTCCAACAGATTCTTTTAATTATGTTTATGTACCTGTAAAAAAATAATAATTGTAATATGGTTTATATTCTAACAACTATTTGTGCTTTAATAGCCGTAAAAAATGATTAGTAAGGAAAATGCACTTTTGTTAAAACTTTTAGCAAAGTCAAAACCGAAAGCACGTAAGGCAATTTTACAAAATGCAGATCCTGATTTAATTCGCTCTATTTGTGAATGTTCCTATAACGTATTACAGGGAAATGTTCCATTAAATAAAACAGAGATAAATAAGCTAAAAAAATATAAAAAGGAACTGAGATATTTGGTGAAAAAAGGTCCGTCATTAAAACAGAAGAAGAAACGAATAATTATACAAAAAGGTGGTTTTCTTACTGCTTTGCTTGCACCTATTATTGGAGGTATACTATCTAGTTTAATTAAATAATTATGCAAAACGCACAAAAACTTATTTTAATCACACCAGAAAAATTACATCATTATCAAACGATATTTAATCTTGATGATGAAATGAAAGAAATTTTAAATAATAAAAGTTTAAATGTAGAAGATAAATGGACAAAATATAGAGAAGTCTTACAAAAATATTTAAATATAATTCAAAAACCGACAGCAGTTACAACAACAGCAACTACCACTACTACTACCGAGGAAGAACAAGGGGACGAGGATGAGGAGGATGATGATGAAATAATATCTACTCTCCCTGAAATTTGTAAACGTAAAGCGAGACCTTTATTACGTAAATTGAAACAAAATCCAAATATTCAATGGGACGATAATGGAAATGTGAATATTAATAATAAATTAATTCCAGGTGCAAATATAGTGGATTTGATATCCGATTTTGTTAGATGTCGTAAGAAAAATATTTCAGTTGCTGGCTGGAAACCTTTTGCTACATTATTAGCAAAAGCCAATATACCTTTAGAGTACATTGGTAATCCTCAACGAATAGATTATATTAGAAAACTAACAGAAGAAGACGAAGAAGACGAAGAAGAAGATGGTCCTCCACCCCGTAAACGCAAATGGTGTACTTATAAGCAATAATACTAATAATATTCTATTGTTATCTATTGATATTTTTAAGTATATAGAAAGAAAGAAAGAAAGATGAATGAGCCCTATCTCAATTACTACATACACCAAGCAGGAAGTGATTATAACGTGTATAGAGGTGCACCATATCAAGAAGGTTATGGCATTGGTAGTTTTCTAGGAGGTTTATTTCGTACTGTATTTCCTTTATTAAAACAAGGTGCAAAAACTGTTGGTAATGAATTGATACGTACAGGAATTAATATAGCAGGAGATGTACTAGATAATAATAGACCTATTGAAGAGTCTTTACAAGATCGATGGCAAGAAGCCAAAACAAATTTAAAAAACAAAGCTCAAAATAAATTAAATCAGGTGTTGGAAGGATCTGGAAGAAGAAAAAGAAACAACGTTCATTTTAGTGGTGGTGCTGGTGTGAAACGGATAAAAAGATCCAAAGATATCTTTGATTGATTAATTATGGAGCAAAGTGATAGTTTTTATCTCACACTTCCTAGCAATAGTTCTATGAAATATTTTCCTCAAAATACTCTTGCTTGTTATACTACTAAATTATATCAACCTATTGTACTGGAGAAAGGAGTGTGGGAAACAGCTGTTGTTGAAGTGCATTATACAAGTTCATTTCAGAATGTTTCCAAATATACAAATAATATTTATTATCGTCTCATGAATACAGAAAGCTGGAACATAACTAAAATCTTACCAGGACACTATTATAATGTTGATGATATTCTATCTCAAATTAATCATAAAAGTGATATATTAAATTTACAATTAAAAGTCAAAGCATCAGTGAAACGAATTGAGGTTAATAGAGTAATAAAAGATCAAGAGAAGCATATAGAAGTACGCCTATCTCCTGAACTAGCCCGAATACTAGGTTTTGATCATATTCAACAAGAAGATATTGCAGTTGTTCATCATGCTCGTTATCCACCTGATTTACAAAAAGCGCTACCTACACTTATGTATATTTACAGTGATATTGTAGAACCACAAATGGTGGGTGACACCGTAGCTCCATTGTTACGTATTATAAATACAAATATTACAGAGCATGGTATTAATAATGTACATATTTTTGATAATCCTCATTATGTCACTGTGCAACGTAAACAATTTGATCAAATTATTATTGATTTAAGAGATAGTACAGGTAATCCACTTCCTTTCCAATATGGTAGTGTATGTGTAAAATTACATTTTCGTAGACGTAATACGGTATTGTAAATTTTACCATGTGTGAATATAATAGTAAGAAAAGAGAAAAAAGACAAAAATGCAGTGTGAGTGTATGAAATCAGAATTAGATTTATTTGCTGGTTTACCCACTCAAACCAGTATTATAGGTAATAAAATAGTTCCATATAAACCTGTGGCTTCATTAGCTGATAATGCACCAATAGAATTTGTAGTCCCCGGTCATGGGGATGACTATATTGACTTACCGCACACAATGTTATATGTTAAAGGTAAAATTACTAAATCAGATGGTTCTAATTTAACTTCTGCCGATAAGAAAATCGGCCCTGTAAATGATTTTCTCAATGCAATGTTCAGTGAATTGCAAGTATATTTAAATAATCAACTTATTTCCTACTCTTCACATACATATCCATATCGATCGTATATTGAAAAACTACTAAATTATAATGCTGAAGCTAAATCAACGCATCTTCAAACATCAATGTGGTTTAAAGATACTGCAGGGCATATGGACAGTGTGGCTGATGCTAATGTAGGATTTAAACAACGTTTTCTTCTCACTGCTTTAAGTCAGTCATTTGAATTATTGGGTTATATTCATGCTGATATTTTCAATCAGGAGAAATTTTTACTGAATGGTGTACAATTGCGTATTAAACTAATTCCAGCTAAACCTACATTTTGTCTAATGGGCGACGCAGATGCTGATGGAAAAGTTGTAATTACAGATGCAACATTGCTTGTGAAAAAGGTTGATGTATCACCAGCAGTTAAAATAGCACAAAATAAAGTATTACAAAATCCTAAATTTAGAGTAAAATATCCTATAACAAAAGTGCAGGTGAAGACAGAAACTCTGCCACAAGGAATTATGGATAGTACACTTCCAGATCTATTTTCAGGCCTAGTGCCTAAACGTATTATTATTGGTTTTGTTACTAATACTGCTTTTAATGGTAATTATCAAACAAATCCATTCAATTTTCAACATTTTAGTATGTCATTTTTTACATTGTATGTTGATGGAAATCCAGTCCCCTTCAAACCATTACAAACGGATTTTGATAATAATCTATATGTACAAGCATATTCTACGTTATTTACAGGTTCAGGTATTTATTATTCTAATCAAGGTAATGATATTTCACGTGCTGAATATCCTAATGGTTATACTCTACTGGTGTTTGATTTAACTCCTGATTCAAGCGCAAGTGCTGCATTTCATACTAGTCCACAACGGCAAGGAAGTGTACGTTTAGAGGTTCATTTTAAAGAAGCACTGCCATCTCCTGTAACAACAATTATTTATGGTGAATTCTCTTCAGAATTAGAAATTGATTTTCAGAGAAAAATATATATTAATTAAAGAAAGAAAATGTTAAATACAATTGAGCTTTATGAAGCATTACAACAAAATTTGCCTAAAGATCATTTTATTGGTGTGTATGCTGCTGATGAGTTACCTTTGTTTATTCATACATTTCCAGCCGCTATAATTATAAACACTGATTCTAGTGATAAGCCTGGTGAACATTGGGTTGCTGTTTATATATCTAATATGTGTGTGGGAGAGTATTTCGATAGCTATGGTATACCTCCCTATATACAACATCATATAAGGTTTTTAAAACGAAACTGTCTGTATTATACATGGAATAATAGACGTATTCAAGGTGATTTATCTCAATTTTGTGGACATTACTGTTTCCTATATTTAGCATGTCGTGCATCTGGTTATTCGATGCAGGATTTTTTAAACAAATTCTCACTCACTACTATTGATGCTAATGATATTATGCTTCATTCATTTATGAGAGTATGATGATGTTATTTTTTTAAACTCCGCCATTGCCGGTCCCAAGCCCTGGATGAGAAAGGAGGAGGGTTGGGGGTCTTGCTACCCCCGTAAAAGAAAATAATGTTATGTTAAAATAAGGGTTGGAAAATATGCTCATAAAAGGGAACGAGTACACCCTCTAAAATGGAGGTCGTAAAAGAGAACGAGTTCACCCCCTTAAAATGATGGGTTCAAATAGGGTTGGAAGGGTGGAACAAGTCTTATGTATCTGCTGTGTGTTCACCTCTGCTATGTTTCGTAGTCTCTGTCATGTTGAAATAGGGGTTGAAAAATATGCTCATAAAAGAGAACGAATACACCCTTGTTGTGTTATGTACTCTTATGTGTTATCTAATCTTCACTATGTTTCGTATTCACTGTCATGTTAAAATAGGGGTTGGAAAATAAGCCATGTTCTTTTATTAGCTGTGCTATGTATTATCTGTTCTGCTGTATGTTACGTAGTGTTATGTGTTATCTTCTCTTCTATGTGTTCGTAATTTCTGCTATATTAAAATAAGGGCTCATAAAAGGGAATGAGTTCACCCCCTAAAATGGAGGTCGTAAAAGAGAACGAGGTCACCCCCTTAAAAGTGCTCATAAAAGGGAACGAATTCACCCCTAAAATGGAGGTCGTAAAAGGCCGTGGTCTCACGGTGCAAGGTGGTCATTTTCTCAGTGGCTTGTGAGTTGTCCTAGGTTGAGCCAGGTCTGAGCCAGGTCTGTTCCAGATCGATCCATTTTCTACTACTGTGAGATGCTTATCTTCTCTCCGGATACAAGGAATCCTAGTACTGGGAGTTCTGTATATAACAGGTGCGTCTTCTTGGGGTTGGCTCGGAAGTCGTGTTTCCTTAATTTTTGAAATAAAAGCTCCAAATCTGAAAGTTGTTGTTCCCACGTATAAGAACCAATAACAATGTCGTCTGCGAAATTGGTAATGCGTTTAGGTAAGCCGTCTAGTAGCATTTTAATTACTATGGTTAAAGATTGAGAAGAGGAACAATGGCCCATTACGCATCTAAGGAATTTATAACTTTTGCGTGTATGATTTACCTCGAAAGTCATATATTTAGTGCTTTTTGGATGCAATTTTATTTGAAAATACGACTGGGAAATGTCCAAACTTGAAATCAGGTTTTTCCCTTTTAAAACCTGTAAAACGTCCTCCGTATTTTGAAATGGTATGCTTAGGTATTTCGTATAAACATTGCATGCCTGGAGGTTCAACACAAGCCTGAAATCTGAACTGTTTGGCTTTTTAATTGCAATTAAAGGTGAGGAGAAATTATAGTCTGCGTCTCCGTTATGATTTTTGCATCTAACAGCTGTTGTATCTGCTTATCAATTTGATCTCTTATCCCTAATGGAATCGGTGGGGAACGGTGATGGAATGACGCACTTTTATCTATACGAATTTTGTGTTCATATCCTCTAAAATAGCCTATATCCTCTGGGCTGTATGAAAACACATCCCTGTATTTATACAATAAATTGGTTACAGCTATTCGCTGGTATTCTGGTAAATCTGGATTTATGTCAAAAAGGTTAATGTTAAAAGATTTAGCAGTTTGCCTTAATCTTTCCTTTATCTCTTCTTGAGTACGAAATTGATGCGCTTTCTTTTCGTCTTCTTCTATTGTAAATGAAAATTCTTCCACGCCCTCCTCTGTATAGGCCACTGGTGTACCTTTATTTAATGTTATTATTCGTGACGTGGGATTGGAAATGAGTAATGTGAGGTCGTTACTCGGTACTCTCATGGTCATTGCCTGTAAGCCGTATCGGTCTAATAATGTTTGCAATGGAGTAATGTAAAATGCAGCGTCATGAATTGTTTCTCTTTGAATCGATACAGGAAAGAAGAAATGTGATTTCGCTGGTATCGTAACTTTACTTGCTGTGATGACGTTTGCATTCCTTTGCAAGTGCAATGAGTGCATAGTGTCTCGTGACATTTCTTCCGATTCTTGCTTTTCTATTGGAAACGTAGGTTTCCTAGGTTTTCTGTATAATGATATAGATTTATTCTCCAAGTCTATTTGAGAGAAAAGTCTTGTGAGAATGTCATTCCCAAAAATCGGATTAAAGTCAGCATCTATGATGCGGAAGTAATGTGAGAAAGTGGTGTTGCCAATTTTAAATTTAGTTAAAGCTATTTCTTTTAAAGTTAGAACTTTGTTGGCAATGCCCTTGATACGAGTTTCAAATGGTATTAGCGTACACTTTGGGGGTACGTCCCGTCTTGACCATAGACTAAGACTAGAACCAGTGTCTATTATAGCTGGTAGACTGTTTGTACTTATATTAATATTGAGTAACAGTTTATTATTTTCTATTCCCAATCTAACGTGTTCACGATGTTCATTATTGGTCGTCTGGGTGAAAAATTTGGCGTTCGTGTCCTTAAGAGTTTTCGCTGTTGCCTGCTCTTCTTGAATGCCATCACATTTTAATTGTGGTGGTATCTGTGTGACCCGCGCTGACTTTTCGGAAATGGCCCGCGAGGCGTGACTTTGGCCTGCGAGCCCATCTAGGCGTTTCCCTGGTTGGAATTTTTTGGATTATTCCAACAGGTAGATGCTCCGTGGTTCTTCTTGTAACAAATTGAGCAGACTGATATTTTGTCGCCCTTTACAAAATTGTTCCTTTTTCTACCACCGTTATTTCCTTTATTGCTATTCTTCGCATCCGCTTTTTGTCCGTTTCCTTTACGAACTTTTCCTCCGTTGTTACGCCTATAATTAGACTTCATGGCGTTCTGTGCTACCATTAACGATAACTCGGCCATTTGATTTGCTAATTTGGTAAGGTCCGTGTGAGGAGGTTGTGAGGGCGGGTTTTGACTATGGTGTGGGTGCGGATTCGAAACTTCTGGTGCAGAGGAAGTTGACTGAGGAGGGAAGATATTCTGCGATGGAGGTGCAGAAGGTAACGATTGCGAATAACTAGGAGCAGGTTGGGTGTGATGCACAGTAGAAGTTGGCTGTTGTGCATAGGTTGGCATGCATGAATTGGAATTCGTTTGGCTATAATGGTCGTACAAAGGGAGTGGTGAGGGGCGGTTAGGTTGGCCGATTAAAGAATGAATTGCCTGTGACAATTCTACATAATTCCTCTTTTGCATGAGATCTTGAGCTTTTTCCAGTTCGTGGAGTCGTTCCTGCAGCCGCTGGATTGTTGGAAAGGATTCCAACGCTATCTTTTGCAGCAAATTTCGTTGTAGTCCTAACGAAAGAAAATGAATTTTCTGTTCCTCTGAAGCCTCTGGCATCAGCTGTCTGATAGCCCTTAATTTCCTTAAGAAATATGAATCGACTGATTCATTTTCGTTTTGTTGAATTTGAAAAATTTCTAATTCCGCCTTATACGCTGGTATATTTGGGCGGGACAGAGAAATTAATTTGGTTTTCAGCTGTTCGTAATTTAGTGTGTCGAATTGATTCAGATTTTGCAATTGTAAGACAAAGTCAAGAGCTACGTCCTGTAGATACATAGGAAGAATTTCTTTCTTCTTTTCGGGGGTCCAAGCCTGAAGTAAAGCCAAATGATCAAACAGCATGAAAAATCGATCGGGATCGTCAGTACTGTGACCAGAATATCTAGTTAAGTGAGGAATATTAAGAGGTATACGGGAGCCTGATTCTGCCATATTGTTATCGCCTTCTTTATATGTATTTTTCCCAGATCTAGTTGTCGGCATAAATACCTGCCAGCCTATAACGAATCAATCTACTGTTAAGAGTAATGAAAGTATTTATGAGAATACGGATACTATCTTTTATATGATCCTGCTTTTACTTACACTGTATTGTTAAAAAGTTTTTTTAAGTCCGTATTTTTGTTAATAAAAAGAGCGCCCCGTAGGAAAGTCCTTTTAGTGTCTGCAAATAGACGCCGACGCATCTACCATGTAAAGATTTCTCGGGTAGAGCAAATAATGTACTCGGGATTTGGACATTTCCCTTCACCTTTTTATTATAAAAAGTTTTATGTACACAAATTATAGTAAGAATTTCCTCTAATATTTAGGTGAGATTAGATAGGAGCCCGGTGACCAAGCGTCGTGGGCTTTGGGGTTTAGGTACTCTCGGTGACCGTGCGTCGTGAGAGGGGTGTAGATTAGGTTTCTCTTTCTCGGTGACCGTGCGTCGTGAGAAAGAGGATAGGAACCCGGTGACCGTGCGTCGTGGGTATAAGGATAGGTACCTCTCGGTGACCAAGCGTCGTGAGAGGGGTTTTAGGTGGTGTGATCAATCCGTGAAGATTGATGTTGGTCGAGGTGTGCAGGTCCTTTTTATTCTGTCTTGTCGGCTTCCATCGTGGGTATTCGTCCTTCCGACTGATGGCGATGGTGATCGACTCCTCTTCGGGAACGTCGTCTGTTTGTTTGTGTTTATTATCAACACATGTAGTTCACACGTGGTTATTGCCTGGTACGGCAACGTGGGGATCCTTACAATATAAAATACCGTCAAATAATTTTAAGTTTTTTAACCTCCAAATTCTTTAAAACGTAGAAGTAAATCATAACATATTGAAATAAAGTAATTAGTCATATGGTTCTTATAATTTGGAGAGTAAAGTAAAGAAATGGAAATAAATTCCTTCCCGGGAATTTATAAGCCAGGGAAAAATAACCGGGAATATTCCCATTTTTAAATTCCTTCCCACCGGGAATATTCCCACTGCCCATCACTACTCCAGACCAGAGTTAAACGTTTTTTTCAAAATTCGAACCAGGGGGTCTCAGGGGACGTTTACTTACACATGTAAAAGTAGTAGAAAATGACCGATATTAATGTCGAATTTAAGTTTTCGCGGTCGTTGAAACCAATGTTACACTTCTATTAACGATGACTTGCAAATATAGTTACAATTTTATGCTGGCCGGGAGTGAGCAGGAGGAGTGGGGTATACCGTGACATGTAAAAATAGCCCCAAATGACCGATATTAGTATCAAATCCAAATTTTTCGCGGTCGCTGAGATCAATGGTGATAGGCCCACTCCAACAGGCGTTGACCCCGTGCGAAGCATGGGTATATTCATCTAGGGTGTATAATAAAATATATCATAACACACCAATTAGTAATATTGTTTATTAATTAAAGACACGTTGAAGTATGAAAATATAAACGAGGAAGAAGTGCGACTGGCAGAAGTGAAAAAAGTGGGAGCGTCAGACGTACATCACATGAAAGATTCTTCTGTGTATGGAGTTCTATTTTCCCGATTATTATTTAAACCGGAAGTTGTAACAGATTTATATCGGTTCTGGTTTTAATAGAGAGACAAGAGTGGCGACGAAACATATTCTTACAATGCTTAATAGATCGATTGCAGGAAATGATCCTGGACCCCTCCCTATATATATATATATATATATATATATATATATATATATATATATATATATATATATATATATATATATATATTTTGGTCTAGGAATTAATTCGTGCGGTTGGTACGCACACATTGAAGCTGTAGTACAAACACAAAATACATAAATACCTTAAGAAAAATATTGTCCATCGCTAGCCACCACTTTCGCCCATCTGTCAGGCAATGTACGGATTCCGTGGCGAAAGAAGTCCTCATCCTTGGAAGCGATCCAGTCAGAGACCCATGTTTCGATATCTTCTGAAGAAGTAAACCGGTGTCCAATCAAATCGTTGTTCATGCAATCGAACAAGTAGTAGTCCGAAGGAGCAACGTCTGGTGAATACGGCGGGTGGGGTAAAACTTCCCATCCGACATTTTCTAAATAGGTTTTGACCGGTTTTGCGACATGTGGGCGAGCGTTATCATGTTGAACAATAAGTTTATCATGTCTGTTCTCCCATTCTGGTCGTGTTCTGGCCAGAGCTTGCTTCAAACGCATTAATTGTCGTCGATAACGTTCTCCATTCATAGTTTCACCCGGTTGCAGCAGCTCATAGTACACCACACCTTTCATATCCCACCATATGCACAGCATAACCTTTGCACAGTGAATATCTCGTTTTGGTTGTGATGGACCTGGTTCACCTGGTTTCACCCAGGCCTTTTTTCGTTTAGGGTTCTCGTAATGGATCCTCTTCTCATCACACGTAATAATTCGATGCAGAAACCCCTTTCTGCTCTGTCGTTGAAGCATCAATTCGCAAATGGTTTTTCGTCTTTCTGCGTCTCTGTCTTTCAATTTATGTGGAACCCAATGTGACATCTTTTGAATCATTACCATGGCTTTCAAGCGTTTGGAGACTGTTGTTTGATCAACGCCTAATGCTGCTGCAAGTTGTTCCTGCGTTTGACACGAATCCTGCTCGAGCAATGCTGTCAATTCTTCGTCTTGAAATTTTTTTGGCTGTCCAGCTCGCTCTTGGTCTGCCAAGCCGAAATCACCACTTCTAAACCGTGCAAACCACTTCTGACACGTTCGCTCAGCTAGAGCATGGTCACCATACACTTCCACCAAAATACGATGACTTTCAGTCGCACTTTTCTGCATGTTAAAGTAATGCAGCAGGACACCCCGCAAAAACACTTTATCAGGCACAAATTGTGCCATGTTCACTTAACTACAAACTGGTGTTGCTGACGCTTTAATCCACTGCCCTATACTACGAACGATACGCGATGACAGGGGTTTGCAACACATGTGTGGATACACGGAACTGTGGGACGCTCCGTTCGTTGCGCCATCTCTTGTCCACCCGCACGAATTAATTCCTAGACCAAATATATATATATATATATACAGTGGCGGATCTAAGAGGGGGCTATAGGGGCTATAGCCCCCCCTTGACGCTCAGGTATACACTGGATAAAATGGACTTCAATCCTGCTTTACACTGGATAAAACGGCAAAATATGCTTTAGCCCCTCCCTTGATCATATCCTGGATCCGCCCCTGTATATATATATATATATATATATATATATATATATATATATATATATATATATATATATATATATATGACTGAGATCGGTCGGGTGGTTCCAAGGATAAAGAGTCATAAACAAAGCCACTTTTAATTTTATAACATAGACTAGCCTTTGGCTAGCTGGGGCTCTTCCCCCACAACCCCGTGTTTACTCGGCCTACCTCCTAGCTAGTGATGGTCAAATTCTCGGGAATATTCCAGGTATTTATGTAGAAACGCAAGTAAAATTTCATTCTATTACTATATTATAATTTCAAAAAAAATTCGTTTTTTTATATAAATATTCAGAGTATACTTATTACTGCTGTCTCCAGAAGATTCTTTAAAATGTACAGTCTGATTCGTATTAAGTTATTTTACTATATTTAGAGAGTACGCATATCCTAAATATACATTTACTTACGGTACCGTATGCTTTATGTGAGTAAAGATATTGGAAAAAAACATTTGGTATACTATAGAAAGTTCACATACCTTGACATCGCTAAACAGTTGAAATGTATATATTTTAGTAAATTTTCTAAACTTTACTCTAGTACTGATATTATAAACATGTATGCTATTTAAATGTTATAAAGAAATTAGGTAAGGTAACTGCCAGAAAACATACCTAATCTACCGAAAAATTCGTAAGGTTGCCAATGTATGGAATGGCATATATACAGCATGTTGATTTGAGGTACACGGTGCTTTCTTACTGTTTTCTTACTATATACTATTAAAGCTCTAAATTAAGAAGAACAATACTTACGGTGTTACAAAAATTTTACAAGAACGGTTGATACATGCATACACACGTAAAAAGAAGCAAAGAAATCCTAATTAACACAGGTCCTAATAAAAGCACCGGTACTAATAAAACATCCTGACAAGCAACACTAATTTCGATACGTGCACATTACATTTTGAATGTATATGTATGTACACCTTGTCTCAAAAAGGTTGAGCGCATTTTTTATTGGTGTTTTAAGGCAAAAGTTTTCCAAGTCCAACTTCGGGTATCTTCGGAAAATAGTAAACCAGGTTCGAACCTCCAAGCCAGCGTTTGCAATCGGGAAAAAGTTTGCAGATGTGTTTCTCTTCTTTTAAATATAATAAGACTTGTTATCAAGTGTAGAAAAACAGCAACATTGATTGAAATACTTAATGATACAATATTTCGAAACCTTGTATTAATGTCAGCACATGCTTGTTTGTCATTTAGCTCTCCATGCGTGATGGAACATTTAGATACGTAAACGAATCTTTCCATATGGAAAAGAATGCTCAAAGTTAAGACATAGAATATAATTATCCCCTGAGTACTAAAATAAAAGTCAAAGTAGAACAGAAACAGCGTTTGTAGTGGATATGAATGTCATCTTGAGAACCTTTATACATCGCTAAAAGCATGTTAGCTCAATTTCTTGTAGTAGCTCACTGGTAAGTTGTCGGATTTCAAATCATAAGGTTATGAGTTCAATTCCCATCTGGGTCAATGCTTTTTTAAAAATTATATTTTCCGCAATGCATGAAAAATTATATAAAATAATTACATTAAAATAATTACATACCATAAAATCTGAGATAATTTTCACAGTAGGTCAGTATTATATATGAGAATGTTAAATGCAAGTTAGGAAAATCGTTTAATAGCAATAAATAAATTATGTAGTGTATTTATTTGCAGCTATTTGTCATACAGATGTAACTGCTCAATATTCTCAATACAGCGTGTCCTTTACATTCGTGAAATACAGTATATTCCTACGGATATAGAAAGTGTATAAAAAGAGTATGCAAAGTCGGATCCTGCTTCAAGACATAACTTTTCCCGATCCCCTTAACGTCACGGGAAGAAACACAAATTCTTTTTAGAACGGAATGTCGTTACTTAGAGCCTCATTCGAATACGTTGAATATGCTTTTGTATATTCATCTCTCTCTCTCTTTCTATCTCTCTCTCTCTCCCTCTCTCTCTGTCTCTTTGTTTGTGTGTGTGTGTGTGTGTGTATTGCGGAATATCCCAAGTTGAATACAACATTTGCATAGTATATGAGCATCAGTGTCATGGAATACCGGAAATTGAAAGTCGTGTTTCTTCAGGCTGGATTTGCGTGTTCATGTTAGCTCACTGGTAGAGTACGGGCTTGTTAATGAGGTCGTCTTGAGTTCAAAGCATGCAGAGAAATATCATTTTTTTGTTAGTAGAATTGCACAGAAATCGGATACAAGGAGTGATTTACTTCTAGAAATATTTTCAGAAGCGTTTAGGTAGCCCTGAAAAGGGCTGTTTTCGGGAGTTAAGGCGGGGACAATAATGTTGTGTCCAAGACCCTTCTGAATTTATTACACGCCCCATTCTTCTGGGCATGGAATCTATTAAATGGGTGACAAATCTATCTCCTTTCCCTACCTCCAGCCATGCTTCGGAAACAAGGTGCCACAGGTCATCCTGAGTTCTTGGTGGATCTGCCTCAGTCTAACTGTCCCTTAGAGTACGCTTCACTTCTGCCTATATATTTTCCATGGGATTGAGGTTTGTTCCACGAGGCGGCCAGTAAATAAATCAATCTCAGGCTGCTCTGCGAACCATTCCTGAACCACATGGGAAATATGTATTGACGACTGGTCTTGCTGGAACTGAATTGCACCATCAGGCTGAAATACTCTTACAGATGGCACCATGATATTACTCATAATGTCTAAGTACTGAGCACTGTACAGATGTCCTTCAATTCTGTGAAGCTGTCCTGCTCCGCGACTGGAAATCCAACCCAAACATGAAATAGATACATGGCCACTGCGATTTCAAGCAGCCGCATATCCAGGGTCATATCGGGTGCCTCTCGGACGATACACAAAACGACGTCCCTCATTTGATGTTGTGAATATGGTTTCATCTGAGAAAACTACGTTTTCCCAATTGCGACCCACATTCGCCTGTGAAAACGCGAGACGGTAAATTTTGTGGTCGTCTGAGAGTTTTTCCTTCACGGCAGCAACACAGCCACGTAACCCAGCATGACGAAGCCTTCGCAGAGCTATATGCTTACTACCAGGAAAGAGAGAAGTTTCCTTTAGCTGTCTGACGTCCTTAGTGGGTCTAACCGGGCTTCGTTTACTACTCTCGCATCTTCGGCTTCGGTTGACACATGCGGACGACCAGGAGATCGTAAATTACCAGTCTGACCTGTAGCACCATATTTCCGAATCCATCGCCTTACTGTAGAGACCGGAACACCTACTCGCCTGCTAGCTGCAGTTGCAGAATAGCCTTCCAACTCCCATAAAGTAATTACTGTTGTACAAGGTCTGTATGATAAGTAATGAGACTCGCCGCGCCGCGGCGCGCGTGTCGCTGGAGCGGGTTTGTCGGTGATGGAGGATGTAGGTTGGGGTCCGAGCAAAGCAACGCACCGCGCGTCAGTTGGCTCCGAGCCTTAGTGGAGCGCGGACAAGCCTTGGACAAAGCCCTTGTGAACATTCTTGTCACGGCGGAAAATCAACAAACATGGAGGGTTCCATCGAACAGCGTTATGCGATCAAATTTTGCGTTCGCCTGGGGAAAACGGCTACTCAGACGCTTTCTCTCATCACGGAGGCCTACAAAGAGGAAGCCCTATCCAAAGCCCAGGTGTTTCGTTGGCACAGTGCGTTCCGGAACGGCCGGGAAAGCGTTGAGGATCTGGAGAGGGCTGGACGCCCGACAACAGTGACTACGGACGAAACTGTGGCAAAAGTGAGGGATCTCCTGAACTCAGACCGTCGATTATCGTTGAGATTGATTGCTGATGAACTCGATATGAACCACACAACAGTGCACAAGATTGTGACGGAACAATTGGGAATGAGAAAAATCTGTGCGAAACTGGTGCCGCGAGTGTTGACTGACGAACAAAAGCAACGACGTGTTGATTGTTGTCAGGAACTGTTGAACCTCATGAACAGTGACCCTAACTTTGAAGATGACGTCATAACAGGTGACGAGTCGTGGGTGTTCCAGTACGACCCTGAAACGAAACGTCAAAGCGCGGAGTGGCACACTCCTGCGTCCCCGCGCCCCAAGAAGGCCAGAATGTCGAAGTCAAAGGTGAAAACAATGTTGATTGTTTTTTTTTTTGACAATGTGGGGGTGGTCCACAAGGAGTTTGTACCTCAAGGACAAGCCGTCAACGCCGCCTTCTACAAACAAGTCCTTGAGAGACTGCACAGGAGCGTCAAGCGGAAAAGACCGGCGATCGCTAGCCGGTGGAAGTTGCATCACGACAATGCCCCTGCCCACACCGCCTTCTTAGTGACCTCCTTTTTGACCCGGATTGGGGTGGAAGTCCTTCCACAACCACCCTACAGCCCAGATGTGAGCCCGGCCGACTTCTTCCTCTTCCCGAAGCTGAAGCCACGCTTGAAAGGAACCCGTTTTGCAGACGTCACAGCCATCCAAGCAGCCGTGACCACATTTCTAAAGGACATGCCGGCTGCTGACTTCCAGGGGGCGTTTGCAGCGTGGAAACATCGATTGCAGAAGTGCATCGACGCAAGAGGAGAGTACTTCGAAAGCTTTTAAGTCCCTGTACAGATCAGATCAATAAAACAATGTTTCCAGACCTGGTCTCATTACTTATCATACAAACCCTGTACGTCTATCCATAGTTACAAATGTTCTGAGCTGTGAGCAGGAAGCAATAGGTAAAAGCTAGTACCTGACGTGTGGTTGGTTACTTCCACGACACGCCTATTGTGGGGAACGACTTGGTCAACGACTCGCGAAAGAAATCTGAAAATGGTGCGCCGTATTAATAATATTAAAAACAGTTTTTACGAAAAGCTGTTTAAAGAATGAATTGTTATACTGACTTTACACTATAAAAACATATACCATATACCAAACAGATTGAGCGATATGATAATAGCTGTATTAAGACGAACACTTTCGAAGTCCAACTTCGGGTATCTTCTGAAAAAGTAAACTAAAGCTGCTGGTTCGAACCTCCAAGCCAACCTTAGCAATCAGAAAAAAATGTACAGATATGTTTTTACTTCTGTTAAATATAATAAGATATGTTGAAATGGTATTAAGTGTAGAAAAAAAGTAAAATTGATTGAAATACTTAATGATACAATACTTCGAAACTATATATTTACACTCTCGTTTCGTCATTGTGATTTCCATATGGAAAAGAGCATTTACGTATGAGCTCAGTTATATTTCAGAAGCAGCTTCCGAAAAGCGGTCATGTTAGCTCAGTGGTACACCCCCGAGCGTTTAAGTCGTGAGTTCGATACCCGTTTAGGTGAGATTCTTTTATGATATTCTACTTTCCTCAATGCATGAAAATTATGTAAAATAGTTACATTACAATTCATCAGTTGTATATATCAGTTGAACATATATATTCATATCATTTCACGACATAAGCAATTTTTATCTTCAAAATATAACATTTGAGGTATTGACCGAACGTCGGTATGTTATATGTGAATATTATATACAAATTAAGAAAATCGTGTAATAGCAATAAATAAGTTATGTAATGTATTTATTTGCAGCTATTTTCATACGCAGGTAACTTCTCAATATTCGCATTACAGCATTACGTAGAGCATATCGAAAAACGGATCGTGGCTCAAGACAAAAAACTAGCTAGCCCCAAACTGTCACGTAAGAAATTCACGAATCGCAAAAGTAAAGTGAAGAGATTGAGAGCGGTAATACCTTAATCGCTCTCTCTCCACTCTCTCTTATCTGCATTTATACATATAAAAGTGTATGTATGTATGTGTCAACATAACTCATGTATGCCTAGACCAGGGTTTTTCAACCTGGGAGTCGTGGCCTCTAGGGGGTCGCGAAGATAAGCGGAAGAGATAAATATAGTTAGAATCTAATACCGGAAATTATTTTTAAATATTATTTTGAATTTTGTTCTGATAGGCATACTTTTATTTTTTATACATACTGTAAAGAGCAATAAAAATAAGTCTACTGAACATTTTCAAAGGGTGCAGAGTTGTTTAAAAATGAATTTAAATGAAAGAGGTGTGATATGAAACTAATGAGAACTGTATATAGAAATACTAGAAAAATACACAAGCAACAAAACCTGCCCATTGAAATACAATTGAAATTGAAACCTAATGAGATACCTAAGCATGGTGTAATTTCACTAGTGCAGCAATGCCTGGTTCAATTTTCGTGACGAACATTATGAAGCCATTTTCAGCTGATAAGCGAATTCTTGTCTCTGTTTTAATGTTTACCATAAAAAAAACTTCCGCACAAGTACGATATAGCAAATGGAATTACTACTTTTAAAGCAGCAGATACCAGACCAGGATATTCTTCTCTCCTCATCAGACAGAACTTGTCCAAGTCTTCGTTACACAAAACCAGTTGCAAAGACTCGTAGCATGATCATTCTATTATTTGGTCAAGAAATTGTGGGCTTAGATCAAAAGTGTAAGTGTCGGTTGGACTACAGATGGTCAACTATTGGCCTCTCGCCAAAAATTGGTGGCCCCGCAGCGACAATCCGCGGTGGCCCAAAATATGTTAAAATGCCTATATGTGTGATTTGTTTATATTTAGGTGAGTCAAAAAACACAAAACAAATACCCCGGGTTGGACGCAAACTATCAATATTACGATTACTAGGCATGTGTTCTTCTGACTTCCCCACCGAAACGATCATAAAAGCTTGCTTCTTGTGGGATAAATCATTGACGTCTTAATTTAGTCAATCAGACAAATCCCTACATCTCGAGTTCTAGGAGGTGATACCGTGTACCGTTTCAGATTTATTGCCTTCTGGTGGGGTGCTATCTATGTACAAAATTTGAGCATAATAGCCGACATGCATCCTCGGGGCCTCTTATCTTTAGTACAATTTTAACCAGAGATGGTGTGGGTCAATGAAAATTTGATCCATGACCCACCATGAACCCCTATCACCCACCAACCAAATGACCCATTGGCCCACTCTGACCCATCATCCATCGTGATCCACTCTGACCCACCACCAACTATGAACCACTCTGAACCATTGCGACCAACTCCGACCCACCAACACCCATCGACATCAACTCTGACCCATGATCCACGTTCTCTTCTCCGTTGACTAAACAGGTTACACTTGTAATAAAACAAGACTGTGAAATTATCACTTATCGGAGTTTGAATTTCTACCGTCAATGGGTGAAGCATCTCTCTGTTACAATACTGGTGGATCTGACCTTTACGATATATAATGACAGTGCTTCTCATCTTCCGAATTAAAATGAATTTAAATTTATCATATATAATTATTTCTTTGTTGCCTTACAGATATATTTCAGTAGAAAATAGGATGAAATTTGAAAGTCTCAAATCAAGGAAAAGTAGAAAAAAGTAAAAAAAAAGAAAAAGAAAAAACACTAATTTTCTATATAAGTAAGCACCTGGAGTGCCACTCTTTATCTAATCCACCCCGAAAATTATTGATTCGACAATAATGTCGGTCTTTTTTATAATTTTGATGTCAGCCCCTTTCATTTCTCCTAGGAGAGCCAACGGATACTGCTACCGTTAGGATTATATTTGGTCTTAAATGACATTAAAATTTCTACCAATTAATTTAGCGACCAGTGTTACATTTAAAAGCTCGGCGCCCCTACGCACTTTTGCTCTCGGCGCCCCCAATAACTACATATTTCTCCGCCCTTCATCCCTAACTTAAAAATAAAACTTAATTCAAATATGCTTAATTAGTGAATTTATTACAGTTAAATACCACTCACTACATGCTACAGCTAGAACTACGTAACAAAAAATAACAAATGTGAAACATGTTCTGAACTATTTTTAGATTTTTTACGCTATTATTAAACATATTACAATAGTAAAAGAGGATTGTTCATGAAATAGTATATTTGCTCTTGATTTTTAACTTTTTCATACGGAAAAAATTAAAATATTATTCAAGTATTAAACTTTGCACTCTGCAAATATGTTGCCCTGTTGGCAATAGGACTAATGTGAAATGTGGACTAATGTAGACTAATGGGAAATGCGGCACTGTTAGCGCCGCTGAAAACTTACGATTCGATTCTAATATCGGTTGATGTCGATATTTTTATGTCGATACGTATCCACCCTGGGTGCTAATGGGAGCTTAATTGGACTTGAATTGAAAGTAGAACTATTCACCTAAGCGACCATGAAGCTATGGATTCGATACTAATATCGACCCGTTTCTAACATATTTGATATGTATCCCCACAGTACTCTTTTCCAGACTGTAAGCAATATAGTTAAAATTGCGCTAGAAATATCAGAATTATCTTGTGAGTTAGTCCCGAAAAACTACAATAATACCAAATCTGAACTTTCCACGTCAACTGGAAATACACCTTATTTTATAACAATTTATATAATTTGATACATAGTTAGGATTACCTATACATGTGGCTGTTGTTCCAGAATATTTAGGTTTAATAATAATAATAATAATAATAATAATAATAATAATAATAATAATAAGTCTTTGTCTGAAGCACTGGCTGTTTTAGATATATCTATATTATTTGTCGATTGCTGTTTATGCACATTTTCTTCGCCAAAAATTAATACCAATACTTTATTGTCTTTTTCGTTCTAGCCACTTTTCTCAAACATTTTTTGAGCCTTCTCTGAATTAATATTTTGTCTAAATTTTTCTCCGCTTTTTCCCTTTCTTTTATTTCCTTTACACATTTTCCTCACCGAAATTAACACAATTGTCTTTCTTCCCATTTAACCACTTTTAAAAAAGTTTTGCGACATTTTGCAATTGAAATGTACGTTATTATTTCAACATCCTAAACACGTCTAACTCGAGCAAATCTTCTAAACTGTTCTAATTAATCAAACATCAGAGACTGCTGTGAGATAGTCACTCGCTACAAGACTTTACTATCGTTTTCCACCCTCTCCTCTTACCATTTTCCCTCAAATACTTTCTCATCTGAATGAAACCTAAGCAACAAAGGAAAATCTTTATTTTTACCCTTCCTTTCTTTATTTCTTTTTTTCCATTGTAGTCAAGGAAACAACCTGTAGCCACTTTCTTTGATGCCAATTGCGGTAGGATTTCTGTTGTAGTTAATCCTTTGGGAGCGGTGAATTATTCAAATTAGGCGATTACAAGTCACGTGCTTTTTTTATTTTGGTCGAGGTGAATGGTTTTTTTTTGGATCAAATAGGTTCATTAACTCTTAGCCCTTGAGCCAAGGTAAAGTATCTGTCTCTTGGTATCATCTTTTATGATCAGAAAGAAACTGATTCTTTTCCGCCTGCCTGGCTCAGTCTGCAAGAGCTTTTGGTGAATATTAGGTCATTGTGTATATATTTTGGAGCATTATTTTTTGAGTAAGTGCTGCAAAGAAAAAAAAGGAAAATGGAACCAAACTGAAACTAAAATAACCCAATCTCACCTAACTAATGTAACCTACTCTAAAATAGCCTAATTTATTCTACCGTAACCTAATCTACTGTATTCTCTAATTTAACATGCTGGATCCAGTCTATGGCACAAAGATGTATATTCATTATTATGCATTATTTTAAACATAGAATTAACAGGGGCAGCTGGTGGGACTACTAAATATTGTAATGACATGTAATTAGATATTTTTTTAACACTAAAGATTTTCCCACGCCCAATGAATTATGCTGACTACTCTAAAGCAGACGATGATAATGAGAAATGAATGAAATGGTGGAATGAAGAAGGTGGGAGGAAAGGGAAGAATCCCGAGGTAACCCACGCACACTGTGTTTTTCCATCACATATGCTTAGAACTATACAACAACCGTAATTCATAATCTGACCTCTCTCAATCAAAAATTGAGGAGTCTGCAGGTCATAAACGAAGAAATCGCCGTATGAATTACTGGTCCTAAAGTTATGACACTGCTATTTTTTTTCACTATCACCAAAGCTTCCTCCAAGAAAATTTTGTCCCGGGCTCAGAATCAAGATTTAAAAATGCTGAAGTAGATAGCAATTTTAACTTTATCTCTCGGGGGCGATTTCACGCATCAAGCAGGGCAAAGTCATTCAAAATTATGCCTGGAAGAAACACTACTGTTAGAGACACGTATTTGTTGTTTGCGAGTTTGTGCTTTGCGAATCAATATTCTCTTCTTTAAAGCTGCTGGGACTCCGCTACCTCATCAATTGGGTCAAGTGCTTTCAAGTTAACGAATTTGTTACTTTCACAGAAGCTAACTATTTAGTTGTTGCCGAAGTGGCTGCACCTGGTTGCGGACAACATGATTAGCAGCGATGCAGCTACTGTACTGTACCAAATGCGATTGAATGTTGTGATGACATTCTCACGTACATTTCTTTCAAATTATCAATTATATTTCTTCTTATACATGGTGGTCTATTTTAATCTTTCCACGCAGATATCTCCAGAATGATACAACACAGAAAAAGTTTTAGGAGTAAACTATATATTGCCAAAGGGAAACTCCAATTCTGTCGAAGTTACCCCTTCCGCCCCCATTAATACATTTCTTCCCACAAAGGAACCACGTCTTGGCGGCCATTTTGAAAACGGTGCCGGATATCGAAAATAGTTCCCTACAAAAGGTGTTACGTTTTTCAAGATCTATCGAGCGAGGTACAACTCGACGCATATTGCCATTTGAGTTTCTCCTCGTTCCCCCAATTTACGTGAAGCGGGATCGGTAATTTTGGTAGAGTTGGAACAACATTGCCCTTTGTAATATATAACATTTTTCTGTTTTATTATTTTCCAGATATTTCCGTGGAAAGATTAAGGTGCCACCCTGTATATATATATATATATATATATATATATATATATATATATATATATATATATATATATATATATATATATACTCAGATAAAAAATCAAATGAAGAAACTCCAAAGACTTTAAAAAAATCTTATTCCGGTTCTAGAATTCTCGCACAGAACACCCACTCAAATGTCCGTGCTTTTACTCGGCTTAGCAATACGATAATGGACAACTTTTTAACATAAGCACTGGGAACATGTGCGTACTTGAATCACATTTTTCTGACTTTCACAAATTAAGGTATTCCCCTCTCTTCGTTAAAATCAGTAGTTTCGCCTATATCTATCATGCTTATTTTTGTCACGGAGGAAATTGACGTCATAATGTACAAATAGATTATGCACGAAAAAATATGTTTTTAATGTTTTTACTGCTGAGTTCCGAACATCAAGAGCGTAAAATAGATCTATTTTACAGCAAAATTGTGCTATATGTAAGATTGATTGATTTTGACAATATTCTTATAAATTTTAATTTAATAAATTTATATTGGTCTGTTAAATTGAACATACACAACGGATGTTTTAGTGACCCATGATACAATTGCACTAAATATCTAAATGTATTTAAAAACGGGAAGTTAGTAATTCAGTGTGGCAGAGACATTCTGTGACTACAAAAACCTAAATACGCGAAATAATTTCCATCAGTCTTAGCCTTGTGGCCCCTCCTAATCCTTAACTTCCACTTTATATGTTAGGTTAAGGTTGTACTCGTCAAAAGTATTTATTGCTTTTCTTTTAGAAGTTGACTATATACAATCATTGCTTTATCCAAACATAAATGTAAACTATAGCGGAGGGTGTCCAGATTGCAGGAAAGAAAAAACATAAAGAAAGATGCAGTGAATTTCTGATGTGTGAAAATAATGTTGTGGAAAGTAGCATAATATTTGGGTTTACAGTCGAAAATTGTTTTAGTTGTTAGTACTCTTTAAAGTGTAGGGAACGCGGTGGCTCAGCGGTAGAGCGCTCCCCTCTGGTGCTTCGGGTCCCGGGTTTGATGCCAGCCCCTGACAAGTGAACACCATGTACGTAGGATTCCTCGGGGTTCTCCCGTTTTCTTCCACTTTCTTTATTTCACCATTTCATTTATTTTTCATCATCACCGTCTTCCTTAGCCTAGCCAGCGTAAAAGTAGGACGTAAAACTTAAAGATTTCACTTCATTTCATTTTTCTCTTTGAAGTATTCGTATAGTTACGTGGGAAGTAAGGAAGCTCTACAACAAACAAAACCGTGATTCATCGATTCCTGAAGGCAGTATCGGAATTATGGAAATTTTGTCGGTAAGTGAGGTAAAGTAACCGCAGCCTACCCTATTTTACGCTACAGTACAAGGGTAAATAATAAAACCTAGCCTAACATCCCGTACACTACCCCACGCTGCAAAAAGAATCAAATGCAACATAAAATAAACGAAATCTAAACTACCGAACCCAACTAGGAAAAACGTCCTAGACCTACTATGAATCTGGAACTTGGTATTTGGACTCTCTTCTATCGAAATCCCGTTTAATCTTTGACACTATTTGAAGTGTGCGCATGATTACATACGATAGTAGTAAATTATAAGGCGCATACTCAGCGAAATCAAAGATGGCTACTGTGTTTGGTGCATGTGACATATCTACTTCCATGTTATTTTCGTAACTTCCCATGTGGGGGAAGACTAAATTATTATGATTTATCGATCAACACATATTACACTAGCCAACAGTGAAAATGTAACTGGAATGAAATAGATGTTTGTTAACTATATCGATCACTCTGATAACGAAAACGACAATGAAAAACTGGAATTAGCTTTCGTTCCAAGTTAAATGGGGGTGCATTTAATTATAATTATTATATGCTATTAGCATTCATTGTCAATCCCTTACCATATATTCTTCAAATCCCGCTGATTGTAGACAAAGTGATTAAGTTTCCTGCAGACAACAATAGCTGTGTGTATTTTGTACCTATTTTTAGCCCGGGCTCGTAGCAACAACGGGTAGGGAAAGGAGAAGAGAAGAGAGGAGTGGAGCATGTTTCATTTAAGCGTAGTTTCTGTCTGTTACAAGCTGTGTTGTGTACTTGTGCTAGAAGAACGTGTTATTGAAGTGTAGTTAATGAGTGTGGTCACTGTAATTCCTGTGATTCAATACGCCTCGCAAATGCGTAAAGAGTGCTGATTATTTTTGTCACATTTGCGGACAGGCTACATTGAAATCGCAAAGGAGGCCAATAACGCCATATATTAGGAAGGCGTACAGACTGTACTTTAGATGTGAAATCGGGGACCAGGACAAACCTTGGGCTCCTCATATATGTTGCATATCTTGTGTCTCGAGTCTTCATTCGTGGATAAACCGTAAAGATCTTCCATGGGCTTTGCTATAGCCATGATCTGGCGAGAACCATCACACCATGTGGATGATTGTTACTTTTGTATGACAACTCCGCTAACACATAGTATTTCCAAGAAGAAAAAAGTCTTCCTTGATATATCCTAACATACCGTCGGCCATGCGACCAGTGTCTCACGGAGATGGACTGCCTGTTCCTGTTTCAGCTGATTGTGATAGTGACGAGGGCGGTAATGAAACTAGTGCTGCACCATCACCTTCAAATCCCAGTTCTTCGAAATATCCTGATTTTGTGTGTAACGATGAGTGTACGGAGAATCATAAAATAACACAGTGAGAACTTAATGACCTAGTGAGAGATCTGGATTTGCCGAAAGATAAAGCTGAAGTGTTGGCGTCAAGATTACAACAGTGGAATTGCCTTGATAAGACGGTAAATGTGACTGCATTCCGTAACCGAAATATGTCATTCCTTTCATTTTTCGAAAGTGAAAAGAAATGGTATTTTGTAGTGATGTAGAGGAACTAATGGCAGCTATGGGCATTGACTATAAAGGTGATAAGTGGTGGTTGTTCGTCGATTCCTCGAAAATAAGTCTCAAATGTGTCCTACTGCATAATGGCAAAGTGCTACCATCGAATCCGATTGGGGATGCACCTTACGTGAAAGAAACATATGATAACATGAAACAAATAGTTATTGTGATTGAACTATCACAAGTTTAAATGGCAGACTTCCGGGGATCTGAAAGTCACATGCATATTACTTGGGCTACAACAGGGCTACACCAAATACTGTTGCTTCCTGTACCTCTGGGATAAGAACTTCATTGTTAAAAGAAAGATTGCTCTAAGCGTAAATCATTTGAACCAGGCCATTACAATGTTATGCACGAAGCACTTATCGAATCCAAGAACATAATTCTCCCTGCTCTTCATGTAAAATTGGGCGCAATGAAGAACTTGTTAAGGTCATGGACAAAACTGGGGAAGAATTTCTCTATTTGCGCGAGAAATTTCCACGTTGTCTATTGTGACAATTCATTTTCTAACCCGAAATGACATCAAAATGCTACTTTTTACTTAAAATAGAATTTGTAAATTAGAAGAAGATACTGACCATATTATCTGTATTGTCCATATTAAACAAATTCAATATTTAAAAAAAACACAATTATTTAAGCAGTTCACTATTCATGTTCACATAGTAATAGCCATGTTAGCACCAAGTTGATCACGTGACTTTTGAGCGCGTGCGCCTGTTATTTCCAACTGGCCTTGATGTGAAATCTTATCTCTCCTCTCCCCTAGCCCCTAGCACACGAAGAGCATATAGACTACCCATTGTCATGTAGAACCCATCTTTTCAGTAAATGCGCATTTCATCTATTTGTAGTGTCAGCCTAGGCATCTACTCACGCTACGTGCTAACTAACTCTATGGCCTTTGGAACAGGAAGGTTCAATGCCGCGTTCACAAAAGCTCTCCACTGACATCTATCCTTAACCAACTGGATCAAGTTTATACTTTGTATTCCTATCTCTGCGAGATCCATCTTAATATTGTCCTCCCATGTGCCCCTTGGTCTTCCTAATGACCAATTGGACTTTCCGATTGGACTTTCAGTTAAGGCTTTGTAAGCTTTGAAAGCGTTTCTACTTTCTTCTATCCTAGCTACATGACCTTCCCACCTAATCCTCCTAAACTTGATGACACTAACATGTTTGGTAATCCGTATAAATTATGTAGTTCCTCGTTGTGAAGGTTCCGCCATTCCCCATTCCTGTTCCTCTTGGGTCCGAATATTCGTCTCAGGATCTTGTCCTCAAATACTTTCAGTCTATGTTCTTCCCTCAGAGTAAGCGACCATGTTTTGGAACCGTACATAACAACAGGCATGATTATCATTTTGTATATTATAAGCTTCAAATTCCTCGACAGAATTCGTGACAACAAGAGATTTTGAACTGAATAATAACACGAATTCCCTGTTTTTATTCTACATTTAATTTCTTCGTGAATATGATTATAGTCTGTTAATATTGATCCTAGATCTTTGAAAGTATCTACTTCATCAAAAATATTATTTAATATTTTAATGCATTCATAATTTGCCGTATTACGGTCCCGACGCACATCCATGTATTTAATTTTCTTTTCATTTACTTATAAACCCATGTCCCTGCAAGCGTTTAATAACACCTCTGTATTTCTTTGTATTGTTCTCCTATTATCCCCTATTAAATTTACGCCATAACCCAGTGAACACAGTTCGACTGTAGGACCTGATTGCTATCTTTGATTTCCTTTATAGTGTATTCCAGGACAAAGTTGAATAATAATGGCGACAACACATCTCCATGTTTAAGGTGATTCTCGATCTGAAAGTTCGTGGACAAAAATTTTCCTACCCTGACTTTACTTTGGGATTCATTTACACATGTCTTAATTAATCTAATTAGCTTTATCGGCATTCCATGTTCTGTAAGAATGTTGTATAATGTTTCTCTCCTAACCAAGTCGTATAAGCGTTTCTAAAATCAATAAATACTTGATGTACCGGGGTATTGTATTCCCACTTCTTTTCGAGTATTTGTCGAATGGTAAATATTTGGTCGATATTTGATCGATTTCGTCTAAATCCGCACTGATAATCTCCAATACTTTCATCTGCGTATGGGGTCAATCTTGCCAATTGAAAAGATTTTATAGGATGTTGACAGAAGAGGGATGCCTCGATAATTATTACCGTCAGTTTTGTCGGCTTTCTTGTGGATTGGAACAATGATTAATTTTGTCCACTCTTGTGGCAATTCCTCCTTGTTCCAGATAAGGGGGATGATTTTGTATAACTTGTTCCACAAGTTTTTGCCTCCAGCTAAAATTAACTCAGCGGGAATTCCGTCTACGCCCGGAGATTTGTGTTTCTTTAATTTCTTTATAGCGATTTCAATTTCTATTCGGTTGGGTTCTAAAATATATGGTTGGGTTGGATTCTGGAATATAATCTCCTTCTCTCCACGCACATTATTTTTTGGCTGCGTGTTAAGCAAATCGTCAAATAAATCAATCTATCTATTTAAATTGCCCTCTTTATAAGTGAGAACTGCTCCGTCAGCTTTCTCTAATATAATCACGAGATTGATAGCCTTTCTTAAATTCGTTTACTCCTTTATGTATGTCCCTAATGTTTTTATTTTTACTATTATCTTCAAGTTCCTTAATTTTAGCTTTCAAAAAGTTGCGTTTCTTTGTTGCAAAAGTTTCAGAAGTTTCCCCCCTCATGTCTACGAAATTTAGCATAGTTATTTCATTCGCATTTTGTAGCTAACGTCATTTTGCCTGTTTTGTCTTCTCTGCTAGTCTAATGCATTCTTTTTCGAACCATGGTTTGTTTCTACGTATTTTCACGTTTCCCCCCCCCTTTTTTTTGAGAGAGAGAGATGACGCTTCGTAAGCAAAGAAAAGAATTCAATTGCTGGAATATTTTTCTCCATAATCTTAAGTTTATATCTGTTAACTAAAGAGTATATGACATGCGTCAGATTTCAGTAACGATTCCTGTAATGCTATTGAAATTATCATCGTTTTGCTCAAATAAGAGTATTGTTGTGTCATACATAATTAATATGCATTCTTCGTAGTTTTGGGAAGTCATTATTTATATTATTATAAAACAATTTTAACGTGGATCTGTGTGGATACCTACTTAGAAATATGCCAAATATAAATATGCATGTATTCAGATTTCAGAATGTGTTCTGGGCAGTGATTTGCAATACTAATATGTACTACTACTTCATCTACATCGCCTAATATATAATATACTCTACAACAGCTTCACATCAAATTCACCTACCATAACAGAACCTTCATCTCCCTTCCCTAGAATAACGCTCAAATCTGCCCACCTCCCAATGTTGAAGACAACCAATGGCTTATTTAGAATTTTGTTTCGAGGGGTTGTGCCTAACACTGCGATGGAAGTGGGCAATTGCCCACCTAAGTTTGAAAATTAAATATTTTTTTTAATGTATGCATAAGTTGAAGTTATAATGGCAAGAATTGCAGAGCGATAAATCCTATATGATATGATACAAAAAATATACAAATGAATCTAACCCTTTATTCTATTCATACAAGAAAAAGGAAGCAACCTCTTGGCCTACCTAATTTCTCGGGCTTATTATTTCCCCGCTTTGATTTTCTTTAATTCAAACATTTTCTTCTTTTAAAAGTAACTGAACGATATAAGTTTTCATTTGTTATGATAACTAAAGTCCCGTCATGTTGATATCCGCGCAAGTTGGTGTGGAACACCAGTTTCGCTTATGAACTCCTTTAAGTTTGTAACATGATGAAAAAGAAACAGAAAAGTAGAATGGACGAAAGAAAGAACAAAACGAAGCAGTTCTTTGAGACGAACCATTTTTTTGAAGATCTCTTGGGACAAAAAATGGATCTTTCACAAGGAAATAAAAAAGGGAAAAATGTTTTGTAAGAGAGAGTTGGGAACTATGTATATAGTGTATGGAATGCTGGAATGTTAATTAACGTTTAATAATAGTCTATCTATACTTGTTAGAATGTTGTTAGATTAAGGGTTAAGTTGCTTTTACAGAACGTTTATTTTGTGTGAAAGGAAGGAAAAGAAGAAATAGAATTAGTTCGGTTACTGGAGGCAAGGTAGGGGAGGTAATTCGTTTGGACGGAGGGCGTTGCTATCGCCGATCAAATCTACGAGGATAGTGAGCTCGTTGTGAAACTCACTGTTCTTTTTTTTTTATCGGGGTACATTTGCTTCGACGTGTTCTCGTGTCAGATTTTTTTGTATGCGGGGCTTTATGTTTTTTTGCTAAGCCTTAGTGTTCCAATGAGGAACTACTCTTGTTTCGTTATGTGATCGCATACAAGTTTTGTTACTTTTCCTGAAGTATATTAAGTCATATTAGAGGTTTGAACGATTTTGTGCTCTGTTGAATTCTTCGTATTAGGTTGTCTGTGTGTTTTCTTTAAAAACTAGAGCACGAGATCAAATGCATAGAGTGGGCAAATTGCGTTTTGAAATCAGTGCAACAAGCAATCTATTAAGTGGTGAATATTATGTGTAGAAGTGTTTCTTGCTTATTTTTTTCAAGATAAAGTGTTGAATGAAGTTTGTGAAGTGTTTGTTCTTATTGTCTGGAAGGAGCAAATTCAGCCGTTTTGGGGAGGGATGTCGGAGTTCCCGGCAAAGTGCCTTAAGTATGAATAGTGAGCGATATAGCTAATTGGCGATTATATTAGGTGCGGAAAGCTATTAATATTTGATTTGTTAAATTAAACTCAGATTAGAGGCATTAATCCCTGCAGGTACCAAATTTGGCTGAGAGAGTGAAATCAGTGGGGGCTTTAGTAACCCCGGTGGTACAAAATTTATTGGCATTCCATGTTTACTTGGCTTACAGTATGATAGGATATTGTATCCGACTCTTCTTTTGGCATTTATTCGTGGAAAAAACAGTTTGGGAATGTTTGATTGTTACTGGTTTTGAAACAGTTAATTTGACCCGATTGGATCAGACAATTAGCCGTCCAGCTCAATACCGGATGAACTAAATGATGGAAATAGAAAGGTAAAATAATCCCAAACGATTTCGTCAACCATCGTGAGTTATATCAATTTTTGTGTTTCTAAGTAGCATGTGGCGTTTTGTGTATAGTTTGTTTGTGCGGGTGAGAAGAGGAAATTTCTGCAACAGTTTGTTTTGAGATTTCCAAGTTGAATTAGAGTTTAATTTACTGCTTTCTGACTCGGCTTCTTAGCTTCATGAAGTGAGATAAATTTGAATGTCCATTTTTTTTGAGAGAGAGAGCTTGAATGAATAGATAGATTTGGTATCGATTGCTATCGATCTATTAGCAGGAGAGAAGTTTTGCGACGTTAGCATTCTTTACTTTTATTTGATAGTGACTTTTGTCTGCGGTTTGCAACTATGATTTTTACCCCGGAACTATTAAAATGTGTAGTTGTAGTGGTGGACTGCGCAGCAAGAGAGTATGTATTCTTTCTTTACCCAGCATGCCGAGGGCAATATCCGCTCCTCAGCATGCAAAAGACTAAGCGCTATTGTCATTCGTCGAGATTCTTTACTTCCGTTGTTCTTCAACCAATCACCAAACGCGTACCGCACCCGCACTGTTTTCCTTTGTCTGCAAGTCCACGCGGTGTGTGTACGAGAGAGGAAAAAAAGAAGAAGAAGAAAAAAGTAGTATTTTGCTGGTTGATCATCCGGAGAATGATATGATTTGTGCTGCGCAGAAACAATAATCATATAGTCAGTGAAATCCAAGGCTGTAAAAGTTAATATTGCCTAAATCCTGGAACAAGAGTGAATATAGTTGTAGTACTTGTCTTATTAGATTAATCACAAATCGTCTTCACTGCAATTACGTAGAATAGAAGTTCGTGCAGCGTTACAGTGTAATCATCACTAGTGTTAAAAAAAAGCAATAATAATAAGAGATTACATGTATAAGTGAACGGTATTTCAGCTCTTCAGTGAAAGATTATAGTATGCAATTACTAAAGAGGAAAAGAGAAGAGTTCGCATCGCAATATTAGTTCACGTTGCATTGTTATTTGCAGTTTATCCAAATATAAGGTGAAAATAGCAACTAAAAGTGTAAACCAGGAAGTCATTCTACCGACAAAGGTCACACAGTCATTGAGTTTGTATTGTGTTTTTCATGTGAGTTACTCGTTCGAGTTCAGACGTCTATATGTAATAAACGTTACACTTTTGCTATTCCTAATTGACGTTCTATTCTTTGCTTTATTGTGTGATTACATCATCCCCGTAAGTTGGATCCAAGGGCACGGCTTGTGTCATTTAGTGATAGTTGGACGACTATGGTAAGTAATGAAAAATGAAAAGTACACTGTCCTAACGTGCCCTGACACATCACGTCTGACAGTATCTTTGGATTAAGCCCAATAGCTCGAGTTACTGCCAGTATTGTGAGTTTGCTTATCGTATAGTAAGGTGTGATTGGGCGGAGTTTTCTCATCTGTTGATGTACACATAACGATTATGGTGGTAAGTCGACGCAGTTCTGATCACTGATGTGTCTATTGTGTTTAAAGGTGAGTAACCCCCAATACTAACGGTAGCAAACATTTGGTGGTTCCGCCAAGGAAGAAAGGAATGTGTACATATACGTACAATGTTGACAGAATCTTAGAGAGATCAAAGTAAAACCGTATAGTCATAATCAAAAGGGAAAGAAGTATACTTATTACGAAGTGTGTGTGATTTCATATTCATTTCTTTGTTGTATTCACGCGTCACTACTTTTTGTTTCAGAATTTATTATTTTGGTGACATATAACGTTCATGATGGCTGATTCAACTGAAATCATAGAGATGTTATCAAAGATAAATGCCAATCTTACTGAAAATAATGACAGGGTTGCGTCCATGGAAAGAAAAATGCTATCTGTGGAAGCTAAAGTCACAGAAGTTTCAATAAATAGTGCCGAGGTGAAATCACTTACGGAACATTTAGAACGAGCTGTTGCCGAAACCAGTATGCGATTACGTGAACAGGTAGAGTAATTAAGTAAGAACGTTACTGAAACTAATAACACAGTAACAAATATAAGGGTACAGATTAATAATCTGGATGTCAAGATAGAGCAGACTAGGGAAGAATGTAAACGTAATTTTGAGCTTACAAAAAGTGAGATAGCTAGTTGTAGAAACGAGCTAAAACTTGATTGCCAAGCTAATCGTACCAGCATTCAAGGATTGCATGGAAAATATTTTTTATTGCAACATCAGCTCAGTCAGTACCAAGAATCGAGCGGTGTTAGAATAGGCGGATTAGAAGCTATTATGTCAGTTAACGGCGGGTGTCTTAGAACCATTAAACAAGAGTGCGATGTTTTGCAGAACGAAGTAAAGAACGTTCATGAAGTTTCCCTCAAAAATAATGATAATATTGAATTACTGTCACAGAAGGTTGATGATTTGGAAGGCCGAAATGAACAAGTAGTTCACAGGCTAACGCAGTTTGTTAAGCAGATCCCGGTACAAGTTGGTATTAAGTCGGAAGCTGAACAAGAGATTCGTGCCGAGGTAAGAAAAATAAAAAGTGAGCAAATAGGTTTATGTAAACAACTTTACGATTTAAAACAAAAGACTTATAGTCCCATGATGGCTAGCCCTCGGAGTGCAACGAAATCAAACCTGCCTAAACAAGTTTATAGCGAAGATTTGGAATCATCCGAAGGTTACGAATCGGATACCGTCGAAATTCACCCTAATGACGAGAGGTTATTATACGACCGAGATAAACCTCATAGGAGGATCACCCTTAATGAACTTAATATTTTGCCTAAGTATAATGGGATGTTAGACCAAGAAACCGCCAGATCATACTTACGAAAGCTCAGGCATAAAGCTGATCTTATAAATGTGCATGTCGACTCTGTTACCGGTGTTACCGTCTATATTGGAGGGTTGTGCCGCCGAATGGTTACGCAGCGGAAGAGCAGCGTTCAGTAGTTTCGAGCAATTCGAAAAAGCGTTAATAAAAGCATTCGAATCTGAAGTAGTGGTAGCTAGTCACATTACTGCCTGCAGGAATTTGCAATTCGATCCACGAATTCATAAATCTGTGTTAGAGTTCGCTACTAAGCAGTATCAAATACTAAGTGACCTAAATCCTGAAAGTCCACCTGCAGCCATATTGGCTAGCATCGTTCCTAATTTGCCGTATAAATACAAGGAAATGTTCACGATTCACCCGTGTGTGAATTACCCTGAGTTTTTACCAAGTATCCGACGTCTAGAATCGTTGAAACGATTCGATGACAAAAATGATAGGCGTACCCTTAACCCAAATGATAATCGGTATAAGTCGGGACAAGCTATTAGGGTGCAATACAGTAAGAAAGTTGGAAATTGCCCCAGGAATGTAGGTAGACACTTTCCAGAAAATGGTCGTCGTGATTCAACGTCGATGCAGAATAGTAATCCTGGAGCAGGACGTATAGCAGATATACGTAGTAATGAGGTTATCGAACCGACATGGGAAGAACAGAATAATAACGATTCCGTGGACGAAACGAATCGGACACACAATCATGGTCAACGTAACGTTTATCGTAGAAGACGAGGCTTCCGTAATAATGGACCTAATTCTCAAAACTGGAGAGACAGGAATCCGGATGTTAATTTAAGTGAAGGATCAGTTTCGGGAAACGAGACGTAGGCGACTTCGAAAGGGGTGTTGTCGCCAACAGTTCGGAAGAAATCCCCGTCAACGTAATACGCGTACGAAATTATATACTTGACTTGGATAACAATGCCAGGAGTGATTCCGAAGAAAGTCAAGAAGAAAAAGATATTATTACCGCATACGATAGACAGTATAGTGCATATATTCACGCTACTATCAATGGCACATCCATTAAAACGCTTTGCGATAGTGGCGCTGAAGCGTCTCTTATTTCATATAGTACATGGAAAGACATCAGTAAAGAAATCACCGCTCCGAAGCTTCAACCTGCTGATGACGTCTTGATCATGGATTATACTGGCAAATTTAAAACTAAGTGTCGAGGTAAAACTGTTATACCAGTAGAAATTGACACGTTGTCGTTCCTATTGGAAGTATATGTGTTACAGGAGTTAAATGAAGAATTTATCCTTAGTCTTAACGCACTAACTCATTTACAGAGTGTGATCGACTTTCATCGTGGTACCGTTTCACTTGAATATGATAATATTCGTATTATGGTATCTTTACTGCCTATGAAAACCGAATCAGAAATAAATGATGGTGATAACAGTGCCGTAGCGAGCGATTGTGACGCTGAAGAGAGGATAAACGTAAATAAAGTGAAGGTCGATGAACCACAACACTTTCAGAAACAATGCGCCACCAATGAACAAATTGTTGCAGCTGTGCAAAGAGCAAACGGGATAGACGATTTCCAACGCAAGCAATTACTGGATGTTTTACTTAAGTATCGTGACATCTTCACTAATTATCCCGGTAAGTGTAAAGATTTTGTGTATACAGCAGAATTTAAATCTGACGGGCCTTTGGTTAGAAAGCAGTATTTGATTCCATATAAAGCATTACCTTTTGTGCGGTCCGAAATTCAAAATTTGTTACAGCTTCAAATCATAGCACCTAGTCAATCGGTCCATAATAATCCTTTGCTGGTGGTTGCAAAGAAAAATGGTAAATATCGTTTGTGTATAGATTTACGTCTACCTAACGCTCACTCTGTATTGCGCCAGGTTAGACCCGAACGCATAGAAGATTTGCTTGCTAAACTGCAAGGTAAACAATTTACCAGTATTATTGATCTCCAACAAAGTTATTTACAATGCCCTCTACATCCAGACTCGCAACCGTACTTCGCATTCAATTTCGAAGGGCGGAGTTACCAATATCAACGAGTTGCTTTTGGGTACAGAAACGGACAAGCAGCTTTGAATGCCATGATGTATCATGTATTGGGAAATGAATTACAAGACCAAGTCTTAAGATATGTCGATGACAATCTTCTCTCATCGGATACTTTTGAAACACACTTAGAATTGTTGGAAAAGGTGTTCAACAAATTTCGTGCATTTGGCATTACGGTAAACATAGAAAAATGCCTATCTTGTGCCGAAGAAATTCCATTCTTGGGATATATCGTTAGTAAAAATGGTATAAAAGAGGATGAACGTAGTATTAAAGCGATAAAGGAATTGCCCAAGCCGACCAATGTTAAAAGCTTACGGTCTGTACTTGGTTTATTTTCATGGTCCAGAGCGTTCATACCAAACTTTGCGGTAAAAGCCGAACCTTTATATACTTTGCTAAAACAATCGCGAAAATGGCAGTGGAGCAAAGATTGCGAAGTAGCCTTCAACCGAATTAAAGAGGACATTTGCGCCAACATCATGCTCGCACACCCGGACTTCTCAAAGGACTTCTACATTCAGGTAGATGCAGCATCATCATCTGGATTAGGTTGTGTCCTATGGCAAAAGCATGGAGAGGAAAAACGCATCTTGCAATGCATTAGCCGAACACTAACACCGGCAGAACGCAAATATTCTTCAACCGAAGCTGAATGTTTGAGTGTAATATTTGCCATACGTAAATGGAAACCTTTACTACTAGGTCATCACGTGATTATAGTCACGGATCATCATGCACTTTCTTTTCTCAACCGCATCAAACCATGGAATAACCGTTTGTTGAGATGGAGTGTAGAGTTGCAAGAGATGAATTATACGGTAGAATATATCCGAGGATCAGAGAACACTATTAGTGATGCCCTTAGCAGGTTATTTCCTTCTCACGAACATCGATTATTAAAAGTTCACGCATTGCAAGTTCTGCAAGAAGAAGTTCTGAATATCCCAGCAGAGCAACTGGCAAAGTTACAACGCGAATGCCCTGACTACATGAATGTTATCGCGGTATTGAAAGGAGAAGAAGAAGCCAATTTTAAAAACGGAAGAACGTGGAAAAAATTTTATCGACTGGAAAATGGCATACTGTTGGTTAGAGACTTCCACCAGCCCAGTCAGTGGAAGATCTGCGTACCACCACCACTCATTAAAAATATTCTCACAGCCTACCATACCGATATTCATCACCCAGGCGTGGACCGCACTCAATCCATGATTTCCAAGGCCTTTCACTGGAAAGGATTACGAACTTCCATTAAGAATTATATCCGAGACTGTATCACCTGCCAACAGATGAAACCGGACAATCATCCACCCGCAAGACTAATGGATACTATTCCTATTAATCGTACTCGTGATGCCATCAGCACAGACCTGATCGGCAACTACCCAGTAGGAAGAAATCAGAAGAGATTTGGTTTAGTCATTATGGATTTATATACGCGGTACGCGGTACAGCGTTCACTATTAAATCATCCACAGCGAAAACTATTATTAAATGTTTAGAGGAGTATTACTTCCCGATGTTGGGATTAGTTCGTGTCGTAATCACCGATAATGCCGCAGTGTTTCGTTCGAAACAATTTGTTCAAGCGATGAAGAAGTACAATATTATTGTGAAACATACCACTCCCTACCATCCAATGGCGTCTCTTGTGGAAAATGTAAATAAAAACCTGGCACAAACGCTACGCATGTTGTGTTATCACACTCACACTGAATGGTCAGAATACCTGACGCAAGCTGTACTACTATATAATTACTCAATTTTGCAAAGTTTAGGTGTGTCTCCTGCAAGTCTGCATCTAAACATAGATTCGTCCAGGCCTATTTTTCTACATTTTGGTATCGATGTACAGGAAAGTGTTAACCCTGATGACGGTATAGATTGGAGTAATCGACTCATTTTAGCGGACATTAGAAGAAAGAAAATAATTAAACGTAGAAACGAAAGGTGGAACCAGACACAAGCAGATAAGAGATTAGTGAAAAAAGGTGACTTTGTGTTTCTACGACAGCAAAATGTAAGCAGTCTTGTGAAGAAGCAGATATCAAAATTTTTCCAATTGTTCCGTGGCCCTTTTGTTGTAACTGCTGTTACGAACAATAATAGAGCTGTGGAGCTCTGGGATCCACTAAATGGGACTAGTATTGGTTTTAATTCAGTAGATAGGATTAAATTATGGAATCCCACACCAAAGACATATAAAACCTGGATCCTTATGGCCCGTAAGCATTTGCCAGTCACAGAATTAGCCAAGTTAAAGGATATTCCATATGATCAAAAAATCTACGATAATCCTTTACCGAACTATGATAAAGATCACGAACCAACCTGTCGAAGCAGACGAAGATGAATCTGAAACATTAGTGAAAATAAACCTTTCTCAGGTTATTGAATCACCGTCAATGTTACATTTTATCGATATGCCGAACGATCCTTATGTTACTCAGTATTGTAGACTAGTCGGTGAGTGGACAGAAGATTGTTGGAAAGTATTATTATCTAATTTTTCAAGTGGCATACAATTGTAAAAAAAAAAAAAAAAAAGTTTTGTATAGGTTCATTGTAAATTTTTATGATCATATATTAACTGTTTTTGTTTGTAATATCGTATTGACTCAGTGTTGTATCCGCTTACTAAAGTTCATTCTTATAATGTTTGTTTCATATTAGGATGTACACACGTTTTTGTCACGAAATAGCTTTTGTTTACTTCGACTTATATATTTTTCTATTATCCAACTGTTTCGAAGATAGTTGCTACCTTCATCGGTGTTACCTAACATTATTATTGATATAGCAGCTTAGTTTTTTTCTGTCTTAATGTTTCTTTTACTATTTATCTGATGTTCCATCCTTTATATTAAAGTTTTCTGATAAAAAAAATGTGTGTAATACACAAAGAAGGGAAATACCTTTTGTAATATATAATTGTCATCGTTGTAAAGTGTGACCTGAGTAAAAAAAAAAATATTAAAAATTTGCTGTTTAATTCAATATTTTTGAATTTATTAATTTGGATGTATATTGCATCATTCAACCAAATCCTGCAGTTGATTTGCACCGTGGTGAATGTGTCCCGCAGAGACTGCTCACTTACCAAGCAGAAGCTGAAAGTTTGATTTATTATTATTATTATTATTATTATTATTATTATTATTATTATTATTATTATTAATTTTTATTTAACTCTTGGCTTGGTTTAGAATGAATGATTTATAGCTAATTGTTGCTGTCAAGGGAGATTGGTAACGTTCATAGGTTTGATGTGTAAGGTCTTGAATTCGAGTCCATATAGTGAATTTCATTTAACAAATAGCTATTTAGCAAAACATATATCTATCTGAACACTTTTTAAAGCCTGTTTTAGCCTCCTCATCGTGAGTCCAGCATGTCAGTTTATCTTTGACTATATTCTCAGTGTTTAGGTATTGCGAACACAATGTAAATAAATTCTGATTTTTTTTTCTCAAAGATGACGTCGATTTTCCCACACTATGGCTGTTCAATAGGCGACATGGCTATTCATTGGGTGACACTTTTGTCGCCTAGTTATGCCTTATTTTATGCACTGGCTGATACAAATGGCAATGTCTTTGAAAAGCTTGCTGAATTTTAACTTTATAGCCACAGAGACAGTCCAGAGATGGCAGCACATGTAGCATTAACCACTATAACAAAAGTTTAGAAACATGAACTTAGAGACAGCTTTGTTCTACATGAGTTTTTAATGAACTAAATAACTTGTTTCGACGGTTTTTTGTTTTGTTGTTATTGTAATGGATATTTGTCTGCAATTGTTCTTCAATATGACACTTCCCGTACTAAAACAGTTGGATTGCTCTACTTAATTAACAGTTGTAAACTTCATAAAAAAAAATTCGTTACAATTTTTAATATATTTAAGGTGAGTTCGGCCGAATAGATTCAACGTCTGCATAGGGCCAAGTTTGCGCTTGGGGCTGTGGGATGTGGAACAGAAACTGGTGAAACTGTACCGCCGTCCAATGTCATTCTTTAGACATAGCTGGTCTGAGAAAAAAAAAAGAATGTAAACAGCTTGGAGGTGCATTCTGAAAAAAAAAAAGGTGGGCGGAAATTACTCTCTGAAAGGTGAGTACGTGGAAAATTTAGTTGATTTAAACTTCGAAGGTAATTGATTTACGTTGCTTCTATCATATGCTATATAGTATCAGAAAGAAATTTTGTATGAAGTTACTTTATAATTAGGGCAACCATACGTCCCGTTTTGCGTCGTGTCCCGGCCGTCCCGTCAGTAGATAGAAGAAAGTAGAATTTGTCCCGTTTTATGTAAGTGAAAAAAGTAAATGAGAAACCCAGTACCTTTAATCTTTGTGACGTTATTAATAATTAATAATAACAAAGAGACAAGAATTGAACTGAAATTCCCTATATTAAACATACTCTATACTTTGCAGTACTGCTCGAAAGGCAGCAGAACTTATAGCAGTTGCTTGTTTGTTGAACAAACTTCAACGTGTCTAAGTAAGTATCGAATTACTTAACCCCGCCCTGTAACAAAGAAAGAGAGTGAACAGGGAGATCTCTGATATCAGGAAGATGATAAAAACAAAGGTAGCCCTATAAATTGAGGATTGCCTCTTGTAGCAATTATAGCCACAATCTTTTCTCTTCTAGCAATTTTATAGCCATAATTCATATTCATTTCTTTGTCTCTAAAAATATAGCCATTATAAATAATTTGTAAGTAGCTAGGGGAGATTTTAAAGCCAAATTTCTTACGGCAATGGTGACAGATGCTGCCAGCTTGACAATTGGCGGGCGAGGATGTTTTGGCAACACTGTAAAAGTCTCTAAAACGTTTATATTTTATAGGTTATATTAACACCATAAATGTATTAGATATTACTAAGAAACTAATTTACGCACTAACCTGTTTCTCATTTCTCATGATTTTTAAAAAGCCGCAACCAGAGGCGTCTTTTCAAACTTCGTTTAGAGAGGGCAAGAGCACCACTGACATAAGAATCATGTTTTTTACTAGTATATTAGTAGACAATCTATTAAAGCATATGTATTCGCCAAACGTTTGGGGTCACTTGCCCATTCCTGCCCTTTCCAAATAACGCCCCTGGAAGGAATCTGTCCCATTTTCAACTGAAAATTTTATATCCACCCTATTTATAGTGTGTGCGGCCTAAGGTAATGGTGTTATGCGATGCAAGTGCATGACAGTGTTAAAAATACTCATGAAACAGTTCGTTAGCGATATGGGTGATTAGGGTCTGTAAAATATGGGTGAAAGGAGTCACACATTTTTCGATGACAAAATATATATTGCTACTTACCAGGCTATTGCCAGGCTTTTAGAATACTATTCTTGGTTTTATGTATTTTTTTTGCCAATTCGATTATATCAATGTTATTAACTTATTAAAGTTACAGTAGTTACTAACTATACTTAGCCGTACTGTAACATACCACAGTCACTAACTTATTAAATGTACTTACTTAATCGTAAAAGATGAAAAGTTACTGATTAATTTTATTTTATATTGTTTTTATTTTCAGATGGAGAGATATCAGAGAAAAACACAACAAGAATGGACAGAACAACAAATACATTTGGCAATAAAAGCACATAAAGAAGGAAGGGGCCAAACACATGCGCCAGATTTGTTTAAGTGTGCCACACTCTTGTCTAAAGAGAAGGCTAAAACAACAGGTATGTGATAAATTGAAAAGTATAAAGCAACGGTGACAGTATTTTCAAAGAGCAAGAAAAGGAACTAGTATCAAGAATTCTGGAGCTGTCTAGTTGTGGTTTTGGGTTTGGACGTAATGAGGTATGACGTCCTACGTACTTATTTGCATAAAGTAACGGGTTGAAACATACCTTTTTACGTGTAAGTCGACAGGCTGGTATTGAGTGCTCTTAATTATTTCGCAAGCGAAATTCTCAGATATCCTTGCGCAAACTAGAAGGACGATCCATTGCTAGAACTGATGGTTTGAACAAAGAAACCGTTAAAGAATATTTATCTTTCCTTGGAAAGACACTAGTTGATCCCAATCTCACAAATAAGCCTCAGTGTATATACAAAGTAGACGAAAGTGGTCTTCAATTAAATAATAGGGCTTCAAAAAACTACTCACCGAGAAAGGAACATCGTGTGTGTGTACTTTAACCTGTGTTGAAAGTGGAGAAACTGTAAAAATTGTTGTATGTGCTAACGTAAGTGGATATTTCATTGCACCAATTGCAATCTGTAAAGGAAAGAAGTTTCACCTAGAGATTCAAGATGATTTTCCCAACGGGGCACTTGTAAGAGTCGGTGACTCTGGCTGGATAACCCAGAAAACATTTCTAAGTTGCATGGGGTCCCGGGTTCAAACCCTGCTCCCGCCAAGTGAACTTTGTGGTGGACAAACACCGTGTGCGTGGGTTTTCTCGGGGTTTTCCCGTTTTCTCCCACTTTCTTCATTCCACCATTTTCATTCATCTCTTATCATCACCGCCTTGTTTAGCCTAACCGGCATAACCGTGGGACGTAAAACTCAAAAAATTATTTTTTTTTCATTTCTAAGTTGCATGCGGCATTTCGTGGCTCACCGGACACCCACCAAATGTTTATTTCTTTTAGATGACCACAGTGCACACAAAAGTTAATTAATTTTGGAATTTTTGGAAAGAAATGATTTACATCTGATGTGACTTCCACCTCACGCCACCCACAGACTCCAGCCTCTTGATCGATCCTTCTTCAAACCGTCAAAACCTATTATAATCACGAGTCCAATTTATTTTCTACAGAATCAGGTGTTTTAAGGAATACAATTACATTTTTATTCAGGCAGAATTTTACCGGTGCGTGAATGAGACCGCCACCCCACGTATAGCAGTATAAGAATCTTCTAGTGGCTTGTATCCTTTCAACGACCCAGTCGTTAAAGAGCATGAGTATTTGCCCTCTACCGTCGAAAACAAAGGGATGCAAATGCAGGGATGGTCCCAGAAATTCATAATTTAGAAATTCAGCAACTTAAGATCGCTAAGAATGAAAGTAATGTTCAAAAGATGCAGCTTGTTAATGAAAAACAATCTTCACTAGCTTCCACTTAATTCTGACAATTTTGCAACAACGAAGAATAAGAACACACGAAGAGCTGTAACCCAGAAAGAAAAAGTCCCAGCTTTCCGGTCTTCTTACATCACCTGAAAATCTGCAAAGTGCTAGACTGAAAACCAAATGAATGAAATCACAACCGACTACGAAACATGCACAATCGATCGAACATTTTCATTGCCTGATGATGATCTAGAAAATGTGGAAACGCAGAGTTCTAAGCAATCAGAAGAAAATACAGTGTGTAAAATATGCTTCGTTTCATACTACGATCCTCGTTCACAAGTTTGGGTTCTTGGATCAGATGTCAAGATAAAGGTAAGGAATGGTATCATGATGATCTGCGTCAGAGTTGAAGGTAAAAAGTCTTATTTATGGCAAGTATAGGCATATCTAAGCTTGGAATTTGTATCTGACGATAGTGTACTCACGTAAGATCTAGAAGAGACTAATTACATACATCAACATTTGAAGTGAAATAAAATGCATCAAACTTTATCAAAACGTTGCTTTTTTTACAACAATAAATATTTATCCCCTACTATCTGGGTGTCAGTATAAAACTAATGTTTATCTTGAGCAAATAATATGATTTGTATTAGCTACTTTTTAAAAAAGATCTTTATTTTTTTTTAATTTATGCGCCTCTTACAATGTGTATCTGACCCTTAAAATATAATACAATCTCCTTATCAATGAATAGTTATGGACTACTATATTGAGCTCTCAGTCTGTCAGTGTTCAATGCAGAAGTGTTATTACATGTGTCTTGATTGAAAATGCTATTATTTGTATGTATTTTAATGTATTTTTTGATAACCCCTTTCACCCTACGCCTTGATCCTTTTCATCCGACACGGTGTGGATGAATAGGGTCATGCTCAACTTTTTTTTTATTTTAAGAATTATGAATAAGAAGACCAAACGAGTTTAGAGATGTCAGATAAGGATATGTGTATAAAACAAGGAAAAACTAGAAATTAACGTATGATAATTCTGAGTAATTCTTCTTCATCTTTCTCCTGACAATATTCGGCCGACGTTACCCTAGAAGAAAGAGTGAGATTTGTTATTGTTTACAGCAGGTCATGTTTTTTGTGAACTTTTCCGAGGTAATGTCAACTTTTCCAAAATTCAATTCAAATCAATGCGAATCGATAGAGGGTTCGAAGAGCTATTAGTGGATGCAAGAGAAATTGCAGAGACTCTCGAAATCGACCCAATAATTTCAAGGGAGTCATAATTACGACCACGGAGAACCAAACGTGAGTTTGAATATGAAGCCCCTGATGAGCGCATATCGGATCCCAAAATTTCTTTCAAAAGTAGTTTTCAAAAATTTTCACATTTTGGATCAAGTCATAAACTTACTACAAGAGCAGTCTATTCAACTAAACTACCATCATGAACTATTTGGGTTTTAATACAGGATCAAAAATAAAGACAAGGATTCCTTGATGAAGAAAAGTACTGACCTTCAGGTGGCTATAACAGATGAAGCGCATTGTGATATTGAGCGTTTCCAACTTCAACAGGAACTATTATTGGTTTTACTATCCCTACTACCAGATGAAAGTGCTAAAAGCCCCATTGAACAATTAAAATACTTTAAGAGTAAACAACTGAATGAAAATTTCACTAATTTATCAATTGCACTTAGATTTGCCCTCACTCATCTTGTCAGCATAGCTTCAGACAAAAAATGAAAAAATTCTAAAATTTAAAATTAATTAAAAATTAGAGATCTATGTATTATGTGCCAGAAGAGCGTTGTGAGAGTCTCCGTGATGTCTATTGAGTTCGACAGGATATGATTGTCAGATATTGCAGACATAAAAGCTCCGGAAGACTGTTATTGTAGTTGTTATGCGTTGCTGAAAACAAATGTATTTAAAATTGATTAATTTGCTGCTAATTTTCAGTAATAGTAGAATTTTACTTTTTTGCTTAGTTTCTCTTAAGTTTCACGCCTATTAATTATCATGCCTGAGGCCAAAGGTTGCAGAATTAAGATGGCATATTCTGTAAATTATTCTAGATTTTAAGGTATTGTTTTTATAGTCCAGCCAAATTAGACATTTTTGGGGCCGAACCCGAACATGTAAAATTACAAAACGAAACTTCCTGAGATATGTAGTACTAGTTATAGAATCCCCAATGCCCAAGAATCCTGTGACGGGTTTTGGGGCTATGACGTCATCAATATGGCTGCCGTCAAAATTCATAGCGAAATCTTTGATTGCGTATAACTTTTCACTTAATTAAGTCAAGACGTTCATTTTTGTAGCAAACTGAAGAGAACTGATTCGAAAATTTCTAGAATAAAATACAATGGTTAAATCGAAGGTTTCCTTTGAAATATTTCCACATAAACTGCAAAAATTCCTTTTTTTGAATACTGGTTTAGAAGTTTGCACGTAAATACCTCCCTGACTATAGATTAATAATACACGTTTTTTCCATAATATTGTAGGCCACTTTATTAGCTTTAAAACGACACTGGTTTTATTTCTTAATCGCAAAAAGTAAGGGAGGTACGTGAACCGAAACAAACACATAGAAGCAAGGAATATCCTCTTCATATAAAGGAGAAGTAATGTGGTGCAACGTAGGTCACTAGATGGCGGAAGAAAATGTATCATTTACGACGTAGTTTTTACTTAATATTTAATCAATATTTTAATAATATTTATAGTGGATTACATTTATTATAACTATATAAAATTAGCACTTAAAGAATTAATTATATATAGCATTATTAAGATTGTAAAAATAATGGATTTTCGGGATATAGATTCTCCTCCAGTAAGCCCTCCTAAATCTGTTGAAGTACAACTTGGTAGATTACAGTTTTTTTTTTTTTTTGAACTCAGAATTCAGAATCGACCATCGATTCATCGATCTGAGAACTATTACTAACGCTCTGCGAGCAACTGATATTTTTGTTCACTCAGGGAGGATTGTTCTGGTACAGACAATCGACATCCCCTTGCAGTCCGTATTGTTGACTCAAGTGGGAGCCCGTGGCCATCATCACCTATTCTTTTCTTCATCTATTTTTGTGGAGGGCCAGTGCTTTCACTGACCGACATCTCCGCGAGGACGTATTGCTGCCTCAAGTGAGAGCCACAGTGGGCTTCCCCTACCATCTACTCCATACGATTGCCTCGAACATTCACGTTATATACTCTGCTAGGTTAAACCATCATCATGTCCCCCTCCCCAACGGGAGCGAAGGGTACAGCCAAATCCGGTCACTCTGCTGGTACGAAGACTTCGAAAGCAGATACCTCGAAACAACCTGAGTCTCGATCTCGATCACGATCTCCACTCGGACACTCCAAGCAATCAGAGTCTAAGAAACCACGGCATTATAGCTCTGATGGAGAAGGTTCCACTGCCTCAATGAAAGTGAGAAACACCGAGATGGACTGGGCTAATGCCCCACCATCTCCAACTTTGCCAACTAATCAGGATACAATGTATAATTTCATATTAAAGAACTTCGACACTAAGTACCGAACTGCACGAGCAATCTTCATACAAATCAATAAATATGTACCGCGCGCAGATGTGCATCAAATTATACCTACGAGAGACGGCATCATCTTAAAATCTCCTAATCCTAATTTTCACATACATGTGCGAAATAAAGCTACCTTTGAAATCTTTGGACCGCAGGCTGTGTTGACGCCTCTTACCCCGAGCCAACGAAAATCACCTCCACCTCCTCGTCGTCCACCATTGCTATCAGTTGTTATCAGGGGCATTGAACCTGAACTCACCGACGATGAGATCTTTGATGAGCTTCGCTACGAGGGTCTCGAAATCAAGAAATGTATCAGGATACGTAACAACACTGGTCCTACCTATCTCGTTCGTGTCTTGACCGACCAACAACAAATCATTGATCATCTATTAGCTAATGGGGCCTATGTCTATCGCCGCCGTTACAAGGTAGAACCGTCTCGAACGCCTCCTCCGCTTCCAATCCGCTGCGAAAAATGCCAGACGTATAATGATCATTACACTCATAACTGCACCAACACTGTTAAATGCGGATATTGTAGCGGGAGTCATCTGACCCGAAATTGCCCAAATTCAAGTGCACCTCCTCAATGCACTTCGTGTCCTGAAAAACATCCAACTTACAGTTATCGCTGTCGTGGCAAGCCTGCACCTACCCCTGATAAGCCAGAATTAGTAGCTCCCATCAAAACTTCCGATGACCCCACTCCACCTGCAAACTCGCTGACCCATCCTGTTACAGTAGAAGACCTCTTACGCTTCTTAACTCTCACCTTACAAAACATTCTGCCATTTCAACGTCCGCACGTTCTCAATCAAATCATTCACTCTGCTAAACTTCTCTATAATCTCCAACTACACGCCACATACAGCGGATCTAATGTCCATTTCCAAATACAACCTACTGAAACGACTGTTTGAACATGGCTTATCATCTCTATAGTACAACCATTCTTCTTGTTCTATACATTATGGCATACAACCTGTTATTTCTTAACATACGGTCTCTCCTCACACATCAAGTGCTGTTTCAGCAACTTCTTTTGGAGGAGAATATCGCCGCTTTTGCACTTAATGAAACCTTTCTAGCTCCTTACATTACCTGCTTTGTTCCCAAATATACTCTCCACAGACACGATGGACCCAGCGGTGCACGTCTGCACGGTGGAACAGCCATTGGTTTACAATATCGCATACCACATCGCACTATTACCTTACCACACACATTGCAGCTGCCAGAATATAATGTTGTATTATTATATCTCAAGGGTCATACAATAGCCTTCGCAACCATCTATGTCAGGCCGAGACACGATATACCTTACCACTTCTTTCAACACCTCTCCGATACCTACCGTAAATTCATTATCATGGCAGACATCAATTTTCATAGTAGGCCTCAATATGAGAAACAGCGATTTTTGGATTTTATCAGTCTTCATACCACCGGCACCTTTCATGTTCTACCACAGCCAACTCGCCCCTCTAGCAACTCCACACCAGATATCGTAATTTATTCCACATCGATCAACTCTCACATCACTATTGACGTTTTAGATTCTTTGGGGAGCGATCATGTTCCCATCAAGTTATCATTAACTACCAATACTTCTCCACACAATACTATATCCAAGAAGAAAGTGTATCTATATCATCAGGCTAACTGGCCAGCCTATCATGAGACCATTACACACTCACTCTCAGATAACTTTGACTTAACGTCACAAGATGACCTTAACAACGCCGTTACCCGACTCACTCAGACTTTACAAACAGCAGCCGAACAGCATATTCCAACTACCTATATTACTCCGCATAAACCTAAACTTCCTCCACGATACCTACCTCTCATTACTGCAGCTCGGCGTGCTTACAGAGAATACACACGCAGTCGTAACTTAGAAGCACTTCGCCTCCATAGACAGTATCTGCGCATCACTCACAATTATATCGTTGCATACAAACGCCTTATCTGGACCAGAACGTGTAACAAACTCAACGAAAACTCACATCCTACCAAATATTGGCGACAGTTCAATCAGCTCATCGGAAAATTTCAACGGACGCCCTACCCATTAGTTGTTAATCAACAAGCACTATCTTCTGATCAAGACAAAGCTAACACATTTGCCCAACACTTTCAACAAATCTTCACTCCTCTACCTGGTTGCCATACTCCATTACATCTAAACGAAGCTGTCGATAGTCGATCTGACCCAAACTTACCACATTTACAACCTAATCTCAATCACGCCTTGGAGTTAGATCATCCACTTGCAGTACCGATTCAACCTGCTGATATCCAGGCCACACTCCTCAACAAACGAAATTCCGCTCCAGGCTTTGACGCTCTTACCTATACACTGATTAAGAACGCCCCTCCTGTTGTCTTCACCATACTAAGTATCATTTATACATTCATACTTCGAACTGGTTTTTTCCCCATAACTTGGAAGTACTCAAAAGTCTTACTTTTTCCAAAGCCTAATAAGCCTCCATCTGACCTCACGTCTTATCGGCCGATACAATTAACATCTACCCTAAGCAAAATTTTGGAACGCATATTAGTTCGCCGCCTCCATGACCATTTGCAGAATCACGAGTTACTTCCGTTGCACCAAGCTGGGTTTAGACCTAACTTTAGCATTCTAGATCCCCTGTTACGCCTCAGTACTTCTATATATAACCAATTCAATCGAGGCAATCCATCTAGCCTGGTTACCTTCGATCTAGAAAAGGCATTCGATAAAGTTTGGCACCAGGGTCTTATATACAAGTTATACTCTTTTCAACTTCCCCGCTCTTACATCAGAGTTATACATTCCTTCCTTACAGCCAGACTTGCCTACATCTCCATCAATGATGCTCTGTCCTTTCCAATCTTTTTGAATTCTGGCGTACCACAGGGATCTTCTCTTTCACCCCTATTATATTTGCTGTACGTATCCGACTTGCCCACTACTCCTAACGTACAACTTTTCCAATTTGCTGACGATACAGCATTTCTGGCTATCGGTCGGACAATTACTTCTATTCAATATAGCCTTCAACTGGCCATTGATGCTTTTGTTGATTGGTGCGACATCTGGCGCTTGGCAATCAATGCTACGAAAACGCAAGCGATCGTTTTCTTACCATCTGGACGACGATCACGGGTGCATCGAAATCCCCAACTGCTACGTCTTCATGTTGATAACAGCCCGGTTACAATCCATAGTACTCTTAAATATCTTGGCGTTGTATTTGACTCCAAGCTCACTTGGATGCCTCATCTTCTTACTGTCATCGAGAAAGCCAAAAACCGACTCAATTTACTAAAGCGCCTAACAGGTACCACGTGGGGTATAAACTCTTCTCTCCTTCTCAATACATACAAGGTTTTCATGCGCCCAATTCTAACCTATGGTCACACAGCCTGGATATCAGCTCCCTCTAAATATTATCTTAAGTTAGCCATTCTTGAACGCCATGCGTTTCGTTTAGCCTTCCGCATCCGTCTTCCGCATCCGACACGCCTTCTTTATGAACGCATCAATTTTCCTCCACTATTATCACATCTTGAGGCCCTCCGCTCAAACTACGTTCAGAAACGCATTGAAGCTGCTCATCCCATATTCCTGAGCATTCTCCGCAATGACCGAGACCATGACACTCCCGCTGTATATTATCCCACACCTCTTCAGCATCTGATGACCCTTTATCATCTCAACATCGGCCAAGACAACATTGATCCAGAAGTTTATGACATTTATCATCCTGGCACAGTTTCACCACTCATCTATCCATCTCATGCACAGTAAAACCATCCACTAACAGGGCTGCCTTTGTCTCCATCAGTTCCTGCGTCGCCCCAGGAACAGAAGATAACAGCATTTGTCTAACTAACATCACCCATGTGTTGTGGCGTCGTAGCACTTCACCCTCATACCATCCATCATTACAGATATAATGATTGTCATATACTTAGCTGTTAAAAATCATGCTCTCATAGCTCTTCATGTATTCAACTAACCACTATATGTTTGCTATATCTATTCATTTCAGGCACCGCAGTTCCAGCAAGATCATAACTTGTATGCCAGCCAGCCAGTCTGGACCAGCAACCACCGTCACTGAGGCTTGTCCTCACACAATTGATGACCCTCCCTATGCAATATGAAATATGAATAAAGTTCCAAATGAATTGATTATTAAATAGCACCTAGACCCTCTAATGATACCTCTGACCTCTTATGCTTTTCTCTCTCTTACCGAAGAAAGGGCGCAACCCTTTGAACGGGTAAACGTAAAAAAAAAAAAAAAAAAACAGTTTTTTCTCTCTTCTCTGGAATTCATTCGTATAATTATGAGCGATAGTGGATTGGAAGTTTTGTGGCAGACAGTGTAGGCTATACAAAGAACAGTGTAAGAGAACGAGCATACTCTAGAGCTGTTCGTTCTCATTTGTTGACCCTTCAAGCTTGAGCTACTCTTCTACTTGAAGAAAGCACTGAAGATAATAATTTTGTTCAAAGTTTAAGAGATGTTACAATTCAGTTTTGAATGGCACAACTAACGTATAAAGCCCTGCTGAATTCCAAGTTGTCAAAACATGTACCGATCTACTAAAGGAAAGAATGGAAGAAGTTGAAGCGAAATGGGGACCAACAGCTAAACTATTGATTCAGTACATAAACATAGTGAAAATTATATGTTTGTTCATTCGAGCTGAGCGCTATGGTAATTGGAGGGTACATCTTTACAGTCAGTCGTTCTTTCATAAAAAAATGTTCTGGGGCACACTTAGTATTCCTGGGGGGCATTGCTGGTACTTTTATATTTATTATTATATTGTAGACGTATTATTTTCGTCTCCTCCGGGGTGGCAGTGCCCCCTCATAAAACAGGTCCGGAGGAAACACTGTTTACTGTGTACAACAAATGTTGCCGTATTTTCAGGACTCTGGCCAATTCAATCATACAAAGAGTGCACATGTATATGTTCAAGAAATGCTTACTCTGGAGCAGAAAATAAATCAATATGAATATCAAAATTTTCTGCACGCGGTTTCTTTACAATTCGCCGATCAAGCAAATTTTGGGTTGGTGTTTGTTCTGATATGACCATAAAGCAGGTATTGGACGTTCAATGAAGAGCGTGGGAAGACTGATTCATGGCCATGGTATGTCCGCATCTACAGTTGCAAAATGGTTGCAAACAGTGCCAGTAAGATTAAGAGAAGTAGAGGATATTGAAGAAGAAGCCAGAGTTCATACCACATCTTCAGAACAACACATCAATGTAAGATTGTCAAGACAGGAGATAGATACAAACAAGTTGCTAGAGTGACTTCTTGCCCACCATTCATTCAAGAGAGCTTCTACTGTACTTGTGTCCCTTTCCAACGTAATTATTGTTGGTAACTGAGATCGAGCTAACGTAATTGGATCTGTTTTTCTTAAGAATAATGTTGGTAAGGTCTTCAACGAAGTTCTTTTCCAGAGGGAAAATATGACCAGGTTGTCGACTACAATGAACAAGAATTGTTCAAATAAACAACGAAGACATTGTAGTGAATTCAAACCAGGTTTTTCACTTAATGTTGTGCATTGTGCATAGTGAAAAAAATTGGAGAACTTTTTGTCTTACCAACTGGCAGCACAACCAGTAGCACTGTTTGACGATATCTCGATGAGAAAGGGCAATAAATCATCTCTCCTTCAAATTATTAATACAATATCTAGCGATTTTTCTATCCTAAGCAATGCAACGTATACAATTGAAGGTGGTTATTTGTTGCACAGAGCTACTTGGCAACACCCAGCTACTTACAGAAATATCTGCACGCAATATATGACATACATTATGGAACATTACAGAAGTTGCCACATAGTGTTTGATAGCTATGGATGACCAAGCATAAGAGATGTGACCATTGGCGGCCAGTGGATTGTGGTTTCGGGTGTTGCAGTACGAACGATAAGAGACAGAAGATATAAAGTGAACTCATTGAGTAATTAGCATAACTTTAGATGCAAATGCTATGTGACATGTGCAATTAAATAAAATTCTGTTTTTAAAAAATAAAAAATTGCAGGACATTTTATCCGATTAATCACCTTAATTAATTAGTAAGTTCATTCTCCTCTTGTTGATTGGAGCAAATCTGTCTAATACAAGCTAGATGAACTCTGGTATTCTTACTGTCAGGCCTTTTTCGATGAAAAGCACGACCAATGGTGATAATCTCTCTTGGGACATTCAATTCCTTGAAACTGTCAATTCTTTTTCATGTAGAAAAATACTTTTCGCCTTTTGCTGACGCCATATGTACAGTTGATATTAATTTCAGAAGCTTTATAGATTCACTAAATATTCTTACTAGATTATTGCGAACGATTCATTCTAGCAAACTCAGTCCCTGACAGTGATCCGAATTCCTCTTCAGCGTTGACTGAAGAAAGTTCGTAACAGAGATTTGTGTTATATAAAATGTCCATTGAGCACACTTTATTCACAGTTTATCCAGGAAATTTTAAAATAAATTGAGGAAATGTATCTAGTGCAAGCAACATTACTGCCATAAAACATCCTGTAAATTTAAACTGGATTTTTTTTAAAACACTCTCCTGAATTGTCCTTTTCTTGTTTTGTCTAAGCCTTAATTGCAAGTTTTTCCTCAGTTGAAAGCTGGTCAATGTTGTTTGTAAGTTATTTACATAAGTCACGGTATACAATTCATTCAGAATTTGCAGGTTATTTACAGAATTAAAACACACACAATAAAATTAAATCTAATAAATAAAAAAACAAAACAGTGATACAAAAGAGGTACTGGTATATGAATTCCGAATGTCACATATTCATACATCAACACACACACACATGTGCGTAGAAGAAAAAACTACATTCCAAATCATCCGTCTTGGTTGTTGCGCAATGCACGATGAACACAATATACTTCCACATGATGCGAAACAATGCTTATCAATGTCATATGTTCTGCAAAGGAAACCTCGAAACTCGCCAGATGTAGGATAAGCATGTATACCTAACAAAAGGTAAAGTCGAGGAATATCAAAACAGACAGCACTGACAGTTCTACACCCAGAAATGTGTGTTGGGAGGGGTTCGATACGTCTATGCAATATATACCTTTCTTATTCTGCATCCGAAAAGACAATAAGTGATAACTGTCACCTATATTCTTAGCAAAAAAAAAAAAAAAAAGATAGAATTGTTTTAAGAAAAGAGAGAGTACATGATGAGGCGTAAAATGAAATATTTAGCCTACATCAATCGTTTCTATGTCAAAGTCTACAAATGTTGGCCAAGTTTCGAAATCTTTGGGAGGTCGGAACCCGGTGGACCCCCCTCGTGGATACGCTCCTGAGCATTGGTAACTAGTCCCAAATTCAATGTGGCGTTCCCCATCATACAGTTTAATGTGGAAATTATGAAGAGTATAAAATATACTTATTTTATAAAAGAAATATGTATATACAAAAACACTAGGCTATCCACAGAGGGAGGGGGCGATCCTACATGCTGACTTATTAATATTTGAATCACAAATTACTGTTGAAGAAGCCTTCATTATCAATATAAGCTAAGAATTAACTTGTAAATGCGGGTCTACTTTCATTTGTTTTCTGCTCTACTAGATATTTTCTTTCTTATTTTTTAATTCTGCAATCTCTTTTTTTAGTTGTCATTATATTGATTTGCTTCAGTATGGTCCTGTAATTTAAAAATATGAATGCATAAAAACAAATTCCATTTGTTAATTGCTAGTGAAATAAAATTTAGAAATCTTATTTAGCGCGAAAATCCTTCTCGTTGACTGGAAACCGTGCTGTGTTGCAGAAGCACTGCAACGACCAGTCCCTTTAACTTCTGAGATAGGGGAAAGGAGACTTAATATTCGCTCCAATTCCCGCGCTGAAGGAACCTGATCGTTGTATGCTCGTTGCAACACAATATAAATTAGAGGCTCTGTGACAGATTATTTTTTTCTTTTTAAAATGGATTAACGGAACGGACAGTTACAGAAGTAAAAAAAAAATATGTTATTTAAAGTGTATATATGCGAGTATTAAAAAGTATTTTTCTGTTCTTTACTATTATTGATAATATTTTTTTTCTTGAAATAATTTGGTCGTTGCGCAATGCTGCAACACTAACATTAGCCGCCACTGGATGTGACCCACTCACGAAGAACGAAGCTATATACTTCTGTTGAGGTGAATGTCGAAGAGGATGTTGAGCTTTCCATGTCTCAACAAGATTTCCTTTCAAATCACATCAACAATGCAATGTTAATAAATATTTTTAAACGCCATCCGACAGTCGCTGGGTTAGTAACTCTGAGTTAGTGTCTGATGAAGACAACGTTAAGTAGTAGAAACCGTTACACTGTAATTTAGTTTTTAATAAATGAGTGTATATACTCTGGTCAGAAGTGTTTATTATTACCCTATGCTAATCTAGCACATATTGCGAATCGCGTGCTCCACCACGTAAATTCACGTAGCTCCCTCACTTTTTGTGATAGAGAAATAAAACTGGTGTCGTTTTTAAAGGTAATAAGATAGCCTACGACATTCGGCGAAACCGACTATTAGTGGTCTGTAGTCAGCGAGATATTTACGTAAAAACTTCAAAACAAGTATTCAAAAAAATGTGAATTCTTGCAGTTTATGCGGAAATATATCAAAGGGAACCTTCGATTTAACCACTGTAACTTATTCTACAAATTTTCCAATCAGTTCTCTTGAGTTTGTCACAAAAACGATTGTCTTGGATTTATTAAGAGAAAAGATATACACATTCAAAGATTTGTTTGTACCGGCCTTAAATTCGAAAAAATCGAAAAATAATTTGGTCCTGCTAAGTTCAGGTGAATATAGCAGGACCACTGATTAATTTCTATAGAGCCGAAGATTTTCTATAAACGAAAATTTTTACGTTACAATCCGGTACAAACTCAGTACGAAAGATTCGTGCAGGAAAATCTTCAGTTTTGTAAAAAATTGTATTCTGGTTCTGCTAATTTCACGTGAACATAGCAGGACATTTTGTTTCGATTTCTTCGAATTTGAGACCACTACGAACGAAAATTTGTACGTTACAATTCGACACAAACGTAGAACAAACTATTCGTACAGGAAAATCTTAAAATTTGTAGAAATCTATCAGTGGTGCTGCTGCTATGTTCTCCTGAACTTAGCAGGACGAATTTATTATTCAATTTTTTCGAATTGCAGACAGGTACAAACGAAAATTCTTGCGGCACAATCCGGTACAGACGCAGTACGAACGATTTGTACACAGAAATCTTCAAATTTGTAGAAATTTATTAGTTGTCCTGCTATGTTCACGTGAACTTAGCAGAACCACTTTAGTTTTCGATTTTTTTTCGAATTTGAAAACTGTACCAACGAAATTTTTTACGGTACAATCCGGTGCAAACGCACTACAAACAATTCCTACAGGAAAATCTTCAAATTTATAGAAATTTATCAGTAGTCCTTCTCTGTTCAAGGGAATTTAGCAGGACCATTTTATTTTATGATTCTTTTGAATTTGAGACCGTTAGAAACGAAACGTTTTACGGAACAATCCGGTATAAATCCAGAACAAACGATTCGCACAGAAAAGTGTTCAGATTTGTAAAAAATTGTATTCTGGTCCTTCTCATTTCATGTGAAGTTAGCAGGGCCACTTTATTTTTATTTTCGAGAGGTAAGGAAGAGGAGATGCGTTTTCAAGAATATGATGTCAGGATCCCAGATTACTGAAAATAGATTATCAAGTATTTTATCCCATGACTAATGTGATCGTAAAAGTGGAGACTGCAAGGATATTTGATCTGTGTTCTGCGTTCTACTATAGGATGTAAGAAAGCAATTTTATTTTTATTCACTTTTAATTAAGGTTGAAGAAAAGTAATTTCAGGTTGTTTAACATTTACACATACATAAGCCTTGCATTGGCATGTTTCTTCTACAAAAATCATTATACGTAGCTAACGTTATTTGTATTCTGCTAAATCAGTAACAAGAATCAATATACTAATAATTTATTCGGACCAATAGAGTCAATGTGCAGATTACTGATTTCTAGTAATCATTCTAATTAAACCCGCTCTTTCAATTAAATACATCATCATCATCATCCATCATCATCGTTAGTAGTTTTATAATAAAATATAGAAACTCCAAACTCTTTATCATTGATTTATATTGTATTAATTAGAACGTTTTCTGATGCGCTGTACATGAATATTCAAAAGGTGTAATTTCACATAGTGGCAATTTGGGACATCGATAGTGTACCACGAAGCAAATTAATTAGATCCCTTCTGCTTTAGGGTAATAGATTAGGGCGTCAAAAGCAAATCTTTATAAATATTTTTTATAAACATATTTTAATTAATAACATTCTTCCATCTTGTTTTGCCCATAAATTATGTTAAGTATTGACGGCCATTCACCCAATAATCGTAACAATAGTTAAAATACAAATATAAAGCGAAAAAGCATACCATCCTTTAAACCAAATTCTTATATTCACTACGAGTTGACAGCGATTCAAAATAAGATTTAGGTCAATCAACTCGTTTAGAAGAGGAATAGAAAAAGCGAAAACAAAGAACGGAGATTCTTTTACCAGACTCTCTCTTCGATTCAATAATATACACCTCAGCTCATACTGTAATATTAAATACGTATTTTTTTCGGGAATTGCAGGTGTCAGTGGATATTTATTGTTCCCGTCTTTTACAAAATTTTCATAAAGCAACGCAACGCAACAGAAAGCCAAAATCCACCTTAACTACTATTATCAACAACCAGACCGGTAGCCAGCCCAAAAATTTAGGGGGGGCCCGGCTGAAGTTAGGGGGGGCCGATCCAACAATATTATAGTTCATCACCATATTATAGTTCATCACCATATTATAGTTCATTTGCAAGCCCACCGTGAAAATTTTAGAGGGGGCCAGCAAAAATTTAGGGGGGGGCGGCCCCCCTAGATCCCCCCTGGATACGGGCATGTCAACAACAACAACAAAACCTTGCGTTGCGTTGATACAACCGTTACGCAATAGGACAAAATGAACACTCACAAAAACAAACCTTTTATTTTATAATGTCTTCCACAGACCTGGTTTCTATTCCCAGTAGAAAGTGGTGCGGCACAGATTCCACATAGCCCTTGTCTGGCACAGCGTTCGTACTGAAAGGGACGATAATTTCCGACCCAACTAGAAATATAATTTTATTAATAATACCCTCCGCTTTCCGTGGCTACTTGTCTCCCTATTGTTATTATCTCTTGCTCCGCTACATACACTTCCTACGTGAGATATCTATGATCTAGAACAGTGGTTCTCATAGTAGGGTACGCGGACCTCTGAGGGTCCCTGGGACGTATCCAGGGGTTTCGCGACGCCTAAACTTTGAAATGTGTTATAATAAAGTGGAACTCACTGCTGTTATGCAAGAAGTACTTATTTCAGTTACTAAAAAGAAAGCAATTAGAAATTATACTTACGTCTGTATATTTAAATGTTTTCCTACTTTACTAAATTTCTGCTCTATGAGTATGAAGAGTTGTCTAAAAAGGCATTGCAACATTTGATGTCTTTCCCTACAACTCACTCACGTGAACATACCTTTTCTGATTTTTGCAGTATTAAAACCTGAAAGAAAAATCGTTTTAATGTGGAATCGGACTTAACATTAAATGGTGACAAAACTTATTCCGGTTTTCAGTGCAATTATGAAAAAACAGAAAGAATTTCTTACCTCAAATGAGTGACGCCACATTTGAGAACATTGTTGATCAGTGACTTTCCTTTTTAAAAAAGTACATTAATTTACAGTCTTGAAAGTTAGTGTAAAATTAATTATTGCAATATATTTTTTTTATGTTTTTCTTGTCAGTGGTAATTTTAATCAGTATAGTTTTTAACACCATGTGAAATTTCAGATAGCATTACAAGGGGGTTCGCGGATCACTTTACGAATGAACAGGAGGTCCGCGTTATCGGAAAGTTTGAGAACCACTGTTCTAGTAGTTATATAAAGCTGGCCGATTCACACAAAACATCTGTATATTTTAGATCTATAAGATTAAGGACAGATTTTCATGAAAGCTTCCGTTCCTTGCTATTTCTATGAGTAGTCAACAGAAAGTTGTGTTACACGTAGTACCGTACTTAAACTACTTTCTCAATTGACTATTCAGGCACATCTTAAGCAATGAACGAAACGGACGTTTGGATGTAAAACCGCCTTTAAGCGTGACAATGGTAATATTCTTGAAATCTATACATGACAGCTTAATTTTAACTTCATAGGTAAAACGTAATTCATAGATGGCAGCACAGCTTTCCATAAATATTATATCAACAGTTTGATAACAGCGATGCAAATAGGGTTTAACTTTAACAAGATTTTGTGACATGTTAATCAACTAAATTAGATACTCTTTTGTTTTCTTGTAGTAACTATCATTTATGTTCTGCAAATATATTCCTTCCTATAAGGTTCAAGGAGACCTTTCTAATTAATTTAAACTTATGCGGTAATCTTGGAATAGTTACTTTGCTGCATTTTTCTTTTATTTTCAATTTTTAGAGAGGCATAAATGGGTAATTTAAGCCCTTGCCTTCAAAAGAAATAAGAAATGAGGTGAAGTTACTGTTCAGAGTTGCCAACATGTACGATAATTATGTAATCATACGATAATTTTGAACCCTGTACGATAGCTGCAGTACGATAATAGGAAAATATACGATAATTTAACAAGTCCTGTAAGAAGCAGATACCTGATCCCACCTGTAATGAAATCGGGGACCACTACCACCCACACAGGAAACTAATCAAGAAGGGGTAATTACTAGCTACTTAATTTAGATATGATTCAACTGTAAACATAAAATGCCTTATGCAGAGTCGTTTTGACGTATAATCAGCGTCATACTAAAGCTCTTACAACTACAGGAAAGAAATGTTGGTCAAACTATTTAGTATGACACCAATCACGTGTCAGAACGACTCTGCTTAAGGCCCGTAAAGTGTTGAAGAAGAATCATTTTTGTCTGGTGGTAAAGAATTAAGCTTCGATCTTGTTTCCTATGCAGATTGTTAAATGTAGTTATAGCCGTAATGGTTCATGTTAGTTTCTTGTTAATGATAATAAAGCTTGATATTGAGACTGGAAACGAAAGAGACGATAATTTTACGACAAAAACGATAATCTTAAGTGCTATGTACGATAATATCTTCAGATCTGGTTGGCAACGCTGTTACTGTTTGACATGGGGACTGACCATCGTCAAGCTAACGTAAAAGGAAATACCTTTATTTACTTGTGTTGCGGGTCTGGGTAAATGGAAACGTCACAGCCCAAACAGCTCGTCGGATTTAAAAAATAAATTCCTTCACTTTATATAGAAAACATTTTATTTGGAGATAGTTTCCTCTCTTTTTGTCGTAACTCACGTAATAATAGAGTTACACAATGTGAGGGGACTTTCAGACAACCCCATATATAGTGATGGGTAAATTCCCGGGAAAATATTTTCCGGGAAGATTCCCCAAAATGGAAATATTCCTTTAATTTATATACAAACACAAAGCAAATTGTATGCTATTACTATTATGATTTCAAAATAAAATTCGATTTTTATCAAAGTATAGGCCTACTTATTACTGTTGTCTCCAGAGGATTCTTCAAAATGTATCTTCTGAACGGTATTAGGTGATATTTATTATTTCATGCTATTTAGAGACTATGCATAAATGTATGTTTACTTGCAATTTGTTTTATGTGAGTAAATATGTAGGAAAAATATTTGGAATGGAAACTCCTCATACCTTTGCACCACTAAACAGTTTAAATGTATATGTAAGAGGATATTCGAAACTTGAAACTACTACTAATATTATAATTATTTTTTAAATGTTATAAACAAACCAGGTTTTTAGCTTCCAGATAACATACGTAGTCTCTCCAAAAATTCGTAAGGTTGCCAGTGTATCTGATGGCATATTAGAGAATATTGATCTGAGATACACTGTTCTTTGTTAGTGTGTTCTTACTGAGTAGTATTAAATCTCTAATTTAAGAAGATAAAATATTTCGAACAATATACACGGTGTTAAGAAAATTTGCCAACAAAGCTTGGGGCATAAACACACACGTAAAGGAAGCAAACAAATCGTAATTAACACAGAAAACATCAGTACTAATGAAACATCCTGAGAAGCAACCCAAATTTTAATATGTAAACCATATCTTTTAAAAGTACATGTATTTACGACTACATAAATTTCTTTATTCAATATTTGATTCTTTCTCACAGAGTGAAATTGGAATTAAACACAGACCAACATCATTTATAAATTAGTACTTTGGTACTTTCTAGTTCAAATAGTGATGGAAATTTAAAAAACGATATTATTAATTAGTTATATAAAGTACAGTTAACGAATTATAATTTTTCCAATTTCCAAATTATTGGAAACCTACAAGTAAATGATAACAAGTGAAAAAAAGTAATTAGTTATATTTTTCTTATAATTTGAAAAATGACGTAATGAAATGGACATAAGTTCTTTCCCGGGAATGTATATGCCAGAAAAGAAAACGAGAATATTCCCATTTTTATTTTCCAATTTTATAAAAGGCCATTGCGGAGATATGCGGATAAATGATTGATGTGTCCTAGAAAGCCTACTTAAAAATTACGTGTTGTCTTTTCGTGTATGACAACTCCGGTTCCGTAGACGTATTGTTTTTGTAATATTGGATTCCTTCCCGAAATCTCAGATCACCTTCTATCCAAAATTTTTGGACGATCCCCCCAATTAGAGATTAATTGAGATCAGAAGTAGGGCTCGGACTTCGGACATGTCTCCAGTGTTAGTGCTAGTGTAATTTTTAAATAAATCGGCCATACTGATTTTATTTCAAACCTATCGGGAGCATAACCACAGCCGGCGCCGGCTCATTAGGTTCGATTATTTTATCTGAAACATTGTTCACACTTTACACATAAGAGTAGCGCAATTTTATGCTTTTCCAGGTAGGACAAGATTGTCCATCAAACAATGTTTTTTTATTATTATATTAGTATAAAAAGCATATGTTTTTCAGACTTAAGAGGGAAATTGTTCTGTGTCCTACCCAAATGATAGCCCTCTCGCAAGGTTAACACAAAATGAATGTGTAAGAGCTCATCGATAGAAAACAGTGATTACACATATTTAAGGAGATCTAAATCATTTACTTTATCTTCACCCTAAATAAATAGTACGTATTTATATCCTATAATATTAGGGGTCCGCGTTTACCAGAAAGAATCAACACTACTTGGCACGAATGAGTCAGGGATGTTTTGGCCCGGGTTCGCAACACCTACGGCAATTTTGCTTATGCTCACTCAGGGGCGAGGTACCAGGGAATACATAGGACCACTCAAGGTACATAAGATCATCGTCATCCACATGAGGAGGGGGGCGTATAGGACTTCGTTCCCTCAGATTGGTATAAAAAATATCAATTTTGGAGTTTTTGGAAACCCATGCCAACATTGGTTATACAATTTAGGGCCCACGGACCATAACGTTAGTGGGAATGAGTCAGAGATGCTTTGGCCCGGGATTGTGTTATCTAATGAAATTTTACTTATGCTTACGCAGGGGCCATGCACGCTGCTGCGAATGAGTCAGAAGTACCATGGCCCCGCTAATGGATTAGTGTTAAGTAATTGAATAAGGGTTTCGGAATCAGAGGTTATGCTGGTTTAATTGTTTCTTTAATGGGTACAAAATTATTAAAAACATGGTGTTTGATCTCTTTCTTAATGATTTATTACGTTATGAATTATAACAAGTTTATGAATGCTTTTTATTTCGTTCCGTTTTATGGCCTAAATTTGGAGATTTTTATCCCCGTTGATGTTATTACTCTATATCGTTATATATTTGGACTAAAACCAGTGCGGTACTTGGTCTGAGCTAAAGTCAGTGACCTGGGATGGTTAGCTGGGAGGTTATGATGGCTTGTTTCGTTCTCTTCTATGTGTATGCAATTATTAAATAAAGTCTTTGATCTCTTTCTTGATGATTTATTACATTATGAATTAGTAGACCCCAGTAATAGTATGAATTAGTATTACTATTAATACGAAAATCTAAAACTCTGGGAGGAATATTTGACTTTTCGTTAAGGTTTAGTTTTCATTGATGAGACTTATGGAACACGAACCACGATATTCAACTGTCAACCGTTTGTCCAGAAAAGCATACATTTATATGAGACGCAAAAAGCAGGGGTGGGAGCGAAGCCGGACTTGACTAGTATCTCGTAAATAACAACAATAATTTATATTGCATTCATTTGTGGATTAAATAAAAATATTTCAAAGTTTAAAAAGCTTCTTCATGTACTGGATTATAATATATGTTTAACAGCAAACGTCAGCTATATTATGTTATATGTGCTTACGTGTTCCTTCTGAATATTCTTGACATTCTTTCCTTATTGTATATCGAACATAGACGGTGTTTAATTGTCAAATAGTTGTAATGGTTTACTTTGAAAGGATACATTCATTCTTTGAGAAGGAGAAAAGGGTTGGGATGAGGTGATTAGGGATGCGCACGAGAACATGATTTGTGGCTGTCTCGTCTCGAAAATGTGCTGTAAAAGTGATGTCTCGACTCGAAAAATGTATATTTTTCTATTGGAAGAGCCGTGTCTCGAGTCGAATTTTGTCAGGAAAATCCTGTCTCTGCTCGTCTCGTGCGCATCCCTAGAGGTGATTTTGGGCCCAGTTATTACATTTCGTTTTCAATCGTGAATTAAAATAAAAAAATGACCTCACATTTAGTTTTCGCTTAAATCTTATTGGTTCATTGTAATAACGATTAATCATACGTATGTAACGAGATAATATCGAGGAGTTATTTCGTACGACAAAAGAAGAACATATATGTGTAATGGTTTACTTGGAAATAATCCATTAATTCCTAGAGAAGGTGAAACAAGAGGAATGTGGTGATTTCGATCCTAGTTCGTATCTTTCGTTTCCGTTCATGGATAAATAATAATAAAGTCACATTTAATCTTTGCTTTATTCTGATTGATTCTTTGTAATAACTCATCTAAAGAGACAATCATAAGTACGAAACATTGTTAATGGTTTGAACGATTTAAAGTTCAGTGCTCCAGTGTTTAGTTTATATAGTAAGGGCTTAGCTGATATAAAACTTTTCGGACAGCACCTGTTACAGGCTTGTTATATGTCTTTTAGGTTCATGAATAAAATGTTCTCAATATTGTCTAATATTTATTACATTGATTGGTTCTTTATTACATTATATGGACGAATGTAGGCTTCTATAGGGCAAAGATACATGTACGAACCCTTTAACATTTCATGATTAGTACCAACTTTCTCTAGGTTAATTTCGCAGAACAAAAGTCATGGTCTCCAGAACTAATTTTAGTATTTGATCACCTAAAAGTACTAAAAATACAATTTGTGAAGTTTACAAACCTCATGCATTCTCTTTATTACGTTATAGGCATGCATTGTTTAGATTTAGTCCCCGAAGGTCATGAGTTTTATTCTCGATGAGAGCTTATATGACTAATATTCAGTTAAATTCTTTTGGTATTTAGGATTTATGCTCTACACAGATGTTGTGTGAACTCTTCAAAGTAGAGTTTGCTGTCATTTTATTTATATATAATGAGGATATGTGTTTCTTAATGCACTCACCTTAAGCTTTTGATAAGAGAGAATCACGCAGGCTATATGATACTTTAAGGTAACCTTCTTAGTCTAGGTGATAGCTCGTATGAGTTATATCTTAAATAACCTTGATGGTTTAGTTTGAACCATTATCTCAAAATATTTTAGTTTGTCAAAAATTTTCAGTGAGTGCAAAGATGGAATTGTTTCACGGTTAACCGTTAAATATTATCCGGTTTTTAACTATTACTAAAGAATAAGGTTTTAAACTTTTCGATCAATAAATAAACGGTTTTCAATTATTCGATTAAATTTTGACTCTCAATTAATTTCAAGTTATTACATAAGTTCAAGTAAAAATTTGAAACTAAAATTTTTCGAACTCAAAAGTTTCAAATCAGAAATATTGAAACTGATTTTATTTCGAATGAAAAGCATCAAACAACTTTTCAAACAAAAAAGTTGGAATCAAAATTTTCGAATTAAAATTTTAAGCCCAAAAAATCAAACTGAAATTTTCGAATTAAAAATTTATCAAATTGATACTTACAAAAAATTTAAAAAGAAAAATTTTCAAACCAAAATTTTCGAAAAAGAAATTGAAATAAAAATTTTCGAATTCAATTTTCCAAACCAAACAATCTCTTAGTGAAATTTTCCAGAAATGAAATCAAAATTTTCGAATAAAGCTTTCGCACCCAAAGAAGTTGAAATTAAATTTTAGAACTAGAAATTTGAAACTAAAATTTTCGAACAAAGAATGAAATCAAGATTTTTCAAACCAAAAATCTAAACTGAAATTTTCCAATTAAAATTTCAACACGTTTTCGAACTAAAAGTATTAGAACATGAAATTTTCAAATCAAGTTTTGAACCTAAAATTTCGAACAAAATTTTTCAAACTGGAAGTTTAAAGTCTCGAACAAAAAGAAAAAACTAATTCAAAATTTTCAATCGAACATTTTGAAAAAAAATAAGTTGAGGATTCAAGTGATCACTTCTTTATATTTCATATTGAAAAAAAAAACGGTTTTTTCTTCAAGTGAGCATTTTCGAATATATTTATAATCTTTAAATTTGAAGTGTATAGTGATGCGCACGAGACAAAATTTGTGGCTGATTCGTCTGGAACATGTGCTGTAAAAGTGATGTTTCGACTCGAAAAGCGTATATTTCTCTATTGGAAGAGCCGTGTCTCGACTCGAATCTTGTCAGGAAAATCATGTTTCGACTCGTTTCGTGCGCATCCCTAAAAGTATAAAATAATTATTTTTTGAAACTCCAACTAGAAGTTAGAGGTGCGGTTTAACCAATTTTCAGCACGGGGAACATTTAATCAATAACTATCCTATGTTCAACTATTTTAGACATAAAAGGTCACAATTGCAGATGAGAAAACCCCCCAAAAATAAAATTTTTGCAATGATCTGTTTGGTCATAACTCATTTCATAAGGCATAGTCATAGTCGTTTACTTATTTTAAAATTTAAATTGTCTTGAAGAAACATTTGGGACTAAGTTTTCGAGACCATGAACCGTTTGGTAAGCCATAGCATGAACGAGACCTTCATATTGCTTGAAATAAAGTTTAATCAAACTTTATCTTATCAGACAGTCCTAACTTACGAACCGTTTTAGTAAACTCTAACTTTTATTTGTTTAAGATCAACGTCTACGTAATGAGCTAGTAGGCTAGCCATAACCGGACTTTTTTTTTTTTTTTTGTATCATCATGAAAGCACGGACAGCTTCTTAGAAAAATCTGTCTGGTCATAGCCTTTACGCTACTTGATCAAGACCAGAAACCCGAATTCCTACATCAGAACAAGCATAATGACCCAAGTTTTATGTCACAGGGAAATCTGTGCGCTCCACAAATGGTACCATTACAACAGTTTTCTCCAATATGTAGTTCCTACTTACCAAAATATGCAGGTCTCAAACGCAAATGCATCTCAAACGCAAGTTTTAAACTAATTTCATCCGTGCTGAAGGCGGTAAATGTTCGGAGAATAATACTGTACAACCTAATAACCACAACCGTCAACAGAAAGACAATCTAGTCACATATAACGAATGGTGTAAAAATGCAAGAAAAATGAAGCAGGAATTAATTCAAATATCTTTAAACATAGAAAACGAAATAGCTAAGTTTTCTATAGACTTAAATTCTAACAGAGTCAATGACATAGCTGATTCTTCTTATCCTATCAACATGATAGAGAAATCATTGTTGCCTAGAAATGTAAAACTTATTCAAACTCAGATTAAAGTGTTGGGTGTATCTCAGAACCATGTAGTTATAAAATATATGGCAATTGTTAGATTTTGCATTAATGGACGGACTTTTCACCACAAATTGGAGCATTTTAAACCGAAAGTGTTAATAGGAAACGATTTCTTAATATTTCACCAAACTAACTTGTGTCTAGGAAAGAATCTTTTAACGTTAACTATGTTTGGCTTACCGCCCAAGAATGCAGTTATTAATGCAAACAAACAACATGATGTACGTATTACAGAAGGGATTTGTATCGTCCGTCTATCGACAAATATCAGAGCTGAAATAGTATGAGATATTGGGATATGGATTTCTGCAATCGATTCAACGTCCTAAGAATAAGATTCCTTCTCCTTTGTTAAATCTCTATTCCAACCAGAAGTGGTTCTAATGACTTATTTCCGATGTCAACGTTTATCGTCATAGAATGAAAATAATAACTGATAGTGGGAGGATTTTTTCAATCAATTAAGCATCTCAAGGCAACATACCATAACTATCGACAACACTGTACTAAAGTCGGATCTTGTTCCAATTTAATATTTCTTATGGTTTCAATCCAGATTCCCGTACAAAACAAACGTTCCGATATACTGAGATGCAGTTGCTTAAAATCAATTCAGCCTTACAATAATATTTTCTGTCACCGACCCGAAGCTCATTTTTTTAATTAAGAAGAAATTCAAAATGATAGTGTTAATTTCAAACTTTATTAACCGAGCCTCGTATATAGAAGAACAATCTCGAAGACTTTCTCATCAGTTTTGTATTTTGTGCATTTGTGTTTGTAAGCCTCACTTCGATTCTACGGCCATTTATAGTCGAGAAACAGGGCCTTTGTTCACGTGATATTAACATGCTTAGCAAATGTCTCATTTTACTGAACTTTCGGGACATTCGCATTTCCACCTACCCACTGTAGTAAATGAGCGCTGATTGGTCAATGACTTCACTCCTGAAGAAAAGCTAGTAATATGTAAGCTGTGTTCCGGCAAGGGAAATTCCAGTCGTGTTATTGGTTGGGAAGACGCACGACCCAAGCAGGACCAAGATCTGCTCGTGTACTACTTTAAGCTAATTCGCGCACTTGTGCTATTGAAAGCTATCTCCCTTTGTTTTGGGTTGAGCGACTGGAGACTATACGAGAGTGAGCAGCAGTTAAGTGTTTTACCACTATTGTATTGGAATTCTTACAAGTAAACCTTACGTTTGGGTGAATCGAGTTGCTGACTGAGACACATATGAGAAAGTAGTACTAAATGTGGTCAGTATTTCAGTGAAGTTGTAGGTGCGAAGCTCCAGGGGTTTAGGAGATACACCTACCAGAACATCACATGGAAGTACAGAATAGTCTTCATACAGTTGGAGGTAAAAGCTCTGTAAGACCTCTTCTAACAACAAAAGGTGAATAACAAATATATGGGTACATATTAGGAGTAGGGGGAAGTCATATAGTAAGGGTATACCTGACGGCGGCCATCTTGAAATCCGCCATTTTGAATTAAGGTTAAGTTTTTAAAACAGGAATAGGGTCATGTGATACATGATTTAAAGCGCAAATTTAATCAGAAGAACAATGGTGACGTTAATTTTGATTTACGCGCAATTAGTAAAAAGTTACAGGGAAATTAAATATTGTTGCAGCATATGTATTAGTCCTTTACCCCACCTTGTAAATTTTATGTTAACGATAATAATTAAATAAAAAAAACAGTTGGATAAATATTAGGTCTATGGTAAGAGTTGCCTTGATGTCGGCCATGTTCAAATCCGCCATTTTGAATCAGACAAAAGTTTTAAACAATACGCATAACAGTGACACCTTATTAATAGCAAATTTTACCATAAATCCAACGGTATAACCATTTATGCTTTATCATTAACCAGCACAAAATTAAATGATCGCTCCTTACGACTACTGCTTTGACGGAATTATTAACGACAAATGTGTGAAGTGTAACTCGATTGCCTTTGTCAGGTGTGCTCACTTTGAGCAGAGCATTTGTGCAAGTCATGCGCTCTTTTCTGAACTACATATTGATTGTACTAATGGAGGACTTTTCTGGAATAAAGACCCAAATTCAATAATGACTCAATCCTACTTTGGTGATTTTTCCTTAAATTAGCAACTTGTTTATGCGATAACAAATGCTGGTTAATGATAAAGCAAAAATGGTTATACCGTTGGATTTATGGTAAAATTTGCTATTAATAAGGTGTCAATGTTATGCGTTTTGTTTAAAACTTTTGTCTGATTGAAAATGGAGGATTTGAACATGGCCGACATCAAGGCAACTCTTACCATAGACCTAATATTTATCCAACTGGTTTTTATTTAATTATTATCGTTAACATAAAATTTACAAGGTGGGGTAAAGGACTAATACATATGCTGCAACATTATTTAATTTCCCTGTAACTTTTTACCAATTGCGCGTAAATCAAAATTAACGTCACCATTGTTCTTCTGATTAAATTTGCGCCTTAAATCATGTATCACATGACCCTATTCCTGTTTTAAAAACTTAACCTTAATTCAAAATGGCGGATTTCAAGATGGCCGCCGTCAGGTATACCCTTACTATATGACTTCCCCCTAGTCCTAATATGTACCCATATATTTGTTATTCACCTTTTGTCATTACAAGAGGTCTTACAGAGCTTTTACCTCCAACTGTATGAAGACTATTCTGTACTTCCATGTGATGTTCTGGTAGCTGTATCTCCTAAACCCCTGGAGCTTCGCACCTACAACTTCACTGAAATACTGACCACATTTAGTACTACTTTCTCATATGTGTCTCAGTCAGCAACTCGATTCACCCAAACGTAAGGTTTACTTGTTAGTTTCATGTGACAAGTGGGTTCCAGGTTGGAAAATCGTAAAGAGAATTACGCCAGCGTGAACAATTGTTAAGTATTACCAGTAGGAGATTATAGCGGACTCTTGGGATTACCCAACGTACTTCTAAAACTATCCCGAATCCGGTACAGGAACTCTTCTGTGGACCCTTTTTGCATCCAGTTTAAATTCGACGCCAGGACCCAAGCGGCATCAGCAGCGAACCAACTGACCTTCGAAGATTATTGTGAGTAAGTGAAATCTTAATTTATCAATTGTACCACACAGCCACCTTTATTAAATAAAATAAAATAAGAAATAAGGTAAAGGGAGCAATAAAAGACGTTAGATCGGCCGGACACATATACAGTAAAAGTTGTTTGTTTATTTGTAATCTTTTGATCTTTTAATTTGTATGTATTACATTCAGTATCATTACATTTTTTATACAGTTTAACCAGGTTTTGTGATTCGCACTACAGGATAATTTTAATTTGTTAATATCTGTGCTTAATTTTATTATTTGCACACTTACTTTCATTTTTACGGTATCTATGTTTTGTCTACAATTTTTCCCAGCTTGGGCTAAAGACTAAACGTAGGTATGGAAGGAATCGTGATTTGCCGTAACAAAGCTGGGATAGACAAACTAAATAAGTGACACACAGAGAGAGAGAGAGGTGTAAAACCTTTTTGCGCAGGAAAAATCAATGTAAATGTTACAGCTGTATTTACGAAACTTTAACCACGATTAAAAACACGATTCCAACCAAAAATGACGTCCGTGCCAAAGACAAAATCATCAATCTTCGGATATAATTGTGCCCGAACATATGACTGTTTTACCTGTTAAAACCCGACAGTATTTGGAATAAGTATTGTAGTATTTGCGTATAGAATTCAGAGTTTGAGTCACGTAGTATATGTAGCAGACGACTTAAAGTGAATTTCCTTGAAAATTGTTCAAACTTGAAAAAAGAAAGAGGGAGAGAGAACAGTAAGCACGCTATAAATAAAATAAATTTAATACCATAGTAATATCACGAGGGTAAATTTTTTCGTAAGAAGTTAAAATATAACATTTTTATTCTTGTTCGCGAAAATTTTCTCCCTTTGACCTCCGATATTACGCACAGACGAACAAACACCAATCAGCTGATCGTAATCGAACACAGACATAACATTTTGTTTACACCTTTGTTATTTATACGTATGCTAAGAGTATTGTGAGAAAATAATTATATGATAAGTGTTAAGATATGTTAAGATAAATTAATAAACATTTGAGAAAAAAAATACCTTCAGTGAACTTAGAGCATAAGTTCAGCTTTGCTTTAAAAAGAAGTCACCATCATGAGGCCGTGTTTAGTATCTGCTGGTACATGTTTATTCAGTATACATCTAGATAAAGGTGTAGAAACCGTAAAATCTTTTGAATGCGCGCAGGCCCGGGTTCTAAAAGAGAAGTCTGAGTTGTGTAATAGCCACGCAGTACTTAATGATATTTGCTTGTTTACACCGAAGAGAGTTGTAGGAAAAAAATAACATTAGTAAGATTATTGGCTATGAGTTTGACGAACAACTTTGTACAGTGGTGGACGAATTGTTTTGTAGGTTTGTACAAGAACTTGGGGTGTCGTGTGAAAGAACCGTAGAAAATTCGGTAAAAGATACATATAGAACAAATCATAAAATTATTAGTGTTCAGGAAAAAGAAACAAGCAATGTAAATCGTCATAAAAATAACAAGACTACTAGATCTAGAATTTAAAAACATGCACGATGTAGCCAAGAACGAAAATATTGTTTTAGTCCCACTACGAAGACAAAACAGCTGATCACTTATGACGTCAGCAACGGTAATGTTAAGTATTCGCAGACTCAAAGTATTAATACGGGAAGAAAAAATCACTTCACGTCAAAACTAAATGTGAGGCAAGTTATTCGTGAGTTAAGCGTAACTCCTACAAGTAGGTCAACTCAAAAAAATTTAAAACTCGTAAATGTAAAAACGTAGGGAGAAATGTTACAGAACATGCTGTAGAGGGAGCCCTAACAGTCGAAGGCAAGCAAAAGCGAAGCATAGTAGTACCGCAACTGTACAAAAGTTAGTTAAACATCAGCTGTGTGAAATGAGTCGACAAAAACGCAACGGTACCTAGATTAAACTAAGATCATTTAAATGTAATCGATATAATTGAAAAATTAAAGGGTTTCGAGAACCAACGTAAGCTCCCGAACAGAACCGAACATATTACCAATAAGACTTAAAATGAAGACAAGAACCAATTTAAAGAAGTGATTTACCGTGATTAAAATCATCGTGTTCTATTTTCCCCGTATTTTACAGTTGCTTCATTAAAAGAATGAGTAAGGAAGAATAATTGGGAGGGGAATAGAATCATGTTACTTTTTTTAAAGTATGCTTATCCCGTTTTGGATTAGGGAACTTCTATATCGAATACCGGTTAGGATGTTCATGTTTTGTATTTTTTATTTCCTTTCAGCTGTTTCCAGTTTTGGAACCAGACTCTACTATAAAATTTTATTGTCTAATCTTGTTTTGAGTTTTTATTAATTCTCCTTTATGTGTGATATGAACATTTAACTGCTCCCATACAATTATGCGTTTAGAGAAATATTAGGCATTAGACATGTTTTTAAATCTAATTAGAGAAGTACTAGTAATTATTACAATTAATTGTGAGATTTGAATTTTGGGTAATTAAAAAATATACTACATAGTTAATGAATAATTTTATCTGACTTTGTATTGAGTAATGGTAAAACTATATTAAATTTGTAATGCAAGATTGATTTGGCGTTGGAATATAGTAAATCAAACATAATTTAGTATAATACTGAAAATAGCTGACAACAATATTGGATTTGGTAAATCTGTTTGTGGGTTTGTTCACATAGTCTTTCCGATCATAATGAGATTTGAAATTTAGTTGAGCTTAGAGACAACTATGTTCTGAGTTAAGAGTTAAAAGTCAAAATATAATTCATCCCCTAGACAACACTACCTTCCTCGCCAAATTAAAATGATGAAGCCAGGGTAGCGTCTGGTTGGATTCCAGCTAATATGTAGATTCGGATATTAACTACATATTTCAAAATTCTGTTTAGGCTTTTAATGTTTGGCATATTTAGAGATAAGTAAATAGTAATAATATTGATGTTTGGATTTGAAATTTTAATAAAATATTTAGTTTTGATTTGGAATTGGAAAAAGTAAATTAGATTTATTCTTTTGATTTTTGAACATAACTCTTCTTTCCTGTGCAGGCGATTATAAACTGGTCTCGAGAAAAAGAAAAAAACGACACCAGGATAATCCCACGGTACCCCCTACTACGATAAACACCCGATACAATAATGTATCGATAGTAATGGATGCTTATGCCAGTTAGCTAGTGTATTGTAAAGTTAAGGATTATGTTAGGGGAACATATTAAGATTGTTACGTTTTAGTGTAGAAGCGATTCATTTGAATCGTCAGGGAGTTTAGCGATCCTGCACGCTTCAGCTGTAGGAGATTGTAAGTCTGCGCCCTTTATTCTTCGGGACCAATTAATTAACCTACATTTTTTATGAATGACTTACAACCTGTGTTGCCAACCAGTGACACACAGAATGGCGCCATGTAAGGCTCAACGGCCTTTTGACTCATTTATATGTATTAAAATGTTGAAACAATTATCAGTTAATGCCAGTATATAAATAGATACCACAATCGTTTTATGTGTGGAGATAAAATACGTAGGAACGTTAGTTAGTATGTATGTAGATTTTACTCAATTTTGAATTTTAATAATTTCATGAATAAATTTCCCATATTTAGTGAAAAAATATAAATAGTATCTAAGTTTTGTTCGTATGCTATAATGCATTTACATATTACGTTCCTATATTTTAATTATCTTTTTGAAAAATGTATACCTAAAATGAAGAAGTCATTTTAGTGCAGAAAGCATATAAAAATTGTTTTCGTAATTCTTCATGAGTCTATCTATTGCTCAACGACTCGCACAAAGGAGAGATAATCTAATCTTTGTTTTGTTTTGTCTCGAATATTCGTACAGATGAAAAACATATTTAATTTATTTTATAAAACTTTTCATTTACTTCAATACGAAAGAAGATATAGTTGAAACTTTTGCTACACAATTCATCTGAGTAGAATAGTCGTAATTAATGAATTACTTTGTTGTTTAACTGATTGTTTTTGTTTATCGGTTTGAATGAAGAGAAATATTGTTTAAACCAGCACTTGTGAATAAACTCACACAATAGTAGCACTATGTAACGAAATTTAATTAAATTTGAAAATTTTCATATTAAAAAAGACGAAAGGAAAATACTAGAGAATTTTTTTTTCATTGTGTAATCTAGGTCCCATTGCTCTTGGTATGTTGAGGGAATTATGCATAAATTAATCAGGCATGTATATTGATAATGGTTATCAAGCTAACAAAATGATTGCGTATATAATATTTTTTGGCTGTATAAGTTTCAGTGCAACCGAATGGCAAGATAGTAGTATAAATGAGTTAGGGCTAATTCTAAGATGTCAAAGGCTGTTGTAAAGCGGCATACTCATATAAAGTTCCTGTTATGATGTACGCTTTTTTCTACGTGATGCCAAAGGCCATTAGAGGGCGTCTCACGTTCGGAGATAGCTGCTCCTTGTTACTTCTCGAATGCCTAGCTTGTCGATGGTAGATGAGTAGGAAGTCTATATTGTAAATATTTTTAGAGGAGGATTTAGATCCCTCTTGTGATGCGTGTTTGCGATTAATGCTCATGAATGTGTTAGTAGAATTGTACTTTGCCATTGCCTATGAGAAGTTTTGTTGAAGATTAAGTAATGATTGTATGAGCCAATGATCGTGCGTTCGCTAATATAGTACAGATCCGTGCACAAGTATTTATGCCTATATACCTGTTGCAGTTTATGATTTGATAAAAATAAAATTTACGTTTGTTTTGAGTATTAATAGTAGTTAAAAAATATCGTGAGTTGACGTGTGATTCCAAACTTGTTTGGAACATTTCAATAAATCTTTTGTTTGTTGTTTGAGCAAAACGATTATTGAAATTTAAGATTTTAAATGATTTTTTATTCTTTTAGTATTTTTGATATTTAGTAAGTTTAAAATATAGTACTTTAAATAATTAGTGTGTGATTAATGCTACAATTATTTTACGAAATTCATGTTTTGAAGATTGTTTTGCTTTATTAAAGCTTTTATGTGTATGAATATATATTAATTTATATATTAATTTTGATGCTATATTAGATATTTATACTTGGTTATTGAACATCATAAAATGTTTTGAATAAGAAGGTTTAAGTATTGATTAAATTTGTTGTAAAAAGGTGCATACACACATTACATTACACCAGATACACATTAGGAATTTCGACCTTATCGTTTACACCGTCGTCAGGCAACGTTTCCGAAATCGACATATACATTTTTGTAATTGTCAAGTAAATAAGTATTTTGGTTTTTCTTTATCTGTGTATCCATTTGGTTTAGTGTATTTAAAATGTTTTCAAATATATTATAGAATATGTTTAGTAGAAAGCAAATTGAAACACGCATAATCATAGAAACTGATAATTGGAAGATAAATAAATAAATAAAATGAAAGAGAAAAGGAACTATGAATTGTATATACAAATGAATGAAATAATAATGAACATTTTATTAATGGTGACACAAAGGGGGCTAACTCAGAACTTAAAAGTGGTATTATAAATACGACAGGTGGCTTATCGTCATACAGATTGAGGAACTTTATAATTGACAAGTGAAGTGTAATCTACCATATACAGTGAAGCCCCAATATACCGATCCTTATAGTGAATCCCCAGTGACTTCAGCTCATATACAGGATGTTCCACAATACAGTGATTTCCCAGTGACGTCTCAATACAGACCATTAACCCTTTTAAGGCCAGGGCTCTTTTCACAAATTGGATCAATTTGCTCGGTCACTTTTTCGGGTACCAATAAGGATATCACCGACCCGAGGATCGTTTTTTTTCGAATTTGAAAGAGATTGGAAATGACGTGCCAATTTTAAACTTTACTAACCCAGTCTCGTATATAGAGGAACAATCTCGAAGCCTTCTTCATCAGTTTGGCGTTATGTGCATTTGTGTTGTTAGGCCTGACTCCGATTTTACGGCCATGTATGTTCGAGAAATAGAGACTGATCACGTGATAGTAACATGCTTGGTGAACGTTCCTCTGTGTCTGGTTTTCGGGACAATCACTTTATACCTACGCACTCTTATAACCAAAAGCTAATTGGACGATAATTCTGGTCCCGACGCTAGGAGTGAAAATCGGGATTTTCTCGACTGATCATTTACAAGCTTTGGTTTGTTAAAAGAACCCTCAGTCCTTTGCACGAGCGCATGGTTGTCACTCGAAAGAGCACCCACGAAGGCGAGTGGGTTGCAGTGTTATAAAGAAAATACGCTATACTGTTATAGGTGCTCCCCTTGTATGGGTGGAGCTTCGCACGCTAATCGCCGTTTGCATACGTGAGAGCCAACTTTTTAGTTTATCATCAGTAATTGTTATCCTCCATGTAAAATCATTTTTCTTATAATCTGTAGCAATTCAACGTGAAGAAACTAGTATATATGTGTTAGCACTCTAACATTCGTTTGCGATCTTAGTTTTGTGTGACAATACTGGTTCCCAACCATTCAGCAGGGAGGAATAATTAGCCCAGCTTGGACGATCGCTCATTTCCACCAGTAGAAGACTGTATTGGACTTTTGGAATTACCCGACGCACTCCCAAGATTATCATGACTAAAGTACAGGAACTTTTCTGTGCACCTCTCTTACATCCAGTCTGGATTCGACGCCAGGACTTGAGTGGTATCGGCAGTGAACCAATTGACCGGTCGAAGACTAATTGTAAGTGAAAAATTAATTCATTGATCGAGCCGCTTAGCCACCTTCCGTTCACAGAAAGTAAATAAAAACGAAATAAAAGGTTAACGCAATCATAAAAGATATTTAGTAAAAGTGTTTTTTCCGCTTGTAATCACTTCATTTCCTTTTAATTTGTGTAAATCATATTCATTATCATTGTATTTTTGCACAGTTTAATTAGGTTTTGTGATTTGTATCGTAGGAAAATTTTTATTCCTTAATATCTGTGCTTCAGTTAATCATCTAAATACATTTTTTACGGTACCTATGTTTTGTCGATCGTTCCTTCGCAGCTGCGATATGCGATAAGACATAGGTGCGGATGGAGTCGTAATTTGTAATAGTAAAGCTGGGATGAATGTATTATATGAAAGAGAGAGAGAGAGAAAGAGAGGGATGTGTAAACACGAGAGAAGTCAGAAACTAATTTGAATGTTGTGCTTATATCTATAAATTCTAACGACGACGAAAACACGATTTCAGCTTCCTACGAACACAGAAACAACTGTCTACGTAAGAACTGGTGGTTCGAAACAAATAACTATCATAATCTCAGTGTCCCGTGCAAGAGGACAATAAAGGATGCCTCAAGAATTTTTTGAACCAATAATTTCGCTACAAATCCTAGCGGTAAAGATACGAAATTGTTGATATATATCATTAGATTACATTAATTTAGTAACAAGTTTCAAGCTCAAAGTATGCAGTTAAAGGTAGGAATTAACCAATAAGATTTCACCAAATATAACGTCCTATGAATGACCTTAGATCTGTGGTTCTCAACCTAATTCCTATCACGACCCCTATTCTATCACATTCTCTTGCCACCGACCCACTTATAGTTTCTGGTTTTTAATAAGATTGTCTGGGATTTTTAATATACCTATTGCAGAAATCTCACGATATTAATCTTTCTATAATAGTATAATCCGTTTCTTATACAGACCAGCGGTGGCTCATTGGTAGTGTTGACCACTGGTGCATGGGGTCTTTGGTTCGATTCCATCTCTCGCTAAGTAAATTCTGTGGTGTACAGACACCATGTGCGAGGGTTTTCTGCTTGTGCTCCTGTTTCGTCTAAATTTCTTGGTTTCACCATATCATTCATTTCTCATTATCACTGTCTGCTTTAGAATAGGCGGTATAATTGTGGGACATAAAACTTAAAGATTTCATTTCATTTCATTTTTCTAGTTCTTGTATGTAGTGAATACAGTAACTTCCCCAAAAGCGAATTTATTATAACCACATTTAATAGCTTCATTCATATTACAAATATCCAATCCGATGCGTCATAGGGGCGCGGCGTGTCAGTGGGAGAGCGTTCACCTCCCGTGCCTGGGGTCCCTGATTCGATCCCAGCTCGCGCCGGTGGACTTTTGATGGACAAACAGTATGCTCGTGGATTTTCTCGGGGTTCTTCAGTTTCCTCCCACTTTATTCGTTTCACAATTTCATTCATTTCTCATCATCACTGTCTCCTCTAGCGTTACCGACATAAGTGTGGGACGTAAAACTAAAAGATTTCATTTCATTTCATTTCTGGTGCGTCATACTGTTTCAAACTAAAAGTCGTTTGAAAATACTTACTTTGGATCAAGTGATAAAAAACAAAACAAAACAGGGTTTCTAATTTAGATTTAAAAATCTTGAACAGTTGTAAATTATTGGGTATTTAAAAAAATGTTTTCTTTGTTTTTGAAAAGATTATTGTAAATGTATTAAGTATCTGTCAGTAAATTATTTATTGTGGATGCAATATTTTTCAGTTCGTTCTTTGTTCATCCGCTTTCAAAGATGGTTTCTATTGAAACCAAAATTAACTGTCCCAACAGACTAAACTGACTGAAAAAAGAAAGAAAAAGAAGGCATTCGGGAATTATGTTTTCTTCTTATCTATTTTGTGTCCTTTACAGCAGACGAGAAATATGATGGTTCTTACTGAATTGTTTTCCGGTTTTATTTCGTACATTGCCTATTTCAAGTTTCGATAAATTTAGAATTGTATTACCATGGGAAGTTAGCATAGTTCTAAATATATCAGGATTTGAATTTGCCAATCTTAAAATAATACTAGAAATATTATATTTTGAACCACTATAATTTCTACCCCCAATTAGAGATGGGCATAATCGAACGACCGTAGTCGATTCGTTCGATTTTTCTCATAGTTCGAACTAATCGATTATTAGTTCATAGTTCGGACGATTCGTTCAGATGTCCACAAAAGTGTAGTCGACGTAATTTTTCTGCTATTCATATGTTCGTTCATAACAACGTTCATTCCTAAATGAACAAATCGTTCGAACGGCTTGTTGTAGAAGAAGAAAAAGACATCAACTCTCTGTAACTGAACTGTGGTTCATTCAGCACGTTCTCCTTGAATGTGAATAGGCGGAGCTTAGTAGAAAAGGGAGAAAGTCAATGCAATTGTCATTTTGAACACAGCGCGGGGAGTTCTCGATCAGTTTTTTTTCATTCGGTCCTTGTAACCGCGAACCCGTCTACCCTGTGTTTGTGTTTGTGTTTGTGTTATACTCAAGGTGACCAGAACTTTTACTTTCAAAAACGGGACGCATACGAATCGGCGACCGGGGGGGGGGGAGCTTATATATCTGACTTCCACATTGCATTTTGGGACTCAGCAGTGTTTTCAATTTACAAAATATACAAGTAAGAATGATAACACACCGTTTCTAACCTAAGTACAACCCAACAATACTTTTAACTACTTGAACACTCAGAATTCCAACTCAATTTTCACTTGAAGCACAGAACACTCATTTCCAGACACAGCTGAATCTCCCCAATGAGTGCTGGTACGGAAGAGTGTAGAATTTGCATTGACCATTTACATTTTGAATAATAATTACTTGACACGTGGGTCATTTTTGTTTAAAACCGGGACATTTAGGCTTCCCGTTTCAGAATCAGATAAAAACGGGACAACGGTTGAAAAAAGGGACTGTCCCGGCTAAAACGGGACGTCTGATCACCTTGGTTATACTTGTTGCCAACGAAGAGGAACTGGGAGGGAGGGAGACAAGCAAAATAAATGTGAAGAGTGTCATAAATGGGAGAATAAAATACACCATTCTTTAGCAAGTGTTTGCCTCTTGTTGTGTTGATGAAACCAACCCACGCTTAAAACAAAATCATTTACAGTAATGAAATAAAACATTTCTAACTTAGTAGTGAACTCTGTATTAAATAATGTAATGTATAATTTCTAAGTACATGGTTGTATTAAATTACAACGGTAGAAAGTCGAAAACCATTTTTTTAAAATATACTTGAAGATTTCTGCAAAACAAATTTAAAAATTCTAGACTACTTCTAAGTATGCATAAGAGCAATACCATGTTACGTAACAATGGTTCCCATTTAGCTCAGTCGACAATAGTGTTGCCATGAAACGAGACTTTAGGCACTTCTCTTGAAAACGCAGTCTCGTTTCGAAAATTATTATGTCTCGTTTTGTGGCACTGGCATTACTAACCTACAAGAAATCATGTTATGGTACTAGAATGCACACCAAACAAAATTTCTTGATTTTATTGTATTTGATAGGTGATACTTTTTGAGACTGACAATTTTCTCGAAAACGATTTTATTATTATTATTTTTTTAAAATAAATAACAGTTTGCTGAAGATATTTAAATATCAATTAGCTGTAATGTGAAAATTAATGATGCAGTGGCGCGCCCAGGATTTCTTTTTGGCAGGACTCTGAGAATGGTTCGGAGTACGTAATGCAAATGTTTCTGTGTATTTGCTCCTGCAATTATACTGAGTTTCTTAAAAATTATAAGTTTAAGGGGTAAGTGTGTATTGGTATACAAGTTTTCCCTCATATCTATTCCGTCTATCAATACAAAACTTGGTATACACATTTCTTATCCTCTGTATCATTTTTCGAGATAATTTGGATCGTGTGCTTTTACCCGGGGCCACTCCGGAGGGGTCCAAAGTTGATGGGAGGAATTTCTGGAGGGAATTTTCCCGACATTCTCCAAATTTTCCCTGTTCAAGTACGTTATGGGCTCCAATACTTCGCACTTCTGGAAAGGTTGTTTCATGCTAAAGAGAATGAACTATAAACCATGACTTTACAATGCAATAGTGTTGATGCAATAGCTATTTCACTGGGAGTCTTCTTTTTTCTTTATACTAACAGGGTTAATGGGCCCCAGCTTTTACTTCGTTGTCCATGGCATCTAATTTTTTGTGCATCAACATATCTTTGTTATGTTTATCGAATGGACTAGGTTTGATTCGGATGTCTGGATGGCACGTTCATGTTTGTTCCTTGTGAGATATTTTTTTTGTGTGTGAAAGTCTATTTTATATTGCTAATGACTATGTATCTGATTAATATGAATATAGGGTTTAATAGTTCTAGGAAAAGGTTTGCATGTTCGGGAAAAGAATGAAACATGTCTCTTTTTCTAATAAAAATAATATAGTTCCTTTGGCAGAAGAAGGAAAGACAGGGGCACAGGGCGTCATTTCAGATATCGCTTGGGAGGGGGGAGCAAGAGCACCGCCGACATAAGACTTACACCTTTTGTACTAGTATATTAGTAGGCAATCTATTAAAATATATGTATTCCTCAAACTCTTGGGGGTGGCAGTTGCTCCCTCTTGCTCCCTAAATGACGCCTCTGCAGGGGCAAAACGAGCGCTCACTTACTTAATCTTCATTATAGAAAACTTCTTACACAGCACCAACTTCATTCTTTCGATTGTGTCATTATTTTGTTCATGGTGGGTTGAAAGGAGAAAAAAAAAGAAAAACAAGGGTTTCCTTCTTTAGCAATAACAGTTTCTTTACCTCCCTCCCTCTTTCACTCATGGCTAGAAGTTGGAAAACGGCGCGAACAGTTATCTGAAGTAATAAATCCCACTATAGAAGAGCCCACTGGCATAAAGTTGACACAGAGCGCATGAGCCAGTATCTGTAATCGACTTTAGCCTGACTGGAATATGAACGAATAATCCATCAGTCGACACAAGGGTCTTTTCCGACGAAATTTTCATAATGAACACGTTCGAACGATCTGACAAATAGTCGACTGGTCGTTCGACTATGCCGATCGTTCGATCATGCACATCTCTACCCCCAATCGATTCCTGAGGAACTGTTCTGAGAAACAAGATCCCTACAAATGGATATGACTAATGGAAAATTTGCCTTTGATTTACGAAAGATATAACATTAATCACTAATTTATTGAAAAAAAAAACTATAAAGCTTAGACATAAAACATCTATCGCTTCTTCAAAAAGAAATTCATTAAATTTAAACTTGGATTGGAATGCTCTTTGCGTGAACTAAACGAATTTTTTTTTTTTTTTTTTTTTGCTAGCCGGAGGCTAGCACCCTATTAGAGGGCTACACCCTCTTTGAGGGGGGAGAGTTATTGAGGATTAATGGATAGAGGGTTAATAGGCTGATGGGCTAAGTGATTTCATTTATTTATTTATTTATTTATTATCATAGAATATATGGACATTATGACCTTTGCGATCATAATCATAAATTTAGGAGAGGTGAAAACTACTTAATTATATAATTATAAATTGACGTTACACATTGTTATAAATACATAGAATGAATAAAAAGTGAAATAACAAGTATAATGAGTGAAAATATAAAGAAAGTGATCATAAACATATAAGGAAATTAATATGGAGAAAAAAGTTCATAAATACTTAAACTCCGAACGCAATTATATATATGAGTTGGTGATTGAGAAATCCTGATAAGTTATATTAAAGAGAATGAAGGTGAATAATGGGATGAGGTGCAATACACGGGACAAACACAAGGGAAATTAGTATGACAAATGAGGTTATCTTCTGCCTAGGGGCTGCTCTAGGCTGATGAAGACGGAGGGAGCCCTGTTAGAGACAGAAGGTCTTACTGTGCAGTAAATGATGGAAATACGTGCGGTAGATGGGCATGAATGTGATAGTCTTCGAGTAAGAGTAAATCCGGGTGATCAGGTGGCAGCGTATAACAGTATAGAGTGAAGAGCAGACTAAGTGGGGAGTAGGCATAGCGGGGACGGACAGGATGAAGAGCATGATAGTGCATGGTATCGAGGAGTAATGGCTGGTGAGAAATGTATCTGACAGTGATGAACTTCTGTCTAAGAGATTCAAGATGATACGAAATGTCGGGGAAGGTGACGAGATCATACAGCTCACGGGTTGGGCTTGGTAATTGAATACGATGTGCGATGCGGAACGCATGTCGCTCTAGGATGCGTAACTTTTCATAGTAGGTTGGAAGGGCGGAAATCCACGCAGTAAACCCATACGTAAGCACTGGTCGCATGAACGCTTTATATGTATTCAGAACTGTTTTAGGTTGTAGGCCCCAGGTTGTGCCAGTCAGTCGCTTTAGAAGGTTCAGGCGCTGATAAGCTTTGGCAGCTACTTTCTTGAGGTGTGGTTTCCATGTGAGGTGAGAATCATAAAGAATGCCCAGGTAAGTAACGGATCGAGTTTGAATGATTGGAGTATCATTAACTGTGAGTGAAAGCAGCGATGGGTTACGGTGTACTCTGGTGCGCTTTCGTGGGGGTAGAAAGGTAATGGCCTGAGTTTTTGCTGCATTGATGGAAAGACTCCACTTCCGGCACCAATGAGTGAACTGGTTGATGGCTTCTTGGAGATCTCGAGTGATCTGACGGATAGTATTTCCTAAGGCTAGGAAAGCAGTATCATCAGCATACTGAAATAAGTACACATCAGGAGGAAGTGGAGGGAAATCGGCTACAAAGATGATATATAACAGCGGAGATAGAGCAGAACCTTGTGGTACTCCTGACAGAAGGAAGATGGGATGAGAAAGCTGATTATTGATGCTGACGTAAGACAGACGACATACAAGAAAGTGATAGATAAAGCGAACATATGTAACGGGAAATGCCAGATGGAGAAGCTTATGAAGAAGTGCCAGGTGCCAGACTTTATCAAAGGCTTTTTCGAGGTCGAATAAAAGTAAGCAAGAAGGTTTGACAGAATTATAATGATTTGTGATGAGACTGGTGAGGCGAAGGAGTTGGTCATTGATAGAGAATCCAGGGCGAAAACCTGCTTGATGAATAGGAAGGATATTTTTAGATTCTAAGTATGGGTGCAATCGTTTAACGATGATGCGTTCGAGAATTTTGCTAAATGTGGATGTCAGTTGAATAGGTCTATAAGAAGATGTGGCGGTAGGGGGCTTGTTTGGCTTCAGGAACATAAGTGTTTTAGAAGTTTTCCAATCCGTTGGGAAGAATCCGGTACGGAGAATGAAAGTATAGATGAGGGCGAGAAGCGTCAGAAGTAAAGGAGGACTTTCCTTAATGTGCCGATATGTAATACTGTCAAAACCTGGGGCAGAGTTTCGTTTGCGGTTAACAACAGCGATAATTTCGGTTGCAGAAATGGGTGTTGTAAGCGGATGATTTGGAAGCGTATGAGTGGTACTGGGCTGTAAATGCGGAGAGTCAAGAGGTAGGTTGGCAACAGGATGCGGAGCTGTGAGATCGGAAAGCGGTGTGGGTGTGAAAATTTCCTGCAAGTAGTCTGCAAAGACGTTGGCTTTTTCTTGATCACTTTGAAGTGGTGTGTTATTATGGAGTAGAGGATAATGAGGTTTTGTATATTTACCGCACTAAACGAAGACAATACGGTTTCATATAAATGCTAGTGGTGCGTATATAACTAGAGCCACCCTAATGTGTTATGTCCTCAAAAAGGAAAAATTTATAACATAGATATAAGTTTAATATTTTGTAGACAACCGTTATATTCTAAATTGTAGGATAGGTCCTTCTTTTTATTTTATCTTTTAATATGAGTAAATTTGTTAAAAGTTTTTGAGTAAATGCGTGCTGCCATCTAACGGTATATTTTCAACTATTATTTTCATTACGATTATAGTATTTTCATTTATTGCATTTTAAACTCGTTTTTGTAAGGGTTTTGTTAATTTTCCTTGAAGTTTAATGTTACTATTTAGTGATAAGCAAATGCAAGACCAAGACCAAGATCCGGGTGGTCTTTGTCTTGGTCTTGGTCTTGGTCTTGCAAGTGTTGCTTTTAAGAAAACTTATAATTTTCAAAGGTAAATTTTACTCTGGATATAAGGGATAATAAACTCTACAACGCGCCAATAGTAAAGGAAATATAATGTATGTTTCTAAATGTAACATAGTTTACTTTCGTGTAAGTATGATGATAAGTTACAACAAGGGCGATGACCTTTATTTATTTATTTTTTCAATGGGTGAGCACGCTTCACTACCTATAAGATAAATCACAACGTCCTGCAATCTTTTTATATTTTTTAACAGATCCAATACTATACTGGTTCCCAAACTGGGGAGGCTACCCCTGAGACGCATGAAAGAAAATCAAGACAACACAGATTACTGAAATACAATGAATAGCAACATTACATTTACACTTCAAAGGCGTCAGATGTTTTTCTTTTCAACCACGATTAGTCAATCTTTGTATCGAACAAACTTCCAACTGAACGTTGAAATTTGGTTTTACTGATTCTAATATGTACTATGTTGGGCATAAACATGGACATTACGGAAAAGGGATTTAAAAAAAATTGGAGATTTTCGAAACGTGGGCATGGAGAAAAAAGGAGAGAATTAACTGAGTTGAACGGAAAACGAATGAGAAGGTATTAGAAATATTAGCAGTAGGTAAAAAAAGAAGAATTTTAGATGTAATTAAGAGGAGGAAGAGGAACTGGTTGGGACATTGGCTGAGGAGGAACTGTATTATGAGGAATGTGTTAGAGTATATGATGGAAGGAAAATGAGGGAGGGGAAGAGACTGTAGTTGAAGGAATATATTAAAACAAAATTGCTACTTCAAGACGAAGAGACTAGCTAAGGACCACCGTACATCGAAGCTTCACAGTTGTAGAAGTGACCTGCCAATAATAGCAGAAGAGTTATGGTGATATGTATAGCAATGTTGGTCATAAACAGAAATAGAGAATATTAAAATAATAATGATTATAATCAAACCTCTTAATGTTTTAGAACAATTTGAGTGAAAACTGAAAACGACTCAACTGCGTATGACTTAAAAATACAAAATAACAGCATCAAACACTTAAGTTATTTGAAAAAACTGTGAAAATCACTCTCATTTGAGAAATGTTATTTAGATATTAATTTTATGAGCACACATTAAAAATTTCCAACCGATGCTTGAGCCACGGAACCAAGGCCATACCCATGTAGTCGACACCTATGGCGTACGGAATTACTGATGTTCAATACTATATTTCTCTTTAGTTTTGGAAGAAGAACATCACTATTTAGTTTTGAAATTAAATGAAATATCTAGTTTAACGTCCCAGGTTTATGTCGACACTAAGGTAGACGATGATGAGAAATGGTGGAGAGAAGAAAGTAGATATAAACGGAAAAACCCAGAGAAAACTCACGTACACAACATTTGTCCAGCAAATACTTCTATGACGCAAGCTGGGATCGAACCAAGGACCCCTTACACCAGAGGTGAACATTCTACCACTGTTTTTTTTTTTTTTTTTTAAAGTTAACTGAATCACTGAACGCGCCCCATTAACTTGCTTATCTTACTAATTTCTACTTAATTTTAATCGCTTTTTACTCATTTAACTCGTTTTACCAGTAAACTAGAACGGCATTGACACGAACACAGAAATTTCGTGGACAATTAAAATTCCAAAGGCTCTCCCACAGGGAATCGAACCCGGGACCGCGTACACCAAATGCGCACGTGCTAGCCACTAGACCAGCGACTACTGGGATACTGCGTCCATAACATGTTTAATTTACTTTTCCTACGGACACAACTACTCTTCGTATGATTTCCCAGATTCAATCTTGGACCTTCGTAAATGAATCAAATGATTATCAAAGTAAGTCGGACACTCAAATATTTATACCTTGTAACAATTCATGGAATTGTGCTCTCGGTCGTCTCGTGAACAACCGATTCAGAGAAACCACATACTGTAGCTAAGAGGCAGATCGATTCACATGAATTGCATAAACTACTGGGGACACATTCACTCCAGCGGCATTTTTACTGGAGCCAAGACGTTAAAGGGAAATATATGATGATTTTTCCCTTCCTTTTTACATTCTTAAAAAAGATCAAGTTGTACAGGTACTTATGCAAGACTCTTGCGCAAGAGTCTTGGTCTTGGTCTTGCATGCAAGATCAAGACTCTTGCGCTCATCACTATTACTAGTTGAGATACAATGACTTGGAAATAGAGGAGGTTGTGTAGAGAGTAGTATTCTTCATTTCATTTTTGCCTGAGAAATCTTTGGGTTTTTAAAACATTTTTAATTTCAATTAAAAATAATTGAACAATATATCACTAATTTTTCATTATGAAATTTGAAAATATTTTAATTAGTGTATTCTTGAAACATGAAGATTTAAAGAAAATTAGTCATTGAATAAGATTGAAAAGAGATAGTTTCATAGAGCCAATAGACTCTCTACTTCCAGTGAATCACAGCTTTAGAGAAATGTTAACAACACTTTGAATTTAATAGTAAAAAGTTTAATTGTGTCACTAGTAACTGGTTTGACAATATAATTTATAGATTCTTGACAAAAATTATCTTCTAATATAAATAAAATAAACAGTTTGTTTGTGTTTTTGTCTATCTGTCTGTGTTCGCTCGGGGGACCAGACGAGTGGACCGAGAGTTACCAAATTTTGGTCAGAGGTACCTTGCCCCAGGCTCCAGATGAAGATGAGCCATTGTTTTTTCAAATTTCGTACCAGGGTGGTCTCAGGGGGACGTTTACTTGAACCGGCTTCGAAACCAGACAAATTGACCGAGAGTTACCAAATTTTAGTAACGATAACCCTTTTCCAGGCTCCAGAGCAGAGTTAAACGTTTTTGTTAAAATTCGAACCAGGGGGTCTCAGGGGGGCGTTTACTTGGACATGTAAAAGAAGTAGAAAATGATTGGTAATATGGTTTATTAATTAAAGACACGTTGAAGTATGAACATATAAACGAGGAAGAAGTGCGACGGGCAAAAGTGGAAAAAGTGGGAGCCTCAGACGTACATCACATGAAAGATTCTTGTTCGTATGGCGTTATATTTTCCCGATTATTATTGAAACCGGAAGTTGTAACAGAGTTATATCGCTTTTGGTTTTAATAGAGAAACTAGAGTGATGATGAAACATATTCTTACGACGTTTAATAGATCGATTGCAGGAAATGACCCTCGATTTGGCCCTGTATATATATATATAGATGACAGAGATCGGTCGGGTGGTTCCAGGGTTTTAAGAATCATAAACATAGCCACTTTTAATTGTATAGCCTAGACTAGCCTTTGGCTAGCTGGGGATATTCTCCCAGACCCCGTGTTTGCTCGGCCTACGTCCTAGCTAGTGATGGGTAAATTCCTGGAAATAAATTTTTCGGGAATATTCCCGGGAAGATTCTCAAAAAAGGCAATATTCCGGGAATTTATGTAGAAACGCAAAGAAAATTGGATTCTGTTATTATATTATGATTTGAATTTTTTTAAAATCAGATTATATTCATTACTGTTGTTTCCAGAAGATTCTTTAAAATGTACAGTCTGAATCTTATTATGTTATTTTACTATATTTAGAGAGTACGCATATCCTAAGGATACATTTGCCTACAATATGTTTTATGTGAGTAAAGATATTGGAAAAACATTTGGTATAGAAAATTCACATACCTTGACACTGCTAAACAGTTTAAATTTATATGTTAGTGAATTTTCTAAACTTGACCCTAGTACCGATATTATAAACATATAAGTTATTTAAATGCTATAAAGAAATTAGGTAAGGTAACTGCCAGAAAACATACCTAATCTGCCGAAAAATTCGTAAGGTTGCCAATGTATAGAATGGCATATATACAGAATGTTGATTTGAGGTACACTGTGCTTTGTTACTGTGTTCCTACTATGTACTATTAAAGCTCTAAATTAAGAAGAACAATATTTACTGTGTTACAAAAATTTTACAAGAACGGTTGATACATGTATACACACGTAAAAAAAAAGCAAACAAATCCTAATTAACACAGGTCCAGAAGCACAGGTACTATTGAAACTGCCTGACAAGCAACACTAATTTTGATACGTGCACATTACATTTTGAATGTATATGTATTTACATCTATAGAGATTCCTTAAATCAATATATGATTCTTTCTCAGAGACAACAAACAGACCAACATCTATACCAACACGGTGTACTAATAGTACTTCAGCTCTATGTCTACAGAAGGTCTAGATTACTTTACAAACTGGTTCGTTTTAATAATTTATAAATGAGTATTTTGCTAGTTTCTAGTCCAAATGGAAATAGAAAAAAAATTAAAAAAACATATAATTAATTAGTTATATAGTCATCGAATTTCATTTTTTAACCCCCAAATTATTTTAAACCTAAAATCAAATCATAATAAATAAAAATAAAGTAATTTGTGATTTTTGTATGATAATATAGAAAATAAAGTAAAGAAATAGAAATAAATTCCTTCTCGGGAATTTATATGCCAAGCAAGAAACCGGGAATATTCCCATTTTTTATTCTCATTCCTACCGGGAATATTCCCACTGCCCATCAACAGTCCTAGCATCTGTCAGCCTTTGCACGAAGAGTGAATTTCGTGCAATTCTGTTAATATTTCTGATTTTGGCCAGCTGGAGGCTCTAACCCCAAACCCACGCGTTCGCTCGGCCTACGACCAATAAATTCTTAAACCCACAATTCTACTGAATTTCAGGTTTCTTCTCCTGCTTTAATTACCTAAAAGATAAGATTTTGTATCCCAAGAAAACGCACTTTTAAATAACAAGAGAATTTCTTCATCCATCTTTAGACCCCTTAAAAATTAAACATATTCACTTTCGGAAATTTTTTTTGCGTTAGTCCTGGATGGCTACAATCATACAAAATTTCTCCATTCTAAGCTTTTCGAAGTGCCTAAATATTTTCGGGTGTAGAAGAAATCCCATATAAATAACGTGGGAATTATTTTTCAGTTCCCCATAAGGACATTTTTATTTTCAGTGATTTGCTTGGGTAATGCTAAAGAAAATGAAAAAGCATTACGAATTTCAAGTTTCTACACCCATTCCAAGTACCTAAAATATGAAAGTATATGTTAAAAAAAGGTCAATTTAAATAACATGGAGAGTTTCTTCATCCTCCTTTTATACAGCATTAGTATTAAAAATAGTCGTTTTTGCCAAAAACTTACAATCATACCAAATTTATTCATTGTAACCCTACAAAGAAAGCCCTATAATTTTGAGGTGTAGATGTCCCATATAAATAACATGGAAAAGATTTCTCTATTGCCCATAAATCTCCACTAAAATTGGAAATTTTTATTTCTAATGATTTTGTTAAATAATTCTATGGAAAACTTACATCATACCGAATTTCAAGTTTTTGTATTACTCCCCAGTAGCTAAATCATTAAATTATTTGTCAAAAAACAAAGGAAAAAAAAGAAAAGATAAAAGAATGAGTCAATTCAAATAATATTGGACATTTCTGTATCCCCCCTTTAGACCCCCTAAAAAGTAAACATATTAACTTTTGACAATTTTCTTGTGAGTTAGTCCCGAAAAGCAACAATCATGCCAAATTTGAACTTTCCACGTCAACTGGAAATACCCGTTATTTTATGATAATTCATGTAATTTGGTACATAGTTAGGATTTTACATACATGTGTCCGTTGTACCAGAATATTTAGGTATAATAATAATAATAATAATAATAATAATAATAATAATAATAATAATAATAATAATAATAATTCTTTGTTTGCAGTACTGGCTGTTTTAGATATTTCTGTTTTTTCTCAATTCCTTTTTTTTCAATTCCAATTCATCTCAATTCCAATTTTCTTCGCTAAAAATTAACACCACTACTGTATTGCCTTTTCGTTCTAGCCACTTTCCTCAAACATTTTTTGAGTCTTTTCTGAATTAATATCTTGTTTAAATTTTTCTCCGCTTTTTCCCTTTATTTACTTTACACATTTTCCTCACCGAAATTAACACAATTGTCTTTCCTCCGATTTAACCAGTTTAAGAAAGGTTTTGTGACATTTGGCAGTTGATATGTATGTTATTATTTCGACATCCTAAACACGTCTCACTCGATCAAATCTTATAAACTGTTCTAATTGATCGAACATCAGAGATTGCTGTGAGATAGTCACTCGCTACACGACTTTACTATCGATTTCCACCCTCTCCTCTTACCAATTTTTCCTTAAATATTTTTTCATCTGAATGGAACCTAAGCAACAAAGGAAAATCTTTATTTTTACCCTTCCTTTCTTTATTTCCTTTTTTTCCCTTGTAGATCAAGGAAAGTAGCTGTAGCCACTTTCTTTGATGCCAATTGTGGTAGGATTCCTGTTGTAGTAATCCTTTGGGAGCGGTGAATGATTTAAAATAGGCGATTACAAGTCACGTGTGTGTGTGTGTGTTTTTTTTTTTTTTAATTTTGATCGAGGTCGATGATTTCTTGGGCTCAAATATGTTCATTTCCTCTTAACCATTCTGCCAAGGTGAAGTATCTGTCTCTTGGTTTCCCCTTTTATGATTAGAAAGAAACTGATTCTTTTTTGCCTGCCTGGCTCAGTCTCCAAGAGCTTTGGGTGAATATTGTTTCAGTGTGTATATATTTTGGAGCATTATATTCTGAGTTAAATGCCGCAAAGAAAATTAAGGGAAATGGAACCAAACTGAAACTAAAATAACCCAATCTCACTTAACTAATGTAACCTACGCTAATATAGCCTAATATATTCTACTCTAAGCTATATTACTGTACTCTCCAAGTTAATATGCTGGATCCAGTCTGTGGCACAAATATTTATATTTATTCAAATTGCTGTTTAGATCCAATTAGAAGGAATCTAAATTGGAAAGGAAACCAAACTGCTCATCATTTATGCTGACATACATACAAAGACGGTCGTTTTGATTTGAATACAATGCACTTGTAATGTACCTGTTTGTGGTGCATAATCTTAATTGTTCACAGAAATGTCATTTTCTTTCAGAAAAAAAAACCGTACGAAAATGAATGTTAAATATTTCTCAATATTGTAAAATATGCCTAATCAGTTTACGAAAGGGACATAAGGAAACAGTCGTGAGTTATCAGTACAAACATGGAAAAATTTGGAAATCAGTAGCATGTTTTACAAAGTATAATTCTCTATAATTATTGCCTACGTGAGACAAGGTCTCTATATATAAACGTTTAGTCCATTTCATTTCAATGTAAAATTTACTTTCAATATCTCATTCATTCGTTCATCGTCCAATTGAATTGGACCCAGCCCCTTTCCGATCAACCTTTCTGAATCCACTATTGACTGCTATCATTTTTGTAAAAGCTTGGATCATATAACTGTGAAAGAAATCCAGAAACATTTTGAGTTTCATACGTGAAAGTATCTAAATTAGCTTTTACGTTTATCAGTTATTGATTTCTGAACAGCAAAACAATTATGGTTGATTAACAGTAAATAATAATAATAATAATAATAATAATAATAATAATAATAATAATAATAATAATAATAATAATAATAATAGTAATAATAATAATAATAATAATAATAATAATAATAATAATAATAATAATAATAATAACATTATCCGAATGAAAATAATTTCTTTTTTTTAGTTTTACGTTGCAATTTATGCTCCTTATTCTAGCGCTAGACGAAAAGATAATATATGGAAGTGAATTGTTAAAAATAAATGATGGAGTAATAATATAGAAGGAAACGGGAAAGCATCAAGCTAATTTATAACGCTGTTTGCCACTAAAATCTCCCTTTTTGTGATGACATTCGCTACGGATCTGAGGGAAATTCAGTATTGTGTAAATAAGGGGGAAAAAGTTTGGCATTTGTGTAATCCAATAACATTTTAGACAGGTATGATTTCAGGGGGTTACTCGAAGGGAATGTTCCCCCAGAGGTACGAAATTTCTCCTGAGGCCATAACTCATGTTGTTCTCAATGTGGGTTCTCAGTGTTATGCTGTAGTAATTATCACCGCCACTGTATTTAAATCTTATGAAGTCACCACAGATTTTAGGTGTAAATTTGAAGCTTATCAACAAATAAAAAGAAGTTGCTATTAAGGAACGAAGTCAGCTTCTAAGCCTAATGACAGTTGTGCGGTTAGATGTATTCACATATTATTAAAAACAAAAAAGAAAAGTAAACCGACGAAAAAATTGAAAAGATTGTAGATTTAATTCATCTTTGACGATAATACCTGTTCCTTCCTTGCTTATAATCTGGAACTTTCAACGTAACATGTCTCAACCTTATTTTTTGAAAAGATTATTCAACACAATAGCATGAAAATATTAAATGCAGGGATCTCTCCTTTATTGCATTTCCTGAGAACGTTTCAAAAGTGGTCAAAATGGATTCAAATATATATGGCGCAATCCCGGAGAAATCAAACGATAATTTAAAAAGAACGATAATAATATTTTATTACACTAACTTCTTTGGCTAACTTATATTTGCTAGTAACTAAGGAAGAGAAAATAATGGCCACTTAAGACAATATCTGAACAGCCGAGCTCAACCGAAAAATGCTTCATAATAATTCGGTATATGTTAGTAATTAAGAAGGCAAGCTTGTGGCTGTGAAAATATATATATATATATATACGTTACTTAAATTTCTCCAAGGATTAATACGCGATACGGTCTGCTCATCAATTTAATATTAATATATGTTTTGCTAAATAGCTATTTATTAAATGAAATTCACTATATGGACACGAATTCAAGACCATACACATCAAACTTATAAATGTTACCAGTCTCCATTCACAGTAAGAATTAGCTATAAATCATTTATTCTAAATATATACACTTTTCCTATTATGCCCTATCCTTTATACTGGGACTAGCATATAATTCTAATTAATGATATCGAACCCAGAGACCTTTTTATTCAAATGCAAGACGTAACTCGCTGCCTTTCGCCAAAATAAAGTCTTGCCACAAATCATTGACTCAATTGCAAATTGTCCCCGTTTGAAACAAGCTTTCTAGTGTACTGAAATAACTAAAGACACAAACAGTAAATACTCTGTCCTCACACTCTGTAATAATCGCGTTAAATAGAACAAAGAATTAACCAACCAGTATAGACTATTCCTCCGATATAAGCTTTTGTTTTTTTTACTACATTTCCCTCTATATTATTATTATGTTTATTATTTTAAAATAACATCCACAAAATTAGTAGTTTCCAGTCTTGAATAAAAGCAAGTAGCATTTTACAATGATAACTGTATCACGGGCTATAAATTACTTTTAGTTTTTAAACATGCTTCAACAAGAGTTCTAAGATACAAACGTTCATTTTGACTCAAAACCCTGATTCCGTACTTTCCCTTAATATTACCTGTGTTTCACTACAACGAGATCATCGTAGCAGCCAGATAGCTAAGTGACAAATTACGTCATCATGCGTAGCACATACGAGTTCATTTACTGGCGTGGCTTCCTACGAACACAGAAACAACTGTCTACGTAAGAACTGGTGGTTCGAAACAAATCTATCATATTCTCAGTGCCCAAAGCAAAAGGACAGTAAAGGATGCCTCAAGACTTTTTTTTAAACAATAAATTTCGCAACAAACCCTAGCGTCAAAAGTGCAAAATTGTTGATGTATATTAGGGATGGCCAGATCCGGATATCCGGACACTGGATCCAGATCCGAAAATTCGGATCTTTGGATCAGGATCCGAAATTTCGGATATTGAATGCGGATCCGAAATTCCGCGTCAGAAAATTCGAGTGTTCCGAATCAGGAAATTATTGAAAAAGAGATTTTCAATCCTATGCTTGAAATGAGATTTTAAGACACTTGTGGTATGTGATCGTGTGACAGCCTTTCGTTCTCTTCATTCTGTTGATATTCGGTTTTAGTGCCTTAATATATCACAATTACTCCAAATTTGATTAATTAAAACTGTCGACTTTGGTGAGAACAATTTCACTGTCAGATTCGATTCTAGTGGAAATACACGAGTGTGAACTTAGCAGGACCACATTTGAAAATTATAAATATTTACACACCATACGTTTGTACTGCGTTTGTACCGGTTTGTACCGTAAAAAAATTCGTTTGTACCGGTTTGTACCGTAAAAAAATTCGTTTGTACCGGTCTCAAATTCGAAAAAATCGAAAAATAAAGTGGTCCTGCTAAGTTCACGTTAACTTAGTAGGACCACTGATAAATTTCTACAAATTTGATGATTTTTCCCTTTGAATCGTTTGTTCTACGTTTGTACCGGATTGTATCGTAAAAAGTTTCGTTTGTACCGGTCTCAAATTCGAAAAAATCGAAAAATAAAGTGGTCCTGCTAAGTTCACGTGAACATAGCAGGACCACTGATAAATTTCTACAAATTTGATGATTTTTCTCTTTGAATCGTTTGTTCTACGTTTGTACCGGATTGTACCGTAAAAAATTTCGTTTGTATCGGTCTCAAATTCGAAAAAATCGAAAAATAAAGTGGTCCTGCTAAGTTCACGTGAACTTAGCAGGACCACTGATAAATTTCTACAAATTTGATGATTTTTCTGTACGAATCGTTTGTACTGCGTTTGTACCGGATTGTACCGTAAAAATTTTCGTTTGTACCGGTCTCAAATTCGAAAAAATCGAAAAATAAAGTGGTCCTGCTAAGTTCACGTGAGCATAGCAGGACCACTGATAAATTTCTACAAATTTGATGATTTTTCTGTACGAATCGTTTGTTCTACGTTTGTACCAGATTGTACCGTAAAAAGTTTCGTTTGTACCGGTCTCAAATTCGAAACAATCGAAAAATAAAGTGGTCCTGCTAAGTTCACGTGAACTTAGCAGGACCACTGATAAATTTCTACAAATTTGATTATTTTTCTCTTTGAATCGTTTGTTCTACGTTTGTACCGGATTGTATCGTAAAAAGTTTCGTTTGTACCGGTCTCAAATTCGAAAAAATCGAAAAATAAAGTGGTCCTGCTAAGTTCACGTGAACATAGCAGGACCACTGATAAATTTCTACAAATTTGATAATTTTTCTCTTTGAATCGTTTGTTCTACGTTTGTACCGGATTGTATCGCAAAAAGTTTCGTTTCTAACGGTCTCAAATTCTGAAAAATCGAAAAATAAAGTGGTCCTGCTAAGTTCACGTGAACATAGCAGGACCACTGATAAATTTCTACAAATTTGATGATTTTTCTCTTTGAATCGTTTGTTCTACGTTTGTACCGGATTGTACCGTAAAAAATTTCGTTTGTATCGGTCTCAAATTCGAAAAAATCGAAAAATAAAGTGGTCCTGCTAAGTTCATGTGAACTTAGCAGGACCACTGATAAATTTCTACAAATTTGATGATTTTTCTGTACGAATCGTTTGTACTGCGTTTGTACCGGATTGTACCGTAAAAAGTTTCGTTTGTACCGGTCTCAAATTCGAAAAAATCGAAAAATAAAGTGGTCCTGCTAAGTTCACGTGAACATAGCAGGACCACTGATAAATTTCTACAAATTTGATAATTTTTCTCTTTGAATCGTTTGTTCTACGTTTGTTCCAGATTGTACCGTAAAAAGTTTCGTTTGTACCGGTCTCAAATTCGAAACAATCGAAAAATAAAGTGGTCCTGCTAAGTTCACGTGAACTTAGCAGGACCACTGATAAATTTCTACAAATTTGATTATTTTTCTCTTTGAATCGTTTGTTCTACGATTGCACCGGATTGTATCGTAAAAAGTTTCGTTTGTACCGGTCTCAAATTCGAAAAAATCGAAAAATAAAGTGGTCCTGCTAAGTTCACGTGAACATAGCAGGACCACTGAAAAATTTCTACAAATTTGATAATTTTTCTCTTTGAATCGTTTGTTCTACGTTTGTACCGGATTGTACCGTAAAAAATTTCGTTTGTACCTGTCTCAAATTCGAAAAAATCGAAAAATAAAGTGGTCCTGCTAAGTTCACGTGAACATAGCAGGACCACTGATAAATTTCTACAAATTTGATGATTTTTCTGTACGAATCGTTTGTTCTACGTTTGTACCAGATTGTACCGTAAAATGTTTCGTTTGTACCGGTCTCAAATTCGAAACAATGGAAAAATAAAGTGGTCCTGCTAAGTTCACGTGAACATAGCAGGACCACTGATAATTTCTTTACAAATTTGATGATTGTTCTGTACGAATCGTTTGTACTGCGTTTGTACCGGATTGTACCGTAAAATGTTTTGTTTGTACCGGTCTCAAATTCGAAAAAATCGAAAAATAAAGTGGTCCTGCTAAATTCACGTGAACTTAGCAGGACCACTGATAAATTTCTACAAATTTGATGATTTTTCTCTTTGAATCGTTTGTTCTACGTTTGTACCGGATTGTACCGTAAAAAGTTTTGTTTGTACCGGTCTCAAATTCGAAAAAATCGAAAAATAAAGTGGTCCTGCTAAGTTCACGTGAACATAGCAGGACCACTGATAAATTTCTACAAATTTGATGATTTTTCTCTTTGAATCGTTTGTTCTACGTTTGTACCAGATTGTACCGTAAAAAGTTTCGTTTGTACCGGTCTCAAACTCGAAACAATGGAAAAAAAAGTGGTCCTGCTAAGTTCACGTGAACATAGCAGGACCACTGATAATTTTTTTACAAATTTGATAATTTTTCTCTTTGAATCGTTTGTTCTACGTTTGTACCGGATTGTACCGTAAAAAATTTCGTTTGTGCCGGTCTCAAATTCGAAAAAATCGAAAAATAAAGTGGTCCTGCTAAGTTCACGTGAACTTAGCAGGACCACTGATAAATTTCTACAGATTTGATGATTTTTCTGTACCAATCGTTTGTACTGCGTTTGTACCGGATTGTACCGTAGAAAGTTTCGTTTGTACCGGTCTCAAATTCGAAAAAATCGAAAAATAAAGTGGTCCTGCTAAGTTCACGTGAACATAGCAGGACCACTGATAAATTTCTACAAATTTGATGATTTTTCTGTACGAATCGTTTGTTCTACGTTTGTACCAGATTGTACCGTAAAAAGTTTCGTTTGTACCGGTCTCAAATTCGAAACAATGGAAAAATAAAGTGGTCCTGCTAAGTTCACGTGAACATAGCAGGACCACTGATAATTTTTTTACAAATTTGATGATTTTTCTGTACGAATCGTTTGTACTGCGTTTGTACCGGATTGTACCGTAAAATGTTTTGTTTGTACCGGTCTCAAATTCGAAAAAATCGAAAAATGAAGTGGACCTGCTAAGTTCACGTGAACTTAGCAGGACCACTGATAAATTTCTACAAATTTGATGATTTTTCTGTACGAATCGTTTGTACTCCGTTTGTACCAGATTGTACCGTAAAAATTTTCGTTTGTACCGGTCTCAAATTCGAAAAAATTGAAAAATAAAGTGGTTCTGCTAAGTTCACGTGAACATAGCAGGACCACTGATAAATTTCTACAAATTTGATGATTTTTCTGTACGAATCGTTTGTTCTACTTTTGTACCGGATTGTACCGTAAAAAGTTTCATTGTACCGGTTTCAAATTCGGAAAACGTGAACGTATCAGGACCAGAATTAGTGATGCACGCGAGACGAGACAAGACCAGAAATGCAAAATCTCGCCTCGTCTCGCAGCCTAAAATTTTGGTCTCGTCTCGTTTCGTTTCGCAAATGTGAAGTCTCGTCTCGCGTCTCGCATAAAATTTTGAGACTCATCTCGCGTCTCGCGCGAGACTTTCTCGCATGGTCTCGCAGTTTCGCATATATTCTGGGTCAAAATTTCGCAGTGTTATTCTATGGCTGTTAATGTATCATGATGTGATATTCTGTCCGAAGGCAGGTATTTGATCTAAAAGTCCCTTGGCAAGGTGAGTCCATGGTGGTTAGTGTTGCCACGAGACGAGACATTTCTCGTGTCTCGTCTCGTCTCGTAAACGAGACGAGACACGAGACGGGACAGAACCCTTTTAGACGAGACACGAGACGAGACAGACTACTTGTCCCGTCTCGAAAACGAGACGAGACGGGACGTCTCCTGAAATGTCTCGTCTCGTCTCGTGTCTCGAAAAGGGAAACGCGGCGAGAATGGCCAAGATTGAAATTGCCAGTGGTCATATAGATTGCAAAAGGAAAATCCCCTTTGTGAGAAAACATGTTGAAAAGCCTTCATAGAAAGGTGTTCTCTGTCTATTGAATGAAACAATCGTGATACATGAGCTTCCAGGAATATCATCCTTAATGTCTTGTCCCCAATTCCCCTTGCTGTAAACTGAGGAATTCTCATTTTTTTCATTTCTGGCTGGAATGATGACAAACAAAATCAAAGACAGGGAATATTTTTACAAGGTCAAGAAACCGAACTACCACCACCATCTATTCAATTTGAAAACTGGGTAAGGTCTCACTCATTACAGGCTGTAGTTGAAAGTTCTGGCTGAGATGGCGGAAGAGAACAGAACAGACTACACTTGTCTTTATTCTCTGGTGGCGGTATTCTTTTTGCTATATGAACCGAAAAGGCAATTGAAGTACGTCATCTTGCAACTAAAATTTTGTCTTCTCTCTCTCTCTCTCTCTCTCACACACACACACACATACACACACAAAAACACACTGTTACCATTTTACCAATCGCTCGCTTATTATACAGCAGTCATGTACAATTCACCTCTTCGTTTGGAAGGTGGGTGAAGGACAAAGAAAGCAAAGATATTATCGACGAACTCTTCAAATTGTTTGCTTTCAGCAAATTTATGATACTAACAATAACACTTTAGGTGAAGAGGTTTTACAGGTGGACCTTCGTTTTGTTACGCGGAATTGTTTGATCTGGCCAGAGTGTGAAATTGCCATCTATGTTGAGAGGAGGGGAATACTTCCCTTTCCTAGTGAATAATATTCATTAGGACCTGAATTATCATCAGAAATGGTTTCTTACATTTGGTATAATATTCATGGTACTCCGTTGAAAGCAGAAAATATCATGAGAATGATCAAAATTCGATCATTAAAGAACATAATTAACAGAAAAGAAATAGGATACCCAAACCATATTTTAAATCCTACTATAAAATGTATATCCTATATTTTTTCTAATTCCTTACTCCCATGAAAGTATCCTGGGGAAAATATTCTCTCCAATTTTTTTCAGACTGAAATCCTTTTATCCCGTACGCTTTGCCTTCCTGACACAATACGAAAAAACAAATGCTGTTAAAATCCATACACATGACTCTTCCGGGACTCAACCCAAGGCCTTGAAGCCGATAGTCTATCGCCGCAGACCGCTCGGCTTGGTATGAAGATGTACGATGTATGATTGCGAATAGATCACGATAATATAAGAAACTTTAATCCAAAATGGCCACCCAAAAATCAACTTTTTTTAGACTAGCTAATCTGGGTGTACTGTCATGAGTTTGTTACACAAACGGGGCAACCACCACATAGTAGCACACACACCGCGGTTATGGGAACAGATTTGAACCATGGAAGTGATGACTGGCCCCAAAGCATTCTTTCGTCCGATGTGTCGTTCAGCTCCCATTACTATGGCACTTCAAGTAGAGTTTACTGTGCAGTAACATATAAAGTTTCAATCAAATACTTTCCATTACTCAATAAAATTATTTGGTTCCGAGCTTTTTTTAAAAAAATAATTGCAACAAATCTGAACATGCTAAAATGAAAAGTAGTTTTTGGATTGGTATGGGTTAACACTGTGAACCCTAAAGGCTGGAATATATGAAATCAAAGTGTACACATATATCTATCTTTCTATTTATCTATATATCTTTCCATCTCTCTCTCTCTCTCTCTCTCTCTCTCTCTCTCTCTCTCTATATATATATATATATATATATATATATATATATTGTATCTTGATTAGCAGGGTGCAGCCTGCTATATTTTACTTTCGTTCCCATGGTATGCTGCTATATTTTTTACGAGACAAAACGAGACAAACGAGACGAGACGAGACGGGACGGGACACAACCTCTCGAGACGAGACACGAGACGGGACCAGCACATTTTTTCGAGACGAGACACGAGACGAGACATGCTTTTCACGAGACGAGACGAGACAGCCTGAAGTCTCGTCTCGTCTCGTGGCAACACTAATTGTGGTTTGCCATTGCTTTCCATGGGATGAATGTTCATAACATCCTAAGGAGACGGAACCTAGAGTTCAACATGTCTCCTCCGCTCCAAGTTAAAAGAAAAGTTGTGCTCGAATTTGATTGCTGGATCATTAATTTTCCTCAAATTAATAGTATAATTTACAGTAAAACCAGCATAAATTGTTGCTGGATCCAATATTATTTTCCAGCTTAGAGATCTCCAGCAATATTTTCCAGTATGTCATGCGGACACATTTTTGCCCCGAAAAAAAAGTCGCCAATGTAATTAGGATATAAAGAATATAACGTTTCTGTATATGTTTTTCTGGACTCATTGAACCAAACCCGGATCCTTTTACCATATCTATATGCAAATTTCTTCGTCTTTATTTTACCGGATTTCAACCTTGCCTTTGCCTGCTTCTAGTCCGAGTAATGCTCTAATGTCACGATATCCAAAATTGACACGGATTGTTCCCTTAGAATAGGTTTGAGCTTTCTTTTCAGAAAGTTTCAACTCTCTAGCATTAAAATTTGTGGAAGCAGCAGAGAAAATATAAAAATACGTTACTTGTGTCCAGTGGCGTAGAGGAAGGGGGAAGAGGGGCCTTCCCCCAAAGAAGTCCGACAATGCACTTTGGTACTTTGATGTTTGTAATTTTTATATATATTTTTATGTTTATATATTTTTTGTTTGTAATTTCTCTATAAGTACCTATAACAGCACTTGGGCACCACCCCAAACACACATCCTGGCTACGCTACTGAGAAGAACAGTGCTGCCATCTATTGTCGCATATCTCCCTCTACACCAACTACCAAGGAATAACATTACTTTGTCAATGGACTTGTAGATAACGCAATATGTTAACAATTGCGAGAACCAAAATATCCAGCAAACTATACTTGATACGAAAAAAGCTTTCTGGATCAATTTCCAGATCATACAGTTGAACTAACTGCAGTGCTCCGGAATATCAAAGCCTGAAAAGTTTTCGTTAACCCGACAGCACTTGTGTACCACATGTATTTTGATCCTGAGCTAAGTAAAATGCTGACCTTACAAGAACGCGGTTTCGTACTTCCTACTTAAACACCTCTGTTGTAGACCCATTTTATCGCTTGCTGAGATTCATTCTATCCGGAGGCATCTCACTAAAAATATTATGTTATTTTTGCGAGTCGGGCCAGGGAAAACTTTGACGAGAGGGGATTTTCCCGCCATCCCCCAACATTAATCGCTAGTAGTAATGTGAAAAAGACAGAAACAACAGAAATATCACATTTCGCAGCAATAGAGAGTCTTGTTCGCTTTTCAGACAAAAAACAGAAGTTCATGTATTCGTGCGCGCCCGCGTGTATGAGTTTGTGTCGCAAAATAAAGTCCTAAATCGATGTTGTAATAAATTTCCTATTTACAAAGCTTTTCTTTTTTAATGATGTTTAGAAACTAAAGGCGGCTTTATTTCTGAAAATCGACCTTGAATAATAATAAATCTCATAAAATGTCTATTGCCCCAATTACTTTTTGTTCCTGGAGGCATTAACGGTCAACTTAGAAAACTCAATAAATGTACAGCGGCGGACACTTCTAAATGGTACAGCCATATGGAGATTTACGGCTAAGGTGTACCATTTAGAAGTGTCCCCCGCTGTACAATCACTAAATATACAATTAAATGTAATTCATAAATGTTGCGAGATTGCGAGAAGTCTCGCGAGACTTCTCGTGCGAGACTTAACGGAGTCTCGTCTCGCATAAAATTTTCACTCTCGTCTCGCGTGCATCCCTAACCAGAATACAAATTTCTAGAAATCTGAAGATTTTTCTTAACCAATCGTATGTAGTGCGTTTGTACCGGATTGTACCGTAAAAAGTTTCGTTTGTATCGGCGTCAAATTCAAAACTTCCAAAAGTAAAGTGTTTTGCTAAGACAAAATGAGACATTCGTGTAATAGTTTTTGGAACAATTTTCATCATATTTTATTGCATCCTATATGTTGCTAAAACGCTAGGAGTCAAAACTATGATGCTAATTTAAAGATTAATTAATAATGTGTCGCTCGCGATTGAGACGAATCTTTTGAATACTTTTTTGAATGAGCGAGTGAGTCGTCTCTGACTAGAAATGATCGACAATTCTTTATGAGTCGTGATTCTTCGTGATTAATGTATTTTCAGGAGTCGTAGTTCTTAAGGAGACGTGGTTCTTCTAGGGTCATGGTCTTTGGCAGTCAGGTTTCTTTAGGAGTACGGTTTTGAAGGAGACACGGTAGTTTGGGATTGACAATATTTGTAGCATATGAATCTCGTACAGCCAGTAACAATATTAAGTATAGGTTGGAGCTTTTATTCTTTATACTAGTACCTCCAACCTATACCTTATTTTGTCTCTGACTGTATGTTGCTCATTCGCAAATCGCCTCTTGTTTCTTGATCTTCGTTGGTCCAATCAGTTGCTGTTTTGAAAAGATGGTTTCAATGATTCGTGCGCCTTCTCACCAGTGTAGGCAGATTGGGCTACAAGAAGCGGATTGGGCAATTTTTGATCCCAAAAGTTCCTACCAAAATTTCAAATTGGGCGACCCGTTACGTTTTCGACTACTTGCAATTATCTGCCAGTTTAACTCAAAAGAATACTCTACTTTCTTATTTTTATATTTGAAATTACAAATTTATATTATACAATAAAAAATTTGTTTGTTTAGTATCCTATTCACAATGAACAATAGCTTTACTGAAACTAACAGGTTTGATACTAGCTCAATTCTTGTTTTAGTAGATTTTAACCTCAAGATTTACAAGACCAGTCTTTTCTTGACTTTGTGAGGTAGTAGTATCACTGACCGTGTTCCTATCTCAGTTAATGCCCGACCTCACGTGAACTTAGCAGGATCACTTTACTTTTCGATTTTTTTTAAATTTGGACCGGTACAAACGAAAATTTTTACGGTATAATCCGGTACAAACGCAGTACAAACGATTCGTACAGAAAAATCATCAAATATGTAAAAATTTATCAGTGGTCCTGCTATGTTCACGTGAACTTAGCAGGACCACTCTATTTCGATTTTATCGAATTTGAGACCTAAACAAACGAAACTTTTTACGATACAATCCGGTACAAACGTAGAGCAAACGATTCAAACAGAAAAATCATCAAATTTGTAGAAATTTATCAGTGGTCCTGCTAAGTTTACGTGAACTTAGCAGGACCACTTTATATTTCAATTTTTTTCGAATTTGAGACCGGTACAAACGAAACATTTTACGGTACAATCCGGTACAAACGTAGAGCAAACGATTCAAACAGAAAAATCTTAAGATTTGTAGAAATTTATCAGTGGTCCTACTATGTTCAAGTCAATTTGGCATGACCACTTTATTTTTCGATTTTTTCAAATTTGACAACGGTACAAACGAAAATTTTTACGGTATAATCCGGTACAAACGCAGTACAAACGATTCGTACAAAAAAAACATCAAATATGTAAAAATTTATCACTGGTCCTGCTAAGTTCACTTGAACTTAGCAGGACCACTTTATTTTTCGAATTTGAGACCGGGACAAACGAAACTTTTTACGGTACAATCCGGTACAAACGTAGAACAAACGATTCAAAGAGAAAAATCATCTAATTTATAGAAATTTATCAGTGGTCTTGCTATGTTCACGTGAACTTAGCAGGACCACTTTTTTTTCGATTTTTTTGAATTTGAGACCGGTACAAACGAAACTTTTTACGGCACAATCCGATACAAACGATTCGTACAGAAAAATCATCAAATTTGTAGAAATTTATCAGTGGTCCTGCTAAGTTTACGTGAACTTAATAGGAGCACTTTATATTTCGTTTTTTTCGAATTTGAGACCGGTACAAACGAAACTTTTTACTGCACAATCCAGTACAAACGAAGTGCAAACGAATCGTACAGAAAAATCATCAAATTTGTAGAAATTTATCAGTGGTCCTGCTAAGTTCACGTGAACTTAGCAGAACCAATTTATTTTTTGATTTTTTCGAATTTGACAACGGTACAAACGAAAATTTTTACGGTACAATCCGGTACAAACGTAAAACAAACGATTCGTACAGAAAAATCATCAAATCTGTAGAAATTTATCAGTGGTCCTTCTAAGTTCACGTGAACTTAGCAGAACCACTTTATTTTTCGATTTTTTCGAATTTGACAACGGTACAAACTAAAATTTTTACGGTACAATCGGGTACAAACGTAAAACAAACGATTCGTACAGAAAAATCATCAAATTTGTAGAATTTTATCAGTGGTCCTGCTAAGTTCACGTGAACTTAGCAGGACCACTTTATTTTTCGAATTTGAGACCGGTACAAACGAAACCTTTTACGGTACAATCCGGTACAAACGTAGAGCAAACGATTCAAACAGAAAAATCTTAAGATTTGTAGAAATTTATCAGTGGTCCTACTTTGTTCACGTCAATTTGGCATGACCACTTTATTTTTCGATTTTTTCAAATTTGACAACGGTACAAACGAAAAATTTTACGGTATAATCCGGTACAAACGCAGTACAAGCGATTCGAACAGAAAAATCATCAAATATGTAAAAATTTATCAGTGGTCCTGCTAAGTATACTTGAACTTAGCAGGACCACTTTATTTTTCGAATTTGAGACCGGTACAAACGAAACTTTTTACCGTACAATCCGGTACAAACGTAGAACAAACGATTCAAAGAGAAAAATCATCAAATTTGTAGAAATTTATCAGTGGTCCTGCTAAGTTCACGTGAACTAAGCAGGACCACTTTATTTTTTCAATTTTTTCGAATTTGAGACCGGTATAAACGAAACTTTTTACGGTACAATCCGGTACAAACGTAGAACAAACGATTCAAAGAGAAAAATCATCAAATTTGTAGAAATTTATCAGTGGTCCTGCTAAGTTCACGTGAACTTAGCAGAACCACTTTATTTTTCAAATTTTTTCGAATTTGAGACCGGTACAAACGAAACATTTTACGGTACAATCCGGTAGAAACGTAGAGCAAACGATTCAAACAGAAAAATCTTAAGATTTGTAGAAATTTATCAGTGGTCCTACTATGTTCACGTCAATTTGGCATGACCACTTTATTTTTCGATTTTTTCAAATTTGACAACGGTACAAACGAAAATTTTTACGGTATAATCCGGTACAAACGCAGTACAAACGATTCGTACAAAAAAAACATCAAATATGTAAAAATTTATCACTGGTCCTGCTAAGTTCACTTGAACTTAGCAGGACCACTTTATTTTTCGAATTTGAGACCGGGACAAACGAAACTTTTTACGGTACAATCCGGTACAAACGTAGAACAAACGATTCAAAGAGAAAAATCATCTAATTTATAGAAATTTATCAGTGGTCTTGCTATGTTCACGTGAACTTAGCAGGACCACTTTTTTTTCGATTTTTTTGAATTTGAGACCGGTACAAACGAAACTTTTTACGGCACAATCCGATACAAACGATTCGTACAGAAAAATCATCAAATTTGTAGAAATTTATCAGTGGTCCTGCTAAGTTTACGTGAACTTAATAGGAGCACTTTATATTTCGTTTTTTTCGAATTTGAGACCGGTACAAACGAAACTTTTTACTGCACAATCCAGTACAAACGAAGTGCAAACGAATCGTACAGAAAAATCATCAAATTTGTAGAAATTTATCAGTGGTCCTGCTAAGTTCACGTGAACTTAGCAGAACCAATTTATTTTTTGATTTTTTCGAATTTGACAACGGTACAAACGAAAATTTTTACGGTACAATCCGGTACAAACGTAAAACAAACGATTCGTACAGAAAAATCATCAAATCTGTAGAAATTTATCAGTGGTCCTTCTAAGTTCACGTGAACTTAGCAGAACCACTTTATTTTTCGATTTTTTCGAATTTGACAACGGTACAAACTAAAATTTTTACGGTACAATCGGGTACAAACGTAAAACAAACGATTCGTACAGAAAAATCATCAAATTTGTAGAATTTTATCAGTGGTCCTGCTAAGTTCACGTGAACTTAGCAGGACCACTTTATTTTTCGAATTTGAGACCGGTACAAACGAAACCTTTTACGGTACAATCCGGTACAAACGTAGAGCAAACGATTCAAACAGAAAAATCTTAAGATTTGTAGAAATTTATCAGTGGTCCTACTTTGTTCACGTCAATTTGGCATGACCACTTTATTTTTCGATTTTTTCAAATTTGACAACGGTACAAACGAAAAATTTTACGGTATAATCCGGTACAAACGCAGTACAAGCGATTCGAACAGAAAAATCATCAAATATGTAAAAATTTATCAGTGGTCCTGCTAAGTATACTTGAACTTAGCAGGACCACTTTATTTTTCGAATTTGAGACCGGTACAAACGAAACTTTTTACCGTACAATCCGGTACAAACGTAGAACAAACGATTCAAAGAGAAAAATCATCAAATTTGTAGAAATTTATCAGTGGTCCTGCTAAGTTCACGTGAACTAAGCAGGACCACTTTATTTTTTCAATTTTTTCGAATTTGAGACCGGTATAAACGAAACTTTTTACGGTACAATCCGGTACAAACGTAGAACAAACGATTCAAAGAGAAAAATCATCAAATTTGTAGAAATTTATCAGTGGTCCTGCTAAGTTCACGTGAACTTAGCAGAACCACTTTATTTTTCAAATTTTTTCGAATTTGAGACCGGTACAAACGAAACATTTTACGGTACAATCCGGTACAAACGTAGAGCAAACGATTCAAACAGAAAAATCTTAAGATTTGTAGAAATTTATCAGTGGTCCTACTATGTTCACGTCAATTTGGCATGACCACTTTATTTTTCGATTTTTTCAAATTTGACAACGGTACAAACGAAAATTTTTACGGTATAATCCGGTACAAACGCAGTACAAACGATTCGTACAGAAAAAACATCAAATATGTAAAAATTTATCACTGGTCCTGCTAAGTTCACTTGAACTTAGCAGGACCACTTTATTTTTCGAATTTGAGACCGGGACAAACGAAACTTTTTACGGTACAATCCGGTACAAACGTAGAACAAACGATTCAAAGAGAAAAATCATCTAATTTATAGAAATTTATCAGTGGTCTTGCTATGTTCACGTGAACTTAGCAGGACCACTTTTTTTTCGATTTTTTTGAATTTGAGACCGGTACAAACGAAACTTTTTACGGCACAATCCGATACAAACGATTCGTACAGAAAAATCATCAAATTTGTAGAAATTTATCAGTGGTCCTTCTAAGTTCACGTGAACTTAGCAGAACCACTTTATTTTTCGATTTTTTCGAATTTGACAACGGTACAAACTAAAATTTTTACGGTACAATCGGGTACAAACGTAAAACAAACGATTCGTACAGAAAAATCATCAAATTTGTAGACATTTATCAGTGGTCCTGCTAAGTTCACGTGAACTTAGCAGGACCACTTTATTTTTCGAATTTGAGACCGGTACAAACGAAACCTTTTACGGTACAATCCGGTACAAACGTAGAGCAAACGATTCAAACAGAAAAATCTTAAGATTTGTAGAAATTTATCAGTGGTCCTACTTTGTTCACGTCAATTTGGCATGACCACTTTATTTTTCGATTTTTTCAAATTTGACAACGGTACAAACGAAAAATTTTACGGTATAATCCGGTACAAACGCAGTACAAGCGATTCGAACAGAAAAATCATCAAATATGTAAAAATTTATCAGTGGTCCTGCTAAGTATACTTGAACTTAGCAGGACCACTTTATTTTTCGAATTTGAGACCGATACAAACGAAACTTTTTACCGTACAATCCGGTACAAACGTAGAACAAACGATTCAAAGAGAAAAATCATCAAATTTGTAGAAATTTATCAGTGGTCCTGCTAAGTTCACGTGAACTAAGCAGGACCACTTTATTTTTTCAATTTTTTCGAATTTGAGACCGGTATAAACGAAACTTTTTACGGTACAATCCGGTACAAACGTAGAACAAACGATTCAAGGAGAAAAATAATTAAATTTGTAGAAATTTATCAGTGGTCCTGCTATGTTCACGTGAACTTAGCAGGACCACTTTATTTTTCGATTTTTTCGAATTTGAGACCGGTACAAACGAAACTTTTTAGGGTACAATCCGGTACAAACGTAGAACAAACGATTCAAGGAGAAAAATAATCAAATTTGTATAAATTTATCAGTGGTCCTGCTAAATTCACGTGAATTTAGCAAGACCACTTTATTTTTCGATTTTTTCGAATTTGAGACCGGTACAAACGAAACTTTTTACGGTACAATCCGGTACAAACGTAGAACAAACGATTCAAAGAAAAAAATAATCAAATTTGTAGAAATTTATCAGTGGTCCTGCTAAGTTCACGTGAACTTAGCAGGACCACTTTATTTTTCGATTTTTTCGAATTTGAGACCGGTACAAACGAAAGTTTTTACGGTACAATCCGGTACAAACGTAGAACAAACGATTGGTACAGAAAAATCATCAAATCTGTAGAAATTTATCAGTGGTCCTGCTAAGTTCACGTGAACTTAGCAGAACCACTTTATTTTTCAATTATTTCGAATTTGACAACGGTACAAACGAAACTTTTTACGGTACAATCCGGTACAAACGTAGAACAAACGATTCAAAGAGAAAAATAATTAAATTTGTTGAAATTTATCAGTGGTCCTGCTATGTTCACGTGAACTTAGCAGGTCCACTTTATTTTTCGATTTCTTCGAATTTGAGACCGGTACAAACGAAAGTTTTTACGGTACAATCCGGTACAAACGTAGAACAAACGATTGGTACAGAAAAATCATCAAATCTGTAGAAATTTATCAGTGGTCCTGCTAAGTTCACGTGAACTTAGCAGAACCACTTTATTTTTCGATTATTTCGAATTTGGCAACGGTACAAACGAAGCTTTTTACGGTACAATCCGGTACAAACGTAGAACAAACGATTCGTACAGAAAAATCATCAAATTTGTAGAATATTATCAGTGGTCCTGCTAAGCTCACGTGAACTTAGCAGGACCACTTTATTTTTCTAATTTTTTCGAATTTGAGACCGGTACAAACGAAACTTTTTACGGTGCAATCCGGTACAAACGTAGTAGAAACGATTCGTACAGAAAAATCATCAAATTTGTAGAAATTTATTAGTGGTTCTGCTAAGTTCACATCAATTTGGCATGACCACTTTACTTTTCGATTTTTTCGAATTGGAGACCGGTACAAACGAAACTTTTTAGGGTACAATCCGGTACAAACGTAGAACAAACGATTCGTACAGAAAAATCATCAAATTTGTAGAAATTTTTCAGTGGTCCTGCTATGTTCACGTCAATTTGGCATGACCACTTTATTTTTCGATTTTTTCGAATTTGAGACCGGTACAAACGAAAGTTTTTACGGTACAATCCGGTACAAACGTAGAACAAACGATTGCTACAGAAGAATCATCAAATCTGTAGAAATTTATCAGTGGTCCTGCTAAGTTCACGTGAACTTAGCAGAACCACTTTATTTTTCGATTATTTCGAATTTGGCAACGGTACAAACGAAACTTTTTACGGTACAATCCGGTACAAAGGTAGAACAAACGATTCGTACAGAAAAATCATCAAATTTGTAGAATATTAAAAGTGGTCCTGCTAAGTTCACGTGAACTTAGCAGGACCACTTTATTTTTCTAATTTTTTCGAATTTGAGACCGGTACAAACGAAACTTTTTACGGTGCAATCCGGTACAAACGTAGTAGAAACGATTCGTACAGAAAAATCATCAAATTTGTAGAAATTTATTAGTGGTTCTGCTAAGTTCACATCAATTTGGCATGACCACTTTACTTTTCGATTTTTTCGAATTTGAGACCGGTACAAACGAAACTTTTTAGGGTACAATCCGGTACAAACGTAGAACAAACGATTCGTACAGAAAAATCATCAAATTTGTAGACATTTATCAGTGGTCCTGCTAAGTTCACGTGAACTTAGCAGGACCACTTTATTTTTCGAATTTGAGACCGGAACAAACGAAACTTTTTACCGTACAATCCGGTACAAACGTAGAACAAACGATTCAAAGAGAAAAATCATCAAATTTGTAGAAATTTATCAGTGGTCCTGCTAAGTTCACGTGAACTAAGCAGGACCACTTTATTTTTTCAATTTTTTCGAATTTGAGACCGGTACAAACGAAAGTTTTTACGGTACAATCCGGTACAAACGTAGAACAAACGATTGGTACAGAAAAATCATCAAATCTGTAGAAATTTATCAGTGGTCCTGCTAAGTATACTTGAACTTAGCAGGACCACTTTATTTTTCGAATTTGAGACCGGTACAAACGAAACTTTTTACCGTACAATCCGGTACAAACGTAGAACAAACGATTCAAAGAGAAAAATCATCAAATTTGTAGAAATTTATCAGTGGTCCTGCTAAGTTCACGTGAACTAAGCAGGACCACTTTATTTTTTCAATTTTTTCGAATTTGAGACCGGTATAAACGAAACTTTTTACGGTACAATCCGGTACAAACGTAGAACAAACGATTCAAAGAGAAAAATAATTAAATTTGTAGAAATTTATCAGTGGTCCTGCTATGTTCACGTGAACTTAGCAGGACCACTTTATTTTTCGGTTTTTTCGAATTTGAGACCGGTACAAACGAAACTTTTTAGGGTACAATCCGGTACAAACGTAGAACAAACGATTCAAGGAGAAAAATAATCAAATTTGTATAAATTTATCAGTGGTCCTGCTAAATTCACGTGAATTTAGCAAGACCACTTTATTTTTCGATTTTTTCGAATTTGAGACCGGTACAAACGAAACTTTTTACGGTACAATCCGGTACAAACGTAGAACAAACGATTCAAAGAGAAAAATAATCAAATTTGTAGAAATTTATCAGTGGTCCTGCTAAGTTCACGTGAACTTAGCAGGACCACTTTATTTTTCGATTTTTTCGAATTTGAGACCGGTACAAACGAAAGTTTTTACGGTACAATCCGGTACAAACGTAGAACAAACGATTGGTACAGAAAAATCATCAAATCTGTAGAAATTTATTAGTGGTCCTGCTAAGTTCACGTGAACTTAGCAGAACCACTTTATTTTTCGATTATTTCGAATTTGGCAACGGTACAAACGAAGCTTTTTACGGTACAATCCGGTACAAACGTAGAACAAACGATTCGTACAGAAAAATCATCAAATTTGTAGAATATTATCAGTGGTCCTGCTAAGCTCACGTGAACTTAGCAGGACCACTTTATTTTTCTAATTTTTTCGAATTTGAGACCGGTACAAACGAAACTTTTTACGGTACAATCTGGTACAAACGGAGTACAAACGATTCGTACAGAAAAATCATCAAATTTGTAGAAATTTATCAGTGGTCCTGCTAAGTTCACGTGAACTTAGCAGGTCCACTTCATTTTTCGATTTTTTCGAATTTGAGACCGGTACAAACAAAACATTTTACGGTACAATCCGGTACAAACGTAGAACAAACGATTGGTACAGAAAAATCATCAAATCTGTAGAAATTTATCAGTGGTCCTGCTAAGTTCACGTGAACTTAGCAGAACCACTTTATTTTTCGATTATTTCGAATTTGGCAACGGTACAAACGAAGCTTTTTACGGTACAATCCGGTACAAACGTAGAACAAACGATTCGTACAGAAAAATCATCAAATTTGTAGAATATTATCAGTGGTCCTGCTAAGCTCACGTGAACTTAGCAGGACCACTTTATTTTTCTAATTTTTTCGAATTTGAGACCGGTACAAACGAAACTTTTTACGGTGCAATCCGGTACAAACGTAGTAGAAACGATTCGTACAGAAAAATCATCAAATTTGTAGAAATTTATTAGTGGTTCTGCTAAGTTCACATCAATTTGGCATGACCACTTTACTTTTCGATTTTTTCGAATTGGAGACCGGTACAAACGAAACTTTTTAGGGTACAATCCGGTACAAACGTAGAACAAACGATTCGTACAGAAAAATCATCAAATTTGTAGAAATTTTTCAGTGGTCCTGCTATGTTCACGTCAATTTGGCATGACCACTTTATTTTTCGATTTTTTCGAATTTGAGACCGGTACAAACGAAAGTTTTTACGGTACAATCCGGTACAAACGTAGAACAAACGATTGCTACAGAAGAATCATCAAATCTGTAGAAATTTATTAGTGGTTCTGCTAAGTTCACATCAATTTGGCATGACCACTTTACTTTTCGATTTTTTCGAATTTGAGACCGGTACAAACGAAACTTTTTAGGGTACAATCCGGTACAAACGTAGAACAAACGATTCGTACAGAAAAATCATCAAATTTGTAGAAATTTTTCAGTGGTCCTGCTATGTTCACGTCAATTTGGCATGACCACTTTATTTTTCGATTTTTTCGAATTTGAGACCGGTACAAACGAAAGTTTTTACGGTACAATCCGGTACAAACGTAGAACAAACGATTGGTACAGAAAAATCATCAAATCTGTAGAAATTTATCAGTGGTCCTGCTAAGTTCACGTGAACTTAGCAGAACCACTTTATTTTTCGATTATTTCGAATTTGGCAACGGTACAAACGAAACTTTTTACGGTACAATCCGGTACAAACGTAGAACAAACGATTCGTACAGAAAAATCATCAAATTTGTAGAATATTATCAGTGGTCCTGCTAAGTTCACGTGAACTTAGCAGGACCACTTTATTTTTCTAATTTTTTCGAATTTGAGACCGGTACAAACGAAACTTTTTACGGTGCAATCCGGTACAAACGTAGTAGAAACGATTCGTACAGAAAAATCATCAAATTTGTAGAAATTTATTAGTGGTTCTGCTAAGTTCACATCAATTTGGCATGACCACTTTACTTTTCGATTTTTTCGAATTTGAGACCGGTACAAACGAAACTTTTTAGGGTACAATCCGGTACAAACGTAGAACAAACGATTCGTACAGAAAAATCATCAAATTTGTAGAAATTTTTCAGTGGTCCTGCTATGTTCACGTCAATTTGGCATGACCACTTTATTTTTCGATTTTTTCGAATTTGAGACCGGTACAAACGAAAGTTTTTACGGTACAATCCGGTACAAACGTAGAACAAACGATTGGTACAGAAAAATCATCAAATCTGTAGAAATTTATCAGTGGTCCTGCTAAGTTCACGTGAACTTAGCAGAACCACTTTATTTTTCGATTATTTCGAATTTGGCAACGGTACAAACGAAACTTTTTACGGTACAATCCGGTACAAACGTAGAACAAACGATTCGTACAGAAAAATCATCAAATTTGTAGAATATTATCAGTGGTCCTGCTAAGTTCACGTGAACTTAGCAGAACCACTTTATTTTTCGATTTTTTCGAATTTGAGACCTGTACAAACGAAACTTTTTAGGGTACAATCCGGTACAAACGTAGAGCAAATGATTCAAACAGAAAAATCTTAAGATTTGTAGAAATTTATCAGTGGTCCTGCTATGTTCACATCAATTTGGCATGACCACTTTACTTTTCGATTTTTTCGAATTTGAGACCGGTACAAACGAAACTTTTTACGGTATAATCCGGTACAAACGTAGAACAAACGATTCAAACAGAAAAATCTTAAGATTTGTAGAAATTTATCAGTGGTCCTGCTATGTTCACGTCAATTTAGCAGGACCACTTTATTTTTCGATTTTTTCAAATTTGACAACGGTACAAACGAAAATTTTTACGGTATAATCCGGTACAAACGTAGAACAAACGATTCGTACAGAAAAATCATCAAATTTGTAGAAATTTTTCAGTGGTCCTGTTAAGTTCACGTGAACTTAGCAGGACCACTTTATTTTTTGATTTTTTCGAATTTGAGACCGGTACAAACGAAACTTTTTACGGTACAATCCGGTACAAACATAGAACAAACGATTCAAAGAGAAAAATCATCAAATTTGTAGAAATTTATGAGTGGTCCTGCTATGTTCACGGAACTTAGCAGGACCACTTTATTTTTCGATTTTTTCGAATTTGAGACCGGTGCAAACGAAATTTTTTACGGTACAAACCGGTACAAACGCAGTACAAACGTATGGTGTGTAAATATTTATAATTTTCAAAAGTGGTCCTGCTAAGTTCACACTCGTTGGAAATACTCGATCAAGAAGGTAGTAAATCTTTTTGATGCGGTCCTCCTGATGGAAATTTGTCCTTTGTTTTCTGTAACACTAGTCAAATGCTGGGATGAAACCTTAGTCGCAAGCCCAAACTTCTTCATTAGGCCCAGGCTGCTTTCTTTCCTAATTCATTCTGAGTTATTGTGGTTACTGAATGAGGCCATTTCCTAGAGTTGATGGGCTTGGCCATAGCTAATAGAACAGCCCATAAAATATAGATCAAATCAAATTAAGGAGCAACTGCCTTTTCTTTCTCTTGATGAGCTTTTTTTTTCTTTCTTCAACAATACGTTTCTCTGTGATCGTGTCACCCCAGTTAATGTTAAGAATTCTAGTAGAGGTGGTTCTAAATATGTGTGTATACAAAATACCATATGCAGCCTCGAGCAGTAACACGTATCTTTATAATTAGTAATCCACTACTATTAAGTCTGCATAGGTTGTATAAGGAGCTATATCATTCATTCAAACACATAGGCGGATCCAGGGGGGAGGGCGAAAGGTCGTTCACCCCTACTTAGCGTCACCATTAACAGTGTACTTTAGTAGTAATTTGTGACAATTTCAGATCATCTAAGTAATTTTTTCACTGCTACAGTAGCATCCCCAACCGCCCCCTAAGAATCCATCCGCCCCCTCCAGGAGCCCCTGCGCAAACATAATATACAACTCATTCAAGAGTACATTTTGTTGGCTTTTTAAACTTTTTATTTTAAAGGATTGTCATTTATAGTGGCTACTTATGCAATTTTGTCCATAGGTATACAAGCAATTTCCAGTTATTACGCAAATACCTTTATATACTTACTAGACTGCAGCTAGTTAGGGGCTTCGCCACTAGACCCCCGTTAATACGGCCTCGCACCACAAAAGCCTCTAATCATAATCAATTTAAAAAGAAATTTTTGGGGATTCGTCTCAATACCAAATTCCAAGCTCCTAACCTTCAGAGGTTCCCAGATGTCGGCATGTTATTATAATAATTACAATCCCCACCCTTTTTCCTTTCCATATCTTTTCTTTTCATTTTTACTAAAACATCAAAAAAAAAAAAACTGAAACACGTATTAAATTATTTACATTGAGAACTGCAAATACCAAATTTCAAGTCTCTAGCCATAAAGGATTGAACATATTAATAGAATAATTGTAATCCCCACTTAATTTTCTTCCCGCCCTTTTTCTTTCCTTCTGGGCCATATATTAAAAAAGTTGAAAAATACGTTCTAATTATTTTAAGTGAGGAGTCCAAATACCAAATTCCATGTTTCTAACCCTTTAAGTTTCCGAGATATAGGTATGTTATTATACCAATTGCAATAATTGCAATTTCCACCCCTTCTTACTTTCTACATCTTTCCTGCTCCTTCAAATTTAAATATCAAAAAACACTTAAACAAGTATCAAATTATTTTCAATGAGAAACCCAAATACCAAATTTGAAGTATCTAACGTCAAGGATTTCGGAGATATGGCCATTTTATTGAAATATTTCCCACCCCATTTCCCCCTTCTTCGTCGAATTTCCCAAAGTCCTTCCTTAGTGGTATCCTACGTCACAAATCCTATATACTGTCCAAATTTCAAATTTCTAGCTTACGCGATTTGTCCTGTACGGTGATCTATCACTCACCTACTGTCACCCAGAACTTTTCCCTTTTTATATAGAGAGATTTAAGATTTTATGGGAAAGCCACGGATTTTGTTCTAAGACCTCCAGTGTCTTAGAGATGTAATAGCTTTGCGGTAAACTTTAAGCAATCAACTGACTGATCTGCGTCGATATGTATTATGTAAAATACCGCTTATGATATTTATTTTGCTCGCAATAAAAAAAAAAAAAAAAAGATAGAAATTATGAAAGTTCAAATACATCCATCATTTTAGCGTAATGCTGCAGGAGTTCAGATCAGTGGATTAATCATAAGAGGCGACTGTATAAGATAGACTTCCAATGTGGCTCAAAGAAAATATGCAGCATTACTATGCAGTTTTTCAACCTTATAACTCAATCTGAAAATATTATCATAGGTCTCACAACAATCGAATTTTAATCCTTACTCAATTAATATATAACAAAAGGCAGATCTATACAACTACTGACTTGAGATGAAAGTGGCATACTCGTAGTACTTTAAAGATATACTAAAGACTAAATGATGGGGTGTGCGGAACAGTGGTCTAACCCCTAAAAATGTGAAAATGAGATTTTGATGTCATGTGTTGCCATTTAAATTGAATTGTCTTCCCACTATCTGAGTTAGATAAAATTCACCTAGTAAATTTTATATATATTTTATACATATGAATATTTTAGTACTGGTTCAGAATCTAAGGCCTAAAATATTCAAAACAGGAGTCCGAACTTCGAAATTTCGGATCTGGATCCAGGAACTGGATATCCGGATCCGAATCTAAGATCCGAAATTTCGGATCCGTACCCAATATCCGGATATCCGGATCCGGATCCAAGATCCGAAATTTCGGATCCGGATCCTAGATCCGGATCTTATAGGATCCGGATATCCGAGATCCGGATACGTCTGGCCATCCCTAATGTATATAAATAGGCTACACTAATTGACTGACAGGTTTCAAGCTCAAAGTATGATGTTAAAGGTAGGAATCAACCAATAAGATTTCACCAAATATAACTTCCTATCAATGTCCTTAGATCTGTGGTTCTCAACCTAATTTTTATCACGACCCCTATTTTATCACATGCTCTTACCACCGACCCACTTATAGTTTCTGGTTTGTAATAATCTTGTCTGGGATTTTTAGTATACCTATTGCAGAAATCTCAGGATATTAATCTTTCTATAATAGCAGAATTCGTTTCTTATATAGAGCAGCGGTGGTTCATTGGTAGAGTGTTGACCACTGGTGCATGGGGTCTTTGGTTCGATCCCATCTCTCGCCAAGTGAATTTTGTGGTGGACAAGCATCATGTTCATGGGTTTTCTTGGGGTGCTCCTTTTCGTCTAACTTTCTTGATTTCACCATATCCATCATTTCTCATCATCACTGTCTCCTCTAGCCTAACCGACATAAACGTGGGACGTAAAACTAAAAGATTTCATTTCACTTCATTTCTGATGCGCCATACTGTTTCAAACTAAATGTCGTTTGAAAACCCTTACTTTGCATCAAGTGATAAAAAAATACAGTGATTTCTAATTTAGATCTAAAAAAGTTGAACAGTTGTAAATTATTGGGTATTTAAAAAAATATCTGTTTTCTTTGTTTTTGAAAAGATTATTGTAAATATATTAAGAATATGTAAGTAAATTATTTTGGATGCAATATTTTTCTGTTCGTTCTTTATTCAACCTCCTTCAAAGATGTTTTCTATTGAAACAAAAATTAGCTCTCCGAACAGAACTGTCTAAAAAAAAAAGAAAAAGAAAAAAAGAAAGCTTTCTGGAATTGTTTCCTTCTTATCTATTTTGTGTCCTTTACAGCAGAGGAGAAATATGATGGTTCATACTGAATTGTTTTCTGGTTTTATTTTATATATTGTCTATTTCAAATTTAGATAAATTTAGAACTGTATTACGATGGGAAGTTAGCATAGTTCTAAATATATCAGGATTTGAATTTGTCAATGTTGAAATAATTCTAGAAATTTTATACTTTGAACCACCCACCAAGCGAAGTAGCTGAAGTGGCAGAGCGTTGGCTTCGCATTCGGGAGGTCGTGGGTTCGAATCCCGCTGCCGACCATCCTGACTGAAGCAAATGCTGGGATGGTACCTACTAAACTGGCCCTGGAAGATACCTTCCCAAATCCTTTCCATTGTTATTGTTGTTGTTGAATATCCCGTGTAAAATTGCCTCTAAGCTGTATCTGGTGATTGTTAAATAAATAATTTCTACCCCAATCGACTCGTGAGGAACTGTTCTGAGAAACAAGATCCCTGCAAACGGATATGACCAAAGTAAAATTTGCTTTTAATTTACAAAATATATAACATTAATGTATTGGAAAAATATTATGAAGCTTAGACATAAAACATCTATCGCCTCTACAAAAAGAAAATGATTAAATCTCAACTTGGGCTGAAATTTGCTTCCGTGCAACCACCTCTAATTTTTTTTTTTTAACAAGAGTTTCATTCCCATCCAATGGATGGGCGGGCCGTAGAAGGCAACACCTTCTCTGTGGCCAGAGATATTTTCAACTTTTGGAAGTAGATGACATGGAGAATGATTTCAGGCTATAGAATAATGTGGATTGAAGTAAGGAACTAATAGCAAATCAAGTTGACGAGGATCTGTAAGAGGTGGCTATTGTGTTAAAATGTTTCTTGGGTACATGTGCAGAGGTTATGAGCAATATATATGTGGATTTCGGTGGTAGATACGGCGGTCAGGATTATACTGATCTATGGCTTCGGTGCATTCGTATATTGCTAACAGATGATCCAGTGGTGGGTAGGCATAGCGTGGTACAGCAGGAACTTGGTCTAACAGCTCATGGACAATGGGATGTGCCAATTGGATTCGTGTCGCTATGTAGCGTTGGCGTAGATGGTAGAGGTGTGGCAAAATAGTTGGAAATTGCGCACGACGATATATTTCAGCAGTGGGAGTATCGAAAGCGAGAGAGTAGGCCAGACGTAAGGCATGTCTTTCGAGAACTTTCAGACGTTCATAGTAAGTTGGTGCTGCTGATAACCAGGCAAGATGTCCATACGTGAGAGCTGGGCGTACGAAGACTTTATATGTTAGCAGTAGAAGTTTTGTATTAAGACCCCACGTGGTGCCTTTAAGGTTTCGTAAAAGGTTCAAACGGCGCCGGATATTAGCTTCCAATTGTTTTAGATGAGGCTTCCAAGTAAGATGTTTATCAAATATTACTCCCAGATATTTGAGACTGTTTTGAATTGGGATTGGAGAGTCAAAAAGGGTTAAATGTAGACGTTCCGGATTGCGACTGTTACAGTATTTATTGCGTTTGAGCCCAAAGAGAGTCATTTGAGTCTTAGTGGAATTCAGCTTTAGCTTCCATTTCAGGCACCATGTAACTAGTTTGTCCAAAGCTGGTTGTAGGAGTTGATTAATGCGATCCACTGAAGATCCCAATGCGACATAAGCGGTATCATCAGCAAATTGTAAGGCATAGAGTGGGGGCTGAGGTTGAGGCATGTCGGCTACATAAAGAATATATAATAGAGGAGATAAAACAGATCCTTGGGGCACACCGGCGCGGAGTTGAAAGATGCGTGACTTTGCGCTGTTGATCTGAACGAAAGCCTGGCGCTGATGTAGAAAATTTGCTATTAATCGGACATAGCTGTGAGGAAGCAGACGTTTGAGTTTGTAAATTAACCCCTCATGCCAAAAAGTATCAAACGCTCTTTCAATATCAAAAGAGATCAAAACAGATGGTAAACGCTTATTAAAATGGTTGACAAGTAGTGTAGAAAGTTTGAGTAATTGATCAGCAGTGCTATAGAGTGGACGGAAACCAGCTTGAATAGTTGGTAGTTTGTTCGTGATTTGTAGATAGTGATGTAGCCGTTTTACCAGAAGACGTTCTAGGTTCTTGCTAAACACGTTAGTAAGGCTAATGGGTCTGTAAGATGACACAGCAGTTGGATCTTTGCGAGGTTTTAGAAAGACCACAATTTTAGCAAGTTTCCATGTAGTTGGAAAATAGCCTGTAGAGAAAATAGTTGTATACAAAGAAGCAAGTAAGACTAGAAACGCCACAGGTGCCTTAAGCAGTTGACGATACGTAATTGAGTCTGCCCCCGGAGCTGTGTTGCGACGGCATTTAAGAACAGCTGTAATATCATCTGATGTTATTGGAGCAGTGAGCTGATTTGTGGGATCAAGGTGGTAGTTGAAATCAGGTTGAAATGATGGCTGCACTAGAGAACCAGCGTGTGAGATATGGGTATCTGTAGGACAAGTGAACAACGGTGTAGTGTGTGGAGTGAAGACTCCCTCAAGATATGCAGCGAAAGCAGTTTCCTTTTCTTCATCCGTCGTTGGTACTTGGTCAGCACATATGATGGGGTATTGTGGGCCCTGTTTCTGGAATGTGAGACGTTTAAAGGTATTCCAGAATTTAGTAGGATTTGTTTCTTGGCGCAAAGCATTACAGGAGGCACGCCAGTCTAGTCGTTTGCGGGCTACTATGTAGCTCTGGACCGTTCGTTGGAATTGACGATGGAGAAGAAGAAATCGGCGGTCATGTGTGCGACGAAACTCTGTTAAATACTCGTGTGAGCGCCGGAGAAGATCGAGGGCGCGTGCTGGTAAACGAGGTCTAGATGATTTGGTGGTACATTTAGGAACTGCGTAATCCGTAGCGTGAGAGACTATGTCAGTCAGAGTATGTGAGAGTGTTTCAATAGATGCAACTGTTGTGAGAGTAGGTGCAGTAGCCGGCAGATTTTCGGTAATATAAGTGCTGTACTGATCCCACCGAGCTTTGCTAAAGTTATATCTGGGTGTGCGTGGTGATGCAGATGCAGTGGATGTCAGACGTGGAGTTATAGAGAGAAGTATTGGGAGATGATCACTACCTATGGAACCAAGGACATCTATAGTAGTAAGTGGTAACAGATTATTGGAAATGATTGCCACGTCGGGACTAGTGTCGCTTTCCGGACGAGTAGGATGCGGCAGCTGCAGTAAAGAACTATGGGTAGTTTGGAGGAAATCATGAAAGCGTTGTTTCTGAGCTGCTGTACGAGAATGGTAGTTGATGTCTGCTAAGAAGATGTATGTTTTAAAGTTGAGATCTAAGTATGTCAGAAAACGATACGGAAGTGGCTGTGTAGATCGAACATAGGTGGTAGCGATGGTAATAGTAGTAGCTGGAAAATAGAGTGTCTGTATGACGTGTTCGGGATATTGCCCGGGAGAAGGTGGTATGATATGGCGCCGTGGAATAGAATGCTTAACGGCTATTGCTGCACCACCACGTGCGATGTTTTGTGGCAGATCAGAGCGTATGAGATGATAACGTGGAAGATAGAAGCGGTCAGATCGTTTTAGAAAGGTTTCGTTAAGAAGGATGCTATCTGCATTGTGCTGAGTTGCTAAAGTTTCTAGGAGAACTCGGTTGGTAGGTAGCGAACGAATATTGCAGAATAGCAATGTAATAGTCGTCCTTCTCTGACCTGAATTCATGATGGGTGTCTGTATGAAAATGGAAGTAGGTTGAGAGTCCGGAATATGTAGCTGCCATGTGGAGCTGGAATATATCGAAGGCGGCTTTAGTTGCATGATTTAGTATAGCCTCACGCTGGAAGGGAAAGGCATTTTGAAGAACGATAGTGATAAACTTCAAAATACTTTCCACAGTAGGTTGTTTTTTTTTTTTTTTTTTTTTTTTTTTTTTTTTTTTTTTTTTTTTTTAAGGTTAAGCCGATCAAAGGGTTACGCCCTTTCTTCGGGACGAGGATTATAGGTATGGGGAATTTTCTTTATTTATAGTGGGCATTGAGGGTTTGGAGCATTATTTTATTTTATTTCATTCTTATTTGTGGGCATCTTTTTTTTATTTTTTATTTTTTTTTTATTTTTATTTATTTTTTTTTTATTTTTTTTTTATTTTTATTTATTTTTATTTATTTATTTTTTTTTTGTTTATGAGAGATGAGGTGAAGTGCAGATGGACGTCACAAACACGAGGGTATATGTTAGTATGGACGAGTGAATGGTTATCTTCTGCCCTGGGGCGTCACAGGGCTGATGTAGACAGATGAAGCCCGCTGCTAGCAACATTGATGGAACACTAGTGCAGAGATGGATAAATGCATGGACTAAGATGAGGTGGATGATAGATGGCAAAGTCGGCCTTTTGAGGGTCATCGTCGTCTAGAGTGTTATAGTATAGAGTGAGAAGATGTTGGAGAGGAGTGGCTTGATGACGTGGGGGCGTATCATGTATTATGTCCTGTTGAAAGGTGTCTAGGAATATCGGATTTCCGTCTGCAATGACTTTTGTAATATATTTAGTGCGAAGTGTTTCTAAGTATGGAAATATTGTTGGAAAGTTGATTCGGCGATAGAGGTCGGCAGTCGGTGCTGGTAGTTTGATACGATAAGCAAGTCGGAGAGCATGTCTTTCGGAGATGGCGAGTCTATTATATAGTTCATCTGGGGCAGAGATCCAGCAGATATGGCCATGTGTGAGAGCAGGTCGGAGGAATACTTTGTAAGTCGTAATGACTGTGTCGGTATGTAAGCCCCAGGTTGTGCCCACTAGCCGTCGAAGGAGGTTTAAGCGGTTCGTTGCCTGTGATCGGATCTTTTGTAGGTGGGGTTTCCAACTGAGTTTAGAATCAAAGATGATCCCAAGGTAAGTAACTTGTGATGATGGGCGGATGAAAGTGCCATTTACATTAATGTGAAGAAGGGAAGGATTGCGATGGATTCGTGATCGGCAACGAGGTGGGAGAAAAATAAGAGCTTGCGTTTTGAGAGAATTGATAGTGAGGCGCCATTTGGAACACCAGGAGGTAAAGGCGTCAATTGCCTGCTGAAGTGTTTTATTTATGGTTTGAACAGTATTAGATGTGGCAAGAAAAGCGGTATCATCTGCATATTGGTATACTGAGACATTTGGTGGGAGAGGGGGCATGTCGGCGACATATAAAATATATAGAAGAGGTGAAAGAACAGATCCCTGAGGGACGCCACAGTGAAGAAAGATCGGATAGGAAAGGGATTGGTTGATATTGATATAAGTCATACGATTGGAAAGAAAAGAAAGTATACAGCGGATGTATGAGATAGGAAGATTGAGAGAGTGAAGCTTTGCGATGAGGCCGGCATGCCAAACTTTGTCAAAAGCCTTCTCCAGATCGAACAGTAACAGACAAGATGGTTTTGACGTATTATAATGATTTGTTATAGCAGTGGTGAGGCGCAGAAGCTGGTCAGAAATACTAATATGTGGGCGAAAGCCGGCTTGATGTAGAGGGATGAGATTATGGTCGGAAAGATGAGTATGCAGACGGCTGACTAGAATGCGTTCAAAGATTTTGCTAAGGACTGATGTTAGTTGGATTGGTCGGTATGATGAGAGTGCAGTAGGAGGTTTGTTTGGTTTGATGAAAAGGAGAGTTTTTGAGATTTTCCATTGAGGAGGGTAAAATCCGGTGCGAAGAATGAAGTTGTAGATGGTGGCGAGAAGTGAAAAGAGGATGGGAGGAGATGATTTGATGAGTTTATAGGTAATGTGATCAAAGCCGGGGGCTGTGTTTCGTTTTGATCGGATGGCGGAGGAGATATCTTCAGGAGTTATGAGATCGTTAAGAGGAGAAGCGGTAAGTTGGTGGTGAAGATTGGGTTGAAGTTGAGGAGCGTTCGGGTTTGCGAGATGTTCCACACGGCGTGTGAGAGTTGGATGAAGTGGTTGTATGGTTGGGGTAAAAATGTCTTGAAAGAAAGAGGCGAAAGCATTTGCTTTGTCAGTATCGGTTTGAAGCGGATTGTTATGTGAGATGATTGGGTATGAAGTATGACGGGTTTTGCCAGTTAACTGATGAAATTTTTGCCAGAATTTGGTAGGGTGCGAGGTAGTGGATAGAGTGTTGCAGGCTGAGATCCAACGTTTTCGTTTGTAGGCATCTAAGTAATTGTGGAGCATGCGATTCCAGCGACGATGATGTGTTAATGATATAGGATTACGTGTACGTTGGAAGTCACGGAAAGAGCGTCTGGAAGCAGCAACGATAGATTGATATTGTGGAGGTATTGGAGGTTTGTGCGGATGACGTGTACGAAGAGGGATGTTGTTTTGGGTGGCTGTGTCAAGGGATGTTGTGATTTGATCCACAAGGTTATAGAGTTCTTCCTCAGTAGTGGGCTTTTGTAGATTTTGCAATGAAGTTGTGAGGTCGGTTTGAAAATTAGCCCAGTTCGCATGTGTGTAATCAAAGAAGTGAATTGGCGGGGGTTGTGTTTTGGGGTGTGTGGTGATAATAAGGTCAAGGAGTATCGGAGCATGATCGCTGCCGAAAGGTGTTAGAACTCTGAGATTGTGAATAGTAAGAGAAGGAGTACTGATCACTATGTCGGGTGAGGTATTACTGATTGGGCGTGATGGCGATGGGAGATGATGGTAGTCGACGGCTAGAATATTAGAAATGTAGTTTTGAAAATGTTGTTTCTCTGTCTGAGGACGACTATGAATATTGATATCTGCCATGATTATATAATGTCTGAACGTATTGTCGATGTATTGAAAAAATTCGTAGGGAATAGGGTGGCCTGGTCTGACATATATGGTGCAAAGAGTAATGATTTTTGTGCGAAGATACAGTGTGACTATGGAATACTCTGGGAGATCATGTGGTTTGGGGAAAGTATGAGGACGCACAGGTATAGTATGATAGGTTCCAATTGCTGTGCCACCATTAGCTCGTTGATAAGGTCTAGGACAGTCATGACGTTGTAATTGAAACTGCGGAATGCGGATATAATCAGTAGGTTTGAGATAAGTTTCATTTAGGGTAAAAGCTTGTACGTTTTCCGCTCGGAGAAGTTGTTCAAAAACTGTTTTATGAGTAACAAGAGATCGAATATTAAGAAAGAGGAAGGTGACTGCCATGGTGATTGATAACATGAGAAAGGTTGTGTGGATGGGTTTTGTATTTACAGAGATGGCCATTCTGGATCTGTTTTAGTAGAAGTTATGGAAAAGTGAGCATGTGGTCCTGTATAGGTGGCAGAAAGTTGTAGGCCAAATAATTGTTGGGCGATTTGGTCGACCTGCATAAGAATATGTGGTCGTAAGAAGGGATGGATATTTTGTAGAATGAGCGTCGTGAAGCGAAGCAAGTCTTCTACTGTGACAGGTTCTCGTAAGGAGTTTGTAGGAGTTGTAGCGGAATCGGTAGTGCGGATTGGGACTGAGAGTTCAGGTTTGTCAGTTGGTGGAGCAGGTTTTTGGTGGCATTTGTAACTGTAGGTTGGATGCTGTTGGTGGCAGGTATTACATAGAGGTGGTTTTTTAAGGTTGGGGCAATTGTTGGTTGTATGGTCTTCATTGCAATGTCCACAGCGGGGTGAGTTAGGACAGTTTTTTGTTAGGTGTGAGGCATATGTTTGGCACCGTTCGCAGCGGATAGGAAGTGGTGGTGAAGTGCGAGATGGTTCTACTCTGTGTCGTCTGCGATATATATAGGCACCATTTTGAAGCAGATCGTCTACTGTGTCTTTGGATGCTGTGAGGACTCGAACAAGATAGGTGGGGCCTGACTGACACTTGATACGAATGCATTTATGGATTTCATAACATTCGAGACGTAATTCGTCAAGGATTTCTTCGTCAGTATAGGCCGGTGGAACGCCTTTTATTACTACTGAAAACATGGGCTGACGTCTAGGTGGTGGTGGTTGCTTTTTTCTGGTTGATGCTAGAGCTTGAAGGTTGGCTTTGTCGCCAAAGATGTGAAATCCTGCTTTATTTCGAATTGTAGTAGAGAAGTTTTGGTCTGGAGATTTGATGATGATTCCGTTGCGAGTGAAGACTATTTCAGATACATTGGCTCTTGGATAGTATTTCATCAGTTGAATTAGGATATGTTTTGGAGTTGAGTATTTGGTATCAGCATTGGTAAGAAGAAAATTGAAAATCGGTGGAGATTGGTTTGTAGCAATGTCCATATTGTGATCATCTATGTCACTATCGGATGCTTGACTGCAAGGAGATCGTGATCGAGTTTCTTTCTTCTTATTTTGTGACTGTAGTGTATCACCTGATCGCTTTTGAGAATTTGGACCCGTTCTGGGTTTGGCCCCCTTGCACTCCATCGAGTTCAGAGGGGACACACCCACGGATCTTGAAGACTGCGGTATGGCCGAAGCCAGTACAACGTGTTAGATGTAAGTAGAATGAGAAGAGAACAATAATGATCAAATGCAGATGTCCAAATAAGATGAGGTGACGTGAGATGATCAGTGATGATGATGATGGGATCCACCCTCCAGTACTGAAAAGTACTGTCAATCCCAGTGAGAGCGTATGCGTGCGAATCTCAATTGTGCGTATGCTACACAATATCCTCGGTGGCACGTTAACACTTCCCAGCTAGGCTAGGCTTGGTACAAAAAGCAGCTTGTGACGTATGGTACGTCAAGCTGGTGAAAGTCAGTAGGTTGTGGTAAGATGCTTAATATAAAAGCTAGTAGTAATTATATAACTAGGGCCACCCTACTGTGTTATGTCCTCAAGAAGGAATATATTATAACACAGATATAAAGATAGCACTATGTGGACAATTGTTATATTTTAAAATTGTCGGATAGGCCCTTCAACTTCTTTTATCTTTCTATCTGATTAAATGTCTTAAAAGTTTTAGAAGAAATTCGTGCCGCCATCTAACGGTATATTTTCAACTATTATTTTGATTACGATTATGTATTTTGATTACGATTGCCTTTATAGTATTTGCATTTGTTAAATTTTAAAATTGTTTTTATAAAGGTTTTGTTAATTTTCCTTGAAGTTTAATGTTACTAGTTAGTGGTCAGCAAATGCAAGACCAAGACCAAGACCCGGGTGGTCTTAGGCTTGCTCTTGATCTTGGTCTTGGTCTTGCATGCAAGAGTCTTGCAAGTCTTGCTTTTAAGAAATCTTATGATTTTCAAAGGTAAATTTAACTCTGGATATAAGGGATAATAAACTCTATAACGCGCCAATAGTAACGGAAATATAATGTATGTTTCTAAATGTAATACAGTTTACTTTCGTGTAAGTATGATGATAAGTTACAACATAGGCGATAACCTTTATTTTTTTTTCAATGAGTGACCACCACCACTACACATAAGATAAATTACAACGTCCTGCAATATTTTTATATTTTTTAACAGATCCAACATTCCACTGGTTCCCAAACTGGAGAGGCTACCCCTGAGACGCATAAAACAAAATCAAGACAGCACAGATTACTGAAATACCATGAACAGCAAAATTACTTTTACACTTTAAAGGCGTCAGATATTTTTCTTTTCAACCACGATTAGTTAAAATTTGTATCAAACAATTTTCCAACTGAACGTTGAAATTTTGTTTTACTGATTCTAATATGTACTATATTGGGCATAAACATGGACACTACGCCAAAGGGATTTAAAAAAAAAAATGGAGTTTTTCGAAACATGGGCATGGAGAAAAAAGAAGAGAATTAACTGAGTTGAACGGAAAACGAATGAGAAGGTATTAGAAATATTAAAATAGCAGTAGGTGAAAAAAGAAGAATTTTAAATCTAATTAAGAGGAGGAAGAGGAACTGGTTGGGACATGGGCTTAGGAGGAACTGTATTATGGGGAACGTGTTAGAGTGTGTGGTGGAAGGAAAAAGAGGGAGGGGAAGAGACTGTATTTGAAGGAAGGTATTAAAACAAAATTGCTACTCCAAGACGAAGAGACTAGCTGAGGACCACCGTACATCGAAGCTTCTCAGTTAGAGATGCAAGGGCTCGGAAAAAAACGGATTTTTTGAAAAAAAAACTCGGTTTTTTCTGCTCTGCTTTTTTGCTTGGGAAATTTTGGGCTTTTTTGAAAATTCTGTTTTAAATTGATAAACCAGATTTTGTTTCGCTTCTCTATAACACAAAAAGTCATTTAATTAGTGGTTGATGCCGATAATAATATTAAACCTCGAAAATAAACCATGAATTTCGAAAAGATATTTCACACAGTTTTACTTTTCAACATATTTACATTATGAATTCCAAAGGATTAACCAATGTATATAATAAGATTTTTTTAACCTCCTACATACAAAAGTAAGCAGGGTTGGCAAGAACCATGGTTGTTTTGAAAATGCCAAAAACACGTTTTTTGGGGGGAGTTTAAACTAGGTGTTTTTGGTTTAAACCAGTTTTTTGGAGTTTAGATATTTTGCTTTATGTATTTATATTACATATTGACAGAAATAAGTTTGTTTCGCCTTGGTGTTATTATGCAACAACGGAGTTATGCTGGAAGAGGTGACATAAGCTTAAAGAAGTCCGGTCAGTAAATTTCTTAAATTGAGAAACTCCCGCCCTAGCCACGGGAAAATCCCGTCATTACTCTAAATGTAAAACAATAACGGAAAAATCCTGTTATTGCTTTGCATGTAAAATTTAAAGGTCAACGTGTCATAATCAGTACGCTAAAACTGAGGTATTAAATTACAAATTTAGTACGTACATATCATTGAAAGTACAATCCAATCTAATGTTGGAAGCTACGTAGGCAATCGATAAATTTTGCCAATTTATATCAACATATTTAAGCAACCTTGGCTTCTTTATAAAACAACAGGCATTCAGGCATGCGGAAATATACAATTTAGTTTCGTTTTGTATGTTCAGGCTTAACATCCTTACGTAATACCGAGGTTATCAAGGAGAAGACTTTCGCTTAAAGTTACATCCGAACCGCTACTTTGTTTACGCATGAAAGAAGGGTTGTGGTTCGACCGAGAATTGAACATGGGACACCTTGATTAAAAGGTGAAAAGGAAATAAAACTAAAGCAGATGGTTTGATGTGGGAAACGTCACCATGAAGTTCACACGATTCGCATTTTTCGTTCTTTTTATTTATTTATTTATTTTTGGTTTAAACCAGTTGTTTATTTAAAAAAAAGAAACAAAACAGCTGGTGTAAACCAGCCAATCCTAAAAGTAAATACTTCCTTTAAAAAAAAATACTCAAATAAGTAGCAAAATTATATGTAGTATTTTTACTTCAAAATATTCCATACCCTCTTTTTGGAACAAAATAAAATTAAAATAAAACATAAGAAAAATACTTAGATTTATATGATACACTTAAAGGCTGCACGTCTAGAGCTTTTGGTTTTGTATATTCTTGAAATTCTACAGTTTTATATAAGCACCATCACGGTTTACTCAGTCCTCAAGTTTTCTGTTATTTTAACAAGAGGGATTGAAAAAATGAAGGGTGTGAGGTAAGAACATGGTAACCCACAATTTTACTATTTTAAGAAATTAGAAATTTTCTGCTGCACAATCCATTTTGAAAGTCGGAAAGCTGATTTTTCACATAAGACTATACATGAAGGATTAAACGAAGCGGTATGCGTTGCTGTCTATCTGGTGCTGCATAACTCAGCAATTGAAAATTTGTTAGTCACCATGTTCTTGGCTCACACCCTTCATATCTTTATGGAACTCTCCCCACCTCACTACCACCACCCCCCAAAAAAAAAACGGACTAAGGAATATATTTAAGTTAAATACAACTGCACAACAAATATGACTGAGTGGAGCTTTTGCGCTTCTATCGGGAAGTCCGGCATTCAACTCAGAATTCGACCATTCTGACAAAACTTTTCTTCATTCCGTCTATGAAGTAGAAATAGTGCGTTTACTGTGAGTTGGCCGACTTCATTTCTTATTGTTTTTAAATCGTTATTATTACTAATTACCAGCAGTGACGGGTTTTGCGAAGGTTAGGGGGACGGTCTTTCGGACTGAAGCCTGTTCCCCAAAATTACGGAATGTCTAAAACAAACGAAATATCTATTAGTTATGCCTTTACTCATAAACTTTAAGGTCCCGTCAAATAAAAATTACGAATGTTTAGAAAAACTAGACTTTACTAAGAAAAAAAAACCTCCCAAAATACTTTTCTAAATCCGCCACTGATTCTCAGTATAAAATGGTCTTAGAGGTTGTATCCGGAAGATTATCTCTAAATATATAAACGAAACGAAATACAGTATTAGTTATGCCTATACTCATAAACTTCAAGCTCCTCCCAAATAAAAGTAGGATATTTTAGAAAACGAAACAATCAGAGAAACCCGTCCCAAAGTACGTTTCTAGACCCGCTACTGATTATTTGTATAAATTAGTATTCAAGGTTGTATCTAGAAAATTATTGCTAAATCGTTGCACAGCTACAGTATAACAGAAATGTGGAAGTACGGTTAGACGGATATATTGAAAAACGTACGTTTTGACGGATATATAGAAAAACGTAAGTTTAACTTTTGCGCTAGAAGCTAGAGTACTAATCTCTTAAAAATGAAACACAGATGACAAACTGAAATGATCCCGAGAAGAAAAAAATGCCGATAGCTCAAAAGTTAAAGTAAAGTTAAATAGCCTCTAAAATTGCCCTCAGATACTACATTCTTCATGTTAGCTTTAATTCGTAAAACATGTGCTCCATCAATCTTGATAGTGAATTTTAGAGCGAAATATGGCATTTAGGTCATGGAATTGTTATCTAACTATAGAATATACTATAAGAAAGCTATTTAGACAGAAAAATCATCAAAATGAAAAAAGCCAAAATTTCCAAAATTCTCGTTTTTCTCCCCCAAAAAAAGCCGGCTTTTTATGTGAAAAAACCATCGATTCAAAAAAGCCGGATTTTTTGCATCTCTATTCTCAGTTGCAGAAGTGACCTCCCAGACAACACGTACGTGTATGAAACATGTGCTTATCCATGCATAAGCCGTACATGTGCACATGTGCATTTGTGTGGATGATGAACACATACATAACCCGTGCATAATCCGTACACGTGAATTTACGTGGATGAAGCACACATACATAACTCGTGTATGTGCACATGTGCATTTGCGACGCGTGTCAAGTTAGACCAAACACCAACACCAAAACGACCGGAATATATCTCAGAATTATGGGCTAATTATGGGCTAATTAGTTGCCCTAATCCCCATTTTTGGGCTCCTACTGTTTAGCGGGAAATCGGATTCAAAATGGGTAAGTCTAGCTTGATATCAAGCTAGAACCCCCCCATACGGTTAAAATAGTCCGATCGAAAAAATTCAAACGCCAGAATTATGTTCTATTTATGGGCTAATTAGTTGCTCTAATCTCAATTTTTGGGCTCCTACTGTTTAGCGGGAAATCGGATTCAAAATGGGCGAGTCTAGCTTGATATCAAGCTAGAACCCCCCATATGGTTAAAATGACCGATCGAAGAAGTTCAAACGCCAGAATTATGGGCTAAATAGTTGTTCTAATCCCAATTTTTAGGCTCCTACTGTTTATTGGGAAATCGGATTCAAAATGGGCGAGTCTAGCTTGATATCAAGCTAGAACCCGCCATACGGTTATATGATCCGATCGAAGAAATTCAAACGCAGAATTATGGGTTACTTATGGGCTAATTAGTTGCTGTAATCCCAATTTTTGGGCTCCTACTATTTAGCGGGAAATCGGATTCAAAATAAGCGAGTCTAGCTTGATAGCAAGCTAGAACCCCCAATGCGGTTACGGTTAAAATGGTCCGATCGAAGAAATTCAATCGCCAGAATTATGGGCTATATATGGGCTAATTAGTTGCTTTAATCTCAATTTTTGGGCTCCTACTGTTTAGCGGAAAATCGGATTTAAAATGGGCGAGTCTAGCTTGAAATCAAACTAGAACCCCCTATACGGTTATGGTTACGATTAAAATGGTACAATCGAAGAAATTCAAACGCTAGAATTATGGTCTATTTATGGGCTAATTAGTTGTTCTAATCCCAATTTTTGGGCTCCTACTGTTTATTGGGAAATCGGATTCAAAATGGGCGAGTCAGGCTTGATATCAAGCTAGAACCCCCCATTCGGTTAAAATGATCCGATCGAAAAAACTCAAAGGCCAGAATTATGGGCTATTTATGGGTTAATTAGTTGCTGTTATTCTATTTCTTGGCTCCTAATGTTTAGCGGGAAATCGGAAACAAAATGGGCTATTTTTGGGTTGGTTGGTGCTCTAACTCCGAGTTTGAGGCTGCTACCGTTTAGCAGGAGTTCTTCATCAAATTTTGGGATTTGGCTTGACTTCTAGCTATAAACCTATTTTTATAAATAATCAAATAATTAAAATGCCGGAATTATGTGTTATTTGTGTGCTAATTAGTTACTCTAATGTTGATTTTGGTTCTTCTATCGTTCGCAAGAAATCGTATGCAAGGTTGGTATTGATTTCTAGATAACGTGGGATGATAATTACAAAGTTGCAGGGAGAAAACGTCGATGTCTATTAACTGAAAATTGATTTATATGCATTCTCCGCGAATGCAAATATATATATCTACTAGTAAATTTATGAATTGTCTTTTCACGTTTATATGTTCAGTATGTCTGGAAGTAAGTAGTGTATATATAGAATTTATATGGCGAAATATCATATTGTTTTTTAAATATTTTTTTTTGTTTTGTTTATAGGAAATGCCTCTTCGTCGCTGATGGGGGCCGCAATGGCACAGAGGTAGAATGTTTATCTCTTGCGCGCGTGATCCCTAGTTCGATCCCAGATTGTGGCAAGTGGTCTTTGTGGTTGACAAACACCGTGTGCTTGGGTTTTATCGAGATTCTCCCGTTTCCTCACACTTTATTCATTCCACCATTTCATTCATTTCTTATTATCACCTTCTCCCTTAGCTTCTGTTAATAGGGGTCGTTAAACTAAATGTTTCATTTCCTCCCTGTACTTCCATTTTTTTTTTAACATTTGTTGAGGCTTTATCTTTCCAAGAAATATACAGGTAATCTCGCCTATGATAAAGATATTGTATAAAACATAACTCTACTTGTAATAGTTCTCAAGAGTAGGGTAAACATTGTGATCCACAAGCATGTTGGATTATTTTTTATTAAGCTAATTAAAAGTGGAAAAGTAAAGTCAGAAATGCCTTTTTCTGTAGGCATGGTACAGAAAAAAAACAAGACCATTTGAAGATATTCTTTATGATTATTATTTGTCCATTGTTATGCAAAGTTTAAGTTATATTACGAGGCTCATTCCGAATGTAATGCCTCCTTTTTGTGTGTGTATATGTTGAGTGATCTATAAGCTAACGCAGACGGTGATAATAACAAATGAATGAAATGGTAAAATGAATAAAGTGGTAGGAAATGGGAGAACGCCGATAAAACCCAAGTACATGGTGTTTGTCAACCACAAAGCCCAATTGGCGCTATCTGGGATCGAACCAGAGATCACACGAACAAGAGGTAAACGCTGTAGCACTGTGCCACTGCGGCCCCCAGCAACGGCAAAGAGGCATTCCCTTTGACAAAAAATTGATTTAAAAAATAAAAATACTTCACTATATAAATTCTATACTTACATTATTTACTTCCAAACATAATGAGCATAAACACGTGAAAAAAGAATTCATGGATTTACTAGTAGACATATAAATTTACATTTGTGGAGAGTGCAAATAAATCAATTTTGAGTTAATAAACATCGATGTTTTCTCACTGCAACTTTGAACGTATCATCCCAACTTATCTAAAAATCAATACCAATCTTGCATGAGATTTCTTGCTAACGATAGAAGAAAAAAACTCGACATGATAGCAACAATTTAGCAATACAAATAACCCATAATTCCGACGTTTTAATTCTTTTGAACGGACTATTGTAACCCTAGGTTTATAGCAAGAAGTTAAGCAAAATCTCACAATTTGATAAAGAATTCCTGCTATAAGGTAGCAGCCTCAAACTCGGAATTACAGCATCAATTAGATCATATTTCTGACATTTGATTTTCTTCGATTCGAGATGTCTAGCCTTATGGAGGGTTCTTACCTGATGTCAAGCTAGAATCGGAGACTTTGATTTCGATTTCCCGCTAAAAGGTAGGAGACCAAAAATTGGGATTAGAGCAACTAATTAGCCCATAAATAGCCCATAATTCTAACGTTTGAATTTTAAGGATCGGACCGTTGTAACCGTGTTTTTTTTAGCTTGATGACATGCTAGACTCGCCCATTTTGAATCCGATTTCTTGCAAAACAGTAGAAGCCCAAAATTGGGATTAGAGTAACTAATTAGCCCATAAATAGCCCATAATTCTGGCGTTTGAATTTTTTCGATCGGACCATTTTAACCGTAACCGTATTGGGGGTTGTAGCTTGATATCAAGCTAGACTCGCCCATTTTGAATCCGATTTCCCGCTAAACAGTAGGAGCCCAAAAATTGAGATTAGACCAACTAATTAGCCCATAATTCTGAGATATGTTCCGGTCGTTTTGGTGTTGGTGGTTGGTCTAACTTGACAGGCGTGCATTTGCGTGGGATATGGACACGTATATAACCAGTGACTAAGTCGTGCATGTGCACATGTGCATTTGCACGGATAAAACACACATTTATATAACCCGTGCCTAAGCCGTTACTTGCACATGTGTATTTGCGTGGATGAAGCACACATTTATATAACCCGTGCTTAAGCAATTATGTACACATGTGTATTTGCATGGATTGAGTGCACGTACGTAACTAGTGATGGGTTATTCTCGGGAAGATATTTTTCGGGAATATTCCCAGGGAATATTCCCGGAAAGATTCCCAAAATGGGAATTTATCCGGAAATGTATGTACAATCAGAAAGAAAATTGCATTCTATTACTATATATTATGATTTCAAAGTTGAATTAATTTTTATATCACAGCATATTATTACTGCTGTCCACAGAGGATTCTTTAAAATGTATATTCTGAACGGTACTATGTTACTTTATTAACACTTTATTGTATTTAGAGAATACGCATAAATGTATATTTATTTACAATATGTTGTATCAATTAAATATGTGTGAAAAAATTATATAGTAAATTATATAGTAACAGTTTAAATTTATATGTAAGTGGATTTGCTCAACTTGACTCTATTACTGATATTATAAACACATTAAATTTATAAATGTTATAAACCAATTAGATTGGGTAAATGCTAGAAGATACATGTCTCATCAATTTTTCAACATTTGCGCATACATATTTTTATGTTCACAAAATTTTGAAGATACTTACTTTTCTTTATATTTTAGCACGTAACATTGCCACATACGACCTTTCATTCTACTTATATCTCGAAATTCTATACGTTAATTCATATGTAAAACAAATCCGAGTACTTATTCAAGAATTTGAGTCAGAGAGAGGAGGCAGACCGACGTCTATTACTAATGGTGGTTCAGAGTTTATTAATAGCACTTCATCTCTATTTCTACATAATTCTTAAATTACTTTACAAAATGGTTTCTTTTCATCATTTGTAAATTAGTACTATGTTAATTTTGGCTGTTCTTTAGCATTGGGGGCCAGCTTTTGCACCTACTATTTTACGATATTCTATTCCGATGAGGTTGTTTTATGGTTTCATACGTTAAATTACGTTACCAACATTAAATTCAGACAGCATTGCAGAGCGAGTGTTAGCGAATGAAGGCGGCTTAGAGCCCCCATGGCACGTTGTTTTCTTCCACTTACCTTTCCGTTTTGTATAAATCCCCTACTGCCCTAAAAAAATGTGTTCGATACTTTCTTGACTACTTGAGCATCACTATCAACTTATTTCTTCCGTAAATCATCCCACTTTTTGCTAGTTTTGGTCCCCCAATACTAAACAATTACCTTACTGTTTAGTGCAAATGGAAATGGAACTTTAAAAATCATATTATTAGTTATATAAAGTACCGTCAAATAATTTTAAATTTTTTAATCTTCAAATTCTTTAAAACCTAGAAGTAAATCATAATATATTAAAATAAAGTAATTAGTCATATGGTTCTTATAATTTGGAAGATAAAGTAAAGAAATGGAAATAAATTCCTTCCCGGGAATTTATAGGCCAAGGAAAAAAACGGGAATATTCCCATTTTTAAATTCCTTCCCACCGGGAATATTCCCACTGCCCATCACTATACGTAACCCGTGCTTAAGCCGTTATGTGTACATGTCCATTTGCATGGATGAAGCACACATTTATATAACCCGTGCTTAAGCCGTTATGTACGCATGTGCATCTGCATGGATGCAGCGCACGTACGTAACCCGTGCTGAAGCCGTTATGTGCACATGTGCATTTGCATGGATGAAACACACATTTATATAACCCGTGCTTAAGCCATTATGTACATATGTGCATTTGCATTTATGCAGCGCACGTACGTAACCCGTGCTTAAGCCGTTATATGCAAATGTGCATTTGCATGGATGAAGCACACATTTATATAACCCGTGCTGTAGCCGTTATGTACACATGTGCATTTTCGTGAGTGCAGCGCACGTACATAACCCATGCTTGAGCCGTGTATGTGCACATGTGCATTTGCGAAGATGAAGCACATTTAAATTACCGGTGCTTAAGCCGTTGTGTGCACATTTGCATTTGCACCGCTACTGCACGTGTGTATGAGACGTCCATAATACCGTGCAAGTGTATACCCGCGACTTACCTAGTCCAACCTGCGACTTATATAATCTCATCACATTCCCCGACATCACGTTTCATCTCGAATCCCTTCGTCAGAAGTTCATCACAATCCGCTATAATTCTCACCAGCTCTTACTCCTCGATACAATGCACTATCATGCTCTTCATCCTGTTCGTCCTCGCTATGCCTACTCCCCACTCAGTCTGCTATTCACTCTCTATTGCTATACACTGCCACCTGAGCACCCAGATTTACTGTTACTCGACGACTATCAAATTCATGCTCATCTACCTCTCGTATTTCCATCATTTTCTGCACAGTAAGTCCTTCTGTCTCTAACAGGGCTCCTTATGTCTTCATCAGCCTAGTGTACTTTCTAAATATAATAAAGTGTTAATAAAGTAACATGATACCGTTCAGAATATACATTTTAAAGATTCCTCTGTAACCATATGCTGTGATATAAAAATTAATTAAACTTTGAAATCATAATATAGTAAAAGAATGCAATTTTCTTTCTTCTTGAAAATAAATTCCCGGATTATTCCCATTTTGGGAATCTTCCCGGGAATATTCCTAGGGAATATCCCGAAAAATATCTTCCCGGGAATTTAACCCATCTCTAAGTGAACCGAGAGTTTTGGTCAGGGGTTCCGTGGCCCAGGCTCCAGATCAAGACGAGCCATTTTCTTTTAAAAAAAATCGTACGAGGGGGATCTCAGGGGGGCGTTTACTTGAACCGGCTTGGAAACTAGACAAATTTGACCGAGAGTTACCAAATTTTAGAAACGAATACCCTTTTCCAGGCTCCAGACCAGAGTTAAACGTTTTTGTCAAAATTCGAACCAGGGGTCTCAGGGGACGTTTACTTACACATGTAAAAGTAGTAGAAAATGACCGATATTAATGTCGAATTTAAGTTTTCGCGGTCGTTGAAACCAATGTTACACTTCCATTAACGATGACTTGCAAATATAGTTACAATTATATGCTGGCCTAGAGTGAGCAGGGGGAGTGGGGTATACCGTGACATGTAAAAAATAGCCCCAAATGACCGATATTAGTATCAAATCCAAATTTTTCGCGGTCGCTGAGATCAATGATGATAGGCCTACTCCAACAGGCGTTGACCCCGTGCGAAGCATGGGTATATTCATCTAGGGTGTATAATAAAATATATCATAACACAGCAATTAGTAATATGGTTTATTAATTAAAGACACGTTGAAGTATGAACATATAAACGAGGAAGAAGTGCGACTGGCAGAAGTGAAAAAAGTTGGAGCGTCAGACGTACATCACATGAAAGATTCTTCTGTGTACACTCTAAATACAGGTGAGGGTGGTGAGGTGATTTTAGTTTAGCGTCCCTTTCAGCAGCGAGGCTATATGAGACGTGGACCTACTGATTAACGTGGAATCCGAACCACATGAGCTCCCGCCGGGAATCGAACCCGGGTCTCCCACACCAAAGGCGCGTACGCTAACCGCTTAGCCACGGAGGAGCTCACTCTAAATACAGTACCCACTATTTCAGAGGTACAAAACAACCGTTTTGTACCCATGAATTTAGCAGGTACAATGTACCTGTGACTTCTTAGGTACAAATATTTTTCATGGGTACTAAAGTTTCTAATTTCATGGGTACAAAACCTAATTTCATGGGTACATGTACAGTCAGAAACAATATTAAGTATAGGTTGGAGCTATAATATTATTACTCACTACTCTCGTACAATAAAAAGTCGAGGTGGTGTCGCAATTTTTGCTCGCTCTTATATACATGCAACTGAGATTGACGTTCGGAATTTTTGCGTCGAAATGCATTGCGAGGTAGTCGCATCAAAACTTCAAGAGTTTAATATTTGTATTGTGTGTATCTATAGGACCCCTTCTGGTGATTTAGGAATTTTCTTTAAAAATTTTGAGAAACTTCTAGCGAACTTACGTAGAAAATTTAGTAGTGTAGTTATCTGTGGGGATATAAACATAGATTGGTTAAAGAATTCAACTGATAAATCTAAGTTTCAAGATATGTTAAATTTATATGAACTACAAACTATTATTAACGTACCTACTCGTCAAGGAAAGACAGCTATCGACCAAATTATTATTCCAAAAAATAATCTTAAATGTTTGTTTGAAGTTACTGAACTTGGATTTTCTGATCATGAAGCCATTTATTGTAGAATACCTACCGAGAGAATAGTGAAGGGAAGTCCGAAACCGATAACGAGAACAACAAGATTATTTTCAACGGAAAATATAAATTATTTTTGTTTTCTATTATCTCGTGAATCTTGGAATCCCTTGTACGACTTACCTAGTGCTAATGACAAATTCAATTATTTTGTTGATGTTTTCTTACATAATTTTAACATAGCATTTCCATTACAGTTACGGAAAGATCTTAATAACATGAAAAAGTGGGTCACGCAAGGAATAAAAGTTTCAAAGCAAAAGCTTATATATTATCATAAACTTAAGAAAACCTGTGTTAATTTACCAGCTAAAGTTATTTCCCATATAAAAACATACAAAAGAATATATCAGAATGTTATTCGAACAGCCAAAATAATCCACAATGACACTATAATACACGGATACAAAAACAAAATGAAAGGTGCGTGGAACGTAATAAACAATTCATCAAAGACTGTTCCAATGCGCGAAATATCACAAGTTAATTATAGAAATAATTCTTTTGCTGATCCTGCTGCCATTACTGAAGTCTTTAATCAGTATTTTCTTAATACGAATTTACCACCTGGAAAGTTGGATCTCGCTGTAGAGTCAAATATTCCATGCAACAAACATAGTATGTATGTAACTCCGGTAACTGAAGAAGAATTGTTGGACTGTATCAAAAGGCTTTCTAGTACCCGTTCTGCAGGTATAGATGAAGTCGCATCCCTAATTATAAAAAAGAGTGCGCATTTAATAGTGAAACAACTATGCTTTCTTGTAAATGTATCATTTGAATCAGGCGTTTTCCCCGATAGATTGAAGACTGCAAAAGTTATACCTTTGCACAAAAAAGGAAATACTTATGATGTTCAAAACTATAGGCCTGTTTCTATTTTGTCTGTTTTCTCGAAGATTTTTGAATCACTAATGTTATCGCGCTTGAGAAATTTTATATCCTGCCATAACCTAATCTCGTCTTCTCAACATGGTTTCCAAAAAAACAAATCAATTGATACAGCGTTGTTTAACTTTATTAAAGAGGTTTCTACAGTACTTGATAAGGGAAAATATGCAGTAGGTTTATTTGTTGATTTCTCCAAGGCATTCGACAGTGTTCAACATTCTCTTCTACTGGCAAAACTCCAGAAATATGGTATTAGGGGTGTAGTACATGAATGGTTTCGCTCGTACCTGACAAACAGAAAACAAGTAGTAAAAATACAAAATATAATTAACAATAAACAAGTCACATTTTCATCCACAACTGCTACTATCTCTGCTGGTGTTCCTCAAGGCTCAATTCTTGGGCCAATTCTTTTTTTATTTTACATAAATGATCTTGTTCAATATATGTATCCCCAACATATTGTACTATATGCTGACGATGTAAATGTCATAGTAACAGCGGACAATACAGTTGAACTAGAAAGTAAATTAAAACAAACTGTGGAGCGTTTGATAAAATGGACATCTCAGAATCAACTGCTGATAAATGCAAAGAAAACAAAAGCACTAGATTTTCATTACTCATGTACACCTCGAACAGTACCAGCCATTGTGATAAATTCAACTGATGTAGACTATTCAAAATCCACTAAATTTTTAGGTGTAACAATAAGCAATAGGCTTACATGGGATGCACATATTACTGAGCTAAACAGCAAATTAAGTCGTATCTGTTTTGTCATTTATAGACTACGTGGTTCAGTGTCAAAAGAAACTTTGCTGTTATTGTACTATGGTAAGTTTCAATCATTGTTAAATTACGGCATAATTTTCTGGGGAGCCTCCTATTCCAGTGTTACTACTTTTCGTCTACAGAAAAAGGCAATAAGATCTATTTTTAATCTATCACCAAGGTCCTCATGCAAAAGGGTCTTTCAGTCAAATAAAATTTTAACTGTGCCTTGTCTGTACATATACAAAAGTATCATATATGTAAAGAGAAATGAAAGTAGTTTTCTTCATGTTGACGATGTACATTCATACAACACACGACAAAAGAATAACATATTCACAGCATACCAAAACTATGCGTGCACCAAAAGAAGTGTTCTTCCTATGTCCGCTAAGTTGTTTAATAAGCTCCCAAGTTATTTGAAGAATATCAAAAACATACGAAATTTCAAAAATGAACTATTTAATTTTTTGTGTAACAAAATGTATTATCATATTAATGAATACTTGGGTGATAGTTTGTAAAATAATGTAAATCAATTATATTGAAATGTCTTATTATTATTTGACAAGTCCTATGTACTGGTCTTTGACCAATAATGTACGACATGGATGAATAAACAATGAATGAATAAATGAATGAATGAATGAATATACCTTCAACCTATACTTAACTTAATATTGTTTCTGACTGTGCCTATTACATGGAGCTGCAGTGGCTCAGTGGTAGAGCGCTCAGCTCTGTTGCATGGTGTCCCTGGTTCGACTCCAGCTCGCGCCAAGTGAACTTTGTGGTGGACAAACACCGTGTGCGTGGGTTTACTCGGAGTTCTCCCATTTCCTCCCACTTTCTTCATTCTACCAGTTCATTCATTTATCATCATCGCCGTCTTCTTTAGTCTAGCCAGCATAACCGTGGAACGTAAAACTCACTCTGATTAACGTAAATATGCTATAAAAAAAGTGATGGTTCTGTATAAAACTTAGGTGGGCGCGGGAAAACTTTTGTAGCGTGAGTCTGTTGCCCATTTCACAAGTAGAAATATTGGTTTAATCTATTAAAAAAAAAAAAAAAAAAAAAAAAACTTAGTGGAAACAAGGGTCATGTGATGCATCACCTTTAAGCCTAGATTTCAATAGAAATTCAAAGGCGAAGTCAGATCTTCAGTATTTGTACCCTGCTACTTTTCAGCGATGACTTTATAAATGATACTGAAATTAGGAACAATATGAAACTGATTACATAAACAGTAATAATGAAAAACTCACTTTTTCAATGAAGTTCTCATGAAATACTAGCACAAAATGAGGTGGGCTCCTTTTTCCATTTAAGATTATTTTCAGACAAATCCAACAGGGCTGCCTCCAAAATGGCCTACAGAACACATTATACTGCTAGAAATTTCTCGCATCCACCTAAACCAATTTACAATTATACCTCTTTCACTTCAGAATATACAGTAATCAGGGTGGCTCTAACTTTGACTTACCTTGTATCGTACCATACATGAATATACCTTGTATTTTGTTCCTTATTGCTCCTTGTATTGTTCCTTATTTTAAACACAAATATTTATTTGATTTGAAATGTTTGAATACATTTTATATTAATAATAAAGTACGGCCATTCGTCCTACTGGAAGGATGCGCTTCCTGATTTAAAAATGGAGAATCTGTCCTTCCGGAAGAATATGGAACTCCTATAAGAGGTATTCTGCACAAGAATGAATATCAGTGTGATATTATCCATCAAACATCACCTTTAGTGAACGAACAATCGTTTTCTTTTTCCCTAAGATTGGATGCCATACAGAACTGAGACTTCCTTTTCCCTTACTGATGCTTTCTATGCTGCCACAAATATACAAAGTCCTCGTAACTGTGGGCAAATATTGTAGTACCTTTTGGACGTTGAGTCTTTCCTGAAGGATGTTTAAGTTACAAGTTTTCTGATGAAAATAATGAAAATACTTAAAAATGCCATCGATGATATTTTCGACATCAAAGCTCTGCTTTTATCAACCCAAATAAAACAACATAACAGCTGAGCAATGCAAATACCTTTCATTAAAATTTAAGTTTTAGTTTTTAATAAAACTTATTTTCTTTGCTCAGCTGTTATTTTCTTTTACTTGGGGCAAAATGCCACATATTCTTCTTCAAACTGTGGATTAGGAATGAAGAAAGAATACTTCAGTTTGCGCGTGCGGACTCACACCGATTAAAGCATCCCAAATTGAATAAAGCAGATCCGGAAGCTACGCGAAAAATTTCAAGAACAACCAAGGACCAGACTGCTTTGTTGGATTTGAGGGGGGGGGGGGGCGCTGATAATGCAAATTTGATGTTTTAACATTATTGTTCACAATTTTTGCTGCTACATTATATAATCTTATTAAATAATAAATAAACATTATTATTTTAAAATGAAGTGCTAAAAATACTTGATATACAGGAACATAATTCAAGTGATACAATAACAACTTTATTGCTATTGTTTAATTGTTATTCTTACAGTTGTTTTCGTTATAATTTTTAGTGTTTTATATGGTTCCTTTAGTACGCTGCGTTTAATATTTATTTGTCACGTGTCAACGTCCCAGAAACTGTCCAAACCAAGTCGGGTATAATAAATTCTTAACGTAATAAATACATAAGAGCAGCAGGGAGGCCTCTTCTATATCTCAGCTGTTTCTCCATTTCCTTTCCACAGCATTTTGGACCCGGCAGTATAGAACATGGTTGATCCTCGAGGTTTCAAGGTTTCTGGAAACGATGCCTGTAATATATATATCCAAAAGGAATGAGTTTAGATATGTTTAATAAAATATAAAGAATACAGTACATATTTACATAAAGAAATAAAATCACGAAATAACAATGCTGTCAGGCACGTAGCCAGGATTTCGTGAAGGGGGGGGGTCCGTGACATGAAGTACTGTGGTCATCACACCAGAGGCTCGATCATTCTAAACTATTTTACTGGAATATTGGTTCGTTTAGCCAGGATTTCGTAAAGGGGGGGGGGGCGTGACATTAAATTCTGAATGCCCAGGAGCTTGATCAATCTAAACTACTTTACTATCAACATATATTGGTTTGTTACGACAATCAAATGAGGATATGTTGGTTAGTATTTTAATAAGAAACTATGAAGACATTTCGAGTAAAACAATAAAAAAATACAATATTTACGTCCTTCCTCTGTTCATTCAAATATAATAATTTCCCTTTCATTATGACTTCAACTATTATAAAAAGTATACATATATTCACTATTATAAAAAGTACATACTCAATAATGTCTTGTAAAATATTTTACAATATCTGCGTTCCTTTCTCTGTTGAATCAGATGTTAACAGAACTTTCTTTCCACATAAATTTTTGTTTTTATTATTCCGTCAACTACTGTCTGTTCCAAATGACAGGTTAAAGAAGCAGTAGAAAATTGTTTTTGAAATAACATGTTAGATACTGCTGGATGCGATGTCAAAAAATGATTTTAAAAAAATGTCCACGCTGTTACACAATCGTACTATACGTTTGGAAGCTTGAAATCTCCCTGACTAGTAGCAGAAATTATAAGAATTCCGTAACTTTTCTAGAAATTCTGAGAATTCCGTAACTTTTCTAGAAATTTCAAATTCCCTAACTCTTCCAGGATATCTCGCTTACCTCGCCACCATGTATTGCAAGTAATACAAATCTCCTCATAAGAAAGAGTAACCAAAAGCATCCTGATTTTTTTTTAATTTTTAACGCGATCCTTCTTTTTCTAATTTCATTTTGTTTCATCCTTCCTTATTTTTTTTTATGTTTCTGGTCTGGAACTGGGGGTCCGGACCCCCACCCTTGGTTACGTGCCTGATGATGTGTAAAATATGCAATAATTATCTGATCAAGTGTAACTACATCTAAATTTAAAAGTTGTTTACATACTATCGTTATGTAGACGACACGTTAATTCTCTATAAAGACGACAAACAAATAGAAGTACTCCTTAGAATGTTTAACAATATTAATTTTAAAAACGAAATATGTTATACTTTGGTACGTTTTTTTAGTGGTAACATACTACAAAAACTTATAACTTTACTTTGGAATTCGCTTGTTCTTGGTAAAACTGTATTTTCGTCAGAGTTTGCCCATGTGGGCTCAGCTGAGCCAAAAAAGAGATTTTTTCGGGTTGGAAACAACTGAAAAAACCCACTGATTATTGAGCTTTTGATGAGTATATTAGTAATACATCTAAGCGGATCACATTGAAAGTGATTTTTACAAAATTTGGACTTTTAGGCATACTATATCATTCAATATATACTAATTAAGTCTTTTCTAGGACCTTTTTAAAGTACTGAATGAATTTTTAAAAACTCAGCTTGATATAGTTATGGAATTAATTGAGGTAATTATACAAATTAATGTATAGATTATGCTTATATTTGAAATAAATGAAGTCTTTGAGTTTTACGTCCCATGGTTATGGTTTGTGGGCTAAAGGAGTCTGTGATGATGAGAAATGAATGAAATGGTGGAATGAAGAAAGTGGGAGAAAACGGAAAAACCCCGAAAAAAATCCATGAGCACGGTGATTGTCCTTCACAAAGTCCACATGGCGCGAGCTGGAATCTAACCAGGGACCCCAAGCTCTGAAGGTGAACGCTCTGCCACTGAGCCACCGCGCCCAACTTGTTGCAAATTGTGACAATGAGAATCTTGAAATATAAATCACATTTTAACACTTTTACCCACAGACATTTAGATATTTTGAAAAATAAATTAAATCCGAGAAAATCGATATGGGCGCAGGTGTTTTTTTTTTAACCCTGATTTTAGTAGCTCTCAACTTTGGCTGGGTACGATGGTATTAGCTGTTAAGTTTCTAAAATCCACAAAGAACCATGCTCCAGTGAGAATCGAACCTGGAACATTGAAGTCGGCGGCCTGACACTTCAAAGCGCACGGCTACTGCGGTCAACTCTCGTTCTCATTTACAAAATCAAGTAAAAGGTGATACAAGACTTCTTTCTGAACTGCAAAATTGGTTTCAAAGTACTTTTAAATTCTTATGTGCAACAGATGTAATCTGTTGGTGGTAGAAGGATGTCAGAAGGAAAAGAAAAAATGTATACCATAAAAATATATTTAAAAACTGCAGCAATTCCGTGGAAAAAGAGCGGCAGATCGCGGAAAGATCTATGCAATTTTAGATAAGTATAGTTTATTGTGTTAAATTTAGAATTTTGCAATCAATATACAATGGATTTTATGTTGAGCATTCACTGATACAGTAATTCCAGCAATTTCTTCAAAAATGATGTGTGATTGGAAAACAAAACTAGTACACGTGTTTAAAGGTATTGGTACAAGGTACCTATAATTATTACTGCTATTTAAAGATAACAACACTTTACCATCTTAATGGTAAGAGAACATTTACTTGATCTTTAAAATATCAAAGCGAATACTTGTTAAGACATACTTCGATTTTGCTGCTATCTATGGCTTATAAAATAACGGATTATTTATTGAGATCACAACGCAAAGGCGAAGAAACGAAATTAATCAAATTGCGTGGTCCCAATTCCAAGCACTTCTATTCTAACAAAAAAAAAAAAAAAATATCCTTCTGTATCCTACTGCCATATTACCAGATTTTACTACAATACACGAATATTGCATAAACATGCTATTCAAAATTCCTTCCCCAATTTACTGTAATTACTGATGACGATCTTAGGGACATCCGAAACATTGATGTTGCGATTTCTAATAAATTTATTTTCAAAATAATAAAAATTCGCAAAAGATAAAAATAAATGGTTAAAATTTCGTACAATAATATTACCTATGTTAAATGGGTTTAAAAAGTAGACACTGGCCTTATTTAAGGCACCATTACAGCATTTGCCTAGTACGACTGAGAGAAACCAGGGACAAGCGGTTTCTGAGCACGAACCCAGGACCCTCCTAATACGAAGCCAACGCTCTACTCAACTGCCCTACGGTCACTTGCTAATATAAAGCAATACTTTAATATAATTACCTCTAACTCCAGTAATTAGTCAGATACATTTTCTGTTGAATTTGCTGAATGTGATTTCTCATTAGATGAACCGGCCAAGGGTTCATTTGGAACGACACGGGTTTGTTGTTTCTCTTTTGATATCAGTTTTTACCTCTTTCTTCCTCTGTCAATCTTCTTATGAAAATACCTTACAAAGAAGAAGAGGAGAGACCTGTCACTTTTATTTTACCAATAATAAGCTAATTCATAATTATAAATCAAAATAAAAGTTACTGTGCTTTAACGATGAAGCAACACATTTGTATTATAATCGCGCTATTTATTCCTATTGCATCAGACAGCTAAACATTTTCCTTGTAATCGATGTCTACTTTCGGAAAACGACCTACTTTCATATCACTGTGTTGCATAAGGACGTTAAGGCCAAATAAAATTATTTATATCCATATGTAATCTAAATAAATTAAGAAACTTATTTAAACCAAAACACCGGTTGAAAAGAAACGTCTTTTTTGATAACCCTGTGTAGCAGACACTGGCACCCAACAAAATATTTCCCACCAGTTGTATCGAGTAATATTAAATGTTAGTAGCGTAAGTTATTTTGGGGGTCTTATAAATTACATACGAGTAGAATCTCAGTATTTACAGGCAAATTGTTGAGTGGATCAGGAAAGTTTAACGAAATTATATTTGTCTGTTTGTTTGTTTAGTTTTAGATATTGCATTTCCTATTTGAGTTTGCGATACTGAGCAAGAAACTCTGAAATTTCGAAGGAACCGTACATTTTATTTTTTATTTTTGGCCAAGTTTAAGCTAGCACCGTTCATAAAGAAAGAAAAAAAGATAGATAGATTGGTAAGTTGTAGGCCCAGTTGCTAAATCTTTCCTTCGATCGCTTTCACTTTTTTTTTTTTTTTTTGTATGAAGTGGAATATTAGCTAGGACCAGGTTAATTTAAGTCCTTTTAGTTTTCGTTGCTACTTTCGTGATGTAGGCCTATGAGGTGAGGCGCATTTTGATAAAAGTAGGCCTTCTCTGTGTGCACATTGGGTATGTTTTCTTTGTCATGTACTTGTACAAGGACTTCGAGGTATCCGTAGAAGGTAGAGGGGTGCAACGTTGACTGGTGTCCGAGGGAGAAGAGGGCATTTGTGTTATATCGAGGGCCACATGAAAATAGAAAAAGTACCAAAGTGTACTACACTTGGTTAGATTACATTACGTTACGTGAGGCTAGGTTAGGTTCAGTTACCTTCAAAACAGAGACATGTAGACTTTTACAATTTGGCATAAAAATCACTATTGCGTATAAACACGGCGTCCGAATGTATACTAAGTGCTGGATGCGTCCGAAGGAAGCAGGCGTGTCAGTGATGGTGGGTATGCGAGTTGGTAGTGAAACAGATAATTTTTGGCAATGATACTAGCTTCAATAGCACCTCATATTATAAAAGATCCACTTGTAAACAGTATACTGTGTCTTTCACACAATTTCAACAACTGACATTCGTTATTTTTGTATAATTCTATAAAACGAAAACACGATATGTCACAATCTTGACATATACGCGCTATTACAACACTGTCTTTCCCGCCACTAAATCATAACAACTGTACTTCTACGCCAAACAGTCACTCACGCCTCCACATACAGTATTCCTTTACAACATCAAACACAGCCTACAGAAATCACTTTCTTAACTTCAACTATTTCCCTCACCTGACTTTCACTCACTCTTCCTCTCAAACCAAAATAAGTTCTCCAATTCATCTTGTAAATTTCCAAAAATTGGTCCGGCGATACAACACTTACACGGCGAAGTCCTTCCACAAGCACAAGGTACAGGGATTTAGTAAACGTTCCCTTGAATGTAAGCACCAGAAGCCATAAACACAACCTATACAAACCAGTGAAGTGCAAGGTGCACGTAAGCATGTGTGTGGAATACTTACCCTTGCACTTTCAATTCCATAAATTACTCTTGATTTTCCTACATACGTTAATGGCACCCACCGAAAAGTCGGAATATTATTCAGATAAAGTCACGAAAATTAGCATGTTGTGCAAGTTTTAAAAAAAACTAGATTTAAAATTTATATTTTATAATCAGCCTAACCATCAAAAATTGTTTCAAAGGAACTATTGCTTAAATTACTGTTTGCCTATTGAAATATAATATACATTTTAGACAAGTTAATTCATTTACAATATCCAAATACAATTATAAATACAGAATATTCCACTTACTTTTATATGTGACTCGTTTGATTGGTTGCTTGAGTTTTTCCAATCTTCATTCAAATAATGCTCAAACAACACATCAACCGATAACACACAATATGGCGTATGTTAATGTTACCTTATTGTCATGGGTACATTCTTCGCTACGAATTTACTGTACCCATAAATCTTCCATGTACCCACTAATTCATGGGTAAGAGGCTGATGTGCTGTGTGTACCCACTAAAGTCTTCGGTACATTGAATTCTTATAGGTACATCAGCGAAGTACCTTCTATTTCATGGGTACTTGTGCAAAATCATGGGTACTGTTTTTAGAGTGTATGGAGTTCTATTTTCCCGATTATTATTTAAACCGGAAGTTGTAACAGATTTATATCGCTTTGGTTTTAATAGAGAGACAAGAGTGGCGATGAAACATATTCTTACAATGCTTAATACATCGATTGCAGGAAATGATCCTGGATCCCCCATATATATATATATATATGACAGAGATCGGTCGGGTGGTTCCAAGGGTTAAGAGTCATAAACATAGCCACTTTTAATTTTATAACATAGACTAGCCTTTGGCTAGCTGGGGCTCTTCCCCCCACACCCGTGTTTACTCGGCCTACGTCCTAGCTAGTGATGGTCAAATTCTCGGGAATATTCCGGGTATTTATGTAGAAAGGTAAAGAAAATTTCATTTTATTACTATATTATGATTTCAAAATAAAATTCGTTTTTTTATATAAATATTCAGAGTATATTTATTACTGTTGTCTCCAGACGATTCTTTAAAATGTACAGTCTGAATCGTATTAAGTTATTTTACTATATTTAGAGAGTACGCATATCCTAAATATACATTTACTTACGGTACCGTATGTTTTATGTGAGTAAAGATATTGGAAAAAACATTTGGTATACTATAGAAAGTTCACATACCTTGACATCGCTAAACAGTTGAAATATATATTTTAGAAATTTTCTAAACTTTACTCTAGTACTGATATTATAAACATATATGCTATTTAAATGTTATAAAGAAATTAGGTAAGGTAACTGCCAGAAAAGATACCTAATCTGCCGAAAAATTCGTAAGGTTGCCAATGTATGGAATGGCATATATACAGCATGTTGATTTGAGGTACACGGTGCTTTCTTACTGTTTTCTTACTATATACTATTAAAGCTCTAAATTAAGAAGAACAATACTTACGGTGTTACAAAAATTTTACAAGAACGGTTGATACATGCATACACACGTAAAAAGAAGGAAACAAATCCTAATTAACACAGGTCCAGAAGCACCGGTACTAATAAAACATCCTGACAAGCAACACTAATTTCGATACGTGCACATTATATTTTGAATGTATATGTATGTACACCTTGTCTCAAAATGGTTGAGCGCATTCTTTATTGGTGTTTTAAGGCAAAAATTTTCTAAGTCCAACTTCGGGTATCTTCGGAAGATAGTAAACCAGGTTCGAACCTCCAAGCCAGCCTTTGCAATCGGGAAAAAGTTTGCAGATGTGTTTCTCTATTTTTAAATATAATAAGACGTGTTACCAAGTGTAGAAAAAAAGCAACATTGATTGAAATACTTAATGATACAATATTTCGAAACCTTGTATTAATGTCAGCACATGCTTGTTTGTCATTTAGCTCTCCATGCGTGATGGAACATTTAGATGCGTAAACGATTCTTTCCATATGTAAAATAATGCTCAAAGTTAAGACATAGAATATAATTATCCCCTGAGTACTAAAATAAAAGTCAAAGTAGAACAGAAACAGCGTTTGTAGTGGATATGAATGTCATCTTGAGAACCTTTATACATCGCTAAAAGCATGTTAGCTCAATTCCTTGTAGTAGCTCACTGGTAAGTTGTCGGATTTCAAATCATAAGGTTATGAGTTCAATTCCCATCTGGGTCAATGCTTTTTTAAAAATTATATTTTCCGCAATGCATGAAAAATTATATAAAATAATTACATTAAAATAATTAGATACCATAAAATCTGAGATAATTTTCACAGTAGGTCAATATTATATATGAGAATGTTAAATGCAAATTAGGAAAATCGTTTAATAGCAATAAATAAATTATGTAGTGTATTTATTTGCAGCTATTTGTCATACAGATGTAACTGCTCAATATTCTCAATACAGCGTGTCATTTACATTCGTGAAATACAGTATATTCCTACGGATATAGAAAGTGTATAAAAAGAGTATGCAAAGTCGGATCCTGCTTCAAGACATAACTTTTCCCGATCCCCTTAACGTCACGGGAAGAAACACAAATTCTTTTTAGAACGGAATGTCGTTACTTAGAGCCTCATTCGAATACGTTGAATATGCTTTTGTATATTCATCTCTCTCTCTCTTTCTATCTCTCTCTCTCTCCCTCTCTCTCTCTGTCTCTTTGTTTTTTTTTGTGTGTGTGTGTGTGTGTGTGTGTGTGTGTATTGCAGAATATCCCAAGTTGAATACAACATTTGCATAGTATATGAGCATCAGTGTCATGGAATACCGGAAATTGAAAGTCGTGTTTCTTCAGGCTGGATTTGCGTGTTCATGTTAGCTCACTGGTAGAGTACGGGCTTGTTAATGAGGTCGTCTTGAGTTCAAAGCATGCAGAGAAATATCATTTTTTTGTTAGTAGAATTGCACAGAAATCGGATACAAGGAGTGATTTACTTCTAGAAATATTTTCAGAAGCGTTTAGGTAGCCCTGAAAAGGGCTGTTTTCGGGAGTTAAGGCGGGGACAATAATGTTGTGTCCAAGACCCTTCTGAATTTATTACACGCCCCATTCTTCTGGGCATGGAATCTATTAAATGGGTGACAAATCTATCTCCTTTCCCTACCTCCAGCCATGCTTCGGAAACAAGGTGCCACAGGTCATCCTGAGTTCTTGGTGGATCTGCCTCAGTCTAACTGTCCCTTAGAGTACGCTTCACTTCTGCCTATATATTTTCCATGGGATTGAGGTTTGTTCCACGAGGCGGCCAGTAAATAAATCAATCTCAGGCTGCTCTGCGAACCATTCCTGAACCACATGGGAAATATGTATTGACGACTGGTCTTGCTGGAACTGAATTGCACCATCAGGCTGAAATACTCTTACAGATGGCACCATGATATTACTCATAATGTCTAAGTACTGAGCACTGTACAGATGTCCTTCAATTCTGTGAAGCTGTCCTGCTCCGCGACTGGAAATCCAACCCAAACATGAAATAGATACATGGCCACTGCGATTTCAAGCAGCCGCATATCCAGGGTCATATCGGGTGCCTCTCGGACGATACACAAAACGACGTCCCTCATTTGATGTTGTGAATATGGTTTCATCTGAGAAAACTACGTTTTCCCAATTGCGACCCACATTCGCCTGTGCAAACGCGAGACGGTAAATTTTGTGGTCGTCTGAGAGTTTTTCCTTCACGGCAGCAACACGGCCACGTAACCCAGCATGACGAAGCCTTCGCAGAGCTATATGCTTACTACCAGGAAAGAGAGAAGTTTCCTTTAGCTGTCTGACGTCCTTAGTGGGTCTAACCGGGCTTCGTTTACTACTCTTGCATCTTCGGCTTCGGTTGACACATGCGGACGACCAGGAGATCGTAAATTACCAGTCTGACCTGTAGCACCATATTTCCGAATCCATCGCCTTCCTGTAGAGACCGGAACACCTACTCGCCTGCTAGCTGCAGTTGCAGAATAGCCTTCCAACTCCCATAAAGTAATTACTGTTGTACGTCTATCCATAGTTACAAATGTTCTGAGCTGTGAGCAGGAAGCAATAGGTAAAAGCTAGTACCTGACGTGTGGTTGGTTACTTGCACGACACGCCTATTGTGGGGAACGACTTGGTCAACGACTCGCGAAAGAAATCTGAAAATGGTGCGCCGTATTAATAATATTAAAAACAGTTTTTATAAAGGAATATTAATACATACGAAAAGCTGTTTAAAGAATGAATTGTTATACTGACTTTACACTATAAAAACATATACCATATACCAAACAGATTGAGCGATATGATAATAGCTGTATTAAGACGAACACTTTCGAAGCCCAACTTCGGGTATCTTCTGAAAAAGTAAACTAAAGCTGCTGGTTCGAACCTCCAAGCCAACCTTAGCAATCAGAAAAAAATGTACAGATATGTTTTTGCTTCTGTTAAATATAATAAGATATGTTGAAATGGTATTAAGTGTAGAAAAAAAGTAAAATTGATTGAAATACTTAATGATACAATACTTCGAAACTATATATTTACACTCTCGTTTCGTCATTGTGATTTCCATATGGAAAAGAGCATTTACGTATGAGCTCAGTTATATTTCAGAAGCAGCTTCCGAAAAGCGGTCATGTTAGCTCAGTGGTACACCCCCGAGCGTTTAAGTCGTGAGTTCGATACCCATTTAGGTGAGACTCTTTTATGATATTCTACTTTCCTCAATGCATGAAAATTATGTAAAATAGTTACATTACAATTCATCAGTTGTATATATCAGTTGAACATATATATTCATATCATTTCACGACATAAGCAATTTTTATTTTCAAAATATAACATTTGAGGTATTGGCCGAACGTCGGTATGTTATATGTGAATATTATATACAAATTAAGAAAATCGTGTAATAGCAATAAATAAGTTATGTAATTTATTTATTTGCAGCTATTTTCATACGCAGGTAACTTCTCAATATTCGCATTACAGCATTTAGGTAGAGCATATCGAAAAACGGATCGTGGTTCAAGACAAAAAACTAGCTAGCCCCAAACTGTCACGTAAGAAATTCACGAATCGCAAAAGTAAAATGAAGAGATTGAGAGCGGTAATACCTTAATCGCTCTCTCTCCACTCTCTCTTATCTGCATTTATACATATAAAAGTGTATGTATGTATGTGTCAACATAACTCATGTATGCCTAGACCAGGGTTTCTCAACCTGGGAGTCGTGGCCCCTAGGGGGTCGCGAAGATAAGCGGAAGAGATAAATATAGTTAGAATCTAATACCGGAAATTATTTTTAAATATTATTTAGAATTTTGTTCTGATAGGCATACTTTTATTTTTTATACATACTGTAAAGAGCAATAAAAATAAGTCTACTGAACATTTTCAAAGGGTGCAGAGTTGTTTAAAAATGAATTTAAATGAAAGAGGTGTGATATGAAACTAATGAGAACTGTATATAGAAATACTAGAAAAATACACAAGCAACAAAACCTGCCCATTGAAATACAATTGAAATTGAAACCTAATGAGATACCTAAGCATGGTGTAATTTCACTAGTGCAGCAATGCCCGGTTCAATCTTCGTGACGAACATTATGAAGCCATTTTCAACTGATAAGCGATTTCTTGTCTCTGTTTTAATGTTTACCATAAAAAAAACTTCCGCACAAGTACGATATAGCAAATGGAATTACTACTTTTAAAGCAGCAGATACCAGACCAGGATATTCTTCTCTCCTCATCAGACAGAACTTGTCCAAGTCTTCGTTACACAAAACCAGTTGCAAAGACTCGTAGCATGATGGTTCTATTATTTGGTCAAGAAATTGTGGGCTTAGATCAGAAGTGTAAGTGTCGGTTGGACTACAGATGGTCAACTATTGGCCTCTCGCCAAAAATTGGTGGCCCCGCAGCGACAATCCGCGGTGGCCCAAAATATGTTAAAATGCCTATATGTGTGATTTGTTTATATTTAGGTGAGTCAAAAAAACACAAAACAAATACCCCGGGGTGGACGCAAACTATCAATATTACGATTACTAGGCATGTGTTCTTCTGACTTCCCCACCGAAACGATCATAAAAGCTTGCTTCGTGTGGGATAAATCATTGACGTCTTAATTTAGTCAATCAGACAAATCCCTACATCTCGAGTTCTAGGAGGTGATACCGTGTACCGTTTCAGATTTATTGCCTTCTGGTGGGGTGCTATCTATGTACAAAATTTGAGCATAATAGCCGACATGCATCCTCGGTGCCTCTTATCTTTAGTACAATTTTAACCAGAGATGGTGTGGGTCAATGAAAATTTGATCCATGACCCACCATGAACCCCTATCACCCACCAACCAAATGATCCATTGGCCCACTCTGACCCATCATCCATCGTGATCCACTCTGACCCACCACCAACTATGAACCACTCTGAACCATTGCGACCAACTCCGACCCACCAACACCCATCGACATCAACTCTGACCCATGATCCACGTTCTCTTCTCCGTTGACTAAACAGGTTACACTTGTAATAAAACAAGACTGTGAAATTATCACTTATCGGAGTTTGAATTTCTACCGTCAATGGCTGAAGCATCTCTCTGTTACAATACTGGTGGATCTGACCTTTACGATATATAATGACAGTGCTTCTCATCTTCCGAATTAAAATGAATTTAAATTTATCATATATAATTATTTCTTTGTTGCCTTACAGATATATTTCAGTAGAAAATAGGATGAAATTTGAAAGTCTCAAATCAAGGAAAAGTAGAACAAAGTAAAAAAAGAAAAAGAAAAAAAACACTAATTTTCTATATAAGTAAGCACCTGGAGTGCCACTCTTTATCTAATCCACCCCGAAAATTATTGATTCGACAATAATGTCGGTCTTTTTTTATAATTTTGATGTCAGCCCCTTTCATTTCTCCTAGGAGAGCAAACGGATACTGCTACCGTTAGGATTAAATTTGGTCTTAAATGACATTAAAACTTCTACCAATTAATTTAGCGACCAGTGTTACATTTAAAAGCTCGGCGCCCCTACGCACTTTTGCTCTCGGCGCCCCCAATAACTACATATTTCTCCGCCCCTTCATCCCTAACTTAAAAATAAAACTTAATTCAAATATGCTTAATTAGTGAATTTATTAGTTAAATACCACTCACTACATGCTACAGCTAGAACTACGTAACAAAAAATAACAAATGTGAAACATGTTCTGAACAATTTTTAGATTTTTTACGCTATTATTAAACATATTACAATAGTAAAAGAGGATTGTTCATGAAATAGTATATTTGCTCTTGATTTTTAACTTTTTCATACGGAAAAAATTAAAATATTATTCAAGTATTAAACTTTGCACTCTGCAAATATGTTGCCCTGTTGGCAATAGGACTAATGTGAAATGTGGACTAATGTAGACTAATGGGAAATGCGGCACTGTTAGCGCCGCTGAAAACTTACGATTCGATTCTAATATCGGTTGATGTCGATATTTTTATGTCGATACGTATCCACCCTGGGTGCTAATGGGAGCTTAATTGGACTTGAATTGAAAGTAGAACTATTCACCTAAGCGACCATGAAGCTATGGATTCGATACTAATATCGACCCGTTTCTAACATATTTGATATGTATCCCCACAGTACTCTTTTCCAGACTGTAAGCAATATAGTTAAAATTGCGCTAGAAATATCAGAATTATCTTGTGAGTTAGTCCCGAAAAACTACAATAATACCAAATCTGAACTTTCCACGTCAACTGGAAATAGACCTTATTTTATAACAATTTATATAATTTGATACATAGTTAGGATTACCTATACATGTGGCTGTTGTTCCAGAATATTTAGGTTTAATAATAATAATAATAATAATAATAATAATAATAATAATAATAATAATAATAATAAGTCTTTGTCTGAAGCACTGGCTGTTTTAGATATATCTATATTATTTGTCGATTGCTGTTTATGCACATTTTCTTCGCCAAAAATTAATACCAATACTTTATTGTCTTTTTCGTTCTAGCCACTTTTCTCAAACATTTTTTGAGCCTTCTCTGAATTAATATTTTGTCTAAATTTTTCTCCGCTTTTTCCCTTTCTTTTATTTCCTTTACACATTTTCCTCACCGAAATTAACACAATTGTCTTTCTTCCCATTTAACCACTTTTAAAAAAGTTTTGCGACATTTTGCAATTGAAATGTACGTTATTATTTCAACATCCTAAACACGTCTAACTCGAGCAAATCTTCTAAATTGTTCTAATTAATCAAACATCAGAGACTGCTGTGAGATAGTCACTCGCTACAAGACTTTACTATCGTTTTCCACCCTCTCCTGTTACCATTTTCCCTCAAATACTTTCTCATCTGAATGAAACCTAAGCAACAAAGGAAAATCTTTATTTTTACCCTTCCTTTCTTTATTTCTTTTTTTCCCTTGTAGGTCAAGGAAACTAGCTGTAGCCACTTTCTTTGATGCCAATTGCGGTAGGATTCCTGTTGTAGTTAATCCTTTGGGAGCGGTGAATTATTCAAATTAGGCGATTACAAGTCACGTGCTTTTTTTTATTTTGGTCGAGGTGAATGGTTCTTTTTTTTGGGTCAAATAGGTTCATTAACTCTTAGCCCTTGAGCCAAGGTAAAGTATCTGTCTCTTGGTATCCTCTTTTATGATCAGAAAGAAACTGATTCTTTTCCGCCTGCCTGGCTCAGTCTGCAAGAGCTTTTGGTGAATATTGGGTCATTGTGTATATATTTTGGAGCATTATTTTTTGAGTAAGTGCTGCAAAGAAAAAAAAAGGAAAATGGAACCAAACTGAAACTAAAATAACCCAATCTCACCTAACTAATGTAACCTACTCTAAAATAGCCTAATTTATTCTACCGTAACCTAATCTACTGTATTCTCTAATTTAACATGCTGGATCCAGTCTATGGCACAAAGATGTATATTCGTTATTATGCATTATTTTAAACATAGAATTAACAGGGGCGGCTGGTGGGACTACTAAATATTGTAATGACATGTAATTAGATATTTTTTTAACACTAAAGATTTTCCCACGCCCAATGAATTATGCTGACTACTCTAAAGCAGACGATGATAATGAGAAATGAATGAAATGGTGGAATGAAGAAGGTGGGAGGAAAGGGAAGAATCCCGAGGTAACCCACGCACACTGTGTTTTTCCATCACATATGCTTAGAACTATACAGGAACCGTAATTCATAATCTGACATCTCTCAATCAAAAATTGTGGAGTCTGCAGGCCATAAACGAAGAAAACGCCGTCTGAATTACTGGTCCTAAAGTTATGACACTGCTATTTTTTTTCACTATCACCAAAGCTTCCTCCAAGGAAATTTTGTTCCGGGCTCAGAATCAAGATTTAAAAATGCTGAAGTAGATAGCAATTTTAACTTTATCTCTCGGGGGCGATTTCACGCATCAAGCAGGGCAAAGTCATTCAAAATTATGCCTGGAAGAAACACTACTGTTAGAGACACGTATTTGTTGTTTGCGAGTTTGTGCTTTGCGAATCAATATTCTCTTCTTTAAAGCTGCTCGGACTCCGCTACCTCATCAATTGGGTCAAGTGCTTTCAAGTTAACGAATTTGTTACTTTCACAGAAGCTAACTATTTAGTTGTTGCCGAAGTGGCTGCACCTGGTTGCGGACAACATGGTTAGCAGCGATGCAGCTACTGTACTGTACCAAATGCGATTGAATGTTGTGATGACATTCTCACGTACATTTCTTTCAAATTATCAATTATATTTCTTATTATACATGGTGGTCTGTTTTAATCTTTCCACGCAGATATCTCCAGAATGATACAACACAGAAAAAGTTTTAGGAGTAAACTATATATTGCCAAAGGGAAACTCCAATTCTGTCGAAGTTACCCCTTCCGCCCCCATTAATAAATTTCTTCCCACAAAGGAACCACGTCTTGGCGGCCATTTTGAAAACGGTGCCGGATATCGAAAATAGTTCCCTACAAAAGGTGTTACGTTTTTCAAGATCTATCGAGCGAGGTACAACTCGACGCATATTGCCATTTGAGTTTCTCCTCGTTCCCCCAATTTACGGGAGGCGGGATCGGTAATTTTGGTAGAGTTGGAACAACATTGCCCTTTGTAATATATAACATTTTTCTGTTTTATTATTTTCCAGATATTTCCGTGGAAAGATTAAGGTGCCACCCTGTATATATATATATATATATATATATATATATATATATATATATATATATATATATATATATATATATATACTCAGATAAAAAATCAAATGAAGAAACTCCAAAGACTTTTAAAAAATCTTATTCCGGTTCTAGAATTCTTGCACAGAACACCCACTCAAATGTCCGTGCTTTTACTCGGCTTAGCAATACGATAATGGACAACTTTTTAACATAAGCACTGGGAACATGTGCGTACTTGAATCACATTTTTCTGACTTTCACAAATTAAGGTATTCCCCTCTCTTCGTTAAAATCAGTAGTTTTGCCTATATCTATCATGCTTATTTTTGTCACGGAGGAAATTCACGTCATAATGTACAAATAGATTATGCACGAAAAAATATGTTTTTAATGTTTTTACTGCTGAGTTCCGAACATCAAGAGCGTAGAATAGATCTATTTTACAGCAAAATTGTGCTATATGTAAGATTGATTGATTTTGACAATATTCTTATAAATTTTAATTTAATAAATTTATATTGGTCTGTTAAATTGAACATACACAACGGATGTTTTAGTGACCCATGATACAATTGCACTAAATATCTAAATGTATTTAAAAACGGGAAGTTAGTAATTCAGTGTGGCAGAGACATTCTGTGACTACAAAAACCTAAATACGCGAAATAATTTCCATCAGTCTTAGCCTTGTGGCCCCTCCTAATCCTTAACTTCCACTTTATATGTTAGGTTAAGGTTGTACTCGTCAAAAGTATTTATTGCTTTTCTTTTAGAAGTTGACTATATACAATCATTGCTTTATCCAAACATAAATGTAAACTATAGCGGAGGGTGTCCAGATTGCAGGAAAGAAAAAACATAAAGAAAGATGCAGTGAATTTCTGATGTGTGAAAATAATGTTGTGGAAAGTAGCATAATATTTGGGTTTACAGTCGAAAATTGTTTTAGTTGTTAGTACTCTTTAAAGTGTAGGGAACGCGGTGGCTCAGCGGTAGAGCGCTCCCCTCTGGTGCTTCGGGTCCCGGGTTTGATGCCAGCCCCTGCCAAGTGAACACCATGTACGTAGGATTCCTCGGGGTTCTCCCGTTTTCTTCCACTTTCTTTATTTCACCATTTCATTTATTTTTCATCATCACCGTCTTCCTTAGCCTAGCCAGCGTAAACGTAGGACGTAAAACTTAAAGATTTCACTTCATTTCATTTTTCTCTTTGAAGTATTCGTATAGTTACGTGGGAAGTAAGGAAACTCTACAACAAACAAAACCGTGATTCATCGATTCCTAAAGGCAGTATCGGAATTATGGAAATGTTGTCGGTAAGTGAGGTAAAGTAACCGCAGCCTACCCTATTTTACGCTACAGTATAAGGGTAAATAATAAAACCTAGCCTAACCTCCCGTACACTACCCCACGCTGCAAAAAGAATCAAATGCAACATAAAATAAACGAAATCTAAACTACCGAACCCAACTAGGAAAAACGTCCTAGACCTACTATGAATCTGGAACTTGGTATTTGGACTCTCTCTTCTATCGAAATCCCGTTTAATCTTTGACACTGTTTGAAGTGTGCGCATGATTACATACGATAGTAGTAAATTATAAGGCGCATACTCAGCGAAATCAAAGATGGCTACTGTGTTTGGTGCATGTGACATATCTACTTCCATGTTATTTTCGTAACTTCCCATGTGGAGGAAGACTAAAATATTATGATTTATCGATCAACACATTTTGCACTAGCCAACAGTGAAAATGTAACTGGAATGAAATAGATGTTTGTTAACTATATCGATCACTCTGATAACGAAAACGACAATGAAAAACTGGAATTAGCTTTCGTTCCAAGTTAAATGGGGGTGCATTTAATTATAATTATTATATGCTATTAGCATTCATTGTCAATCCCTTACCATATATTCTTCAAATCCCGCTGATTGTAGACAAAGTGATTAAGTTTCCTGCAGACAACAATAGCTGTGTGTATTTTGTACCTATTTTTAGCCCGGGCTCGTAGCAACAACGGGTAGGGAAAGGAGAAGAGAAGAGAGGAGTGGAGCATGTTTCATTTAAGCGTAGTTTCTGTCTGTTACAAGCTGTGTTGTGTACTTGTGCTGGAAGAACGTGTTATTGAAGTGTAGTTAATGAGTGTGGTCACTGTAATTCCTGTGATTCAATACGCCTCGCAAATGCGTAAAGAGTGCTGATTATTTTTGTCACATTTGCGGACAGGCTACATGGAAATCGCAAAGGAGGCCAATAACGCCAATTATTAGGAAGGCGTACAGACTGTACTTTAGATGTGAAATCGGGGACCAGGACAAACCTTGGGCTCCTCATATATGTTGCATATCTTGTGTCTCGAGCCTTCATTCGTGGATAAACCGTAAAGATCTTCCATGGGCTTTGCTATAGCCATGATCTGGCGAGAACCATCACACCATGTGGATGATTGTTACTTTTGTATGACAACTCCGCTAACACATAGTATTTCCAAGAAGAAAAAAGTCTTCCTTGATATATCCTAACATACCGTCGGCCATGCGACCAGTGTCTCACGGAGATGGACTGCCTGTTCCTGTTTCACCTGATTGTGATAGTGACGAGGGCGGTAGTGAAACTAGTGCTGCACCATCACCTTCAAATCCCAGTTCTTCGAAATATCCTGATTTTGTGTGTAACGATGAATGTACGGAGAATCATAAAATAACACAGTGAGAACTTAATGACCTAGTGAGAGATCTGGATTTGCTGAAAGATAAAGCTGAAGTGTTGGCGTCAAGATTACAACAGTGGAATTGCCTTGATAAGACGGTAAATGTGACTGCATTCCGTAACCGAAATATGTCATTCCTTTCATTTTTCGAAAGTGAAAAGAAATGGTATTTTGTAGTGATGTAGAGGAACTAATGGCAGCTATGGGCATTGACTATAAAGGTGATAAGTGGTGGTTGTTCGTCGATTCCTCGAAAATAAGTCTCAAATGTGTCCTCCTGCATAATGGCAAAGTGCTACCATCGAATCCGATTGGGGATGCACCTTACGTGAAAGAAACATATGATAACATGAAACAAATTGTTATTGCGATTGAACTATCACAAGTTTAAATGGCAGACTTCCGGGGATCTGAAAGTCACATGCATATTACTTGGGCTACAACAGGGCTACACCAAATACTGTTGCTTCCTGTACCTCTGGGATAAGAACTTCATTGTTAAAAGAAATATTGCTCTAAGCGTAAATCATTTGAACCAGGTCATTACAATGTTATGCACGAAGCACTTATCGAATCCAAGAACATAATTCTCCCTGCTCTTCATGTAAAATTGGGCGCAATGAAGAACTTGTTAAGGTCATGGACAAAACTGGGGAAGAATTTCTCTATTTGCGCGAGAAATTTCCACGTTGTCTATTGTGACAATTCATTTTCTAACCCGAAATGACATCAAAATGCTACTTTTTACTTAAAATAGAATTTGTAAATTACAAGAAGATACTGACCATATTATCTGTATTGTCCATATTAAACAAATTCAATATTAAAAAAAACACAATTATTTAAGCAGTTCACTATTCATGTTCACATAGTAATAGCCATGTTAGCACCAAGTTGATCACGTGACTTTTGAGCGCGTGCGCCTGTTATTTCCAACTGGCCTTGATGTGAAATCTTATCTCTCCTCTCCCCTAGCCCCTAGCACACGAAGAGCATATAGACTACCCATTGTCATGTAGAACCCATCTTTTCAGTAAATGCGCATTTCATCTATTTGTAGTGTCAGCCTAGGCATCTACTCACGCTACGTGCTAACTAACTCTATGGCCTTTGGAACAGGAAGGTTCAATGCCGCGTTCACAAAAGCTCTCCACTGACATCTATCCTTAACCAACTGGATCAAGTTTATACTTTGTATTCCTATCTCTGCGAGATCCATCTTAATATTGTCCTCCCATGTGCCCCTTGGTCTTCCTAATGACCAATTGGACTTTCCGATTGGACTTTCAGTTAAGGCTTTGTAAGCTTTGAAAGCGTTTCTACTTTCTTCTATCCTAGCTACATGACCTTCCCACCTAATCCTCCTAAACTTGATGACACTAACATGTTTGGTAATCCGTATAAATTATGTAGTTCCTCGTTGTGAAGGTTCCGCCATTCCCCATTCCTGTTCCTCTTGGGTCCGAATATTCGTATCAGGATCTTGTCCTCAAATACTTTCAGTCTATGTTCTTCCCTCAGAGTAAGCGACCATGTTTCGGAACCGTACAGAACAACAGGCATGATTATCATTTTGTATATTATAAGCTTCAAATTCCTCGACAGAATTCGTGACAACAAGAGATTTTGAACTGAATAATAACACGAATTCTCTGTTTTTATTCTACATTTAATTTCTTCGTGAATATGATTATAGTCTGTTAATATTGATCCTAGATCTTTGAAAGTATCTACTTCATCAAAAATATTATTTAATATTTTAATGCATTCATAATTTGCCGTATTACGGTCCCGACGCACATCCATATATTTAATTTTCTTTTCATTTACTTATAAACCCATGTCCCTGCAAGCGTTTAATAAGATCTCTGTATTTCTTTGTATTGTTCTCCTATTATCCCCTATTAAATTTACGCCATAACCCGGTGAACACAGTTCGACTGTAGGACCTGATTGCTATCTTTGATTTCCTTTATAGTGTATTCCAGGACAAAGTTGAATAATAATGGCGACAACACATCTCCATGTTTAAGGTGATTCTCGATCTGAAAGTTCGTGGACAAAAATTTTCCTACCCTGACTTTACTTTGGGATTCATTTACAGATGTCTTAATTAATCTAATTAGCTTTATCGCCATTCCATGTTCTGTAAGAATGTTGTATAATGTTTCTCTCCTAACCAAGTCGTATAAGCGTTTCTAAAATCAATAAATAGTTGATGTACCGGGGTATTGTATTCCCACTTCTTTTCGAGTATTTGTCGAATGGTAAATATTTGGTCGATATTTGATCGATTTCGTCTAAATCCGCACTGATAATCTCCAATACTTTCATCTGCGTATGGGGTCAATCTTGCCAATTGAAAAGATTTTATAGGATGTTGACAGAAGAGGGATGCCTCGATAATTATTACCGTCAGTTTTGTCGGCTTTCTTGTGGATTGGAACAATGATTAATTTTGTCCACTCTTGTGGCAATTCCTCCTTGTTCCAGATAAGGGGGATGATTTTGTATAACTTGTTCCACAAGTTTTTGCCTCCAGCTAAAATTAACTCAGCGGGAATTTCGTCTACGCCCGGAGATTTGTGTTTCGTTAATTTCTTTATAGCGATTTCAATTTCTATTCGGTTGGGTTCTAAAATATATGGTTGGGTTGGATTCTGGAATATAATCACCTTCTCTCCACGCACATTATTTTTTGGCTGCGTGTTAAGCAAATCGTCAAATAAATCAATTTATCTATTTAAATTGCCCTCCTTATAAGTGAGAACTGCTCCGTCAGCTTTCTCTAATATAATCACGAGATTGATAGCCTTTCTTAAATTCGTTTACTCCTTTATGTATGTCCCTAATGTTTTTATTTTTACTATTATCTTCAAGTTCCTTAATTTTAGCTTTCAAAAAGTTGCGTTTCTTGGTTGCAAAAGTTTCGGAAGTTTCCCCCCTCATGTCTACGAAATTTAGCATAGTTATTTCATTCGCATTTTATAGCCAACGTCATTTTGCCTGTTTTGTCTTCTCTGCTAGTCTAATGCATTCTTTTTCGAACCATGGTTTGTTTCTACGTATTTTCACGTTTCCCCCCTTTTTTTTGAGAGAGAGAGAGATGACGCTTCGTAAGAAAAGAAAAGAATTCAATTGCTGGAATATTTTTCTCCATAATCTTAACGTTATATCTGTTAACTAAAGAGTATATGACATGCGTCAGATTTCAGTACCGATTCCTGTAATGCTATTGAAATTATCATCGTTTTGCTCAAATAAGAGTATTGTTGTGTCATACATAATTAATATGCATTCTTCGTAGTTTTGGGAAGTCATTATTTATATTATTATAAAACAATTTTAATGTGGATCTGTGTGGATACCTAATTAGAAATATGCCAAATATAAATATGCATGTATTCAAATTTCAGAATGTGTTCTGGGCAGTGATTTGCAATACTAATATGTACTACTACTTCATCTACATCGCCTAATATATAATATACTCTACAACAGCTTCACATCAAATTCACCTACCATAATAGAACCTTCATCTCCCTTCCCTAGAATAACGCTCAAATCTGCCCACCTCCCAATGTTGAAGACAACCAATGGCTTATTTAGAATTTTGTTTCGAGGGGTTGTGCCTAACACTGCGATGGAAGTGGGCAATTGCCCACCTAAGTTTGAAAATTAAATATTTTTTTAATTTATGCATAAGTTGAAGTTATAATGGCAAGAATTGCAGACCGATAAATCCTATATGATATGATACAAAAAATATACAAATGAATCTAACCCTTTATTCTATTCATACAAGAAAAAGGAAGCAACCTCTTGGCCTACCTAATTTCTCGGGCTTATTATTTCCCCGCTTTGATTTTCTTTAATTCAAACATTTTCTTCTTTTAAAAGTAACTGAACGATATAAGTTTTCATTTGTTATGATAACTAAAGTCCCGTCATGTTGATATCCCGCAAGTTGGTGTGGAACACCAGTTTCGCTTATGAACTCCTTTAAGTTTGTAACATGATGAAAAAGAAACAGAAAAGTAGAATGGACGAAAGAAAGAACAAAACGAAGCAGTTCTTTGAGGCGAACCATTTTTTTTGAAGATCGCTTGGGACAAAAAATTGATTCTTCTCAAGGAAATAAAAAAAGGGAAAAATGTTTTGTAAGAGAGAGTTGGGAACTATGTATATAGTGTATGGAATGCTGGAATGTTAATTAACGTTTAATAATAGTCTATCAATACTTGTTAGAATGTTGTTAGATTAAGGATTAAGTTGCTTTTACAGAACGTTTATTTTGTGTGAAAGGAAGGAAAAGAAGAAATAGAATTAGTTCGGTTACTGGAGGCAAGGTAGGGGAGGTAATTCGTTTGGCCGGAGGGCGTTGCTATCGCCGATCAAATCTACGAGGATAGTGTGCTCGTTGTGAAGCTCACTGTTCTTTTTTTTTATCGGGGTACATTTGCTTCGACGTGTTCTCGTGTCAGATTTCTTTGTATGCGGGGCTTTATGTTTTTTTGCTAAGCCTTAGTGTTCCAATGAGGAACTACTCTTGTTTCGTTATGTGATCGCATACAAGTTTTGTTACTTTTCCTGAAGTATATTAAGTCGTATTAGAGGTTTGAACGATTTTGTGCTCTGTTGAATTCTTCGTATTAGGTTGTCTGTGTGTTTTCTTTAAAAACTAGAGCACGAGATCAAATGCATAGAGTGGGCAAATTGCGTTTTGAAATCAGTGCAACAAGCAATCTATTAAGTGGTGAATATTATGTGTAGAAGTGTTTCTTGCTTATTTTTTTCAAGATAAAGTGTTGAATGAAGTTTGTGAAGTGTTTGTTCTTATTGTCTGGAAGGAGCAAATTCAGCCGTTTTGGGGAGGGATGTCGGAGTTCTTGGCAAAGTGCCTTAAGTATGAATAGTGAGCGATATAGCTAATTGGCGATTATATTAGGTGCGGAAAGCTATTAATATTTGATTTGTTAAATTAAACTCAGATTAGAGGCATTAATCCCTGCAGGTACCAAATTTGGCTGAGAGAGTGAAATCAGTGGGGGCTTTAGTAACCCCGGTGGTACAAAATTTATTGGCATTCCATGTTTACTTGGCTTACAGTATGATAGGATATTGTATCCGACTCTTCTTTTGGCATTTATTCGTGGAAAAAACAGTTTGGGAATGTTTGATTGTTACTGGTTTTGAAACAGTTAATTTGACCCAATTGGATCGGACAATTAGCCGTCCAGCTCAATACCGGATGAACTAAATGATGGAAATAAAAAGGTAAAATAATCCCAAACGATTTCGTCAACCATCGTGAGTTATATCAATTTTTGTGTTTCTAAGTAGCATGTGGCGTTTTGTGTATAGTTTGTTTGTGCGGGTGAGAAGTAGGAAATTTCTGCAACAGTTTGTTTTGAGATTTCCAAGTTGAATTAGAGTTTAATTTACTGCTTTCACACTCGGCTTCTTAGCTTCATGAAGTGAGATAAATTTGAATGTCCATTTTTTTTGAGAGAGAGAGCTTGAATGAATAGATAGATTTGGTATCGATTGCTATCGATCTATTAGCAGGAGAGAAGTTTTGCGACGTTAGCATTCTTTACTTTTATTTGATAGTGACTTTTGTCTGCGGTTTGCAACTATGATTTTTACCCCGGAACTATTAAAATGTGTAGTTGTAGTGGTGGACTGCGCAGCAAGAGAGTATGTATTCTTTCTTTACCCAGCATGCCGAGGGCAATATCCGCTCCTCAGCATGCAAAAGACTAAGCGCTATTGTCATTCGTCGAGATTCTTTACTTCCGTTGTTCTTCAACCAATCACCAAACGCGTACCGCACCCGCACTGTTTTCCTTTGTCTGCAAGTCCACGCGGTGTGTGTACGAGAGAGGAAAAAAAGAAGAAGAAGAAAAAAGTAGTATTTTGCTGGTTGATCATCCGGAGAATGATATGATTTGTGCTGCGCAGAAACAATAATCATATAGTCAGTGAAATCCAAGGCTGTAAAAGTTAATATTGCCTAAATCCTGGAACAAGTGTGAATATAGTTGTAGTACTTGTGTTATTAGATTAATCACAAATCGTCTTCACTGCAATTACGTAGAATAGAAGTTCGTGCAGCGTTACAGTGTAATCATCACTAGTCTTAAAAAAAAGCATTAATAATATGAGATTACATGTATAAGTGAACGGTATTTCAGCTCTTCAGTGAAAGATTATAGTATGCAATTACTAAAGAGGAAAAGAGAAGAGTGATAATCGCAATATTAGTTCACGTTGCATTGTTATTTGCAGTTTATCCAAATATAAGGTGAAAATAGAAACTAAAAGTGTAAACCAGGAAGTCATTCTACCGACAAAGGTCACACAGTCATTGAGTTTGTATTGTGTTTTTGATGTGAGTTGCAGGTAGCCCTTGTCTGGCATAGCCTTCGTACTAAAAGGGACGAGGATTTCCAACCCAACTAGAAATATCATTTAATTAACAATCCCCTCCGCCTTCCGTGACACTACAGTGTGGACTACTTGTCTCCCTTGCTCTGTTACACACACTTCTTACGTGACATCCTTGTTATAGAACAGTGGTTCTCAAAGTGGGGTACGCGAACCTCTGGGTGTCCATGGGAATTATACAGGGGGTCCGCGACGCCTAAAATTTGAAATGTGTTATAATAAAATGGAATTCACAGTTGTTATGCAAGAACTACTTATTTTCAGTTACTAAAAAGAAAGCAATTAGAAAGTATACTTACGTTTGTATACTTAAATGTTTTCCTACTTTTCTAAATGTCTGCCCCGTAAGTATGAAGAGTTGTCTAAAAAGGCATTGCAATATTCGATGTGTTTCCCTACCACTCACTTACGTGAATATACTTTTTCTGCTTTTTGCAGTATTAAAGTCTGAAAGCGAAATCGTTTTAATGTGGAATCGGACTTAACATTAAATGGTGACAAAACTTATTCCGGATTTCAGTGCAGTTATGGAAAAACAGAAAGAATTTCATTGCTCAAATTAGTGACGCCACATTTGAAAACATTGTTTATCAGGTGACTTTCCTTTTTAAAAAAGTACATTAATTTTCAGTCTTGAAAGTTAGTGTAAAATTAATTATTGCAATGTTTTTCTTTAACTTTTTCTTGTCAGTTGGGATTTTAATCAGTATAGTTTTTAATACCATATGATATTTCTCATAGCATTACAAGGGGGTTCGCGGATCACTTTACGAATGCACAGGAGTTCGCGTTATCGGAAAGTTTGAGAACCACTGTTCTAGAGGTTACATAAAGCTGGCAGACACTCACACAAAACATATGCATATTTTAAATATGTAAGATTTTTCATGAAAGCGTCCATTGCTTACGATTTCTATGTGTAGCCAACAGAAAGATGTGTTACGCGTAGTACCGTACTTAAAGAACTTTCTCAATTGACTATTCAGGCACATCGCAAGCAGTGTTGTATTCAGACATTTTCACCCGGGGGAATGTCAACTCGTCGGGGGGAGGGTTGTTTTTCTGTATTTTTGCAAGAAAGCAGCATATTTAACAATTCCATTCTCATTCACATCTTACCTAATTGCTGATGAATATTCAATGCGAGATTATAATAATAATAAAAAAAACAATCGTTTAATTTTATCTAAAACATTAAATAAAGATTGGCAAAAATATTTTACACTAAAGTTTAACTGCTATTTACGGTAGCTATTTTTGTTATTATTTTTTATATTCAGTAGTTACTGTTTGTTACTAATGTAGACGTTTTTAAAAAGATTTAAATAACTCAAATATTTTTTGTCCTAAAACAAACATACATAGGAATATCTTAATAAAAAGTTATTATTCTTTCTCACACTACTGGTTCTAAATCAAGCATATTAGACTTGGTTTCTTCACTGTATACACATCAATAGTTTACGAAATCTTTAGTAGGATTAGTGCCGTGTCGTGGAAAATCAGCGCTTGGGGCGAGAGTATACGACGGCACCCCCGTATATATGAGTGAGGTCGACAGACCAGCCGCGAAAGGTGAGTCAATTTTAAAAAGTAAATCCTGCTTTTCCTTGATTTTGAGCACTTTTTATTTATTATTTTTTTCCTTTCATTTTTTATATGTGCACATGTGCAGATGTGTTTCATTCCTCTGTTTTTCTTTCCTTCTTTTCTTTTCTTTTTCCCTCCCGAATTTTTCGCCCCTTACTTCGGCGCCCGGGGCCGTCGCCCCGCTTGCCCCTCCCCCATGGCACGGCACTAAGCAGGATCTTCATCACCTTCAATAGCAATCTTTCACTTATATACTACTATCATATTGATGAATTCTATATAAATCTCTAACCCAGGAGAGATAACTGTTCCTCCCTGATTCCTCTGAATCTCACCCTTTAACTGACTTATTTTTAATTAAAGAAACGTGTGTTTACTTTAATAATCGTAAATCACATTTACGTCTGTTACTTCCGATGCGGGAAATAGGATTTAGGCGCTGTATTTCAAATAATGCAAGAACTGTACATTTTCAAGAACTGAAGTCTGCTGACATCAGAGATCATATGGAATGATCGAAAGATCTTCCCTATCTTTCCTTTCCTATCTGAATCTCTGCTAGTGCTACCTACTAATATATACTATAGGCCGGAAGTATAATACCTACTAAAATACAAACCTTTCTTCAACAGTTAACACTTTCGTGTTCTGCCAAACTCGGTCATAACGTTAAGAAATACAAGTTTTATTGACTATTTGGTATTCTATTTTAGATATTACATGTTTAATATTTATATAGAACGCTTACCGGGTCTATGTCATTTATAGGTATATTGAGAGATCGGATTTCGTCTGCACGTGCACGGAAAGAAAAGCAAATAATTGGTGAAGTAGTTTCTACATTTTGTGACTGAAATTTCTTGAGTTTCTCCGGGGGGAAATGAATTTTCTTGGGGGGGATTCCCCCGCGGGCTACCTTGAATTCAACCCTGATCGCAAGGCAAGTACTCAAGGGACGCTTCAATGTACATTTGCCTTCAGCGTGACAATGGTAATATTCTTGTAACATTTACATCACAGCTTAACTTACTAGCTAAAACGTAATTCATAGATGGCAGCACAGCTTTGCGTAAACACTAAATCGACAGTTTGATTACAAAGATGCAAATAAGGTTTAACTTTAACAAGATTTTGTGACATGTTAATCAACCAATTAAGATACTATCTTGTTTTGTTGTAGGAATAACCATTTATGTTGATATTTTTGCGAATATATTCCTTCCTACAAGGCTCAAATTAACCTTACAAATCAATTTAAAATTATGCTGTAATGGTAAAGCGAACTGGCCACCTGGAATCTCTAACCAGGTAAAAAAATAGGGTATTCGTAGCTGGCGAAGAAAAATAACCAAGTCACTTAGTTATTCCATCCCTACTGATTTATTTTAGTCGCGATCTTCTCATATACGGTTGGATTACTTGCCTCTTTGAGGTTGAGAAAACAACCGTCGAATTGATTATAATCCTCCACGGAGGTAAAGAGACGTACCTGATTCTAAGTTGACGACCTTGCTATTTCTTTGGTTTTTCGATTTACTGGACATTTGGGCATCAGCCCAGGGGCGGATTTTCGATGGCGGACCCACGGCTAGGATCAGGCAAAACGATGAAAGGCAAGCACACAGGATTACCGCAAGTATTAGCTGGACCCACCGAGAGCAACACGAAGCTGAGGACCCGCAGGGATCCAAGTCACGCTTCTTCCACAATCAGTAAATCTCAGCAGCAGCGGCGAGGTTCTCAAGCCTCAGTTGCCTCTGCAACTTCAGTCATCTCTTCTAGCTCTGTCCGCAGCAGATCGCCACATACTCCAGAACAGACAGACAGTTATGCCGAACGACTTCAGCAATCTCCACCTCCGAAAAAGCAACATCTCGCGTCTAATTCGGATCTTAGCCAAATTCCAATGGACACAGCTTCATCTTCAAATCATGCTGCCGGCTCTACTTCACCTTCAGTTTACTCAATGTTGCTCACAAATTTTGACGTGAAATTCAACAATGCGAAGCTTGTTGCCATCCAACTTCGCAAGTACCTACCTCGAGCAGCTATATCACAAATAGTCCATACGAGGAATGGTATCATATTAAAAACACCGGATCAGACTCTTCTCACTACAATCAAAAACAAAGTCCCCATCGACACTTTTGGTTCCAACGCGAAGATTCAAGCACTGAACTCTTCCACACGTAAACAGCCTCCACCACCGAAACGATCACCGTTGTTATCTGTTGTGATTCGGGGGGTTGACCCCTCCTATACAGATGAAGAGGTCCAAGAGGAGCTCAAGCTAGAAGGTCATACTATTACGAAAGTTCTACGAATTCGAAACGACCAAGGCCCTACTTATATGGTTCGTGTTCTCACAAACCACCAAGACACCATTGATGAGCTATTGGCATCAGGAGCCTACATTTATAACCATAAACACCGAGTAGAGCCATCACGAACACCAGTTCCTATGCCCATCCGCTGTGAGCGATGCCAGGTTTACAATGCTCATCAGACATCTGATTGTAAAAACATAAGTAAATGTGGCTACTGTGCTGGCCCACATAGCACCCGGACTTGTAACAATTTGCAATTACCACCAAAATGCGCCACTTGTAATGAACAGCATCCGGCCTACAGTTATAAGTGTAAGGCAAAGCCGGACCCTATTCAGGACCATCCTGAACTCGTCGTTCCTTTGCGACCACCGACACCAGTTCAAACCACTCCACATCCAATTGACGCTCCTGTTTCATTGGACCAGCTACTCACGTTTCTGACACTCGCTCTGCAAAATATTCATCCTTTCATTCGGCCTCATATTCTACAACAAATCATTATAGCAGCAAAAACAACCTTCCATGTCAACTTTACTGCAACATATTCCGGCAATACTGTCCATTTCCATAAATCACATGCTACTACTATCGATTAATATCATGGCTTTAACCTTTCTCTTTCTCAACATCCGGTCACTACCAAAGAACAAAATTTTATTTGAACAGCTTCTTCTCGAAGAGCATGTAACAGTCTTCCTACTTAATGAAACATTTCTTACAAGCTCTCGCTCCTGTCGTTTACCACGATATACCATGCTTCATTCTGCAAACCCTCTACCTACACTTCGAGCTAATGGAGGAGTGGCCATAGGGATTTCTCCTCACATCCCTTTTCGCCAACATCACTATACTACAACAGCTGTTCCCGAATACCTGATTGCCACTGTTTATTTCAAAAATATCATAATCACACTGGCAACTATATATATAAGACCAAACCATCCCTTACCTGAGCAGTTCGTACAATATATCTCCAACACCTTCAATAGATATATTATCATGGCTGACTTCAATATGCATAGCCGCAGCGATGGTGACCGGACCAATTTTGTTAACTTTATAACGACGCACACTACTGGAATCATTCTTGATCTTCCGCAAGCTACACGTCCCATCTCAAACACAACGCCTGACATAGTCATCGCCTCAGCAAATCTTGTCTCACACTGCAATGTCGAAATCCTTGATCTTCTGGGCAGCGATCATGCACCCATCAAGCTCGTCTATAAACCATATTTAACTACAACTAGTTCTTCGTTACCATTGCGAGTGAGCTTGCGTTATGATAGAGCTAAATGGGATCAATATCGTACACATATTTCAGACCTCACCAGAGATCTAACCGAACCCACCACAAGCGATGATTTATATCAGACTGTAGACACCATTACCTCTGCAATCCAAGAAGCCAGCAACTTATACATTCCAACCACTCAATCCGTTCCCTATCAACCTAAGCTTCCGCCTCAATACATCACTATGATCAAACGTTCACGCCAGTTCTATCGAGACTATCTTCGCACTCGCAATCCAGAAGCACTCCGACATCACAAACAACTCCAAAGGACAGTGCACAACTACGTCAAAGCATATAAACTTCGCTCCTGGGTGAAGACATGCAACAATCTTTCCGAAACATCGCATCCAACAAAATTCTGGATTCGCTTTAATGCACTGTGTGGGAAGTTTACTACTACACCCTACCCTATTTTATTAGACGATACACCTATTACTACTGATCGAGATAAAGCGAATGCATTTGCAGACCACTTACAAGAAATTTTCACACCGTCAACTGACAACGCACCACACGCCGCAGAAAGACTTAACACCTCATCGCCACAACTTCAACCAAATATTACTCATATCTTACCTACTAATGCTACTGTCTCTGCTCCCATCACTGTTCAGGAAATCTCACAAGTTCTTCATAATAAGCGAAATACTGCACCAGGTCTCGATAACGTCACATATCGCCATATCAAAGAAAGTCCTATCTCACTTCTGCTTCTTCTTGCGAATGTTTACACATTCATACTGCGCACTGGCTACTTTCCTTTAGCTTGGAAAACATCAAAGACGCTTATGTTTCCTAAACCACACAAACCGCCGCAGAATATTGCATCCTATAGACCTATCCAACTTACTTCCACCTTCAGTAAGATCTTAGAGCGCATTCTGGTTAAACGATTACATATTTTCATCGCCTATCATAACATACTCCCAGTCACTCAAGCAGGTTTTAGGCCAGCCTTCTCTATCAACGATCAGCTACTCCGACTCACAACGCTCATCACACAACATTATAATTCCGCTCAACCTTCTTGTTTAGTGTTATTTGACTTGGAGAAAGCATTCGACAAGGTCTGGCACCTTGGGCTCATATATAAACTTATCAAATTCCAGCTTCCTATCTCATATATCCGTCTCATATATAATTTCATTACCAACCGTATCACCTATATCTCCGTACGTGGCAGTTTATCACACCCTATCTTTCTATTCACTGGAGTACCACAAGGGTCGGCTTTATCTCCTTTACTATATCTTCTGTATGTAGCTGATATGCCTCGATTACCAGACAAAGTACACCTCTTTCAATATGCGGACGACACGGCCCTTCTAGCAGTTGGAACAACTATCCAGCAGATCAATACTATCTTACAGACTGCTATCGAAAGCTTCTACACCTGGTGTACTCTCTGGAGGCTTACTATTAACGCAGCGAAAACTCAGGCCATAGTTTTCTTACCACCCAGACAAACTTCCAAATTCCGTAGAAATCCACGAAAACTCTCTCTCCGGGTTGATGGGGTGCATATTCAACTCAGTAATACTGTTACATATCTGGGAATAACATACGACCGCCACCTTACCTGGTCGCAACACTTGAAAAATGTTACCACTAAAGCCTATAATAGACTCAATCTCTTGAAACGATTGACTGGTACCACTTGGGGCCTTAAAGCACACACAATACTAAATACGTACAAAGTATTCTTACGACCAGTCCTCACATACGGATTTACTGCTTGGTTAGCTGCCCCGACAAAATTCTACAATAAGCTTTTCATCCTAGAACGCCATGCTTTCCGTACAGCATTCCGTATTAAGCTACCTAGTCCCACACAAGATCTGTATAATCTAATTACCTTTCCAACCTTACAGTACTACATTGAAAAACTGCGGCTCACATATATCACCAAGCGCTTCGAAACTCGTCATCCTTTACTTCAGGATACAATGCGTTACTTAGCACTTCATCCAACACCTCATCGTTACTATCATCCTCCACTTTCGCTTCTCTTCACATTATATCATTATACTCTACCACCACTAGATCCCGCTTTACTTATCATTGCTGATTACGTCATTCATGAACATCTTCCTCTCATTCACCCCTCATTTCCAGCACAGTGATTACCATTATTTACTAACATGGGCCTCATTCGTTTTCATCATTGCCTAGAGCAGCCCCTAGGCTGAAGATAAGCTCATTTGTATAACTAACATCACCCACGTGTTATCCTGTGTATGCACCTCGCCACATCATTCACGCCCATTTCTATATGATCGAAACGATCTTAATGTAGTAGTTCTAGTAATAAATAAATAAATAAATTACTCTTAGCCCACCCATGCGTTACATCTTTACCATGTTACCTTCACTTCTCACACCTAAGAGAGGGTGTAGCCCTCTAAAAGGGAGCTAGCATATGGCTAGCACTAAAAAAAAAAAAAAAAAAAAAATAATGGTAAAGCACTACTTTCACTGATTGTTTATGAAATTAAATTTTTAGAGAGGCAAAGATGGGTAATTTAAGCCCTTGCCTTCGAAAGAAACAAGGAATGAAATGAAATTACTGTTTGACGTGCGGACTGACCATCGTCAAGCTAACGTAAAAGGAAATACCTTTATTTACTTGTGTTGCGGGTCTGGGTAAATGGAAACGTCGGCTGTAACAGCCCAAACAGCTCGTCGGAATTAAAAAATAAATTCCTTCACTTTATATAGAAAATATCTTATTTGGAGATGGTTTTCTCTCTTTTTGTGGTAACTCTGATAATAATAGAGTTACCCAATGTGAGAGGACTTTTAGACAACGCCCTATATAGTGATGGCTAAATTCCAGCTAAAATATTTACCGGGAAATTTCCAAAAATGAAAATATTCCTTGAATTTATGTACAAACACAAAGAAAACTACATTCTATTACTATATTATGATTTCAAAATAAAATTCGATTTTTATCAAAGTATAGGCCTACTTATTACTGTTGTCTCCAGAGGATTCTTCAAAATGTATAATCTGAATGGTATTAGGTGATATTTAATATTTCATGCTATTTAGAGACTATGCATAAATGTATGTTTACTTGCAATTTGTTTTATGCGAGTAAATATGTAGGAAAAAGATTTGGCATAGAAAGTCCTCATACCTTTGCACCACTAAACAGTTTAAATTTATATGTAAGTGGATGTTCGAAACTTGATCCTACTACTAATATTATAATCATAATTAATTTTTAAATGTTATAAACAAACTAGGTTATTAACTTCCAGATAACATACATAGTCTCTCGAAAAATTCGTAAGGTTGTCAGTGTATCTGATGTTATATTACAGAATGTTGATCTCAGATACACCGTGCTTTGTTAGTATGTTCTTACTGAGTAGTGTTAAATCTCTAATTTAAGAAGATAGGCTATTTCGAACAATATACACGATGTTAAGAAAATTCGCCAACAAAGCTTGGGGCATGAACACACACGTAAGGGAAGCAAACAAATCGTAATTAACACAGAAACATTCTGAGAAGCAACAAAAATTTTGATATGTGAACATTACCTTTTAAAAGTAAATGTATTTATGACTTTATAGATTTCTTTATTCAATATTTGATTCTTTCTCACAGAGTGAAATTGGAATTAGACACAGACCACCATCATTTATAAATTACTACTTTGGTACTTTCTAGTGCAAATAGTAATAGAAGTTAAAAAATTATATTATTAATTAGTTATATAAAGTACAGATAACGAATTCCAATTTTTCTAATCTCCATATCATTTAAAACCTACAAGGAAACGATAATAAGTGAAAAATAAGGTAATTAGTCATATTTTCCTTATACATATTCTTTTCCAGTGGTTCGCCTCTGAAGCGCCACCTACTTAGAACGGTGACAATTTCTGAAAAACCTTCCTACTTCTGCTCCTGGGCTTTTCTCCGCGTTTTTGCAGGAGACTGTTCATCAGACTTATCTCAGCCAAGGGTGTACAGTGTGACTGCATTAATAGGGGAACTGTCTAAGCTGTACTACTATCCAAACGTTAGTCGAACCTTGCTAACAGATCATTACATTACATTACATCTCATCATATCCATACTATCGTATTGTCTTTGTTTTCTGGGCATTAGCCCACCGGATAGATCTCACTATGGCGGACTCTTTCACGAAACCTGGCAAACGAACAAACGGTCGACATCTAAATTTACCTTCTGTTGTTGATGAACCATCCGTTTGTCCCACGAAGGTGGGGCCACGGAAAGGGCCGTCAAAATCACAACAAAGTACTTCAGGCTCTCGCCAACGGAGAGACTCTCAGACTTCCGGCACATCCTTTGCATCTTCTGCTCCAGTTCGATCCAGGTCGTCTCAATCCAAGAGTAGCTATGCCGCCAGAGTACAAGACTCACCTCCAAAGAAAAAGCATCACACGGAATACTCTGATAATGACACCATTTATACAGGAAACGCACCAACAGCTTCTAGTCTTCCACCTGTTCCATCAACATTTTCCATCCTTCTTCGCAATTATGATACCAAGTTCTCAAATGAGAAATTTGTTGCTCTTCAGCTCAGGAAATACCTTCTACGTTCTTCCATCAAGGAAATCATGCTCAAAAGAAACGGCTACACCCTTAAAACATCTGATCCTGATCTCTACAACACGAACCGGAACAAAGTTCCTATCGATACCTTCGGGGCACAAGCCGAAATCATTCATTCTAACACTTCGACCCGTCTTACACGGACGAGGAAGTTCACGATTAACTAAAACTGGATGGTTTCACCATTTCCAAAGTAGTTAGAATCCGGAATGACCGTGGACCAACCTTCATGGTTCGCATTCTTACTCCCCATCAAACGACAATAGATGACCTGCTTGCTCATGGACCTTAAATATACAATCGGAAACATAGAGTCGAACCATCACGTTCAATGCCACCATTAGCAGTACGTTGCAAACGTTGTCAGGCATATCACACCCATAGTACAGCTGAATGTAAGAATAATTTCAAATGTCGCTACTGTGCAGGACCACATTCTACACGCCTATGTCCTAATTTGTACCAGCCAACGAAATGCTCTACAATGTCCTGACAACCACCCTACATATAGTTACAAATGTAAAGTGAAACCGGAACCAACGCCGGAACATCCTGAACTGGTTGTCCCATTACGTGCAACGTCCATTGTTACCACCACCCCGCCTACAATGGATACTCCGGTTACAGTAAATCAACTGCTCTGATTTCTAATCCTTTCGCTACAGAATATCCACCCTTTCATCCGTCCACATATTTTGCAGCAAATCACCCTTGCAACCAAGGCAACATTTCACGTTGACTTCACGGCAACATATTCTGGGACTTCAGTACATTTTCATGCATCTTCATTTAATCATGGCACTTAACTTTTTATATTTGAACATCAGATCCTTTTCAAAGAACAAACTACTGTTTGAAACTCTGTTACTAGAGGAGCATATCACAGTTTTTCTCCTCAATGAAACATTTCTAACCAAATCAACTCCATGTCGACTACCGGGATATACAATTCTACGAGCTGACAATCTCTTGCCTACACAGCGAGCTAATGGGGGTGTAGCGGTTGGGTTTTCCCCTCATTTGCCTTATCGCCAGTTCTACTGTGCTCTTACTCTGTTACCCGAATACATAATTACCACTGTGTATTTCAAATCTATTATCATTACTGTTGCAAATATCTACACCTGGCCTGAGCATCCCCTTCCGATACAATTTGTACAGCACATTTCAAACACCTATCGCCACTACATCATCATGGCAGATTTAAATATGCATAGTCGCTCAGATCTCGATCGTATCAATTTTGCAGCTTTTATCACCACACACAACACTGGAACCATTCATCAGTTACCCAAACCTACTCGCCCAGAGTCAAATACGACACCGGACATCGTTATAACATCTAGCAAAATCCTAAGTCATAGCAGCATTGCAGTACTTGATACACTAGGTAGTGATCACGTTCCTGTTAAACTCAGCAAAAACTTCCATTCCTCTGCATCATTTCGCTCGCAAATGCCTTCCCGTAACTATTTTCGATTTGATAAAGCAAACTGTATCAGTTATCGCTCTTACCTCGCTCAAAGCAACGAGCACCTGTCATCCCACACTACAGAAGACGATCTATACACCACGGTTGATACACTTACTCAAACCATACAGGAAGCAAGCACTCTCTTCATTCCCACTAGCAAAAGTATTCCATATCAACCTCGACTGCCCCCACATTATCTGACTATGATCTCACGCTCTCGTCAACTCTATCGAGATTACATTCGCACCAGAAATCCTGAAGCCCTACGCCATCAACATTTCCAAAGAACTGTTCGCAACTACACCCAGACATACAAACTTCGTGGTTGGGTTAAAACCTGCAATAATCTGTCTACCACCAGTTATCCTACCAAATTGTGAAAAAAGTTTAACGCTTTGTGCAGCAAGTTCACAAAAACACCATACCCAATTCTGATCGGCAATTCTGTTGCTCAAACAGATACGGAGGAATGAAATGCTTTCGCAGACCATCTGCAGAACATCTTGACCCACTGCAACCTGGAACTACACCCCATATTGCATACAGTGTTGTCACCTCGCCATTCTTGCAACCCAACCCCGTGCATAAACTCAGTGTAAATCAAGTTGTTACTGCACCTATCACTGTTGAAGAGACCACAGATACTGTCAAATGTAAACGAAACACACACATGGCTTTGATAATATTACCTATCGCCAGATCATAGAGTGTCCACCTACATTACTCATCCTCATCGCCAATCTCGTCACCTTCGTACTGCGTACAGATTACTTTCCCCTACGCTGGAAAGCATCTAAAACTGTTATGTTTCCCAAACCACATAAGGCTGCTCATGAGATCTCCTCTTACAGGCCAATCCAGCTCACAAATACATTTAGCAAAATCCTCGAACGCATTCTCGTTAAACGGTTTCATACTTACCTCAATACTAGAAATATCATTCCTCTCACTCAAGCAAGCTTCCGTCCTTGTTTCTCGATATACGATAAACTCTTACGTCTCGCAAGCCTTATCACTACGCATTATAATAGAGTGAAACCATCATGTCTAGTCTTATTCGATCTCGAGAAAGCTTTCGATAAAGTGTGGCATCTTGGTCGTATTTATAAACTGATTAGGCTCCAGCTTCCTCCAGCATACATACGACTTATCTTTAACTTCCTCCTAGGTCGTATTACCTATGTTGTCATTAACGAACATTTGTCTCTACCCATTTTCTTACTGTCAGGAGTTCCACAGGGTTCTGGTCTTTCCCCCTTGTTATACATTCTGATTGTTGCTGACATGCCACACCTTCCAGACAACATTTACTCTTTCCAGTATGCAGATGATACTGCTTTTCTCGCTCTAGGAACATCCATCCAGCATATAAATAACATCTTACAAACAGCCATCTCTGACTTCTGCCTTTGGTGCCGACACTGGAAACTCACCATCAATGCTACAAAAACGCAGGCTATCATCTTCATTCCAGCAAAGAAAACAACCAAAGTCCGCAGAAATCGGCGTTGCCTATCTCTCCTTTGCAACTGCAAAAGCAGTCGCATACTTAGGCATCACGTTTGAGACACACCTCACCTGGATGCAACACCGTAAAACAATTTCAACTAAATCTTACAATGGTCTCAACCTGCTTAAACGTCTCGCAGGAACGACCTCGGTTCTCAAATCACACACAGTCTTGAACACCTACAAAGTCTTTCTCCGCCCTACTCTCACCCATGGTTTCACAGCTTGGATTGCCGCATTAGAAAAATTCTACCACAAACTTATTTTTCTCGAACGCCACGCTTTCCCATCAAATTACCTAGCCCCACACGAGAACTATATCAGCGCATTACTTTTTCCGCCGTGCAGTACCACCTTGAATCTCTTCGACTCTCATACATACGCCGCCGATTTCAAATCTAACATCCACTACTTTTCGAAGCAATGCACTATTTAGCTCTACATCCTACACCTACACGTTACCTTCACACTCCATTATCTCTTTTGTGTACGTCCTACCATTACACTCTTCCTCCTGATGATCCCTCACTCTTGCTTCTGAACGATTACGTCACTCATGCTCATCTACCTCTTATTTTTCCACCATTTCATGCACAGTAATATTCACATACTAACTTGAGTTCATCATGTCTCTCAACATAGCCTAGAGTCACTTTAGGCAAGAAGATAAGATAAGATAACAGAAGATAAGATAAGAAGATAACATTTTCCTATCTGTTGTTCTGTGATTGCACCTCATCTCATACTTCATCCTCATTAATTATATTTCTATAATACTACATTACTATAACTTAGCTTCTATTCTTCTCATCGTGTTTATTGTATATATTGATTATTGATCCTCATTTAATATTTTGTAGATCATTGTTCATCTACTTTCATAACAGCTATATATCTATGTTTTATGTTGAATATATGTATTTATGTCTATCTCTCCACCTAATGTTAAGGAACGCAAAGTTCCTTATGACCATTACTCGAATGAAATAAATAAATAAATAAAGCACTTAGACCAACCACCGAACTAAAAACCAACAATCCCTTCAAATCACTTCAATAAAAGACGGCGTAATACTCTCAGAGGTAGCTAACCTTAGCTAGCAATGTAAAAAAATTCTTATAAGAGAAAATAATTTCTTCTAATTTGAAAAATAAAGTAAAGAAATTCCTTCCCGGAATTTTATATGCCAGAGAAAAAAATCGAGAATATTCCCACTTTTTATTTTCCTTCCACCGAGAATATTCCCACTATATATATTCGATTTTAATAAAAGGCCATTGCGAAGTTATGCGGATAAATGATTGATGTGTCCTAGAAAGCCTACTTAAAAATTACGTGTTGTCTTCTCGGTGTATGATAACTCCGGTTCCGTAGACGTATTGTTTTTGTAATATCGGATTCCTTCCCGAAATCTCAGGTCACCTCTTATCCAAAATTTTTGGACGCGCGCCCCAACCGGAGATTAATTGAGATCAGAAGTAGGGCTCGAACTTCGGACATGTCTGCAGTGTTAGTGCTGGTGTAATTTTTAAATAACGAAATCGGCCATACTGATTTTACTTCAAAACACATCGTGAGCATAACCACCGCCGGCTCATTAGGTTCGATTATTTTATCTGAACCATTGTTCACACTTTACACATAAGAGTAGCGCCATTTTAGGGTTTTCCAAGGGAGGTCAAGATTGTCCAACAGACACTGTATTTTTATTATTATATTAGTATAAAAAACATGTTTTTCAGATTCAAGAGGGAAATTGTTCTGTGTTCTACCCAAATGATAGCCCTCTTGCAAGGTTAACACAAAATGAATGTGTAAAAGCTCATCGATAGAAAACAGTGATTACACACATTAATGAGATTTAAATCATTTACTTTATCTTCACCCTAAATTAATAGTACGTATTTATATCCCATAATATTAGGGGTCCGCGTTTGCCAGAATGACTCAAACGTAGTTGGCACGAATGAGTCAGAGATGCTTTGGCCCGGGATCGCAACACCTACGGCAATTTTGCTTATGCTCACTCAGGGGCGAGGTACCAGGGAATATATAGGATCACTCAGGGTACATAAGATCATCGTCATCCACATGAGGAGGGGTTCGTATAGGACCTCGTTCCCTTTGATTAGTATAAAAAATATCTATTTTCGAGTTTTCGGAAACCAATCGCAACCATGGTTATACAATTTAGGCCCCACGGACCATAACGTTAGTGGGAATGAGTCAGAGATGCTTTTGCCCGGGATTGCGTTATCTATTGAAATTTTACTTATGCTTACTCAGGGGCCATGCACGCTGCTGCGAATGAGTCAGTGGTACCATGGCCCGGCTAATGTGTTAGTATTACGTCATTGAATTAGGGTTTCGGAATCAGAGGTTATGATGGTTTAATTCTTTCCGTAATGGGTACAAAATTATTAAAAACATGGTGCTTAATCTCTTTCTTAATGATTTAATAAATTATGAATTAGAACATGTTTCTGAATGCTTTTTATTTCGTTCCCTTTTATGGCATAAATTTGGAGATTTTTATAACCTTTGATGAGATGTTAATACCCTATATCGTTATATATTTGGACTAACACCGGTGCGGTACTTGGGCCGACCTAAGGTAGTCATATGACGTCACTGACCTGGGATGGTTTCTGGGAGGTTATGATGGCTTGTTTCGTTCTCTTTTATGGGTATAAAATTACTAAAACAAAGTCTTTGATCTCTTTCTTGATGATTTATTACATTATGAATTAGTAGACCCCAGTAATAGTATGAATTAGTATTTGTATTAATACCAAAATCGATAACTCCGGGAGGAATATTTAACTTTTAGTTAAGGTTTATTTTTCATTGATGGGACTTACGGGACACAAACCACGATAATCAATTGTCAACCGTGTGTCCAGAAAAACATACATTTATTTGAGACGCATAAAACAGGGGGGGAGGATCTTGGACCTGGCTAGTACCTCATAAATAACAACAATAATTTATATCGCATTCGTTTATGGATTAAATAAAAATGTTTCAAAGTTTAAAAAAGCTTCTTCATGTACTGGATTATAATATATGTTTAAAAGCAAACGTCACCTATATTATGCTGTATGTTCTTACATGTTCGTTGTGAATATCGTTAACATTCTTTCGTTATTGCATATCGAACATAGAGGGTGTTTAATTGTCAAATAGTTTAATGGTTTACTTTGAAAGGATATAATGATTCTTTGAGATGGACAAAAGGGATTGGATGAGGTGATTTTGGGCCCAGTTAGTACATTTCGTTTTCATTCGTGGATTAAAATAAGAAATGACTTTACATTTACTTTTTGCTTAAATCTGATTGGTTCATTGTAATAACGATTAATCATACGTATGTTACGAGATAATATCGAGGAATTATTTCTTACGACCAAAGAAGAACATATATGTGTAATGGTTTACTTGGAAAGAATCCATTCACTCCTAGAGAACGTGAAATGGGAGGAATATGGTGATTTCGATCCTACTTAGTATCTTTCGTTTGCGTTCGTAGATAAATAATAATAACGTCACATTTAATCTTTGCTTTATTCTGATTGGTTCATTTTAATAACTCATCTAAAGAGATAATCATAAGTACGAAACATTGTTAATGGTTTGAGCGATTTAAACGTTCAGCATTCCAGTGTTTAGTTTAATTAGTAGGGGCTTAGCTGATATAAAACTTTTCGGACAGCACTTGTTATAGGCTTATTATATGTCTTTTAGGTTCATGAATAAAATGTTCTCAATATTGTCTAATATTTATTAGATTGATTGGTTCCTTATTACATTATATGGATGAGTGTAGGCTTCTATACGGCAAAGATACATGTACGAACACTTTAAAAATTCATGATTAGTACCAACTTTTTTGGGGTTAATTTCGCGGAACAAAAGCCATGATCTCCAGAACTAATTTTAGTATTTGAAGACCTTAGATTCCTAAAAATGTAACTTGTGAAGTTTACAAACCTCATGCATTCTCTTTATTACGTTATAGGCATGCATTGTTTAGATTTAGTCCCCGAAGGTCAAGAGTTTTATTCTCGATGAGAGCTTATATGACTAATATTCAGTTAAATTCTTTTGGTATTTAGGATTTATGCTCTACACAGATGTTGTGTGAACTCTTCAAAGTAGAGTTTGCTGTCATTTTATTTACATATAATGAGGATATTTGTACCTTAATGCACTCATCTTAAGCTTTTGATAAGAGAGAATCACGGAAGCTATATGATATTCTAAGGTAACCTTCTTAGTCTAGGTGATAGCTCGTATGAGTTATATCTTAAATAACCTTGATGGTTTAGTTTAAATCATTATCTGATAATGTTTTAGTATGTGCCAAAAATTTTCAGTACGTGCAAAGATGGAATTGTTTCACGGTTAACCGTTAAATATTATCCGGTTTTTAACTATTACTAAAGAATAAGGTTTTTAACTTTCCGATCAACAAATAAACGGTTTTCAATTATTCGATTGAATTTTGAGTCTCAATTAATTTCAAGTTATTACAAAAGTTCAAATAAAATTTTGAAATTAAAATTTTTCGAACTCAAAAGTTTCAAATAAAAAATATTGAAACTGATTTTTTTCGAATGAAAAGCATCAAACAACTTTCAAACAAAAAAGTTGAAATCAAAATTTTCGAATTAAAATTTTTAAATCAAAAAATCAAACTGAAATTTTCGAATTAAAAATTTATGAAACTGATACTTACGAAAAAAAATTCAAAAGGAAAAAATATCCAAACCAAAATTTTTGAACAAAAAATTGAAATAAACATTTTCGAATTCAATTTTCCAAACCAAGCAATCTCTTACTGAAACTTTCCAGAAAAGAAATCAAAATTTTCGAATAAAACTTTGGCACCCAAAGAAGTTGAAATTAAATTTTAGAACTAGAAATTTGAAACTAAAATTTTCGAACCGAAAAATGAAATCAAGATTTTTCAAACCAAAAATTTCAAACTGAAATTTTCGAATTCAAATTCCAACACGTTTTCGAACTAAAAGTATTAGAACATGAAATTATGAAATAAAGTTTTTGAACCTAAAATTTCGAACAAAAATTTTCGAACTGGAAGTTTAAAATTTCCAACAAAAAGAAAAAAAACTAATTCGAAATTTTCAATCGAACATTTTGAAAAAAAAAATATGCTGAGGTATCAATGTGATCACTTAATTATATTGCATCTTGGAAATAAACAGTATTTTCTTCAAGTGAGCATTTTCGACTGTATTTATAATCTTTAAATTCAAAGTGTATAGTGATGCGCACGAGACAAAATTCGTGAGTAGTAGAAAATGGATCGATCTTTGCCAACATCGGACAACATTAGCCAACTCAGGAGCCCCTGGGAAATTGAGCACCTTACACCGTGAACCCACGGTCTTTTACAACCTCCATTTTAGGGGTGAATTTGTTCCCTTTTATGAACACTTTTTAGGGGGTGTATTCGTTCTCTTTTATGACCACCTTTTTAAGGGGTGAACTCGTTCCCTTTTATAATCATATTTTTCAACCCCTATTTTAACATAGCAGATAACAATAAGATTACGAACACATATAAGAGCAGATAACACATAGCAGAGACTACGTAACATAGCAAGGCTGTACTCGTTCTCTTTTATGAGCATATTTTTCAACCCCTATTTGAACATAGCAGATAACACATGGAGACTACGAACACATAGAAGAGCAGGTAACACATAAGAATACGTAACACACAGCAGAACAGATAACACGTAAGAGTACGTAACATAGCAAGGGTGTACTCGTTCTCTTCTATGATCACTTTTTCAACCCCTATTTGAACATAGCACATATTACATAAGACTATGTAACATAGCAGAGCTAATACAACAGTATGGCTTATTTTCCAACCCCTATTTAAACATAGCAGATAATACATAAGACTACGTAACATAGCAGGGGTGAACTCGTTCCCTTTTATGAGCATATTTTTCAACCCCTATTTGAACATAGCAGAAATTACAGAGCAGATAATACATTAGACTACGTAACATAGCAAGCTAATACAAGAGTATGGCTTATTTTCCAACCCCTATATAAACATAACAGATAATATATGACTACGTAACAAAACAGGGGTGAACTCGTTCCCTTTTATGAGCATATTTTTCAACCCTTATTTGAACATAGCAGAAATTACAGAGCAGATAATAAATTAGACTACGTAACATAGCAAGGGTGTATTCATTCCCCTTTATGATCTCTTTTTCAACCCTTATTTGAACATAGGAGATAGTACATAAGACTATTTAACATAGCAGGGGTGTATTCATTCCAACCCCTATTTTAACATAGCAGAAATTACGAACACATAGCAGAGCAGATAATACATAAGATTCATTCCCTTTTATCAGCAATTTTTAGGGGTGTATTCATTCTCTTTTATGATCACTTTTCCAACCCCTATTTTACCATAGCAGAAATTACATAAGACTACGAACACATAGCAGAAACATTTACATTTCCGATTCGATAAGCCCGTTTGAACCGATTTGGATAAAACTCGGTATATAGGGGTTTGTGAACATGCTGATTACGAATATCATATTTATTTTTACCTGGGTCCTATAGTTTATGTGGGATACGCACTTTCTCTGACGATTTTAACCGATTTGGATAAAACTCGGTATGTGGGGGTTTTCGGACATGCTGATTACGAATATTATATTTATTTCTACTTGGTTCTTATAGTTTATGTGGGATACGCCCTTTGTATGAGAATTTTAACCTATTTGGATGAAACTCGGTATATGGGGGTTTTCGAACATGCTGATTACGAATATCATGTTTATTTTTACCTGGGTCTTATAGTTTATGTTGGATACGCCCTTTGTATGACACTTAAAACACAATCACTCGTAAACGAAGCAACATATTGAGGTGCTGTTTCCACATTTAGAAATTGGTCATCAACTACTACAAGTTCCAAAAATAATGACCATTGAGGTCGAAGGTCTACATACTTAAAACCTAATAACCCGGAAACGGAGTCAAATATTGAGGTAGTGTTTTCACATTTAGTAATAGTTCATCAATCAGTGCAAGTTTCAAAATAATGACCATCGAGAGCTCGTAAACGGATAAATTTTGTACCAAGCAGAAAAAGTGAAGGAGGAATAAATTTGAGTGGCCTATTGAATTTTGCACCAACGAGCAATCTAATTTGTAACTAGCTCAGAATTTCTGTACCTGTTTGGGTTATTCCAAATAAACGAAAAAAATAATTTGGATGGACTAACGAAAAAGTAAGCAAATATATGCCATTTTAACTAGCTGAGAATTATAGGTCTTCTTGTACTAATTAAATAAACGAAGGAATATTGTACCAATGAGAAATGTCTTTTTTCTAGACCATGTTCTAATATTTAAACAAACAAAGGGGTGAATTTGAGTAACCTATTCTATTTTGCACCAACGAGAAATAACTGCGTATTTTAAATCATTTTGTACTATTTGAAGAAACAAACAATCGGATAAATTTAACCGGCTCAGAAGCTCAATAATTTTTGTACTCTTGAGTGAGCTTTCCAATTTTGTAGCAAGAAGGACCATTTTTTAAACTAACTCAGAATTTCATTTCATTTTTGTAATACTCAAATTTGGATGGAGTGTTTAGTTTTGTACGAACCAGAAAAATTTGATTGGATTATTTCCTTATGTACCAACTGGAAAAAGTGAAGGGCCATTATTCAAATAAACGAAGGAATAGAGTATTTAGTTTTGTACCAACTAGAAAAAAAGAAGTGCAGTACGAATAAAATTTAGGTGGACTATTTTCTTTTGTACCAACTGGAAAAGAGAAGAAGAGCTACTTTAACTAGCTCATTATGTACTGTTTAAAGAAACGAAAATTGACCATTATGTAACTTTTGAACTACTGAAATGTTCTATTTTTTTTATCAATCAGAAAAAAACGAAGAAGAGCCATTTTAACAAGTTCATAATTTCTGTAACGAAAGAATAATTTCGATGTTCTACTTTTATACCAACGAGAAAAAACGAACTAGCTGAATATACGAAATAATAAATTTAAGTGACCTATTCAATTTTGTACCAATGAGAAATGGCATTTTAACTGGCTCAGAAAAAGGCGAAGAAGGACTATTTTATATAATTTTACTACTCAAATAAACAATGGAGTACTTAGTTTTGTACCACCGAGAAAAAAAGAAATTGCACCATTTTGGAGTATTCAAATAAACAAAGGAATTATAATTTGTGTCAACTCTAAAATCAATTAAACGAAGTAATGCATTTGAGTGAGCTATTTAATTTGAAAAACCGAAGTTGAGTATTTTATACCATTTTGTATTATTTCAACAAACAAAGGAATAAGCAAAAAAGGATCATTTTATATCATTTTAAACTAGTCTAATAAACGAAGGCATAAATATGAGTGAGCTATTTAATTTTGTAGCAACCAAAGGATCATTTTAACTAGCTGAGTATTTTCACGAAAGATCAAAATTGTACTGATCAGAAAAAGCGAAGAAGACCCATTTTAACTAATTGAGAATTTCCGTACCTTTTGTACTATTTAAACAAACGATGAGATAAATTTGAGTGGCCTGTTTTTTGTACTAACGAGAAAAATCGAAGAAGGTCCAATTTAGCTAACTCAGAATTTATATACCTTTATACTAGCCCAATGAACGAAAGAACAAATTTGGGTGTTCTACTTTTTTTTATACCAAACGAAGAAGAACCATTTTAACTTGCTGAGTATTTTATACCATTTTGTACTACTCAAATAAACGAAAGAATAAAATTGTACTAACCAGAAAAAGCGAAAAAAGACCTTTTTAATTAGCGCAGAATGTCTGTAACGCAAAAATTAATTTGGATGGAGTAACAAGAAAGAAAGCAAAGATATGCCATATTAACTATTTAAATAAACGAAGGGATAAATTTAAGTGATCTATCCCATTTTGTACGAAGGAGAAATGCCATTTTCATCTAACTTAGAATTTCTAGTGCATGTTGTATTATTTAAACAAAACGAAGGGCTAAATTTGAGAAAGCGAACATGAACCATTTTACTCAAATTTGGATGGAGTATTTAGCTTTGTATGAACCAGAAAAAAGTGAAGAAGGACCATTTTAATTAACTCAGATCTTTATACCATTTTGTACTACTCCAATAAACGAAATTTTATTTTTGTACCAATCAGAAGAAAATCAAAGAATGATCATTTTAACTAGCCAAGCAGAAAAAAAGGAAAGAATTAACACTTTGTACTAATCAAATAAACGAAGGTATAAATTTGTACTAACCAGAAAAGGAGAAGGATCAGCATTCTATACTTTTTGTGCCATTTATTGGCGTGTCCTATTTCCTTTTGTACCAACGCGTACCATTTTTAACTGGCTTAGAATTTTATGCCTTTTTATAAAATTTGTATCAAACAGAAAAAAAGCAAGGAAATACCATTTTAAATAGCTCACCATGTTACAGCTTTTTGTGTTTTTGGTCTACCCGATTTCTTGACCATGTTTTACTATTTAAACAAACAAAGAAATAAATTTGTGTGACCTATTCACTTTTGTAACAATCAGAAAAAGGAAATAATAAATTTGAGTGGCTTAAGCAAAGAAGGTCAATATATACCTTTTTGTGCTATTAAATTTGAGTGACCTATTGAAGAATGAATAAATTTTGTTTGCAATTAAAAAAGCGGAGAAGGTCTATTTATGTACATTTTGTACTACTCAAATTATACTTTCTGTACAAACCAGAGAAAAAAAAGAAAAAACATATTCTTCTACTCAAACAAACGAAGAAATAAATTTGTGTGACATATTCACTTTTATACCAACCACGAAGGTCCATTATAACAAGCTCGGTATTTTTATACCATTTTGTATTACTCTAATAAATTTGGGTGGTCTACTTGATTTTTGTAACAATCAGAAGAAAAGCTCAGAATTTTATACATTTGTGGTGCTACATTTTGTACATTTTTGTGTCATTCAGATCAGTTTATTTATTTCTTGTAAAGAAAACGATACATTACTCTCACTGACAATTCAGTCGCCAGAGTCCAATGTTTGTAATATTACAATACAACAAATTGATTCATTTATAAACAGTTCAATTCTCTTTAACCCTTTGTAATTTTAGCCCTAATATGTTCTATTCTTACACAGTCAAATGCATATGCTACAGTGGGCTCAGTGTTCATTTAAAGAATTAAATAATTGTTTATCTTTCTCTAAAAACATTTCTACTATTTCTTTGATATAATAACCACACTCTGTAATGTATTCATACACCAGATTAAATTTTTTTCTCCAAAGTATAAGTGTTCTTAATATTGCAACCTTTAAAATGCTTCTTTAAATAAAGTTTATAGATTTTCTCTCTCATTTCACGTTTAATTAAGATCGTCCACACCTTTTGCAATAATTCGCAATCATACTGCAGCAAACAGTTGTGATCTTTTTAATTTTCATTATGTTCAGAACATGCTTCACATAATAATACTGAATTTGGTGTATACTCATTAAATAATTCTATAACACATGTATCACTAATACTTTCACTAATACACCCGCACTCATTAGCTTCCACTTCAAAACAGTTAATATTTGAAACACTGTCATCATCACTTTCCGGGAGTGTTTCATCATTATACCTGTTATAGCGTCTAAAATAATACACTTCTTCTATTTCTTGTGTCGGATATATGATTCTCACTTTATCTCGTAATTCATCTGGCAAATCAGGATGAGACGGGTGAATTAACAGTATAGGTTTTTCGTTTTCACGCTGAATTTCTTTTTCTCTCGGTGAAACATAAACAATTTTCATGCTAGTAATTTTTTCTGCTCTTCAGCAAAAACAAATCAAACAAATAATTTTATATATCTACAATACAAGCATTCTATGCATTCTCCGTCTTAAATAATATCTTTCAAGGCAATACAAAACATCATGATGTATGTTCTATTATTTTCCAAATATACTCCATAAACTTATATTCCATTACAATAAAATACATAAATGCAAAAATATATATTTGTCTTTTGACTTAGACGAGGAAGGAAAGTCTAAAAATAATTGAATCGTTGAACAATAGGCAGTGCCTTACAACCCTCACTATACTAGCAATACAAATGTTAGGTAACGCATTCGCAACGTTGCTTAAATATCTGCAGCACTCTTTATAGATTGTATGGAACATGAAACTTTCGAAACTTTTCCTTGATGAGCTGATTCTTCTGCTGTGATCAAAAATGGACATGCATGCTGTTTCTTCTTTTTTCTTTAGTACGCAAATTGCTATGGAGTCTGTTCTACACAATTATGACGCAACTCTGGTTTGTTAAATCTCACGCTCAAATATTTTATGAGCCTAACTTAGTGACGGGAGAGGCAATTTAAATTGTTCTCTGAATGACACAAAAATATACAAAATGTAGGACCACAAACGTATAAAATTCTGAGATTTTCTTCTGATTGTTGCAAAAATGAAATGGACCACCCAAATTTATTAGAGTAATACAAAATGGTATAAAAATACCGAGCTTGTTATAATGGACCTTCGTGGTTGGTATAAAAGTGAATAGGTCACACAAATTTATTCCTTCCTTTGTTTGAGTAGAAGAATGTTTTTTCTTTGTTTTTCTCTGGTTTGTACAGAAAGTATAATTTGAGTAGTACAAAATGTACATAAATAGACCTTCTCCGCTTTTTTAATTGCAAACAAAATTTATTCATTCTTCAATAGGTCACTCAAATTTAATAGCACAAAAAGGTATAAATTGACCTTCTTTGCTTAAGCCACTCAAAACTATTCTTTCCTTTTTCTGATTGTTACAAAAGTGAACAGGTCACACAAATTTATTCCTTTGTTTGTTTAAATAGTAAAACATGGTCAAGAAATTGGGTAGACGAAAAACACAAAAAGCTGTAACATGCTGAGCTATTTAAAATGGTATTTCCTTGCTTTTTTCTGTTTGATACAAATTTTATAAAAAGGCATAAAATTCTAAGCCAGTTAAAAATGGTTCTCGTTGGTACAAAAGGAAATAGGACACACCAATAAATGGCACAAAAAGTATAGAATGCTGATCCTTTTTCTCCTTTTCTGGTTAGCACAAATTTATACCTTCGTTTACTTGATTAGTAAAAAGTGTTAATTCTTTCCTTTTTTCTGCTTGGCTAGTTAAAATGATCATTCTTTGATTTTCTTCTGATTGGTACAAAAATAAATTTCCGTTTAATGGAGTATTACGAAATGGTATAAAGAACTGAGTTAGTTAAAATGGTCCTTCTTCACTTTTTTTCTGGTTCATACAAAGCTAAAAACTCCATCCAAATTTGAGTAAAATGGTTCATGTTCGCTTTCTCAAATTTAGCCCTTCGTTTTGTTTAAATAATACAACATGCACTAGAAATTCTAAGTTAGATGAAAATGGCATTTCTCCTTCGTACAAAATGGGATAGATCACTTAAATTTTTCCCTTCGTTTATTTAAATAGTTAATATGGCATATCTTTGCTTTCTTTCTTGTTACTCCATCCAAATTAATTTTTGCGTTACAGACATTCTGCGCTAGTTAAAAAGGTCTTTTTTCGCTTTTTCTGGTTAGTACAATTTTATTCTTTCGTTTATTTGAGTAGTACAAAATGGTATAAAATACTCAGCAAGTTAAAATGGTTCTTCTTCGTTTGGTATAAAAAACTAGAACACCCAAATTTGTTCTTTCGTTCATTGGGCTAGTATAAAGGTATATAAATTCTGAGTTAGCTAAATTGGACCTTCTTCGATTTTTCTGGTTAGTACAAAAAACAGGCCACTCAAATTTATCTCATCGTTTGTTTAAATAGTACAAAATGTACGGAAATTCTCAGTTAGTTAAAATGGGTCTTCTTCGGTTTTTCTGATCAGTACAATTTTGTTCTTTCGTGAAAATACTCAGCTAGTTAAAATGATCCTTTGGTTGCTACAAAATTAAATAGCTCACTCATATTTATGCCTTCGTTTATTAGACTAGTTTAAAATGATATAAAATGATCCTTTTTTGCTTATTCCTTTATTTGTTGAAATAATACAAAATGGTATAAAATACTCAACTTCGGTTTTTCAAATTAAATAGCCCACTCAAATGCATTACTTCGTTTAATTGATTTTAGAGTTGACACAAATTATAATTCCTTTGTTTATTAGAATACTCCAAAATGGTGCAATTTCTTTTTTTCTCGGTGGTACAAAACTAAGTACTCCATTGTTTATTTGAGTAGTAAAATTATATAAAATAGTCCTTCTTCGCCTTTTTCTGAGCCAGTTAAAATGCCATTTCTCATTGGTACAAAATTGAATAGGTCACTTAAATTTATTATTTCGTATATTCAGCTAGTTCATTTTTTCTCGTTGGTATAAAAGTAGAACATCGAAATTATTCTTTCGTTATAGAAATTATGAACTTGCTAAAATGGCTCTTCTTCGTTTTTTTCTGATTGATAAAAAAAATAGAACATTTCAATAGTTCAAATGTTACATAATGGTCAATTTTCGTTTCTTTAAACAGTACATAATGAGCTAGTTAAAGTAGCTCTTCTTCTCTTTTCCAGTTGGTACAAAAGAAAATAGTCCACCTAAATTTTATTCATAATGCACTTCTTTTTTTCTAGTTGGTACAAAACTAAATACTCTATTCCTTAGTTTATTTGAATAATGACCCTTCACTTTTTCCAATTGGTACATAAGGAAATAATCCAATCAAATTTTTCTGGTTCGTACAAAACTAAACACTCCATCCAAATTTGAGTATTACAAAAATGAAATGAAATTCTGAGTTAGTTTAAAAAATGGTCCTTCTTGCTACAAAATTGAAAAGCTCACTCAAGAGTACAAAAAAGTATTGAACTTCTGAGCCGGTTAAATTTATCCGATTGTTTGTTTCTTCAAATAGTACAAAATGATTTAAAATACGCAGTTATTTCTCGTTGGTGCAAAATAGAATAGGTTACTCAAATTCACCCCTTTGTTTGATTAAATATTAGAACATGGTCTAGAAAAAAGACATTTCTCATTGGTACAATATTCCTTCGTTTATTTAATTAGTACAAGAAGACGTATAATTCTCAGCTAGTTAAAATGGCATATATTTGCTCACTTTTTCGTTAGTCCATCCAAATTATTTTGTTCGTTTATTTGGAATAACCCAAACAGGTACAGAAATTCTGAGCTAGTTACAAATTAGATTGCTCGTTGGTGCAAAATTCAACAGGGCACTCAAATTTATTCCTCCTTCACTTTCTCTGCTTGGTACAAAATTTATCCGTTTACGAGCTCTCGAAGGTCACTATTTTGGAACTTGCTGTGGTTGATGAACTATTATTAAATGTGGAAACACTGCCTCAATACTTGGCTCCGTTTTCGTGTTATTAGGTTTAAGTATTTGACCTTTGACATCGATGGTCGACACTTTTGGGACATGTGGTCTTTGGGGACCGATTACTAAATGTGGAAACATCATCTCAATATGTGGCTCGGTTTTCGAGTTATTAGGTTTTAAGTATTTTGACCTTTGACCTCGATGGTCATTATTTTGAAACTTGTAGTAGTTGGTGGTCGATTACTAAATGTGGAAACAGCACCTCAATATGTTGCTTGGTTTACGAGCGATTGGGTTTTAAGTGTCATACAAAGGCGTATCCCACATAAACTATAAGACCCAGGTAAAAATAAATATGATATTCGTAATCAGCATGTTAACAAACCCCTATATACTGAGTTTTATCCAAATCGGTACAAAGGGGCATATCGAATCGGAAATGTAAATGTTTCTGCTATGTGTTCGTAGTCTTATGTAAATTCTGCTATGGTAAAATAGGGGTTGGAAAAGTGATCATAAAAGAAAATGAATACACCCCTAAAAATTGCTGATAAAAGGGAATGAATCTTATGTATTATCTGCTCTGCTATGTGTTCGTAATTTCTGCTATGTTAAAATAGGGGTTGGAATGAATACACCCCTGCTATGTTAAATAGTCTTATGTACTATCTCCTATGTTCAAATAAGGGTTGAAAAAGAGATCATAAAGGGGAATGAATACACCCTTGCTATGTTACATTGTCTAATTAGTATCTGCTCTGTAATTTCTGCTATGTTCAAATAAGCGTTGAAAAATATGCTCATGAAAGGGAACGAGTTCACCCCTTATTTGTTACGTAGTCTTATGTATTATCTGCTATATTTAAATAGGGGTTGGAAAATAAGCCATACCCTTGTAATAGCTTGCTTTGTTACGTAGTCTAATGTATTATCTGCTCTGTAATTTCTGCTATGTTCAAATAGGGGTTGAAAAATATGCTCATAAAAGGGAACGAGTTCACCCCTGCTATGTTACGTAGTCTTATGTATTATCTGCTATGTTTAAATAGGGGTTGGAAAATAAGCCATACTGTTGTATTAGCTCTGCTATGTTACATAGTCTTATGTAATATGTGCTATGTTCAAATAGGGGTTGAAAAAGTGATCATAGAAGAGAACGAATACACCCTTGCTATGTGACGTACTCTTATGTGTTATCTGTTCTGCTGTGTGTTACGTATTCTTATGTGTTATCTGCTCTTCTATGTGTTCGTAGTCTCCACGTGTTATCTGCTATATTCAAATAGGAGTTGAAAAATATGCTCACAAAAGAGAACGAGTACACCCTTGCGATGTTACAGTAGTAGGCCCCGACGTATTTCTCGCCGAGTCAGCAAAAATTTTCTCGATTCTGATTGGCTGAGAGAGGTCACGTGACTTTAGGCCCAGCCCACGCGGGAAATTTAAATTTTCAGGTCACGTGGTATGACGTCATGAGTCACCCCGCGGGGAAATCCCTCATTCTCTTTTATGACCAAGATTTTTGAAATTTTTTCCCTTTTACGGGTAAGATTAGTGCTTTGATATCTCATTCTGATTGGTTGACAGCTGTCATGTGATCTTAGACCCTGGGATATTTGAAAATTTGTTCCCTTTTACGGGTAAGATGAATCCTTTGGTACCACGATTTTCATTGGTTGATAGAAGTCGCATAATCTTACCCCAACTCCAATGCTAGAAATTCAGAGTGCTATGACGGCGATCCACCCTAGCCCTGGATTTTAGAATTTTGTTCCCTTTTATGGTTATCCTTTTTGGTACCTTAAAGTTCCCATGGAGGGTTCAACCTCCTCTTAAATAATCTTTTTGGTATCATGATATTGTACTGAAGTTTACATTAAATATTATCATTTTTTTGACAGATAAGATGATTACCAGCTTTCTTACCTTGATGGAGATCCTGTCCTTGAATTAGTAGCCTATGTCTCTGGAAGTAACAATGGTGAAAGAGGGGTCCATCGTTGTCGCTTGTAGATTTCTTATAACACATTGTTGTGAGTTTAAGCGATTTTTTAAACGCTCAGTAAGCTCTTCATTAATGGAAACAGTGTTGCCAGATTTTTCTTACCTAAACTGCTCCGATTCTTTTCGAAACGGTTCCGCAGAGTGCAAGAATTTTCAAACTAAAAATTTTTCGAACTAAAAAAAATTCAAAACTAAAAATTTTCGAACAAAAAAAGTTTGTTACTAAAAAATTTCAAACCAAAGTTTCAAACAAAAATTTTGAAACAAAAATTTCAAACAAAAATTTGAAACAAAAATTTTCGAACTAAAAAAAATTTAAAAATTTCGAACCCAAAAAATTTCAAATTAAAAAAAATTAAACAAAAATTTTTCGAACGAAAAATCTTTAACCAAAAAATTTTCGAACCAATTTTTTAAAAAAAGTTTCGAACTAAAGTTGTAAACCACATTTGAAAATTTTCAAATCAATTTTTTGAACTAAATTAAAAACCAAATTTTGGACAAAAATTCTTTAATTAATTTTTCGAACAAAATAATTTCAAACTAATCATTTAAACCAAATCTTGGATATATTTTCCACCTTAAATTTTCAAGATTACCATGATTTGAAAACAAGTGTTCAGGGTTTCAAGAAATAATAAAACACATTTTTTTTCCAACTTGTATTTTAACGAAAGGTATGTGTTTTTCTCATACAAGGTGATTAACATAATAAATACAGGATCTAATTAATGAATATTTTGGACGTGTCATCATCTTCGAATCTTGTAGACGTATCCTGTAAAGAAAAAAGAAGAAACAACGGATTACTTTATGAATTTCTTTTTTTTCTGAAACAATAAAAACGAGTAAATATTGATAAGAGAGAAATAAAACTTACTCGTAAAAGATGGATGTGTTTAGGCTCATCTTCCTCCTCGGGTACGAGGTGACTGCATTTTTTTCACTGATGGTGGTGTTGGTGGTTTATGAACTCTTCTGGGTACTACATTTTTCTTGGTGTTGCTCCTTTATGGTCAAAGTTCCCCCTTGGATACGAGATGATTGCATTTCTTCCACTGATGGTGTTGGTGGTTTATGAACTCTTCTGGGTACTGCGTTTTTTTTTCTTCTTGGTGTTGCTGCTTTGTGGTTAAGGAGGTAAAAAAGGAAAAAGAAAAAAGAAATGGCGGCCTCATTGGGTGTTTACAGTTTTTTCTTTATCTTCTTCTTTTTCCAGTTTCAATTTCTGTTTTTCAACGTAATCGTACGGAACCGTATCATAGGAATTGAGTTCTTTAAATCGACGTTTTGTGTATTGGATGCTGTACATTTTTTCTTCTTTGCGTGTGACGATGGTATGGTCTTTAGTCTTGCATATTTTATGGGGGATGGTAATGGTGACTTGTCCACGGCATTGATTTATAATCATTTCTTTTAGCGTATTGAAATTTAATTGCTGTCCTGCATTGTAGTTTAATGTAAATCCTCTAATTTTACATATGTAGCTGGTGACGTTGGTGTCTGGATTGTATATTTCTGAGCTGTAATTTTTCGGCCGTCCACTAACAAATGTCTTGATGTACGCTCGTTGTCCATAAGACTCCATCTCATCCGATAAGCATCCCAAGTACGTAGAAGGTTCAATGGTTGGCTCCCCAGGCTTTTCTGTAAATATCACAGAATCCGTGTCGAAATATAAAACACGTTCCTGCAACATTTCAAGATACTTGTACAGTTCCAGACGTGCCTGACATGTTGTAAATGCGCCTAACACGACATTGGTGTTTCGGTTGTGAACAGGCACATGTTCATTGTACTCCCAGAACGCATATAACATCGTATCATTGATGGGTACAATTTGATGGAGTTTAATGTCGGGGGAAGTGAGTTTTTCATAAAATTCTTCCGGCCGATCAATAATTGTGGTCTGGCTAAAGTTTGAACGCTGAGAAAGTTTTCCCCATAGAGAATTAACACAAAGCTTAGATAAACTTCTTCGTGCAGGATTATTTTCAATTTTGGTCGGATCCAATGCAATACCTTCACACTCCAGGACGGTTTGTATAAATTTTGATTTGTCTTCTTCGGTCACACAGGAACTGGGCCAGCCAGAAGCTTCCATTTTCGATTTCAAAAACGTATTGATATATTCCGTGAACAAGCCACCTGTTTTCGTGATGGGATCATATTGTTCAATGTCATAATCCCAAATTTCAAAGATTTCCACCGGTTGATATCCTAATTCTATTGCTTTCTGTATTTCATATGATACCCATGTTCCAGTGAGGCATCGCTCCTGATCGTTGTGCGTACACGTTGCTGTAGGGTCTGGGTTCATTTCTTCGGCACACGCAGCACACAGTGGAAACAGTAGTTTCTTGTTGCATCGGTAAGGCAGGACACCATGATAAAGATGCCGACTTTTCAATATCGTCATTTTGATCAGACCATTGACTTTATTTATTGGTGGTATATTTTCATCACCCTGTAGATAAATTCTAGGATGTCCTACAGGGTATTTAGCACACTTATTTATGTAAGGATAAAGCGAAACATTTTCGAAATATTTTATTTTTTCTCCTGCATTTTCGTCGACTTGGTGGTACAATTTCACACAATTGGTCCTTCCTCCAAAAAAGCTATCTCTTGGATTTAATGGTCTACGGTTCATGTACAGGTGATTCTTGAGATACGTCTCCATTGCTGGATTTTGTTTCAAGAACTGTTTAAATTCGCACTCCCACATTTCATGTACAATGTACCCCAATTCACGCAGTCTTGCATTTCTTCGTTGCTTTCGTTCATAACGGAATTCCATGGTGTCTTCTGGATTGCCGTAGATGGGCTGATTACGGCCTGTAGTAATACACACTTTACAGCCGTGATAAAAACAGCCGGCATGTTCGTAGATGTGCTCCTCTAACGTCTCAGGATCTTGGTAGTAGCCATCAACATGAAATCCCGCAATAAACACTTCTTTTTGTCGGGCCGCATGTAAGATTTGTTTTCCTTCGGTTTTTTCAATGTAGGCCAACCATTGCATTGCAGCGATCGATTGGGTACTTCTCCATCGATAACCATGTGCCGGTAGAATTCCAATGGTGTTGGGTTTGAGGAAATTCCGGCGGAATACTAAATTGGAAGCACTTGCAATCGTGATCGTCTCCAAGAAGGGATTCACTTTGGTTTCTGCTTCAAATGACGTCATAAACGAAACACATGCTTGTCGCAGTACATTGACATCTTGAATACAATAATTGATAATTTCCTTCTGGAAATCAAACGTGTCATTACGATGATCGTTGTACCACTGCATGAACTTGTTCCTGTCTTCGACGGCCATTTCATCTGCACCATAATACTTCGTTTCTGGAAGTGGTCCAATATACGATTGATTTTCTTTGGTGTTGAAGAAATGCGGGAAGTATCCTTTGGTTGCGGGTAAATTGAACGCTTTTGACAATTTGCTTAATGCCATAGGCAGGAAGTTCAAAGATTCAATGAACGTCAGATTATTCAAGGTTAAACTCAGTATCTTGGTTCCATTTAATATGACGTCAGGTCTCCATTGACATTGTTCTACCATGGTCTTTAAAATAAAATGTCCATCGTAGCCCTTCGAGTTGTGAGCGAGACAGAAAATCCTATTTATATTGGGACGACGTTCCCGCAAGTACTGGAGAAAATTATAAATTGGATCGTCTCCTTGGAAAATATGTTGGCGCTGACCACACGTACTGCAAGACTGATGGATATTATCGTTTTCAACACATGCATAACATACTTGTTGTGCAACCAATAAATTCGGAACGTGTACATACATATTATCATCAATATTCTTGTCTTGCATAGATTCTATATCATAGAAAATCAATAAGGCTTTCTTTGCGTGCATGAGTGAAGGAACACCAGGTTTCAAGCATTGGCGATCAGGAAGCATAAAACATTGATGTGATCCCGGAACAATCTTCTTACAAACATTGCAAAAGATCTCATTACAGTCATGAAGGCGTTGTCCACTTCGTACAAAAGAATATACTCTGTAACATCTAGTACATTGCTTCACCATTTTACATACAGGTTCCCCTTGATGATATACAATATTACGATGATTATTAAAACATTCTTCGCCGTAAAATTGGCGATTGCAGTCGTTGCACAGCACCAGCGCTTGATTCTTGTCGCATAGAGGTCTCTGTAAACATTTGGAGCATGTTACAGGACAATTTTTCACATGTTCATTACGTTTACTATACTTTTTATGGCACGCTTCACAGTAGAAATTGGTTGCAAAACAAGCAGTTAAGGATTGGATGATATCAAAATGGCCAGCCAAACAAATCAAATTTATGGGAGTGCGATTTTCATCGTTGGGCCCCTCGTACATGATGTCATGACCTGTGAAACTGGTATAAACAGTAATTTTATATTCTTTGAGGTATGATTGGAATTGCCGAATTTCATTTACACTGGCACCATGATCCAAATTCACTCCTGCATTCGAACATAACGCATCGACATCTTGGTCGACAATACATTTTCTTTGATTTTGATATTGCTTATGTCGTTTGATATCTAGATTCTTGTATTTTTTCAGGCCAATAGCAATAACAAGGGCGTACGCCAGACACCTTGAATCTTGATTTTGTACACGTACAGTCCCTCGCTTGCTTCGTAATAATTATTCGTTTTGAAGTACTCCTTGCCGCAAACCGCCATAGCCACGTGGAATATCCACACGATGGAAATGAACGGTGAATGGTTCGTGCAGGAGAAATGAATTGTTACTTTGTAAAACTCTTTCAAAGGAGGCCCACATCGTTTCCAGTGTCATGTTTCGTGCTTGGCGAAAACTCACCCAAAATGGCTTATTGGTATTGCGTGGTGATATTAACGATAAACCAACCATCGCCTCATCGTCGACATTGGCTAACAAATGGTCCAGCATTGCTTGGAAACTATTATGCACGTATTGGATAATATCGGTTCCTACGGGTGGTGCGTTGAATTGAATTTCGAGCATTCTACCTTCAATGTTAAATCGTCTATAATGACGAGTGATTTCATTACGAACAGTAAAACCCGATTCGGCCATGGTTAAAAAAGGAGAAAACAAACAAACAGGTACGATAAAATATGTAATGGGAAAAAAGGAATTGAGCAGCGTAAATTTACTACAAAGAAAAGAAGAAAGAAAAATCTTAATCATCTGATAAACAGGAAATCATAACGTTTATAATAAATTCTTAACTAAGTAATTCATGTAAAGGTCCTAAGTTTGATTCCCTGGCGGTGGCGTTCAGAATCTCATTATTAAAACACGCGTACTAGAAATCAAAGTTGTTTTTTTAATAATTATGTTACTGAAATGTGTGTTTTATTGCTGTCAAACTCGAGACCATTACATCAGCATATAACTTACCTACGGCTCTGTAGTGATAAAAAGAATGCATGAAATGAATGAATGTTTCAACAGTGCTGAGATGTTAGAAAGTACGCGTAAGCATTTTTTCCACTCACAACGACCTTTAAATGATGCGTTTGCAAGTTGAAGAGATTCATCAAACATCAACGTTACGCATACGTAATTGTCAAAACAAAATCTGTATAGCGTAAAACTTTTAACCAAATATTCATGCACTCTTTTTTATTTAAGCGGTTAGCGTACATGCTTCTAACGTGGAAGGCCCTGGTTCAATCCTCGGTTGGGTTTGCTTTTCCACGTCGGATCGCTGTCAAGCCTTTTCTGAAATTTAATATTCTCACGCGTTATCATACATTCTTTTCAAAACTAAGCTAAATGGTTGACGTACACACCTCTGGCCCAGGTTCAATCCCGGGTGGTTGTTCGAATATCACGTTAAGCTGAAGGAACGCTAAACTAAAACAATGGTTCCAAAGGGTATGGAACAATATTATTCTCAGGCATAGTTTTTAAAATTTTGTAATGCATTCTTTTCAAAACTAAGCGCACACATCTTTGACCATGGTTCAATTCCCGACGGGAGTTCACATTCAACATTAAGCTGAAGGGACGCTAAACCAAAATAAACAAACCATATCATTTCTCGTGCTTAGTTTTAATGTGTGGGGGTTCCTGATTCGATCTCGTGGGTTTATTCGGGTACTCCCACTTTCCCATTCCACTAATTCCTTCATAGTCTAAATATTTCGTACTAAAAGTAAAACAGTGTATTAGTGATCCGCCCACAAATATGAAATAAAAAATGATTTTCGAATTCTGTGTGAAAATAAAATCTCACTGAACTTACCTCAAATTCAATGAATAAAAAGTCGGTGCCGTAAAGCTTAAATGAAGACACTTTTAAAAGCAGATCTTCTTCACTTCACAGTTGAGAGCGGTGTAGGATTTGAAAAATGAAATTTAGATTTTTATTTAGGTCGCTGCGAAAATGTAGTCATCATCAACCAATCAGAAACGAGGAAATTTATAAAATGACATCACAACGAACCAATCAAAACGCTGCTTTTGTCATGAATCACGAACCAAAACGATGTGTAACAATCGATCGTGACGTCATTCATGTTTCTCAATAGTTACAACATCTAGTATCGCAATTCCGATCATGACATCATCCCAAAATGCTTTCTGCCAGGATCATGTCACTACCTGTCTTAAATTGTGACAACATTTCATTTTCCTCATATTCCGTAAGAAAATATCAATGTTTCTTTTTTCATGAATCATGCTGACACGTTCGCAGTAAAACTGACACGTTCGTAGTAATACGATACAACATCCGCTGACGTTTGCATTTTCAATCATATGTGCTTCTATGTCAACACACAAAGAAGTCTATCAGCATTTTATTTTAATCCACGAACGGAAGCGTTACACTGTCAGATTTATTTTCTTAAAGTATAAGTGTATCATTTTCAAGGACCATGGTTCGAAACTCACCAAGCACGATTAAAACCGAATTCATTCATAGCTAAGCTGTTAGGATACACGTCTTTAATTTGAAAGACCTGAGTTTGATTCCCTGAGAAACATTTCTTAGGATTTTTCTTTTTAGTTTTCTAAAACTTGGTTTAAATTTCTAGTTCAAAAATTTTAAAAGTTTAGTTCGAAAAATTTTGATTTGAAAATTTAGTTCGAAAGTTTTTAGTTTAAAATATTTTTTTTCGAAAAATTTTTAATTTTTTTAATTCTAATTTTTTTGGGTTCGAAAATTTAAATTTTTTTTAGTTCGAAAATTTTTTGATTTGAAAATTTAGTTCGAAAGTTTTTAGTTTAAATTTTTTTCGAAAAATTTGTTTAAATTTTTAGTTCGAAATTTTTTTGAAATTTTAGTTTCAAAATTTTTAGTTCGAAAATTTTTTGTTTGAAAATTTTTGTTTAAAATTTTTTAGTTTTGAAATTTTTTTAGTTCGAAAAATTTTTAGTTTAAAATTTCTTGCACTCTGCGGAACCGTTTCGAAAAGAATCGGAGCAGTTTAGGTAAGAAAAATCTGGCAACACTGCTTCCATTAATGAAGCGCTTACTGAGCGTTTAAAAAATCGCTTAAACTCACAACAATGTGTTATAAGAAATCTACAAGTGACAACGATGGACCCCTCTTTCACCATTGTTACTTCCAGAGACATAGGCTACTAATTCAAGGACAGGATCTCCACCAAGGTAAGAAAGCTGGTAATCATCTTATCTGTCAAAGAGAATGATAATATTTAATGTAAACTTCAGTACAATATCATGATACCAAAAAGGTTATTTAAGAGGAGGTTGAACCCTCCATGGGAACTTTAAGGTACCAAAAAGGATAACCATAAAAGGGAACAAAATTCTAAAATCCAGGTCTAGGGTGGATCGCCTTCATAGCACTCTGAATTTCTAGTATTGGGGTGGGGGTAAGATTATGCGACTTCTATCAACCAATGAAAATCGTGGTACCAAAACATTCATCTTACCCGTAAAATGGAAACAAATGAGTGAGGGGTTTTCCCACGTTATACCATGTAATCTGTTCACCATGTGGTAGGTCTAAAATCATGTGACTTCTATCTGCCAATCAGAATCGAGGTACCAAAGTATACACCAAAGAGAATACCTGAATTTCAAAAATCCCAGGGTCTAGGATCATGTGACCTCAGGTATCAAATCACGCATCTTACCCGTAAAAAGGAACGATTTTTAAAAATCCCAGAGCCTAAGATCACGTGACCTCTATCAACCAATCAAAATCAGGTATCAAAACACTCATCTTAACCGTAAAAGGGAACAAATTTCAAATATCCCACAACCTAAGATCACGTGACCTCTATCAACCAATCAGCATCGTGGTACCAAAGCATTCATCTTACCCGTAAAAGGGAACAAATTTTCAAATATCCCAGGGTCTAAGATCACGTGACAGCTGTCAACCCATCAGAATGAGATATCAAAGCACTCATCTTACCCGTAAAAGGGAACAAATTTCAAAAATCTTGGTCATAAAAGAGAATGAGGGATTTCCCCGCGGGTGACTCATGACGTCATACCACGTGACCTAAAAATTTGAATTTCCCGCGTGGGCGGGGCCTAAAGTCACGTGACCTCTCTCAACCAATCAGAATCGAGAAAATTTTTGCTGACTCGGCGAGATATACGTCGGGGCCTACTACTGTTACGTAGTCTCTACTATGTGTTATCTGCTCTTATATTTGTTCGTAATCTTGTGTTATCTGCTATGTTAAAATAGGGGTTGAAAAGTATGCTCATAAAAGGGAACGAGTTCACCCCTTAAAAAGTGGTCATAAAAGAGAACGAATACACCCCCTAAAAAGTGCTGATAAAAGGGAACAAATTCACCCCTAAAATGGAGGTCGTAAAAGACCGTGGGTTCACGGTGTAAGGTGCTCAATTTCCCAGGGGCTCCTGAGTTGGCTAATGTTGTCCGATGTTGGCTCAGATCGATCCATTTTCTACTACTTTTGTGGCTGTATCGTCTCGGACATGGTATGTAAAAGTGATGTCTCGATTCGAAAAGCGTGTGTTTCTCTATTGGAAGAGCCGTGTCTCGACTCGAATTTTGTCAGGAAAATCCTGTTTCGACTCGCCTCGTGTGCATCACTAAAAGTATAAAATTAATTATTTTTTTGAAACTCCAACTAGAAGTTAGAGATAGGGATTAACCAATTTAGAGCAAAGGGAACCTTTCATCAATAACTATCCTATGTTCAACTATTTTATACATAAAAGGTCACCATTTCAGATGAGGAGAAAACCCCCTTAGAAATAAAATTTTTGCAATGATCTGTTTGGTCATAACTCATTTCATAAGGCATAGCCATAGTCGTTTACTTATTTTAAAATTTAAATTGTCTTAAAGATACATTTGAGACTAAGTTTTCGAGACGATGAACCGATTTGTAAGCCATAGCCTGAACGAGACATTTATATTGCTGGAAATGAAGTTTAATCAAACTTTACCTCATCAGCCAGTCCTAACTTAGGAACCGTTTTAGTGAAATCTAACTTTTATTTGATTAAGATCAACGTGTACGTGATGAGTTAGTAGGCTAGCCATAACCGGACATACTTGTATCATCATGAAAGCACGCAAAGTTTCTTAGAAAAATCTGTCTGGTCATAGCTTTTACGCTACCTTATCAAGACCTGAAGCCCGAATTCCTACCTCAGAACAAGCATAATGACCCAAGTTTTATGTCACAGGGAAAATCTGTGCGCTCCACAAATGGTACCAGTACAACAAAGTTTTCTCCAATATGTAGTTCCTACTTATCAAAATATGCAGGTCTCAAACGCAAATGCATCTCAAATGCAAGTTTTAAACTAATTTCATCCGTGCTGAAGGCGGTGCATATTCGGAGAATAATAGTGTACAACTTAATAACTACAACCGTCAACAGAAAGATAAGCTAGACTCATATAACGAATGGTATAACAATGCAAGAAAAATGAAGCAGGAATTAGTTCAAATACCTTCAAATATAGAAAACGAAGTAGCTAAGTTTTCTATAGATTTAAATTCTAACAGAGTCAATGCCATAGCTGATTCTGTTTCTCCTATCAACGTCATAGAGAAATCATTGTTTCATAGAAATGAAAACTTATTCAAACTCAGATTAAAGTGTTGGGTGTATTTTAGAACCCTGTACTTATAAAATATATATTGAAATATAGAAAACGAAATAGCTAAGTTTTCTATAGACTTAATTTCTAACAGAGTCAATGCCATAGCCGATTCTGCTTCTCCTATCAACATCATAGAGAAATCATTGTTGCATAGAAATGTAAAACTTATTGAAACTCAGATTAAAGTGTTGGGTGTACCTTAGAACACTGTAGTTATCAAATATATGGCAATTTCTAGATTTTGCATTAATGGAAGGACTTTGCACCAGAAGTTCCGTGTCTTGGAGAGTTTTAAACCAAAAGTGTTAATAGGAAACGATTTCTTAATATTTCACCAAGCTAACTTGTGTCTAGGAAAGAATCTTTTAACGTTAACTAGGTTTGGCTTACCGCCCAAGAATGCAGTTATTGATGTAAACAAACAGCATAATGTACGTATTACAGAAGGGATTGTGCATCGTCCGTTTATCAACAAGTATCAGAGCTGAAATAGTATGAGATATTGGGATATGAATTTCTGCAATCGATTTAACGTCCCAAGAATAAGATTCCATCTCCTTTGTTAAATCTCTATTCCAACCAGAAGTGGTTCAGATGACTTATTTCCGATGTCAACGTTTATCGTCATAGAATGAAAATGATAACTGATAATGGGAGGATTTTTTCAATCGATTAAGCATCTCAAGGCAACATACCATAACTATCGACAACACTGTACTAAAGTCAGATCTGGTTCCAATTTAATATTTCTTACGGTTTCAATCCTGAATTCCGTAGAAAACAAATGTTAAGCGATACTGAGATGTAATTGCTTAAAATCAATTCAGCCTTACAAAATGTTCTGTCACCGACACAAAGCTCCTTTTTAAATTTAAAAGAAATTGAAAAAGACAGTGTTAATTTCAAACCTTACTAACCAAGCCTCGTATATAGAGGAACAATCTCGAAGCCTTCTTCGTCAGTTTTGTATTTTGTGCATTTGTGTTTGTAAGCCTCACTTCGATTCTACGGCCATATATGGTCGAGAATCAGAGCCTTTGTTCACGTGATAATAACATGCTTGACAACTGTCTCATTTTATTCGACTTTTGACATTCGCATTTCCACCTACCCACTGTAGTGAGTGCTGATTAGTCAATGAATTGGCTCCTGAAGAAAATCTTCAGTCGTGTTATTGCTTGTGAAGAAGCACGACCCGAGCAGGACGAAGATCTGCTCGTGTGCTTCTTTAAGCTAATCCGCGCACTTGGGCTATTGAAAGCTAGCTCCCCTTGTTTTGGGTTGAGCATTAAGAAAAATCTGGCGACTATACGAGAGTGAGCAGCAGTTAAGTGTTGTTCCACTAGTGTATTGGAACTCTTAGTTTCATGTGACAAGTGGGTTCCAGGTCGTTAAATCGTAAAAAGGATTACGCCAGCGTGGACAATTATTAAGTATTACCAGTAGGAGATTATAGCGTACTCTTGGGTTTACTCGACGTACTCCTAAAACTATCACGGCTCTGGTACAGGAACTCTTCTGTGGACTCCCTCTTGCATCCAGTTTGAACTCGACGACAGGACCCAAGCGGCATCAGCAGCGAACCAACTGACCGGTCAAAGATTATTGTAAGTGAAATCTTAATTTATCAATTGTGCCACACAGCCACCTTTATTAAAGGTAATAAAATAAGAAATAAGGTAAAGGGAGCAATAAAAGACGTTAGATAGGCCGGACACATATACAGTAAAGGTTGCTTGTTTATTTGTAATCTTTTGATGTTCTTTTAATTTCTATGAATTACATTCAGTATCATTACATTTTTATACAGTTTAATCAGGTTTTGTGACTTGCACTGCAGGATAATTTTAATTTGTTAATATCTGTGCTTAATCTAGTTATTTGCACAGTTTTTTCCATTTTTACGGTAACTATGTATTTTATACCGTTTTCCCCACCTTCGGTTAAAGACTAAACGTAGGTATGGAAGGAGTCGTGATTTGCCGTAATAAAGCTGGGATAGACACACTAAATGAGTGACAGAGAGAGAGAAAAAGAAAGGTGTAAAACCTTTTTGCGCCGGAAAAAATTAATGTAAATGTTACAGTTGTATTTACGAAACTTTAACCACGATTAAAAATACGATTCCAACCATAAATGACGTCCGTGCCAAAGACAAAATCATCAATCTTCGGATGTAATTGTGCCTGAACATATGACCGTTTTACTTCTTAAAACCCGACAGTATTTGGAATAGGCATTGTAGTGTTTGCGTATACAATCCAGAGTTTGAGTCATGTAGTATATGTAGCAGACGGCTTAAAATTAATTTCCTTGGAAATTGTTCGAACTTGTGAAAAAGGAAAGAGAGAGAGAGAACAGTAAGCATGCTATAAATGAAACAAAGTAAAAGTAATATCACGAGGGTAAGTTTTTTCGTAAGAAGTATAACATTTTTATTCTTTTCGCGAAAATTATCTCCCTTTGACCTCCGATATTACGCACAGACGAACAAACAGCAATCAGCTAATCATAATCGAACACACACACCAACACAGACATAACATTTTGTTTACACCTTTGTTATTTATATGTATGCTAAGAGTATTGTGAGAAAATAATTATAGGATATATGTTAAGATAAATTAATAAGTATTTCAGAAATTTAAAAAACACCTTCCGTGAACTTAGAGCATAAGTTCAAGTTTGATTTTAAAAAAGTCACCATCATCAGGCCGTGTTTGGTATCTGTAGGTACATGTTTATTCGGTATACATCTAGATAAAGGTGTAGAGACCGTAAAATCTTTTGAATGCGCGCAGGCCCGTGTTCTAAAAGAGAAGTCTGAGTTGTGCAATAGCCACACAGTACTTAATGATATTTGTTTGTTTACACCGAAGACAGTTGTAGGAAAAATAACGTTAGTAAGATTATTGGCTATGAGTTTGACGAACAACTTTGTACAGTGGCGGATGAATTGTTTTGTAGGTTTGTACAAGAACTTGGGGTGTCGTGTGAAAGAATCGTAGGAAAGTTGGTAAAAGATACATATAGAGCAAATCAGAAAATAATTAGTGTTCAGGAAAATGAAACAAGCAATGTAAATCGTCATCAAAATATCAAAACTACTAGATGTAGAATTAAAAAACATGCACGATGTAGCCAAGAACGAAAATTTTGTTTTACTGTCACTACGAAGACAAAACAGCTGATCACTTATGACGTCAGCAATGGTAATGTTAAGTATTCGCAGACTCAAAGTATTAATAAAAGAAGAAAAAAACAGTTCACGTCAAAACTAAATGTGGGAGCAAGGTATTCGTGAATTAACTATAACTCCTAGAAGTAGGTCAACTGAAAAGAATTTTAAAAGGCGTAAATGTGAAAACGTAGGGTGAAATGTTACATAACATGCTGTAGAGTGAGCCCTAGCAGGCAAAGGCAAGTAAAAGCGAAGCATAGTGGTACCGCAACTGTACAAAAGTTAGATAAACATCAGCTGAGTGACATGAGTCGACAAAAACGCAACGGTACCTAGATTAAACTAAGATCATTTAAATGTACTCGATATAAATGAAAAATTAAAGGGTTTCGAGAACCAACGTAGGCCCCCGAACAGAATCGAACATATTAAAAATCAGACTTAAAATGAAGACAAGAACCAATATAAAGAAGTAATTTACCGCGATTAAAATCATCGTGTTCTATTTTCCCCGTAATTTTCAGTTACTTCATTAAAATAATGATTAAGGAAGAATAGTTGGAAGGGGAATAGAATCATGTTATTCTTATTTAAACCGATATTGAAAACTTAGCAACTTTTCGTGTATTTCGTCCATCCCCTTCGTAATTCGATTGTTAGGGTTTTGACTTTTCAGCTATACCAAGATACTTCGCGTCGTTGATCTGCATCTGCAATGAAGAACAATCACATAATTATATACAAGTATGTTTATTTAAAATGTATTTCTTGTAATTTTTGCAGCATTTTGACATCTTGGACTCGATTTGGAGCATAAAGGAAGGAAACATTGGAAATTTTAAACAGGTTATTTGATTTAGGCCGCGAATTAGGACTTTGAAAATAGGAATAATGCCCCACCACTTTTTAAAAGTATGGTTATCCCGTTTTGGATACAGAACTTCTGTATCGAATTCTGGTTAGGATGTTCATGTTTTGTATGTTTCTATTTCTTTTCAGGTGTTTCCAGTTTTAGAACTAGACTCTATTATAAAATTTTATTGTCTAATCTTGTTTTGAGTTTTTATTAATTCTCCTTTATGTGTGATATGAACATTTAGCTGTCCCCCATACAATTATGAGTTTAGAGAAATCTTAGGCAATTAGACATATTTATAATCCTAATTAGAGAAATACTAGTAATTATTACAATTAATTGTGAGATTTGAATTTTGGGTAGTTAAAAAATATACTCCTTAGTTAATGAATAATTTTTCTGACTTTGTTATTGAGTAATGGTAAAACTATATTAAATTTCTAATGCAAGAGTGATTTGGCATTGAAATATAGTAAATCAAACATAATTTAGTATAATACTGAAAATAGCTGACAACAATATTGGATTTGGTAAATCTGTTTGGTGCTTTGTTTACATATGGTGTTTGCTATGCCAAGTCAATATGTAGTCGTTACGATCATAATGAGATTTGAAATTTAGTTGAGCTTAGAGACAACTATATTATGAGTTTTGAAGAGTTAAAAGTCAAAATATAATTCATCCCCTAGACAACACTACTTTCCTCGCCAAATTAAAATGATGAAACCAGGGTAGCGTCTGGTTGGGTTCCAGCTCATGTGTAGATTCGGCAATTAACTGCAAATTTCGAAATTTTGTTTAGGCTTTTAATGTTTGGCATATTTAGAGAAAAGTGTAGTAATAAAATTGATGTTTGGATTTTAAATTTTAATAAAACATTTTGTTTTGATTTGGAATTGGAAAAAGTAAATTAGATTTTCTTTTGATTTTTGAAAATAACTCTTCTTTCCTGTGCCGGCGATTATAAACTGGTCGCGAGAAAAAGAAAAAAGGGACACCAGTTGATAATCCCAAGGTACCCCCCTGCTACAATAAACACCGGATACAATTATATATCGATAGTAATGGATGCCTATGCCAGTTAGACAGTACATTGTAAAGTTAAGAATTATTATAGGGGAACATATTAAGATTGTTACGTACGAAGAGGCATTGAATAATATTAATGTTTAATGAAAATTTTAATATTATTGTTACTTTATGTTTCACGATTATGACAAATGTTCCTGAGTGTGACGTTACACTGATTGTGATAAGTGCATTTGCTAGTTAAGCCTGACATTTATGTTGGCAAACGCTCTTTTAAAAGTTATGTTTGTAAACCTATTAATTTTGTAGTCATGATCAGGCCTTCAATAATATTAATAGTTAACTGAATGATAAAAATTCAAACGCGGGGCTGTATGATTGAAATTTCGTACCAGGGTATATCTCTTATCGTCTTTTTTATTGTATTTTATTTTTTAAAGTGACTCCTAAAGGCCTGAATGTTGATAGCCCAATTGGGGTTGGGAAATTAACCCGGACATGTCATATCTCTAATGCGTAAAGCATTCAGCTGGGTGGTATATATAAGGTTTTAGTATACAAGCGATTCATTGAAATCCTCAGGGAGTTTAGCGTTCCTGCACGCTTCAGTTGTAGGAGATTGTAAGTCTGCGCCCTTTAGTCTTCGGGACCAATTCATTAACCTACATTTTTTATGAATGACGTACAACCTGTGTTGCCAACCAGTGACGCACAGAATGACGCTATGTAAGGCTTAACCGCCGTTTGACTCATGTACATGTACTAAAATGTTGAAAGAATTATCAGTTAATGCCAGTATATAAATACATACCTCAATCGTTTTATATTTAGCGATAAAACACGTAGGAATGTTAAATAGTATATATGTAGATTTTACTCTATTTTGAATTTTACTAATTTCATGAAAAACTTTCCCATATTTAATGAAGAAAATATAATTAAAATCTAAGTTTTTTTCGTATGCTATAATGCATTTACATATCACGTTCCTATATTTTAATTATCTTTTTGAAAAATGTATACCTAAAATGAAGAAGTCGTTTTAGTGCGGAAAGCATATAAAAAGTTTGTTTTCGTAATTCTCCATGAGTTTATCTATTGCTCAACGACTCGCACAACGGAGAGAGAATCTAATCTTTGTTTTGTTTTGTCTCGAATATTCGTATACATGAAAAAAATATTTAATTTATTTTAAAAAAGTTTTCATTTACTTCAATACGTAAGAAGCAATAGTTGAAACTTTCGCTACATAATTCATCTGAATGGAATAGTCGTAATTAATGAATTACTTTGTTGTTTAACTGATTGTTTTTATGTTTATCGGTTTGAATGAAGAGAAAGTATTGTTTAAACCAGCACTTGAGAATAAACTCACACAATACTAGTACTATGTAAGGAAATTTAATTGAATTTGAACATTTTCTTATTAAGAAAAGAACATAGAAGAGAATTTTTGATTCATTGTGTAATCTAAGTCCCATTGCTCATGGTATGTTGACGGATCAAGCATAAATTAATTAGGCATGTGGATGTAGATAATGGTTATCAAGCGAACAAAATGATTGCGTATAAAGTATTTTTGGATTGTATACGTTTCAGTGCAACCGAATGGCAAGTGAGCCCTATAAATGATTTATTGCTATTTCTAAGATGCGGAAGGTTGTTGTAAAGCGGCATCTTCACATAAAGTTCCTCTTATGATGTCCACGTATTTTAACGTAATGCCAAGGGCCCTTAGAGGGCGGGTCACGTTGGGAGATAGTTGCTCCTTGTTACTTCTCGAATGCCTAGCTTGTCGATACTAGATGAGTAGGAAGTCTTTATTGTAAATGTTTAATACTTTTAGAGGTGGAATGTATATCCCTCTTGTGATGTGTGTTTGCGATTAATGCTCATAAATGTGTTATTAGAATTGTACTTTGCCATTGCCTATGAGAAGTTTTGTTGAAGATAAGATTAAGGAATGATTGTATCAGCCAATGATCGTGCGTTCGCTAATATAGTGAAGATCCGTGCACTAGTGTTGATGCCTATATACCTGCTGCAGTTGATGATTTGATAAAACTAAAATTTACGTTTGTTTTGAGTATTACTGGTAGTTAAAAATACCGTGAGTTGACGTGTGATTCCAAACTTGTTTGAAACATTTCAATAAATCTTTTTTTGTTGTTTGAACAATATGATTATTGAGATTTAAAATTTTAAATGATTTTGTATTCTTTTAGTATTTTTGATATTTAGTAAGTTGAAAATATAGTACTTGAAATAATTAGTGTGTGATTAATGCTACAATTATTTTACGAAATTCATGTTTTGAAGATTGTTTTGCTTTATTAATGCTTTTATGTGAATGAATATATATTAGTTTATATAATAATTTTGATGCTATATTAGATGTATATATTTGGTAGTTGAACATCACAAAATATTTTGAATAAGAAGGTTTAAGTATTGATTAAATTTCTGACAAAAGGACATACACACATTACATTACACCAGATACACATTAGGAATTTCGACCTTATCGTCTACACCGTCGTCAGGCAACGTTTCCGAAATCGACAAACACATTTTTGTAATTGTCAAGTAATTAGGTACTTTGTGTTAATCTTTAGATGCACATCCATTTGATTTAATGTATTTACTATGTTTTCAAATATGTTATCGTATATGTTTTGGGGAAAGTAAATTAAAACACGAATAATCATGGTGAGAAACCGATAATTGGAAGATAAATAAATATATAAAAGGAAACAGAAAAGGAACTATTAACTGCATATACAAATGAATGAAATAATTAGGAACATTTTATTATTGGTGGCACAAAAGTGGCTTATTCAGAACTTAAAGGTGGCATTATAAATATAACAGGTGGCTATAACATAAGGTGGTTTATCGTCATACAGGTTAAACAATCCTATAATTGACAAGTGAAGTGTGATCTACCATATACAGTGAAGCCCAAATATAGCGATTCTCATAGTAAATCCCTAGTGACTTGAACTCATATACAGGGTGTTCCACAATACACTGATTTTCCAGTGACGTGTCAATACAGACCATTAACCCTTTTACGGCCAGGGCTCTCTTTATAAATTGGATCAATTTGCTCGATCATTTGTTCGGGTACCAATAAGGATATCAAGGACCCGAAGCTCATTTTTTCGGATTTCAAAGGGATTGGAAAACAGTGTCAATTTTTAACTTTATTAACCCAGCCTCGTATATAAAGGAACAATCTCGAAGGCTTCTTCATCAGTTTGGTATTATGTGCATTTGTGTTGGTAGGCCTCACTTCGGTTTTACGGCCATATATGGTCGAGAAATAGGAACTCTTCACTTGATAGTAACATGCTTGGTGAACGTTCCTCTCTGTCTGATTTTCGGGACAATCACTTTCCACCTACGCGCTCTTATAACCAAAAGCTAGTTGAACGATAATTCTGGTTCCGACGCTAGAAGTAAAAATCGGGATTTTTCCTACTGATCATATACAAGCTTTGGTTTGCTAGAAGAACCCTCAGTGCTTTGCACGAGAGCATGGTTGTCACTCGGAAGTGCATCCACGAAGGCGAGTGAGGAGTAGTGTTATAAAGCAAATACGCTATATTTTTATAGGCGCTCTTCTTGTACGGGTTGAGCTGCGCACGCTAATCGCCGTTTGCATACGTGAGAGCTAACTTTTCAGTTTATCGTCACTGATTGTTACGCCTCCATGTAAAATCATTTTTCTTAGAGTGTGTAGAAATTCAACGTGAAGAGACTAGTATATATCTTTTAGCACTCTAACATTTGTTCGCGATCTTAGTTTTCTGTGACTAATTCTGGTTCCAAACCATTGAGCGGGGAGGAATAATTACCCCAGCTTGGACGTTCGCTTATTCCCACCAGTAGAGGACTGTATTGGACTTTTGGAATTACCCGACGCACTCCCAAGATTATCGTATCTGCAGTACATGAACTTTTCTGTGGACGTCTCTTACATCCAGTCTGGATTCGACGCCGGGACTTGAGTGGTATCGCCAGCAAACGAACTGACCGGTCGAAGAATAATTATCTTTCCTGCTCCTTCTAATTTAAATATCGAAAAACACTTAAACATGTATCAAATTATTTTCAATGAGAAACCCAAATACCAAATTTGAAGTATCTAACGTCAAGGATTTCGGAGATATGGCCATTTTATTGAAATATTTCCCACCCCATTTCCCCCTTCTTCGTCGAATTTCCCAAAGTCCTTCCTTAGTGGTATCCTACGTCACAAATCCTATATACTGTCCAAATTTCAAGTTTCTAGCTTACGCGATTTGTCCTGTACGGTGATCTGTCACTCACCTACTGTCACCCAGAACTTTTCCCTTTTTATATAGAGAGATTTAAGATTTTATGGGAAAGCCACGGATTTTGTTCTAAGACCTCCAGTGTCTTAGAGATGTAATAGCTTTGCGATAAACTTTAAGCAATCAACTGACTGATCTGCGTCGATATGTATTATGTAAAATACCGCTTATGATATTTATTTTGCTCGCAGTAAAAAAAAAAGAGAACTTATTAAAGTTCAAATACATCCATCATTTTAGCGTAATGCTGCAGAAGTTCAGATCATTGGATTAACCCTACAACCACACCGTGCTTTTATTAGGACATGTATCATACCGTGGGGTCATATACAACCCCAGTCTGGAGAGTCGTTTTATTAGACTAGATACGGTTATATTATGTTAGATTAGATACTATTAGGTTAGGTTAACTAAGGGTAGATAATGTGTGGTTTGTTAGATTATATATGTTTATGTAGGTTATGTATGTGTATATATGTATATTTATGTTAGATTATATTTATATGTATTAGATTAGGTTAAGTAAGGTTAAATGAGGTGAGGTTAAGTTAGGTTTATTAGGTTATATAATCTTATATATTTCACATATCACATTTTATATATGTCGACATAATTCGTTTCTTTACCGATTATCCAATTAGTCTAAAATACACGAGTTCTACATTATAACAATAGTAAATGTTTTCATTGGGTTTCAATTGTTTGATATTTTCATTGTTTTACATGGACATAAATGAAGCAGTTTTCATTGTTTACCATTATTTACATTTTGCAATTCTCGCAAATGTTGTGTTGGTGTTCAGTACACACACTTTTCTTACACAAGCAACACACTGCTACTCCTTTTCTGTCTTTCTTCCGGCTCCAGAAAGCACATCTTCCTGGTTGTCCAACTGGTGTCACACTTAGTTCCAACTGGTGTTCCTCTTCGATGCCAAGAACATGACGAATATTGTTCCTTAGCTGTTTTGGCAACCTCTCGTTAGTTGCTCTCCTTTTCATGTGTTCTTCACAGAGTGCCAATGCAATTGCCTTCAAGAAATCAGAACGCTTCTTCAGTGTTGAACTAGATCTCGAATTGCACCTGAAGATAACGAAGCTATTTAGTGCCGCTGCATCTAACATACCATAAAAAAAAGTCTGAATGGCCACCTACGTGTCTTCCTGGCAACTCTTTCCGAATGACAGTATTGATCAAATTGATCCACGCCTTCTTTAGTTGGTTGTAGAATAAGATCATTTCTTTTTTCTGCGTCTCATTGTCTATGTCAGCTTGATTATGCATAAACGATATCAGAACTACCCACCTGCTTTTTCTTGGTACAAAGGAGACAGCAGTTTTGTTTTCGTGAAAAAGAAACCATGAGGAATAAACTGGTTTCCCTTTTGTTTCAGTCACATGGTGGAATTTCTGGTTTGTTCTTCCTCATAGTGCCAACCATGGTGAGTCCTTTTTCCAAGAGCTTGTCAGCTACCTCACAGGAACTAAACCAGTTGTCCATAGTTACATTTCTGTTTGTGTGATGGATGGATTGTGTGAGATTCAACACATATTCAGTTGGAATTGCAAGCTGTGAATCTCTTCTCTCTTTTCCAACATATGGTTTTGCTGCACACATATACGATGTTTTGGCGTCACACATCATATTTGTGACGCCATATTTATCCCATATTTATCGGGCTTGCTGGGAATGTACATTTTGAAAGAGCATCTACCCCTGAACCTCAATAATTGTTCATCTATCGTGACATATTCTGAAGGAGTGTAATATTCAGAGCAGTGACGCACAAAGATATCCCACACTTCACGGATGGCAGCGAATTTGTCTACAGATTTCCTTTGGTCCCTTGTAGCTTTATCGTCAAAGCGCAAGCAGTTTATGAGAAATTCAAATCTATTTCTTGACATAGTGCTCCTAAATGCATGTGGACCAAACGCTTCAGACCACATATCACTTACTGTGAGGTGAGAATCTCTTAGAGCACCGGCTAGATAAAGCAAACCAAATAAGGCACACAATTCAATTTTGCCAGTGGGGGATAGATAATTCTGATCTGATTTGAAGACACACTTTTGTCTTTCTATTTCTTCATTGGTAAAAATCACATTTGTGTTCAAAATGTCATCTGAAAAAAAAACAGTAGCCAAATGTCCTTTGCATCGGTTCTTTGTTTCGCTTCCTTCTTGGGCCCTGGGAGATGAATAACAATGTTTTTTTTCAACGTTCTAGTGGATTTTTGGTGGAAGGGTTTAGTGTACCACTTACTGCCATTCTTATCATAAATGACTTTACGTTGTAACAAGTCGGCAACATCATGGTTATTAACATCAGCTTCAAATTCATCCTCCGATTGATCATCCTGCTCCTCATTATCCCCATTTTCACTTAACAGAAAATCAGCATCGGACAGATTATCATCTGATTCTTCTAAAATGCTTACAATATCTTCCTGGTTAGAAAACTTCCTTGATGCCGCCATTCGTAAAAAAATTGCCCACTAGAAAATGATTTGTTATATGGCTATTCAAAACAAACTATGTTTCATTAATCACACCGTGGGGTCATATATGACCCGAGCACTCAAAATAACACAGAACTTTCCGCACCAACACAACAATGCTACTTGCAGTGTCAACAGCATGCTCCGAACTGAAGCTAGAGGAAGTATTGTGTTTCCCTCTCACAACGGCGCTGGAGCAGAAGGCATTTTATATGCACTGGGGTCGCCGGTGACCCCACGGTGTGATTGTAGGGTTAATCATAAGAGGCGACTGTTTGTTTGATTGATTGATTGATTTTGAGTTTTACGTCCCGTTCAGCAGCGAGGCTATATGAGACGTGGACCTACTGATTAACGTGGAATCCGAACCACATGAGCTCCCGCCGGGAATCGAACCCGGGTCTCCCGCGCCAAAGGCGCGTATGCTAACCGCTTAGCCACGGAGGAGCTCAAGAGGCGACTGTATAAGATAGACTACATTAACTTCCAATGTGGCTCAAAGAAAATATGCAGCATTACTATGCAGTTTATATAACCTTATAACTCAATCTGAAAATATTATCATAGGTCTCACAACAATCGAATTTTAATCCTAACTCAATTAATATATAACACAAGGCAGATCTATACAACTACTGACTTGAGATGAAAGTGGCATACTCATAGTACTTTAAAGATATACTAAAGACTAAATGATGGGATGTGCGCAACAGTGGTCTAACCCCGATAAATGTGAAAATGAGATTTTAATGTCATGTGTTGTCATTTAAATTGAATTGTCTTCCCACTATCTGAGTTAGATAAAATTCACCTAATAAATTTTATATATATTTTATACATATGAATATTTTAGTTCTGGTTCTGAATCTAATGCCTAAAATATTCAAAACAGGAGTCCGAACTTCGAAATTTCGGATCTCGATCCAGGAACTGGATATTCGGATCCGGATCCTAGATCCGGATCTTAAAGGATCCGAATATCCGAGATCCGGATCCGTCTGGCCATCCCTAATGTATATAAATATGCTACACTAATTGACTGACAGGTTTCAAGCTCAAAGTATGGAGTTAAAGGTAGGAATCAACCAATAAGATTTCACCAAATATAACTTCCTATCAGTGTCCTTAGATCCGTGGTTCTCAACCTAATTTCTATCACGACCCCTATTTTATCACATGCTCTTACCACCGACCCACTTAGTCTATAGTTTCTGGTTTGTAATAATCTTGTCTGGGATTTTTAATATACCTATTGCAGAAATCTCAGGATATTAATCTTTCTATAATAGTAGAATCCGTTTCTTATATAGAGCAGCGGTAGCTCATTGGTAGAGTGTTGACTACTGGTGCATGAGATCTTTGGTTCGATCCCATCTCTCGCCAAGTGAATTTTGTGGTGGACAAGCATCATGTGCATGGGTTTTCATGGGTGCTCCTTTTCGTCTAACTTTCTTGATTTCACCATATCCATCATTTCTCATCATCACTGTCTTCTCTAGCCTAACCGACATAAACGTGGGACGTAAAACTAAAAGATTTCATTTCACTTCATTTCTGATGCGCCATACTGTTTCAAACTAAATGTCGTTTGAAAACCCTTACTTTGCATCAAGTGATAAAAAATACAGTGATTTCTAATTTAGATCTAAAAAAAAAGGTGAACAGTTGTAAATTATTGGGTATTTAAAAAAAATATCTGTTTTCTTTGTATTTGAAAAGATTATTGTAAATATATTAAGAATCTGTAAGTAAATTATTTATTTTGGATGCAATATTTTTCTGTTCGTTCTTTATTCAACCTCCTTCAAAGATGTTTTCTATTGAAACAAAAATTTGCTCTCCGAACAGACTAAACTGTTTAAAAAAAAAGAAAAAGAAAAAAAGAAAGCTTTCGGGAATTGTTTCCTTCTTATCTATTTTGTGTCCTTTACAGCAGACGAGAAATATGATGGTTCTTACTGACTTGTTTTCCGGTTTTATTTTATATATTGTCTATTTCAAGTTTCGATAAATTTAGAACTGTATTACGATGGGAAGTTAGCATAGTTCTAAATATACCAGGATTTGAATTTGTCAATGTTGAAATAATTCTAGAAATATTATACTTTGAACCACCCACCGAGCGAAGTAGCTGAAGTGGCAGAGCGTTGGCTTCGCATTCGGGAGGTCGTGGGTTCGAATCCCGCTGCCGACGATCCTGACTGAGGCAAATGCTGGGATGGTACCTACTAAACTGGCCCTGGCCGATACCTTCCCAAATCCTTTCCATTGTTATTGTTGTTGAATATCCCGTGTAAAATAGCCTCTAAGCTGTATCTGGTGATTGTTAAATAAATAATTTCTACCCCAATCGATTCGTGAGGAACTGTTCTGAGAAACAAGATCCCTGTAAACGGATATGACCAAAGTAAAATTTGCTTTTAATTTACAAAAGATATAACAATAATGTATTGGAATAATATTATGAAGCTTAGACATAAAACATCTATCGCCTCTACAAAAAGAAAATGAACAAATCTCAACTTGGGCTGAAATTTGCTTCCGTGCAACCACCTCTCACGGTCACGGTCACGGTCACGGTAATGTTGAATTTTTGTGAAGAGTATCGGGCCGAAGCCCCTGACTCCATGAGTAAGATGGCAGAAAGAATATATACAGATGTGCAGGTGGCTTGTTGGGTAATACTATTGATTTGTTATGTCTGTGAGACTACATCTGCAACTGTCGCAGAGTAGCTGATGTTGAAGTCATTACGATCTAAGGAAAGATATTAAAGGCGTGGCGTGCGGTGCACGTTCCGTAGAGAGCATTTGGTTCCTATGGTAGCTATAGCTGGATTTATGTGCCTTGGCAAAGTATGCCAGAACTTATAGTGGAGATGCCGTAGAACTTCTTTAACAGGAGGCAGATCTAAATCTTCCAGAATTTGGCTGTTGCGTGTATATCTATCGTGACCAGTGATGATTCGACCGGCTCTTGTTTGCACACTTTCAAGTGTTTGAAGATGACTATTAGCAGCATGTTGCCAGGCAGGGCATGCATAAGAAAGTGTAGATAGGACTATCATCTTCAATATGTGCACGCGGACCTCATGAGAAAGTGAACTGCAACGAAAGATGGGGTACAATGCTGATATTTTGCGTAATGCTCGTTGCTTTATGTCTTTGATGTGTGAGGCGAACGTTAACCCATGATCTAATGTCACACCCAGATATTTAGCGTATGTGGCGTGAGGAATGTGTGCGTTCTCATACGTTAAATTTCGATGGACCCGGATTCGTCGTCGACTGTGGATGACAGCACAGCTTTTGTCTGCATTGATTTTAATTCTCCAACGCCTTGCCCATTCCTGAAAGCCGTTGAGTTGACGTTGCATGTAGATGTAACACTGTGCAAGTGAGCTGCTGGTCGTAAAAAAGGCAGTATCGTCAGCATACGTTGCAGAAAAGCAATGTGGTAAGGTCGGGAGGTCTGCCGTGTACAGACTATATAAAAGCGGTGAAAGTACAGCGCCCTGTGGAACACCTGCTTTGATAGATCGGGGCGTGGATTTGACACCGTCAACAGATACATGAAATTTTCTGTCAGTCAGGTATGAACGTAGTAAATGTATAAGACGATCTGGAAAACCTTGGGTGTATAGTTTATATAATAGTCCTGCTAACCATACTTTATCAAAGGCTTTTGACACATCCAGGTATACTCCAAGGGTGTGTTGTTTCCTGTTGAAAGCTGTTGTTAAATGATCCACTACTCGTACGAGTTGCGTTGTAGTGCTATGTTGTGCACGAAAACCAAACTGATGAGATGGTAGAAGGTCTCTGTTATCTATGTGATGTTTCAGCCTCCAGAGAAATACCCGTTCGAAGAGTTTGCTCAAGTGCGATAGAAGACTTATCGGCCTGTAATTTTCCGGGAGCAGTGGATTCTTGCCAGGCTTGGGGATTGTGATGACACGAGCTTCCTTCCAGGTCTTGGGATAGTAGCATAATTGAAAGATGGCGTTAAATAAGTAAGTTAAAAAGACCAGTAGTTTTCTAGTTGGATGTTTAAGAATCTCAGATCGAATCCCATCAGGCCCAGATGCTGTCTTTGCCGGCAGACATTTTATATGTCGTTCTATTTCCCGGGGTGTTACTAAGGTGATGTCATGTGTTGGGTTTTGTGTACTTATGCTATATAATGTGGTTCGGATGTGCTGTTTCAGATAGGGATCGAGGCGTGCTCTATTGGGCTGAAACTGTTCTTCCAGAGAGTCAGCGAAAATGTCCGCTTGCGACTGAGGATCTTGAGTCAGTCCTTGAGGTCCTTGTATGACTCTAGCTTTGGAAGCATTCGTGGCACGTTGGAATGATTTGGAGTACGTCCAAATTTTACGGTCATTCAATGTGACATTTCGAAAAGTGTCTTCCCAGTATTGTTGATTCTGTCGCGTGGTGAGCATCTTGAGCTTCTTACAAAGTTTGTTCCACAGAGTCTTATACGCGGGATGTAGTGTGTGCTGCCATCTACGTCTAGCCCAACGCTTCAGATGAAGATAAAGTTGTAAATTAAAACTATCACATTGACTGGTTTGCGTTGGAGAGAGTATGGTAGTGGAGCTCGCTGCCTCTGCTGTACGAAGTGCTAGCGTGATGTGAGAGACTGCTTGATCAATGTCCGCAATGGTGCCAGGCCTATTTCGTAGATCGATCATTACCACCTCTAAACACTATGGCTTAATATAAAAGCTAATAGTACTTATATAACTAGGGCCACCCTACTGTGTTAAGTCTTCAAGAAGGAATAATTTATTACACAGATATAAAGATAGTACTATGTGGACAAATGTTATATTTTAAAATTGTCGGATAGGTCCTTCAATTTCTTTTATCTTTCTATCTGAGTAAATTTCTTAAAAGTTTTTAAAGAAATTTGTGCCGCCATCTAACGGTACATTTTTAACTATTATTTTGATTACGATTCTCTTTATAGTATTTGCATTAGTTAAATTTTAAACTTGTTTTTATAAAGGTTTTGTTAATTTTCGTTGAAGTTTAATGTTACTAGTTAGTGATCAGCAAATGCAAGACCAAGACCAAGACCCGGGTGGTCTTAGGCTTGCTCTTGGTCTTGGTCTTGGTCTTGCATGCAAGAGTCTTGCAAGTCTTGCTTTTAAGAAATCTTATGATTTTCAAAGGTAAATTTTACTATGGATATAAGGGATAATAAACTCTATAACGCGCCAATAGTAACGGAAATATAATGTATGTTTCTAAATGTAATACAGTTTACTTTCGTGTAAGTATGATGATAAGTTACAACAAGGGCGATGACCTTTATTTTTTTTCAATGAGTGACCACCTTCACTACATATAAGATAAATTACAACGTCCTGCAATCTTTTTATATTTTTTAACAGATCCAACATTCCACTGGTTCCCAAACTGGAGAGGCTACCCCTGAGACGCATGAAACAAAATCAAGACAGCACAGATTACTGAAATACCATGAACAGCAAAATTACTTTTACACTCTAAAGGCGTCAGATATTTTTGTTTTCAACCACGATTAGTTAATCTTTGTATCAAACAATTTTCCAACTGAACGTTGAAATTTTGTTTTACTGATTCTAATATGTACTATATTGGGCATAAACATGGACACTACGCCAAAGGGATTTTAAAAAAATGGAGTTTTTCGAAACGTGGGCATGGAGAAAAAAGGAGAGAATTAACTGAGTTGAACGGAAAACGAATGAGAAGGTATTAGAAATATTAGCAGTAGGTGAAAAAAGAAGAATTTTACATCTAATTAAGAGGAGGAAGAGGAACTGGTTGGGACATGGGCTTAGGAGGAACTGTATTATGAGGAACGTGTTAGAGTGTGTGGTGGAAGGAAAAAGAGGGAGGGGAAGAGACTGTATTTGAAGGAAGGTATTAAAACAAAATTGCTACTCCAAGACGAAGAGACTAGCTGGGGACCACCGTACATCGAAGCTTCTCAGTTGCAGAAGTGACATCCCAGACAACACGTACGTGTATGACACACGTGCCCTATCCATGCATAAGCCGTACATGTGCACATGTGCTTTTGTGTGGATGATGAAAACATACATAACCCGTGCATAATCCGTACACGTGAATTTACGTGGATGAAGCACACATACATAACTCGTGTATGTGCACATGTGTATTTGCGACGCGTGTCAAGTTAGACCAAACACCAGCACCAAAACGACCGGAATATATCTCAGAATTATGGGCTAATTATGGGCTAATTAGTTGCCCTAATCCCCATTTTTGGGCTCCTACTGTTTAGCGGGAAATCGGATTCAAAATGGGCGAGTCTAGTTTGATATCAAGCTAGAACCCCCCATACGGTTAAAATGACCGATCGAAGAAATTCAAAGGCCAGAATTATGGGCTATTTATGGGCTAATTAGTTGCTCAAATCCCAATTTTTGGGCTCCTACTATTTATCGGGAAATCGGATTCAAAATGGGCGAGTCAGGCTTAATATCAAGCTAGAACCCCCCATTCGGTTAAAATGATCCGATCGAAAAAACTCAAAAGCCAGAATTATGGGCTATTTATGGGCTAATTAGTTGCTATAATCCCAATTTTTGGGCTTCTACTATTTAGCGGGAAATCGGATTCAAAATAGATGAGTCTAGCTTGATATCAAGCTAGAACCTCCAATACGGTTACGGTTAAAATTGTCCGATCGAAAAAAATCAATCGCCAGAATTATGGGCTATTTATGGGCTAATTAGTTGCTCTAATCCCAATTTTTGGGCTTTTACTGTTTATCGGAAAATCGGTTTCCAAATTGGCGAGTATAGCTTGATATCAAGCTAGAACCCCCCATACGGTTAAAATGGTCCGATCGAAGGAATTCAAACGCCAGAATTATGGGCTATTTATGGGTTAATTAGTTGCTGTTATTCTATTTCTTGGCTCCTAATGTTTAGCGGGAAATCGGAAACAAAATGGGTTATTTTTGGGTTAATTGGTGCTCTAACTCCGAGTTTGGGGCTGCTACCGTTTAGCAGGAGTTCTTCATCAAATTTTGGGATTTGGCTTGACTTCTAGCTATAAACCTATTGTTATAAATAATCAAATAATTAAAATGCCGGAATTATGGGTTATTTGTGTGCTAATTAGTTACTCTAATGTTGGTTTTGGTTCTTCTATCGTTCGCAAAAAATCTTATGCAAGGTTGGTATTGATTTCTAGATAACGTGGGATGATAATTACAAAGTTGCAGGGAGTAAACGTCGATGTCTATTAACTGAAAATTGATTTATTTGCATTCTCCGCGTATGCAAATACATATATCTACTAGTAAATTTATGAATTGTCTTTTCACGTTAATATGTTCAGTATGTTTGGAAGTAAGTAGTGTATATATAGAATTTATATGGCGAAATATCATATTGTTTTTTTAATATTTTTTTGTTTATAGGAAATGCCTCTTCGTCGCTGCTGGGGGCCGCAATGGCACAGCGGTAGAATGTTTATCTCTTGCGCGCGTGATCCCTAGTTCGATCCCAGATTGTGGCAAGTGGTCTTTGTGGTTGACAAACACCGTGTGCTTGGGTTTTATCGAGATTCTTCGTTTCCTCACACTTTATTCATTCCACCATTTCATTCATTTCTTATTATCACCTTCTCCCTTAGCTTCTGTTAATAGGGGTCGTTAAACTAAATGTTTCATTTCCTCCCTGTACTTCCATTTTTTTAACATTTGTTGAGCCATTATCTTTCCAAGAAATATACAGGTAATCTCGCCTATGATAAAGATATTGCATAAAACGTAACTCTACTTGTAATAGTTCTCAAGAGTAGGGTAAACATTGTGATCCACAAGCATGTTGGATTTTTTTTTATTAAGCTAATTAAAAATGGAAAAGTAAAGTCAGAAGTGCCTTTTTCTGTAGGCATGGTACAGAAAAAACACAAGACCATTTGAAGATATTCTTTATGATTATTATTTGTCCATTATTATGCAAAGTTTAAGTTATATTACGAGGCTCATTCCGAATGTAATGCCTCCTTTTTGTGTGTGTATATGTTGAGTGATCTATAAGCTAACGCAGACGGCGATAATAACAAATGAATGAAATGGTAAAATGAATAAAGTGGGAGGAAATGGGAGAACGCCGATAAAACCCAAGTACATGGTGTTTGTCAACCACAAAGCCCAATTGGCGCGATCTGGGATCGAACCAGAGATCACACGAACAAGAGGTAAACGCTGTACCACTGTGCCACTGCGGCCCCCAGCAACGGCAAAGAGGCATTTTCTTTGACAAAAAATTGATTTAAAAAATAAAAATACTTCACTATATAAATTCTATACTTACACTATTTACTTCCAAACATAATGAGCATAAACACGTGAAAAAAGAATTCATGGATTTACTAGTAGACATATGGATTTACATTTGTGGAAAGTGCAAATAAATCAATTTTGAGTTAATAAACATCGATGTTTTCTCACTGCAACGTTGAACGTATCATCCCAACTTATCTAAAAATCAATACCAATCTTGCATGAGATTTCTTGCTAACGATAGAAGAAAAAACTCGACATGATAGCAACAATTTAGCAATACAAATAACCCATAATTCGGACGTCTTAATTCTTTTGAACGGACTATTATAACCCTAGGTTTATAGCAAGAAGTTAAGCCAAATCTCACAATCTGATAAAGAATTCCTGCTATAAGGTAGCAGCCTCAAACTCGGAATTACAGCATCAATTAGACCATATTTCTGACATTTGATTTTCTTCGATTCGAGATGTCTAGCCTTATGGAGGGTTTTTACCTGATGTCAAGCTAGAATCGGAGACTTTGATTTCGATTTCCCGCTAAAAGGTAGGAGACCAAAAATTGGGATTAGAGCAACTAATTAGCCAATAAATAGCCCGTAATTCTAGCGTTTGAATTTTTAGGATCGGACCATTGTAACAGTGCTTTTTTTTAGCTTGATGACAAGCTAGACTAGCCCATTTTGAATCCGATTTCCCGCTAAACAGCAATAGCCCAAAATTGGGATTAGAGTAACTAATTAGCCCATAAATAGCCCATAATTCTGGCGTTTGAATTTTTTCGATCGGACCATTTTAACCGTAACCGTATTGGGGGTTCTAGCTTGATATCAAGCTAGACTCGCCCATTTTGAATCCGATTTCCCGCTAAACAGTAGGAGCCCAAAAATTGAGATTAGGCCAACTAATTAGCCCATAATTCTGATATATGTTCTGGTCGTTTTGGTGTTGGTGGTTGGTCTAACTTGACAGGCGTGCATTTGCGTGGGTTATGGACACGTATATAACCAGTGACTAAGTCGTGCATGTGCACATGTGCATTTGCACGGATAAAACACACATTTATATAACCCGTGCCTAAGCCGTTACTTGCACATGTGTATTTGCGTGGATGAAGCACACATTTATATAACCCGTGCTTAAGCAATTATGTACACATGTGTATTTGCATGGATTCAGTGCACGTACGTAACTAGTGATGGGTAAATTCTCGGGAAGATATTTTTCGGGAATATTCCCAGGGAATATTCCCGGAAAGATTCCCAAAATGGGAATTTATCCGGAAATTTATGTACAATCAGAAAGAAAATTGCATTCTATTACTATATTGTGATTTCAAAGTTGAATTAATTTTTATATCACAGCATATTATTACTGCTGTCCACAGAGGATTCTTTAAAATGTATATTCTGAACGGTACTATGTTACTTTATTAACACTTTATTGTATTTAGAGAATACGCATAAATGTATATTTATTTACAATATGTTGTATCAATTAAATATGTGTGAAAAAATTATATAGTAACAGTTTAAATTTATATGTAAGTGGATTTGCTCAACTTGACTCTATTACTGATATTATAAACACATTAAATTTATAAATGTTATAAACCAATTAGATTGGGTAAATGCTAGAAGATACATGTCTCACCAATTTTTCAACATTTGCGCATACAGATTTATGTTCACAAAATTTTCAAGATGCTTACTTATCTTTATATTTTAGCACGTAACATTGCCACATACGACCTTTCATTCTATCTATATCTCGAAATTCTATACGTTAATTCACATGTAAAACAAATCCGAGTACTTATTCAAGAATTTGAGTCAGAGAGAGGAGGCAGACCGACGTCTATTACTACTGGTGGTTAAGAGTTTATTAATAGCACTTCATCTCTATTTGTACATAATTCTTAAATTACAAAATGGTTTCTTTTCATCATTTGTAAATTAGTACTATTTAATTTTGATTGTTCTTTAGCATTGGGGGCCAGCTTTTGCACCTACTATTTTGCGATATTCTATTCCGATGAGGTTGTTTTATGGTTTCATACGTTAAATTACGTTACCAACATTAAATTCAGACAGCATTGCAGAGCGAGCGTTAGCGAATGAAGGCGGCTTAGAGCCCCCATGGCACGTTGTTTTCTTCCACTTACCTTTCCGTTTTGTATAAATCCCCTACTGCCCTAAAAAATTGTGTTCGATACTTTCTTGACTACTTGAGCATCACTATCAACTTATTTCTTCCGTAAATCGTCACACTTATTGCTAGTTTTGGTCCCCCAATACTAAACAATTACCTTACTGTTTAGTGCAAATGGAAATGGAACTTTAAAAATCATATTATTAGTTATATAAAGTACCGTCAAATAATTTTAAATTTTTTAACCTTCAAATTCTTTAAAACCTAGAAGTAAATCATAATATATTAAAATAAAGTAATTAGTCATATGGTTCTTATAATTTGGAAGATAAAGTAAAGAAATGGAAATAAATTCCTTCCCGGGAATTTATAGGCCAAGGAAAAAAACCGGGAATATTCCCATTTTTAAATTCCTTCCCACCGGGAATATTCCCACTGCCCATGACTATACGTAACCCGTGCTTAAGCCGTTATGTGCACATGTGCATTTGCATGGATGAAACACACATTTATATAACCCGTGCTTAAGCCATTATGTACACATGTGCATTTTCGTGAGTGCAGCGCACGTACATAACCCATGCTTGAGCCGTGTATGTGCACATGTGCATTTGCGAAGATGAAGCACATTTAAATTACCGGTGCTTAAGCCGTTGTGTGCACATGTGCATTTGCACCGCTACTACACGTGTGTATGAGACGTCCATAATACCGTGCAAGTGTATACCCGCGACTTACCTAGTAAAACCTGCGACTTCTATAATCTCATCACATTCCCCGACATCACGTTTCATCTCGAATCCCTTCGCCAGAAGTTCATCACAATCCGCTATAATTCTAACCAGCCCTTACTCCTCGATACTATGCACTATCATGCTCTTCATCCTGTTCGTCCTCGCTATACCTACTCCCCACTCAGTCTGCTATTCACTCTCTATTGCTATACACTGCCATCTGAGCACCCAGATTTACTGTTACTCGACGACTATCAAATTCATGCTCATCTACCTCTCGTATTTCCATCATTTTCTGCACAGTAAGTCTCTAACAGGGCTCCTTATGTCTTCATCAGCCTAGAGCAGCCCCTAGGCAGAAGATAACTTCACCTGTCTTGCTAACATCTCCTGTGTTGTCTTGTGCATCGCACCTCACTCCATCACTCACCTTCAATATTTTCTAAGTCATAGCTGAACGTATCAACACCATCTATATTTTATATTTGTGTTTTGAAGTTCATTTTCTGTGTATGCAAATATCTATATTTCTACAGGTTACTATAGTTTTATATATATTTCTTTATTTATCTATTTTCTGAGGTTCCTTTCTTCATATTCTTCACATTTTCGTCACTTTATTTAGGTTCATTTCATTCTTAACGTAACAACTCATCATTTAATTAATGTATAATTGTTTACCTTACCACAATTTTATGATTATGATCGCAAAGATCATAATGTCCAGGTTTGTGATAATAAATAAATAAATAAATAATAAATATACAAAATCACTTAGCCCATCAACCTGCTAATCCTTGAGCCCTATCACATAAACGCCCCCACCTAGAAGAGGTTGTAGCCCTCTAAGAGGATGCTAGATTGTGGCTAGCAAAAAAAAAGTTTGGTGTTATAGATGTTGTTACTGCGTAAGCCACCAAATATATAAACTCTGTTTTTCGTTGCATCTCGAATATGCTTTTACATCACCTCTGCACTACGAGCAAATCACCTGTGTCCTACATGTAAATCATCTGGGTATTTCGTGTAAATCATCTCTGTCCTACATGTAAATCACCTGGGTACTGCGTGTAAATCACCTGTGTGCTACATGTAAATCACCTGTGTGCTACGTGTAAATCACCGCATGTAAATCGAATACGTGCTACTTGTAAATCACCTGCGGAGTAGGTGCAAATCACTTTTGCACGACGTGTAAGTGTGCATTGCACATGTCCTGTGCACGTGAAGATGTTGAATAGGACTTGTGACGTATATGTGCATCACATGTACAGGCGTGCATTTATACAGATGATGCACATGTTGCATCCGTGCAATTGTACATGTACTATAAGGGTACTGTACGTGCATTGTGCTGTCTGGGCTGCCAATAATAGTAGAAAAGTTATGGTGATATGTTTAGCAATGTTGGTCAAAAACAGAAATAGAGAATATTAAAATAATAATGATTATAATCAATTTAGAACAATTTGAGGGAAAACTGAAAACGACTCAACTGCAAATGTTTTAAAAATACAAACTAACAGCATCAAACTCTTAAGTTATTTGAAATAACTGTCAAAATCACTCTCACTTGAGAATATGGATTATTTATTGTTGTATAATGTTATATCACTTAATCCTCGATGAGGCTAAGAAATTATATTGATAAACAAATATTGAACGTATAAGCATCCGCCCATGAAATCAGGATTGCGGTCACATGCACTAAGTTTTTGTCAATGTCATGAAAATGTTATTTAGATATTAATTTTATGAGCACACATTAAAAATTTCCAACCGATGCTTGAGCCTCGGAACCAAGGCCATACCCATGTAGTCGACACCTATGGTGTACGGAATTACTGATGTTCAATACTATATTTCTCTTTAGTTTTGGAAGAAGAACATCACTAATACGTTTTGAAATGAAATGAAATATCTAGTTTAACGTCCCAGGTTTATGCCGACACTTAGGTAGACGATGATGAGAAATGGTGGAGAGAAGAAAGTAGAATTAAACGAGAAAACCCAGAGAAAACTCACGCACACGACATTTGTCCAGCAAAAAAACTCCCATGACGCAAGCTGGGATCGAACCAAGGACCTCTTACACCAGAGGTGAACATTCTACCACTGTTTTTTTTTAAAGTTAACTGAATCACTGAATGTGCCTCATTAACTTGCTTATCTTACTAATTTCTACTTAATTTTAATCGCTTTTTACTCATTTAACTCGCTTTACCAGTAAACTAGAACGACAGGGACAAGAACACAGAAACTTCGTGGACAATCAAAATTCCAAAGGCTCTCCCACAGGGAATCGAACCCGGGACCGCGAACACCAAAGATCCACGTGCTAGCCACTAGACCAGCGACTACTGAGGCACTGCGTCCATCACATGTTTAATTTACTTTTCGCTTATCCGCTTCCTATGGACACAACTACTCTTCGTATGATTTCCCAGATCCAATCATGGACAATCGTAAATGAATCAAATGATTATCAAAGTAAGTCAGACACTCAAGTTTTTATACCTTGTAACAATTCATGGAATTATGCTCTCGGTCGTCTCGTGAACAACAGATTCAGAAAAACGACAAACTGTAGCTATAATCTAAGAGGCAGATCGACTCACATAAATTGCATAAACTGCTAGGAACACATTCACTGCGGTATTTTTATTGGAGCCAAGACATTCAAGGGAAAGATATAATGATTTTTCCCTTCCTTTTTACATTCTTAAAAATATCAAGTAGTACAGGTACTTATGCCAGACTCTTGCGCAAGGTATGGTCTTGCAGGTATGGTCTTGGTCTTGGTCTTGGTCTTGCACCCCTTGGTCTTTGTCTTGGTCTTGCACGCCATTGTCTTGTTTTTGGTCTTGCATCGGGATTCTTGGTCTTGCGTGCAAGACTTTTGCAAAAACTGCAAGACCAAGACTCTTGCACTCATCACTATTACTAGTTGAGCTACAATGACTTGGAAATAGAGGAGGTTGTGTAGAAAGTAGTATTCTCCTATGCATTTTTGCCTGAGAAATCTTTGGGCTTTTAAAACACATTTAATTTTAATTAAAATATAACTGAACAATGTATCACTAATTTTTCATTATGAAATTTGAGAATAGTTTAATTAGTGTATTCTTGATACATGAAGATTTAAAGAAAATTAGTCATTGAATAAGATTAAAAAGATATAGCTCCATAGAGCCAATATGCTCTCTACTTCCAGGGAATCACAGCCTTAGAGAAATGTTAAGCAACATTTTGAATTTAATAGTAAAAAGTTTAATTGTGTCAGCAGTAACTGGTTTGACAATATAATTTATAGATTCTTGACAAAAATTATCTTCCAATATAAATAAAATAAACAGTTTGTTTGTACTTTTGTCTGTCTGTCTGTGTTCGCCCGGAGGACCAGACGAGTGGATCGAGAGTTACCAAATTTTGGTCAGGGGTACCTTGGCCCAGGCTTCAGATCAAGACGAGCCTTTTTTTAAATTTCGTACCAGGGTGGTCTAAGGGAGGGCGTTTACTTGAACCGGCTTGGAAACCAGACAAATTGACCGAGAGTTACCAAATTTTAGTACCCTTTTTCAGGCTCCAGACCAGAGTTAAACGTTTTTCAAGGGGTCTGAGGGGGCGTTTACTTTGACATGTAAAAGTAGAAAATGACCGATATTAGTGTCGAATTCATAGCTTTCCCGGTCGCTGAAATCAATAGTGAAGCTCCGATCACATTAACTTTCTAATTAAGGCTATTTGGCTCCGGACTTGGGGTCACCGAGGGAGGTGGGGGGGGCATGAGACATATAAACTTAATCGAAAATGACAGATATTGGTTTCAAAACCATTGTTTCCGCGGTTGCTGAAATCAATAGTGACAATTCCATTAGCGATGACTTGCAAATTTAGTTCAATTGTATGCGGGTCGGGAGTCAGCAGGGGGAAGGGGTATACCGTGACATGTAAAAAATAACCCCAAATGACCGATATTAGTATCAAATCCTAATTTTTCGCGGTCGCTGAGATCAATGGTGAGAGGCTTACTCCCACAGGCGTTGACCCCGTGCAAAGCATGGGTATATTCAACTAGGGTCTATAATAAAATATTTCATAACACACCAATTAGTAATATGGTTTATTAATTAAAGACACGTTGAAGTATGAATATATAAACGAGGAAGAAGAGCGACGGGCAAAAGTGAAAAAAGTGGGAGCGTCACACGTACATCAAATGAAATATTCTTGTTTGTACGGCGTTATATTTTCCCGATTATTATTGAAACCGGAAGTTGTAACAGAGCTGTATCGCTTCTGGTTTTAATAGAGAGACTAGAGTGATGATTAAACATATTCTTACGACGTTTAATAGAACGATTGTAGGAAATGCCCCTGGATCCGCCCCTATATATATATATATATATGAGACAGAGATCGGTTGGGTGGTTCCAGGATTTTAAGAGTCATAAACATAGTCACTTTTAATTTTATAGCACAGAATAGCCTTTGGCTAGCTGGGGCTATTCCCCCAGACCCTCGTGTTTGTTAGGCCTACGTCCTAGCTAGTGATGGGTAAATTCCCGGGAATATTTTTTTCGGGAATATTTCCGGGAAGATTCCCAAAAAAGGGAATATTCCGGGAATTTATATAGAAACGCAAAGAAAATTGCATTGTTACTATATTATGATTTGAAAATATTTTTTTTTCAGAGTATATTCATTCCTGTTGTCTCCAGAAGATTCTTTAAAATGTACATTCTGAATCGTATTGTTATTTTACTATATTTAGAGAGTACGCATATCCTAAGTATAGGCCCTACATTTGCCTACAATATGTTTTATGTGAGTAAAGATATTGGAAAAACATTTGGTATAGAAAGTTCACATACCTTGACACCGCTAAACAGTTTGAATTTATATGTTAGTGAATTTTCTAAACTTGATCCTAGTACTAATATTATAAACATATATCCATTTAAATGTTATAGAGAAATTAGGTAAGGTAACTGCCAAAAAACATACCTAATCTGCCGAAAAATTCGTAATTTTGCCAATGTATGGAATGTCATATATACTGAATGTTGATTTGACGTACACTGTGCTTTGTTACTGTGTTCTTACAAATCCTAATTAACAAAGGTCCAGAAGCACCGGTTCTAATGAAACATCCTGACAAGCAACACTAATTTTGATACGTACACATTACATTTTAAATGTATATCTATTTACATCTATAGAGATTCCTTAATTCAATATCTGATTCTTCCTCAGAGAGCGAAATTCGAGTCAGAGACAACAAACAGACCAACATCTATTATCAACAGGGGTTCGGGGTGTATACTATTGATAGTACTTCAGCTCCATGTCTACAGAATGTCTAGATTACTTTACAAACTGGTTCGTCTTAATCATTTATAATGACTATTTTGCTCCTTTCTAGTTCAAATGGAAATAGAAATTTTATAAAAATCATATATTTAAATAGTTATATAAAGTACAGTCAACGAATTTATTTTTTAACTCCCAAATTATTTTAAACCTAAACGTAAATCATAATAAATAAAAATAAAGTAATTACTCATTTTTGTCTGATAATATAGAAAATAAAGTAAAGAAATATCAATAAATTCCTTTTCGGGAATTTATATGCCAAGCAAGAAACCGGGAATATTCCCATTTTTTATTCCCCTTCCTACCGGGAATATTCCCGCTGCCCATCACTAGTGCTAGCATCTGTCAGCCTTTGCATGAAGAGTGAATTTCGTGCAATTCTCTTAATATTTTCTGATTTTGGACAGCTGGAAGCTTTACCACCCAACATCCGAGTTTGCTCGGTCTACGACCAATAAATTCTTAAACCTACAATTCTAATTAATTTCTAGTTATTTCCTGCTTTAATTACCTAAAAGATAAGATTTTGTATCCCAAGAGAAAGCACTTTTAAATAACATGAGAATTTCTTCATCCATCTTTAGAATCCTTAAAAATTAAACATATTCACTTTCGGAAATTTTCCTTGCGTTAGTCCTGGAAGGCTATAATCATACAAAATTTCTTCATTCTAGGCCTTTCGAAGTGCCTAAACATTATGGGATGTAGAATAAATCTTATATAAGTAACGTGGGAAATTCCCCATAAGGACATTTCCATGAGGAATTCAGTTCCCCATAAGGACATTTTTATTTTTAGTGATTTGCGTGGGTAATGCAAACGAAAGCGAACAAGCATTCCGAAATTCTAGTTTTTATACCAATTCCTAGTACCTAAAATATGAGATTTTATGATAAAAAAAAAAGGTCCATTTAAATTACATGGAGAGTTTCTTCATCCCCCCTTTATACACCGTTAGTATTAGAAATAGTCGTTTCTGCCAATTTTTCTGTAGGTTAGTCCCGAAAACTTACAATCTTACCAAATTTATTCATTGTAAGCCTACAGAAAAAGGCCTATAATTTTGAGGTGTACATGTCCCATATAAATAACATGGAAAAGATTTCTCAATTGCCCATAAAACTCTACTAGAATTGGAAATTTTTATTTCTAATGATTTTGTTAAATTATTCTATGGAAAACATACAAACATACCGAATTTCAAGTTTCTATATTACTCCCCAGTAGCTAAATCATGAAATTATTTGTCAAAAAAAAAAAAAAAAAAAAAAAAAAAAAAAAAAAAAAACGAATGAGTCAATTCAAATAATATTGGACATTTCGTTATCCCCCATTTAGACCCCCTTAAAGGTAAGCATATTCACTTTTGGCAATTTTTTTATAAGTTAGTCCCGAAAAGAAACAATCATGCCAAATTTGAACTTTCTACGTCAACTGGAAATACCCGTAATTTTATGACAATTCATGTAATTTGATACATAGTTAGGATTACATATACATGTGTCTGTTGTGCCAGAATATTTAGGTTTAATAATAATAATAATAATAATAATAATAATAATAATAATAATAATAATAATAATAATAATAATAATAATAATAATAAGTCTCTGTTTGAAGTATTGGCTGGTTTAGATATTTCTATGTTTTTTCTCAATTGCTGTTTCTGTACATTTTCTTCGCTAAAAATTAACACCAATACTGTATTGCCTTTTTTTGTTCTAGCCACTTTTCTCAAACATTTTTTTAGCCTTTTCTGAATTAATATCTTGTTTAAATTTTTCTCCGCTTTTTCCCTTTGTTTTATTTACTTTACACATTTTCCTCACCGAAATTGACACAATTGTCTTTCTTCCGATTTAAGCCTTAAGTACTATGGACGAAAATAATCACATAACTACTATGGAGCGGTCTGTCAGACCGCATTGTTCTTTCACATTTTCTGAAAAGTAGTTTTATTAAATATTTCTAAAAATGCTATCTTACATATTTTAGTTGTTTATAGAAAAATAAAACAGTAATTTCACTATGTAAACAAGTTGTATATTTTTAAAACAATAAGAAAGAAAACTCAGTCGAAAGTTGCAACAATGCTTTCATTGTTATTCTAAAATTTTAATTCTTGAAATATTCCATTTATTTCTCTGTTTTTATATAGTCAAAATAACAGTAATCCAAAATATATTGTTGTTATAGATGCACTGAGAATAAAAAAATACAGTAAAAGCGGAGAAAAAACATGGAATTGTAGCTTTTTCAAACCTAGAAGAAAGTATTGTTATATTTTTGTTTAGTGAAAATGTAATGAATAAAACTAATATTTCGTTCTTATATGATAGCGAAAGTAAACAAAAATGCATTTTACAGGTAAAGAAAGCACTGTACTAACTTTTCTGACTTCATGCACTTTCTTCGGGTAGGCAATTGGAACTTTTTTTTTTTTTTTTTTTTTTTGCATTGAAAAGCACGTCTGCACCCCACACCGCTGACATGAATATCTTGCTTTCCGCTTAGGACGGAGTGGACAGAAGACCACGATTTCCTTTTCTCGAACTTCTCACTCGTGCTGGATGGTTGAAGGCTCACTTTCAATCTGCAGTATGTTCTTGATTGAAAAACTCAGCCTTTGTGGCAGATGTCCGATGAACAAACTATGTTCCATGTGATGCCTAAGAAGTCCTTTTGCCAACATTTTCATGAAATCAATTCTTGTCATCACTGCGGACTTAGCGTAGACTTGATGCAAAGCATACGCAATGACGCCATACGCAACATCCAACATACGCAGCATAAAGAAAATTGTCAATGGCCATCGTCTTGTTCAACGACTTGACGTATAATTTGTACATTTTAGTCTAGAGCCTTTAGTTATGTTATAAGATATGATTATTTCAGGTTTTCCAGTCTCTGGCTCATTATTTGATGTGTGGTGCCAGACGAGCCACAAGTTAAGACACAACCTGCTAATAATTGGGAGATAACGAAAGACTGCTAAACCGTAAAACACTCACGTAACTACTATAGTACGTCTGCGAGACCGTGCGATCGCTCCAGCGCAGCGCACAGGGGATCAACTGTAACACAAACTTCACAATATGTAACTATTTGCTAGACAGGAAGGTAGACGAGAAGATCCACATGTAGTGGTAGGCGTGTAGAAAATATAATGATACAAAAAGTCGCAGCGCTCTGAGAGACGGTCCATAGTACTTACGGGTTAACCAGTTTAAGAAAGGTTTTGTGACATTTTACAATTGAAATGTACGTTATTATTTCAACATCCTAAACACGTCTAACTCGAGCAAATCTTATAAACTGTTCTAATTGATCAAACATCAGTGATTGCTACAAGACTTTACTATCGTTTTCCACCCTCTCCTCTTACCAATTTTTCCTCATATATTTTCTCATCTCAATGAAACCTAAGCAACAAAAGAAAATCTTTATTTTTACCCTTCCTTTCTTTTATTTCTTTTTTTTTCCTTGCAGGTCAAGGAAAGTAGCTGTAGCCACTTTCTTTGATGCCAATTGCGGTAGGATTCCTGTTGTAGTTAATCCTTTGGGAGCGGTGAATTATTCAAAATAGGCGATTAAAAATCACGTGTTTTTTGGTCGATGTCAATGATTTCTTGGGCTCAAATATGTTCATTACCTCTTAACCCTTCTGCGAAGGTAAAGTATCTGTCTTTTGGTATCCCCTTTTATGATTAGAAATAAACTGATTCTTTTCTGCCTGTCTGGCTCAGTCTGCAAGACCTTTGGGTGAATATTGGGTCAGTGTGTATATATTTTGAAGCATTATATTCTGAGTTAAATGCCGCGAAGAAAATCAAGGAAAATGGAACCAAACTGAAACTAAAATAACCCAGTCTCATCTAACTAATGTAACCTATTCTAAAATAGCCTAATCTATGCTACCCTAACCTAATCTACTGTACTCTCTAAGTTAAGATACTGGATCCAGTCTGTGGCACAAATATTTATATTCATTTAAATTGCTGTTTAGATCCAATTAGAAGGAATCTAATTTGCAAAGGAAACCAAACTGCTCATCATTGATGCTGACATACATACAAAGACGATCGTTTTGATTTGAATACAATGCACTTGTAATGTACCTGTTTGGGGTGCCAAGATGTTAATTGTTCACAGAAATGTCATTTTCTTTTTGAAAAAAAAAAAACCACCAATACGAATGACATATATATCTCAATGTTGTAAAATATCCTTCCACGGTTTACGAAAGGGACATAAGGAAACAGTTGTGAGTTATCAGTACAAGAATGAATAAATTTGGAAATCAGTAGCATGTTTTACAAACTATAATTCTGTATAATTCTTGCCTAGGTGAGGTAAGGTCTCAATATATAAACGTTTAGTTCATTTCATTTCAATGTAAAATTTACTTTCCATATCTCATATATTCGTTCATGGAACAATTGAATTGGACCCAGCCCCTTTCCGATCAACTCTTCTGTATCTACTATTGACTGCAATCATTTTTGTAAAAGCTTGGATCATATAACGGTAAAAGAAATCCAGAAACATTTTGAGTTTCATAAGTGAAAGTGGCTAAATTAGCTTTTACGTTTATCTGTTAGTGATTTGTGAACAGCAAGGCAATTATCGTTGAATAACAGCAAATAAATAAATAAATAAGTAAATAAAAATAAAATAATAATAATAATAATATCATTATCCGAATGAAAATCATTTTTTTTTATGTTGCAAGTTATGCTCCTTATTCTAACGCTAGACGAAATGATAATATATGGAAGTGAATTGTTAGAAATAAATGATGGAGTAATAAGATAGAAGGAAACGGGAAAGCATCAAGCTAATTTATAACGCAGTCGGCTATCAAAATCTCTCTTTGTGTGATGACATTCGCAACGGATCTGAGGGAATTTCAGTATTGTGTAAATGAGGGGAAAAAAATTGCATTTGTGTTATCCTGTAACATCTCAGACAGTTATGATTTCAGGGGGTTACTCGAAGGGAATGTTCCCCCAGAGGTACGAAATTTCTCCTGAGGCCAGAACTATTGTTGTTCTGAATGTGGGTTCTCAGTGTTATGCTGTAGTAATTATCACCGTCACTTTATTTAAATCTTCTGAAGTAACCACTGATTTTAGGTGTAAAATTGAAGGTTATTAATCTTGTATCAACAAATAAAAAGAGGTTGCTATTAACTATCGAAGTCAGCCTCTAAGCCTAATGACAGTTGTGCTGTTAGCTGCATTCACATATTATTAATAACAAAAAAGAAAAGTAAACCGAGGAAAGAATAGAAAAGATTGCAGATTTAATTCATCTTTGTCGATAATACCTGTTCCTTCCTTGCTTATAATCTGGCACTTTCAACGTAACATGTCTCAACCTTACTTTGGTAAGATTATTGAACACTAGAGCATCCAATGATAAAATGCGAGAATATCTCCTTTCTTGCATTGTATGAGAATATTTGGAAAGTGGTCAAAATTGGTTTCATCGGTGTACAACATGACCCTGCACATAAGAAGCAACAGCTACTAATAAGGAAGAACTTAACCTTAAATGAGCATCTATCGAAACATGAGATTTCCTCTTTAAACGTCTATATTGAGAGGTTCTTAAAGAAGGAAATTGGAGCGCCGAAACACTAACATTAACACAAACACTAACAATCAAAAATATTGTGATAAGGAAAACGTTTCGCGGTTCATCGTCACACATTATCACCTTCTCAAATACTCAATAACGATTCTCAGCTATTCGATTAATAAACAAATGGTTATAAAATTTCGATTGCATCAATAGTCTTAGACTATCAGTTATGACTACAATCTGTACTACTTTAAGTTATGTTATAAATGCACACATAAAATTCAAGAAGTAGTAGTATTAATACCAAGAAGTAGAACTAGGAATAAGATATATATATATATATATATATATATATATATATATATATATATATATATATATATATATATATATATATATATATATATATATGCCGCAATCTCAGAGAACCCAAACAATTTTGTTAAAAAACAACAACACTTTATTGATATTAACGTCTGTGGCTGACTGATATTTGTTAGTAACTGATGAAAGGTAACTATGTGGCCACTTAAGACAATATCTGATCAGTCTAGCCCAACCGAAAAACGCTCCATAATAATACGGTATATCTTAGTAATTGACAAGGCAAGCGTACGGCTCTGAAAACGTATATATAAATATATTACTTAAATTTCCTCCAAGGATCAATACGCGATACGGTCTGCTCATTAATTTCATATTAATATATGTTTTACTAAATAGCTATTTATTAAATGAAACTGACTATATGGACTCGAATTCAAGACCTTACACATCAAACTTATAAACGTTACCAGTCTTCATTCTCAGTAACAATTAGCTATAAATCATTTATTCTAAATATATACACTTTTCCTATTACGCCCTATCCTTTATACTGGGACTAGCATATAATTCTAATTAATGGTATCGAACCCAGGGCAATTTTTATCCAAATGCAAGACGTAACTCGCTGCCTCTCGCCAATATAAGGTCTTGTCAAAAATCATTCACTTAGCTGTAAATTGTCCCCGTTTAAAGCAAGCTTTCTAGTGTACTGAAACAACTAATGACGCAAGCAGTAAGTACTCTGTACTCACACTCTGTAATAATCGCGTTAAATATAGCAAAGAATTAACCAACCAGTATAGACTATACCTGTGATATAAGCTTTTTATTTCTTACTACTTTTTCCTCTATATTATTATTATTATTATTATTATTTTAAAATAACATCCACAAAATCAGTAGTTTCGGGTCTTGAATAAAAGCAAGTAGCATTTATGAAGATAACTGTATCACGGGCTTTAAATTACTTTTCGTTTTTAAACAAGAATCAACAAGAATTCTAAGATACGAACGTTCATTTTGACTCAAAACCCTGATCCGTACTTTCCCTTACGATTACCTGTGTTTCACTACAACGAGACCTTCATAGCAGCCAGGAGCTAAGTGACAAATTACGTCATCATGCGAAGCACACACGAGTTCATTAAGGGGCGTGGCTTCCTACGAATACAGAAACAACTGTTTACGTAAGAGTTGTGGTTCGAAACAAACAACTCTGGCCTCAGTGCCCAGAGCAAACGGACAATAAAGGATGCTTCAAGACTTTCTTTTTTGAACCAATAAATTTCGCTACAAATCCTAGCGTTAAAAGTACGAAATTGTTGATTCATATTAATAGGTTACATTAATTCAGTAATAGGTTTCAAGCTCAAAGTATGGAGTTAAAGGTAGGAATCAACCAATAAGATTTCACCAAATATAACGTCCTATCAATGACTTTAGATCTATGGTTCTCAACCTAATTCCTATTACGATCCCTATTCTATCACATTCTCTTGCCACCGACCCACTTATAGTTTCTGGTTTGTAATAAGCTTGTCTGGGATTTTTAATATACCTATTGCAGAAATCTCACGATATTAATCTTTCTATAATAGTAGAATCCGTTTCTTATATATAGAAGCTGTGGTTCATTGGTTGAGTGTTGACCACTGGTGCATGGGGTTTTTGGTTCGATCCCATCTCTCGCAAAGTGAATTCTGTGCTTGTGCGTGGGTTTTCTTGGGGTGCTCCTGTTTCGTCTAACTTTTTTGATTTCACCATGTCTTTCATTTCTCATTATCACTCCTTATCTCATTCTCATTATCTCCTTTAGCCTAGCCGGCATAATCGTGGGATTTAAAACTTTAAGATTTCATTTCATTTCATTTTTCTATTTATTGTATGTAGGGAATAGAGTAACTTTCCCAAAAGCGAATGTATTAAAACTAGGGATGAGCACGAGACAAGATTTGCGGCTGTCTCGTCTCGAAAATGTGCTGTAAAAGTGATGTCTCGACTCGAAACATGTATGTTTCTCTGTTGTTAGAGCCGTGTCTCGACTCGAATTTTGTCAGGAAAATCCTGTCTCGACTCGTCTCATACGCATCCTTAATTAAAACCAAATTTAATAATTTCATTCGTACTACAAATATCGACTCCGATGCGATATAGGGGGCGCGGTGGGTCAGTGGTAGAGCGTTCACCTTCCTTGCTTGGAATCCCTGATTCGACCCCAGCTCGCGCTGTGTGGACTTTGTGTTGGACAAACAACATGCTGGTGGATTTTCTCGGGGTTCTCCGGTTTCCTCCCACTTTCTTCGTTCCATCATTGCATTCACTTCTCTTCATCACTGTCTCCTCTAGCCTAACAGACATAAGTGAAGATTTCATTTAATTTCATTTCTGATGCGTCATACTGTTTCAAACTAAAATCTCGTTTGAAAATCCTTACTTTGCATCAAGTGATAAAAAATACAGTGATTTCTAACTTAGATCTAAAAAACTTGAACAGTTGTAAATTATTGGGTATTTAAAAAAAAATCTGTTTTCTTTGTTTTTGAAAAGATTATTGTAAATATTAGAAGAATCTGTAAGTAAATTATTTATTGTGTATGCAAAATTTTCCTGTTCGTTCTTTATTCATCCTCTTTCAAAGATGTTTTCTATTGAAATAAAAATTAACTGTCCCAACAGACTAAACTGTCTCAAAAAAAAAAAAAAAAAAAAAGAAGGCATTCGGGAATTATGTTTCCTTCTTATCTACTTTGTGTCCTTTATAGCAGACGAGAAATATGATGGTTCTTACTGAATTGTTTTCCGGTTTTATTTCATACATTGCCTATTTCAAGTTTCGATAAATTTAGAACTGTGTTACGATGGGACGTTAGCATAGTTCTAAATATATAAGAATTTGAATTTGTCAATCTTAAAATAATTCTAGAAATATTATATTTTGAACCAACATAATTTCTACCCCTAATCGATTCCTGAGGAACCGTTCTAAGAAACAAGACCCTGCATATGGATATCACCAAAGTAAAATTTGACTTTAATTTACAATAAATACATCAATAAAGAGCATTTTTTTGGAAAAAATTTTATGAAGCTTCGACATAAAACATCTATCGCTTCTACAAAAAATAATTAACCACGTCGCAAGGAAAAAAATATTCCTTCGGATAATTCAATCTACATAGTATGGTTTTATATAAAAGGTAATAGTAAACCTATAACTGGGACCACTCTATTGTGTTATGTCTTCAAGAAGGTAAAATTTATAACACAGATATAAGTATAATACTTTTTGAACAACTGTTATATTCTAAACTGATAAATAGGTCCTTCATTTTAGTTTGTGTTTTAATCTGAGTAATATTTTTAAAAATTTTTGATTTACAGCATGCTGCCCTCTACCGGTATTATTTCAACTATTATTTTCATTACGATTATGTATCTTGATTACGATTGTTTTTATAGTAATTGCATTTGTTAAATTTTAAACTCGTTTTTATAAGTATTTTGTTAATTTTCCATCAAGTTTAATATTAGTAGTACTAGTTGATATACAAGGACTGGTAAATAAAGGAGGTTGTGTAGAAAGTATTCTCCATTGCATTTTCGCCTGAGGAAATCTTTGGGCTTTAAAAAAAATAATTTCAATCAAAAGATAATAGAACAATATATCACTAATTTTTCATTATGAAATTTGAAAATATTTTAATTAGTGTATTCTTGAAATATGATGATTTAGAAAAAAATTGTCATTCAATAAGATTAAAAAGAGATAGTTCCACAGAGCCAATAGACTCTCTACTTCCAGCGAATCACTAAGCTTTAGAGAAATGTTCAGCAACACTTTGAATTTAATACCAAAAGGTTTAATTGTGTCACTAGTAACTGGTTTGACAATATAATTTATAGATTTTTGACAAAAATCATCTTCTAATATAAATAAAATAAAGAGTTTGTTTGTGTTTTTGTCTGTCTGCCTGTGTTCGCCCGGGGGACCAGAAGAGTGGACCGAGAGTTATCAAATTTTGGTCAGGGGTACCTTGGCTCAAATTTCGTACCAAGGGTGTCTCATGGGAGACGTTTACTTGAACTGGCTTGGAAACCATACAAATTGACCGAGAGTTACCAAATTTTAGTAACGAATGCCCTTTTCCAGGCTCCAGATCAGAGTTAAACGTTTTTGTCAAAATTCGTACCAAGGGGGTCTCAAGGGGCGATTACTTGGACATGTAAAAGTAGTAAAAATGACCGATATTAATGTCGAATTCATAGTTCTCGCGGCCGCTGAAATCAATGGTGATACTTCCATTAGCGATGACTTGCAAATTTAGTTACAACTGTATGAGGGCCGGGAGTCAGCAGGGGGAGGGGATATACCGTGACATGTAAAAAAAAAAAAAGCCCCAACTGACCGATATTAGTATCAAATCCAAATTTTTCGCTGTCGCTAAGATCAATGGTGATAGACCTACTCCCACAGGCGTTGACTTCCAAATACACCCCTCTTGCGGAGCATGGATATATTCAACTAGGGTCTATAACTAGGAATGCAATGGATATACTCGATTGCAATGAAATGAGCTGAGCGAGCTTAAGCTACGTAATCAGTTTATTGTGACTTTTTAAAACATTTGTCTTTGATCGTTTGCGGCAATTGAAATGGTGCGAATTCAGTCACTAGCGTTTCAGGAATAGTTTTAGTCTCGAGAACTCTTTGTTTTATTAGTTTCTTTTTTTCTTGAATCTTTGGAATGTCGGTGCGTCCATGTGATGATATAGTCAATAATTTTTCACCAAAGAAATTGTTAGCTAATTTTGGTTAATTGTTCGCAAATTCTTGAGCGATCTTCTTGACATCCGTAGACTTTAATTTACTTTTAGATGGTATAGTATATGGTTTTATTCGTAAAATACGAATGTATTTCACTATTTGAGACATGTTTGCAAATTTTATTTTCTTATGATTCTTCAACAAATTTTTTTTTTGGCGCCTTTCTGTATTAAAAAAAATTAAAATTAAAAATTATACTTAACTTTCGTTTAACAAGTTTTATTAAATTTTTTTTTCATAAAGATTTTAATTGTTGACAAAAAAATCGCGTGAAAACTTTTTCCCCATGTTAAGTCTATGGATGCGTTTTTCGGTGATTATTCCTCGATGGTACATCGGATTTTTGATTTCGACCTATGTTGTCACTCAGCACGACATACTCTATCAGCGTGCTAAGTTTGGTTGAGATCGGCCAAACGGTCTAGGAGGAAACGTTTTTCGGTGATTATTCCTCGATGGTACATCGGATTTTTGATTTCGACCTATGTTGTCACTTACCACGACATACTCTATCAGTGTGCTAAGTTTCGTTGAGATCGGCCAAACGGTCTAGGAGTAACCGTTTTTCGGTGATTATTCCTCGATGGTACATCGGATTTTTGATTTCGACCTATGTTGTCACTCAGCACGACATACTCTATCAGCGTGCTAAGTTTGGTTGAGATCGCCCAAACGGTCTAGGAGGAGTTCGCGGACAACCAAACGGCTAACCCGAGTACAAGAGCTTCGCTCGCTCAGCTCAATAAAATATTTCATAAGACACCAATTATAGCAGATTTCAAATGATAAGCGACATGGCCTTGAGTTGGCTTCACTTGGCGTCCCATTGGCTTTGCGACAAGCAGTTCTGCACGCTGACTTCTCGCGCTACTACGAATCTTGACAATAACATAGGCGCTTATTAGAAATGTTGTATTAGCACATTAACTGCTCGCTTTCCGAAGTAGAGAAAAGAATTACGAACACATACGTGAAAACTACATCTTTTTATGACAATTGGTTGTCATGATACACGCTTTGAAAGGTTTCCATATAAAACAATTAATAAAACGAGCGTTGAGTCCCGTCTAATTTCCAGTGGATTTTTCTTCGATTTGGAAATGGAACTCAACTTTTATTAAAGGATAATCAGGGGTGTAACCAACAGGTTGTTCTAGGGGAACATTACTTACAGGGGGAGGAAAGCTTTTAAAACATTAAAAACAGAACAAATGACCTCTTTCAGAATATGAAAGCATTTTAACTCACCATGTATACTATACACATATTATGTTTTCTCGATGCTACCTTAACAAAAGACGGATCTTGACAGTACTGAAGTTGAAAACCGGATTGTAAGAGATAAATCAATAAGCTATTCATAAGAAAACAAATGCTGTTTCTAGCAGTCTGTTTATCCGACTTTGTGTTTATGTAGGTTAAAATACTAAAGGGAAAAAAACTCGAAAAAATATCAACTCAGATATTATTAGTGAGATCACATGGTGAGCGTCCAGTTAGGGAAATGAGAATATAAAGCATATAATTAATGTTAGTTGTTTTAATTAGGCAAGGGCGCCGATCCTGGGGGGACTTAGGAAGCCAGGGCCCCGTCATTTTATTTGTAAATTTGCAATATTAGGCATAATTTGAATGCAATTTGTCTTAAAATCATCATCTATGCTTTCTGCATCTGAATGCCCCCCCCAAAAAAAAAATTACAGAGAAATCAGCGTCCTTGTAATTAGGTACAGAAACTGTATTGATGATGTTTTTCTTTTTTCTTTTTTTAAAAAATCGTATTTTATTATAAACGTTCCTAATTTGCATTAACTATTAAATAAGTTTACTAAACATATACCAGATGAACCTCATTTCGGGGCTGGAAATAATTTGGAAAGACAAGGCCCCCTTTTCCCCCGTTTCTACACCCTTGAGAATAGTAAGCGATCGAATTAAATAACAAGCCTCTGCAATCTGATTTATATATATATATATATATATATATATATATATATATATATATATATTATTCGATTCCCGGCGGGAGCTCATGTGGTTCGGATTCCACGTTAATCAGTAGGTCCACGTCTCATATAGCCTCGCTGCTGAAAGCTAAACTAAAATCAACTCAATATATATATAGGGATATATATAAGAACAGAAGGTATGGGACATTCGTAATATTGTTTTGAAATTGCCTTCATGCAAGATTCTTCCTTATTCGACAGGAGAAACGCAGTATGATTTTTTTCTTCGTTTCAATACCTTACGTGTGTGTGGCCAATTACGTACTCCTTCTTTACTCCTCTAGCAGGGATGCAAAAGCACCAGGCGTCTGAGTGGTGTCATAAATTATTGTAACCCAAAACAAACTCGACGATATCGTGTTGCTTACGAATCAGATGGATTGTTATTGTGAGACCTACATCAAGTATAAATTCTCAAAAAAATGTTATTATAGGAACAGACATGGAAGCAAAAGAGCTAGTTGTGTGTGTAGGAACGCAACTTCTCTTCTAGCATAAACAGAATTCATCAGTGTCTAGGTTGCTTTCTTTCGTGGTAGTTCATTTGTTCTCCAAAATTACAGTTGACAATGTCTTTAAGGAAGCCGAGTACAAGTGCAGAATTTTCTTTAAAAAAAGTGCTACGAAGTGAAGCTCGAAGATTGATTTTTTGTGTTTACAATTTTTGGAACTCATAATAATAAATTTACAAGAGTCAGATTCAGACAATGGCTAAATATTTATTAACATAGACGATAGTGAAAGTAGTGTTGAAGACGAACGTTTAGCAGTTCCACTGGAATAAGTTAATAGGTAGGTTATTCAGTTGCTATATTTACTTCTAGGATACACAGCCAAAATCTTTGAGTTTGCTGGAATAGTATATTTACATTGTGAATAATGTTGCCAATGTATGTGTAATAATCTCAACTAGAGGAAGAGCGAGAAGGGAAAGGGGAGTCCGAAATCCGGCAACACCGCGCGGAATATCGCACAGCATTGGCTACTGGCCGTGATGCTTTACATCTGAAACACATAATAGTAATATGGTTTATTAATTAAAGACACGTTGAAGTATGAACATATAAACGAGGAAGAAGTGCGACGGGCCAAAATGAAAAAAGTCAGAGCGTCACACGTACATCACATGAAAGATTCTTGTTCGTACGGCGTTATATTTTCCCGATTATTATTGAAACCGGAAGTTGTAACAGATTTATATCGGTTCTGGTTTTAATAGAGAGACAAGAGTGGCGATTGAACATATTCTTACAACGCTTAATAGATCAATTGCAATAAATGACCCTGGATCCGTCCCTATATATATATATATATAACTCGCGACAAAACATAACCAATTTTTTCCTCGAAGGTCAAGATCTAAGGGTTTACTTGTCCCTACCATAAATCCCTCATTGTAACTAGATTCCGGCGTTGCCGCTCCAACTCAGGTAGAACTGTATAAAGCTCTCAGTATGGCTAACCCCATTACAGTTATCATAGTAGCCCGAGCCCGTGCTGACCTCTAAACACATTACCCCACAGAAATGAGTGCCATAAGCCCAGGCCTTCTAAAGGCTGTTGCGCCAGGAATTTAGTTATCATTATTATTATTGCTAATAATAATATGTAATATTAGTAATAGGCTTAATAAAGATTCTGCATGTTTATCCGTTCTGGTTGTAAGTATAATATTTCTAACTTTAAGATATAGTTATACAGGTCAATATATAATTGATCAGTTTCTTTCTAATGTGATTCGTCACGTATATAAAAAACTGGACAAACTACAAATTAGGATACTATACACAGGAAATTAATAATGATTGCTTTATTACTGAGATATTAACCTGCATACATTAATACATATGAGGATTTAGGTACTTAATAGAATGCTTTTTAATCATTTCTCTTTTTAAAAAAAGAAAGTTTTAAATTGTCATTATAGACAGATGGCCTGCCGAATAATAATAATAATAATAATAATAATAATAATAATAATAATAATAATAATAATAATAATAATAATAATGTTTTCCCAGGGCATTGAACAAAGTTATCATGTCTTGCAAAATATTTTTGATGGAGACAAAGATCATGTTGTCATCGAGATAGATTAATCTTCCTCAGAAAGTGAGGAAAACGAAAACGAGGACAGAGAGAGAGAGAGAAGCGATTCTTAACTCCGTATAAGGCAGGGTTCCTGATGATACTTGTCTTAAGCGGAATATTGTGTGCTCACGCTCGTCACGAACACACACTGTGTGGTATCTATCACACGTCTTAGTTATGGTGGAGCCCCCGAGATGTTAGTATTTGGCCACCGGTTCCCAATCGGCGGCCCGCGCCAACCACTCACCCTGTAACGATGAAAATGTAAAATCGGGACGCGAGCTGTTAAGATATAATTCAGCTTTTGTCTCATGTACTTGCAAAACCCTAAACCTGCTTATGCCTTTGCTAGCCTCGGAATGATCACAGTCAGTTTATCTCTGGACAGCAGAACCGCCCGTTCCAAGGGATGAAAGTTCGTCACGTACTGCCCGGCGATAAGTGGCTAAAATCCCCACCGTTTACTTTTGGGAAGGATCACAGGCAGTTTATCTCTGGACAACAGAACCGCCCGTTACAAGGGATGAAAGTTCGACAGATTTGTCCGGCGATAAGTGTTTACAATCCTTTCCCATTCATGCTTGGGAGTCACAGGAATATTATCCTCCTGGTTCAGCTTGGCCCCCCTTGTCTATACTAGGGGTGTACGTCCGTCGGCTGCCTGAGAATAATTGCCTAAAACTCCTAATTGTGCAAACACTATAAACCAAAAACCAAAATGCAGATACATGAGGCAATGGTTGTATTGTTTCGTAAAAGCCCCCATATACTGTATCAGTTGGTGGAGTTTCGCCGGACATAAACGGTGCAGCTCTACCGCTACACCCCAGTAACCGTAACAGTTCGTGGCATGGACCGTCGCGTATCGTTTTTCTACTCTTACGCTCGTTCTGTCGCTTACCCAGGCTTGTTCATCGGTGTGGCCCTCTGCCATTCTGACTCGGAACTAGTGTCTCATTTTTTAAGTTTCCCCCTATTTTTGTGTTTAAGTTTAACTTTTGGTTCCCCCCTTTTTTTGTATTTTGTATCTTCACACCAAGTGAATTCTGACAGCTACTAGTTTCTCTTAGTATTGAAGCATGCATGCTATGTATCTAGTGAACAGTGGCGTATAATAAGGAATAGTGCTCACCGTATACAAATATTAATGAGATTAAGAGTATAATCTGTAAAATGTATAATCTCCTACCAACCTAAAGAGCATAGAACAAAGTACACCACAGAAACTACTTTTCTTCGTTCAGTGCGGAAATCCTATTCAAGGAAGCAAACTGATTACAAAACGTGTCACTTTTATTTTTTCTCTCTTAGATAGATAGGAATACGGCAATAAACTTCACACTAGTTTTACAAACGACAGGAAGAAGGAAATATAACTATTTACTAAAACTAGGACAAGATTTTCATATATGCTTATTTAATCTGATTATACGTCAGTTCCCGCGGAAGCGATTCTTCGTGAAGTAAATTCTTGTAGCTGTCAGTATGCACTTATTGAAGGAAGTAGGTTATATGATAGTGCTGTTACATTGAGAACATTTTACAGATAGCAAAGACGATCTTAAAATGAAATAGCCATGAGTTTTGCTGAGAAATTAAAGCAACGCTGGCGAGATCTAGGGAAATCGCATTGTCCCCGTTCCCCCTCCGGGAATGGGAAACATCACTATATGTGGGATAAATATGACAATGTGTATTGCTTATTTTGTAACAAGGTTAAAGCATCAGGATATGCTACTCCCGAATTCGACCGTTGGTACCCTACTTATGCTCCGAAGTATTTGGAACAGTAATTCAATATTTTGTTCCTTTCCCGTGGTTCTTAATAAATATTACTTGAGCCACAATATATATAAAAGAACATTAAAACGTAAATATTATTTATTTTTACCTTCGCTTTAGTGTTCAGGATACAAACTTATAATTCCTTTAACATCAATAGTTCTGAGAACTTCATAATCTTCACTCTATCATCCTTGTATTTATTTAATTCAATACCGTAACTAAGGAACAATAATACTCATTACAAATTCCTTTTCTACATTTACAAAATCTGCTCCGTTATTGCACCTCTGATCTTATTCCTAAGACAAGTACAGATAGATAATAGTACAACATACAACATACAGCAACATACAACATACCGTTGTATATGGCGTCACGAACATGGATTTCATTTATTGATTAACAATAAATGAAAAGAATCCTGGACCGTAAGATAATACACATTTTGAACGACCGTTGTATATATCAAAGATTATATTTTACATCAATATCACATATATTAATCTCATAATTAAGCATATTCTTTAGCCTCACGTTACAATACTGATAACAAGGTGTATCAAGAGAAAAATGACAATAACAATACGGTCCCCAATTAATTTTACATTCATTGGGATATATTTAATATAATGTATATAGTTTAATAAATATAAACATATTCTCTGTTGAAATTGGTCCATTTTATCATTAGGATGTAAATACGGAATAAACATATTACACGAATATACATATAGAACACATAAAGTGATTATGGAGTAATTATAATGTTATGAACGCAATAAAACAACATAGTACACATTAACATCGAAAGAAATAATTGTTTCACTAAATAAATAGCTAAATATAAAATAACATGAAAAAAATACAATAACTAAGTTATATAATTACAAAATACGGCGTTTATCTCATTCGAGATTAAGTACCCTCTTTTAGACATTATTTATATTAGCTTTACTTATAATCTCAGGAGGGACTACAATTTTGACTAAGTCCATCCAATTTCTTGATGATAAATGGTTCTATTATTTCACATTGTATTCATCATTCTTGAGTAGATTCGGATCGATTGCCTGTAGACACAGAATTTGGATTTCAGTTATTATAGATACAACCACCTATGAATCGATGTTGTGCAAAATTACGATAATTATTATTTCGATTATAACTTCGGCGATTATTTCTGAAATTCCTATTATTATTTCTACCATTAGGTTGAGTTGAATTACCGGTACTATTTAGAGTAATGGCTCGGTAATTAAAACGATGATTACCATTTCTTTGTGAGTGTGATAATCAACGCGTGTCAAGTTAGACCAACCACCAACAATAAAACGACGGGAACATATCTCAGAATTATGGGCTATTTATGGGCTAATTAGTTGCTCTGATCACAATTTTTGGGCTCCTATTGTTTAGCGGGAAATCGGATTCAAAATGGTCGAGACTAGCTTGATATCAGGCTAGAACACCCCATATAGTTACAATGGTCCGATCGAAAAAAATCAAACGCCAGAATTATGGGCTATTTATGGGCTAATTAGTTGCTCTAATCCCAATTTTTGGGCTCCTACTGTTTAGCGGGAAGTCGGATTCAAAATGTGCAGGTCTAGCTTGATATTAAGCTAGAACTCCTCCATATGGTTACAATGGTCCGATCGAAAAAATTCAAACGCCAGAATTATGGGCTATTTTTGGACTAGTTAGTTGCTCTAATCACAATTTTTGGCCTCCTAACGTTTAGCGAGAAATCGGATTCAAAATGGGCGAGTCTAGCTTGATATCAAGCTAGAACCCCCATATGGTTACAATAGTCAGATTCAAGAAATTCAAATGCCATAATTATGGGCTAATTAGTTGCTCTAATCCCAATTTTTGGGCTCCTACTGTTTAGCGGGAAATCGGATTCAAAATGGGCGAGTCTAGCTTGATATCAAACTAGAACTCCCCATATGGTTACAATGGTCCGATCAAAAAATTCAAATGCCAGAATTATTTGCTATTTATTGGCTAATTAGTTGCTCTAATTCCAATTTTTGGCTCTTACTGTTTAGTGGGAAATCGGACTCAAAATGGGCGAGTCTAGCTTAATATCAAGCTAAAACCCCCATATGGTTACAATGGACCGATCAAAAAAAATCAAACGCCAGAATTATGGGATATTTATGGGCTAATTAGTTGCTCTAATCCCAATTTTTGGGCTCCTACTGTTTAGCGGGAAATCGGATTCAAAATGGTCGAGTCTAGCTTGATATCAGGCTAGAACACCCCATATGGTTACAATGGTCCGATCGAAAAAAATCAAACGCCAGAATTATTGGTTATTTATGGGCTAATTAGTTTCTCTAATCCCAATTTTTGGGCTCCTACTGTTTAGCGGGAAGTCGGAATCAAAATGGGCGAATCTTGCTCGACATCAACCTAGAAATTTCATACGTTTACGGTTACAATGGTCCGATCGAAAAAATTCAAACGCCACACTTATGGACTATTTATGGGCTAATTAGTTGCTCTAATCCCAAATTTGGGCACATAACGTTTAGCGGGAAATCGGAATCAAAATGTTCGAATCTTGCTCGACATCAAACTAGAACGCCCATACTTTTACGGTTACAATGGTCCAATCGAAAAAATTCAAACGCCAGACTTATGGGCTATTTATGGGCTAATCAGTTGCTCTATTCAAATATTTTTGTTCTCCTAACGTTTAGCGGGAAATCGGATTCAAATTGGGTGAGTCTAGCTTGATATCAAGCTAGAACCCCCCATATGGTTACAATGGACCGATCGAAAAAAATTCAAATGACAGAATTATGGGTTATTTATGAGCTAATTAGTTGCTCTATACCCAATTTTTGGGCTACTAACTTTTAGCGGGAAATCGGAATCAAAATGGACGAATCTTGCTCGACATAGAACACCCATACAGTTACGATTACAATGGACCGATCGAAAAAATTCAAACGCCAGAATTATGGGTTATTTATGGGCTAATTATTTGATGTATACCCAATTTTTGCGCTACTAACGTTTAGCTGGAAATCGGAATCAAAATGAGCGAATCTTGTTCGACATCAAACTAGGAACCCCATACTGTTACGGTTACAATGGTCCGATCGAAAGAACTCAATCGTAAGAATTATGATCTATTTTGGGCTAATTAGTTGCTCTAATCCCAATTTTTGGGCTCCTAAGGTTTAGCGGGAAATCGGAATCAAAATGGGCGAATCTTGCTCGACATCAAGCTGGAATCTCCAATACAGTTACAGTGGTCCAATGGTAAAGCTTCAAACGCTAGAATTATGGGTTATATATGGATTTATTAGAACTACCTTCTTTGAAGCTGATTACTTAAATCTTTACTTATATTTTGTGTGTGAAGAGCTACAATAAAATTCGAAGAAGTTTGCTCCTCATATATCCAATTCAGTGGTTTGGTAAAAGAAGTATACAGAAATAATCTAAAACATCCATTCAGGATACATTAGAAAAATTTCCAACGTTATATAGAAAATTTATAAACGTTCTTAACATATTTAGCATTTTTTGATATTTTGTCTGTTTTAAATCCTGCATTTTGCGGTTTTTTACATTTTGTTTTTCCTTCTTTAAAAAAGATATATTGTATAATTTTTGATCATACAAAAAAAACTTTGATTATGTTTTCATTATTTGGAAGTATGAACTGAAAACTTATTATCTATTGTGTTAAAAAAGTAATTTGCATAGAAATGAATAGAAGTATATCAGTTAATAATTGATAGGCCTATAATACATAACGAGATAATTTATTCTTTAAAAAATTAAAACTGGCCGTATTAAATTAACCAAGAATTAAATATTCTTAAATCGTATATCTTTTATGCAGTAAATGAAGTTCTGAGAGGAAAGAACATTTTCAATAATATATTAATGACGTGCAAGAACATTGTAATTATATACTTAAAGAACTTCAATTGTGGACGTCGTATCGGACTTCGAGTTTGATTGGCTAACTACAGACTCATAGTGGATCAATAGTAGTGAGTCAGCTTCATGATCTTCACGGCTATTCATACACAAAGAACGGAAATGCAGAAGCCTCGTTTGCGTCGACATATTTTAAAGCCATATTACTGTATAAATTTTTGTTGTTGTGAGTAAAACATTGTGTAACGTTCATTTTTGTAAGTGAAGCCTATTAGTGCATAATTTTTATTTATTTATTTATTTATTTATATGAAAGTACACAGGCATACACCCACAACATACCTTCTTGACTTACATAATTGATGGTTACATGACTTTACAAAGAAGAAAAATAAAACATGGAAAGAGAAAATAATAAAAGAAAAAAATAAAAGAAAAAATACTAAAAAATAAAAAGGAAAGAATGTACAATCCAGCCACGAGAACAATAATACATATATATATATATATACATATATATATACATATATATATATATAAAATATATATCAATACGTTAACAAATAATAATAGATCATACATGGTCTTTATTCAGTATTTCATAGAGAAGTTTAACAAATTTAACTTTTCCATCTGAAAATAGGTCTATCCTATCATTTAATTTATTATAGACTCTCAGCATTCGTATAATAGGTGAGTGTGCATGAGTTGAACTTTTCGACATAGGTATATAAAAGATATTTTGATTTCTGGAGCGATATCTTGGTACATAGAAAGGAATATGTAGCAACAGTGTTGAACTATTAATTCTATTTGTCAATATATTTCTTAAAATAATAAGAGAATGTACAATTCATCTATCCTTTAAGCTACTTAGGTTGAATAGGGATCGTAAAAGTGACACTGACAAGTAAGTTGTTGAATCTGGTTTAAATGTTTTATAATATAAATATCTCAAAAATTTGTTTTGAATAACCTCAATTGCTTGGATGTCTCTCTTAAAGTGGGGACTCCAGATTACCGACGCATACTCTAATTTGCTTCTAACTAAGGTTGCATATAACTTGATAATTACTGATGGTTGTGAAAATATTTTTGAGTTTCTGATAACAAAACCTAAGGCTCTATTTGCTGAGTCTATAACACTAACCAAATGATTACCAAATGTTAATTTACAATCAAAAATTACACCAAGATCTCTAATCGATGTAACATTCTCTATTTGGATATTATTAATTTTGTATACATATTTAACTAATTTGTTTTTTCTATTAAAGGTTACACTTTTACACTTATTTACGTTCAGTTGTAGTTTATTTAAACCACACCAATCTATGATTTTATTCAAGTTTTGTTGTAAAATTTTGCTATCTTCTTCAACTGTAACTGATTTATAAATCTTTACATCGTCGGCAAATAACAAACAATTGGCATTTTCTACAACCTCAGGCAAATCATTAATTAGAATTAAAAACAACAAAGGACCAAGATTGGAACCTTGCGGAACACCAGATGAACTTACAAACTGATAAGAAATTTCTTGTTGAAACTCTACATATTGATTTCTATTATGTAAATAAGATAGAAACAACATAATTAAATTTTTGGATAATCCGAATGTTATAAGTTTCTTGATTAATATTTCATGATCTATTTTGTCAAAAGCCATAGCAAAGTCCAAATATATTACATCCATTTGTTCCTTTTTTTCAAAACAATTGTAGATCTCCTGTGAGAATTCCAACAAGTTAGTTACTGTTGATCTGTTAGGGAAAAAGCCATGTTGATTTGGAGAAATGCAAATTTTCACATGATTAAACACCTTTTCGTATAGTATGTATTCATATACTTTACACATTGAATTAATTATTGAAATAGGCCTATAATTTGTCATAACATTCGAATTACCTGATTTCAAAATTGGAGTTATTTTTGTTTCTTTCCATTTTTGAGGAAAAATATTAGTTTTCAATGACAGATTAATAATAAATTTAATTTGTTCGCATAGAACATCTCCACATGCTTTAATAACGTAAGAAGGAATTCCATCTGGGCCACAAGATTGTTTGGGTTTGAGATGCTTAATAGCACTTTTAACCTCATCTGAAGAAACATAGTTAAAATGCAAAATATCAAGTTCGTGATGTATGTTCGGAAAATCTCCAAGAACATCGTTCATTTTATAACTAAAGTTGGTTTGACTGTAAACTGAAGAAAAATATTTTGCAAAACCGTTTGAAATATTGCCTTGGGAAAAGTTCTCGTTATTCAAAGTGTACACTAGATTTCTTATGTTATGTTGTTGTTTGGTATTTACAAATGACCAAAAACGTTTTATATTATCATTGACATTCATTTGGAGTTGTTCTATGTAATCATCATAAGCTCTATGTATAAGCTGTTTTAATTCCGACCTTAAGTTCCTGAATCTTTCGTCATAATACCTAGAGAATTTACGCTTTTTAGCACATTTTTTCTTAATTTTAATAGTTTGAATTATTTCTCTGGTAAACCATACCGGATACCTAGACTTCCTAACTTGCGTACATATTGGTATACAATTATCAAAACATTTATATAAAGAATCATATAGAAACATCAATGCTAAATCGACACTATCGAAATCATATAGGTTTTTCCAGTCATAATCACGCAGTGTACAGTATAATTTGTAAAAATCAGCTTTCCGATAATTATAATATTTTCTTTGCGTTGTCTTACTTATGGGCATTTTTTTAACTGACGGTACTGAAATTGATAAACTAGGATGATTAACATCTTCAGGTACTAAGGGAGACTCATCTTGCTCGAGTTCCACTGTAACATTCGCTAGAACCAAATCTAAGGTTCTTAGGTTATAATTTTGTATAGTATTATATGAAGTCATGTTAAAATATGAAACAAATTGTTGGAGCCTTTGACACGTTCTCGATCCTCCTAGGAGATTATGATTTGAATTACCAATTTCTTTTATATTAAAGTCTCCAACTATAAAGATGTCGGAAGCAACTAAACAGTTGTTCTGTTCTAAATGGTTAAAATAATCTTGATATACACTTATTGGCGAAGATGGTGTTATATAAACAACATTTATAAATAACTTTTGAGTTTCATCACGAATATATATTGTGAGTGATTCACAATTTTGTGCATTATATGTTACCTCATGAATAGTTTTATATAACTTCTTAACCGCCACAAGTACACCCCCACCTCCAGATTTACCTGATAACGTAAGGTCTCTATCATTTCTAAAAACATTATACCGTTATCGAATAATTCAGCAGTGTTAACATCAGTATTCAAAAATGTTTCTGTTAAGGCTATAATATCATAGTTACTACTTAATATGTTTTTGAGAAAAAGGTGAGTTTTGGTCCTGAGACCCCTATCATTTTGATAATATAATGACAGTTTATTTTTGTACTCCATCTCCTATACGAGTATTCATAAATATTTACCAATTGATATCAGTGAGATAATACAAACCATTATATACATGAAAAGGTACAATTGTAATGAAATTAATAAGGATTTTTGACCAAAGCACAACAAATTTAACCCTGTAATTTGTCTAAGTCCTCCTCTGAGGAGATTACATGAATGGGGCTTTGGTCACCTTTCCTGATTTTAACTTTCCCACTATAATCTACCCACAAATATTTATAGTTTTTATCACGTTGCAGCTGCTTTGCCTTAGCAAACAATATTTTCCTGGTTGGGGCCAAGGATTGATTAATATATATTGGATTGTCACTATTCATACCTATATCAATTGTAGACAGGTTTCTCTTTACTTTTCTTCGTGAAAGAAATAACTCTTTATGATGTCTCCGGACAAACTTAACTATAATACCAGTAGTAGGCCGATTATTGAATTTCTTTAACCGATGACAAGCATCGATCATTGTTTCATCAATGTGTACATTTAAAGCCTTTCCGATGTTCATTACAATTTCAGGGATATTTTCTTGGGGGGATTCAGGCACTCCATATATTTCCAGGGTATTACACCGAGAGTACTGCTCCATGTCAACACACTTAGCTTTTAATTCCAGGATTTGCTTTTTCAATAATTTATTCTCACTTGTCAAACTTTCTATCAACACTTGCTGTTTTTCAATTAATTGTTGTTGATTAGTGAGCAACGTTTGATTACTGTCCAACTTTTCGTGACAGGAATCCAAGGACTTGCCTAAATCGCGCTCCATTTCACGAGAAGACTTTCTTATATTACTGATTTCTTCTTTCATATCGAGCAGCAGTTTATAAACATCCGCAATAGATGGGACAGACTCAGATGATATTTCTGACTCCTGCATACTACTGCGACGTTTCTTTGCACAGTTCGGGCAGCGCCAGTGTTTGTTTTGAGATTTAATAAACTCAACGTCTGCTTCGTTTAATTTCACACACCGAGAATGCATCCAATTATGACAGTCCATACACTGTAATTTAGCTGATATGTCCTGTCTCGGTACCGGTTTTGTACATTCCGAACACTCATGACAACAATCGATATCTCGAATCACTGATCGACTCCGGAAATTAAGGCTTACTGATATGGCTACTCTGTTCAGCAATGTAAACAAATCATCAAAGCGACTTATAATTACGTTATATACTGCCGTATCATATACTTACTGATATAATATGCTCACCAACGTTACTACTGTATATTCATAGTCATTTGTAAACACTACACATCACTACAATTAACACTTTACATTCAATTTAAGCCAGAATTCCGGAGCACAAAAAACCTAGTCATCCAGCACTCATGCCAATGTTGCCAAGTTGTGTAGAAAAGTACAGTGCAGTGTATTAATTTGCTCAGTTATAGTGCAGTGGACAGTTTACTCAGTTGTGGTGCAGTGCTTATTATTAATTGATGCGAGTTATGTTTTAACTGGCATGGCTAGAAGAGGAAGACCAGGAAAGATCGACAAAGATCGCATGTTTCAAATTTTATTCAAATACAAAGATGTAAAAATACTTGAAAATCATAAAATCGTATCCAAATGTAATGCGATATGGGTCACGATAGCTAAAGAGTTAGAAAATCAAGTGACGCCTTCTTCTATATATACATTTGTAGTGTGCGATAGGTTCGGTATTAGAAGTAAATTAAGCGATCAACCTCCTGTTTCTTCCTCTCCACGGTCGGAAGGGTAGAATGACCAACATGAAACTTCGCCCAGTAGCGTAAATAATAATGATGTAAATAGTGAAAATTTCACACCAGATTCATGGTCATTACATGATTCTTTTGAATCCACAGAACCCATATCAGGAATATTATTATTTACTTTCACAATGCGAAAGGTCGATTTTAATACTTTGATAATGTTTAAAAAATATCGTCGAAAAGATACAAAATAGATCTGCTTCTACGCGAGAATATGTCACTTTACCACCTGGAACATGGCAGCATGTATTTAATGAAAAAAAATTGGGAAAGTGCCAAGATAACTTGCGGCTTCAATTCTAAAAGACACAGGTTAAAACGGAATGCAGATTTGGGTTTCGCATTATCTTGAACAATGAAGGGATTTTGCAAATGTGGTTCCATAATAAAATGTGCTATCGACAATACAGATGAAAGAATAACACGAATAAAATGTTAATACATCGAAGGAGAAGGACGTTGTAGAAAGCGATATTTGAGAAATCCTATTAGAAAATATGTTGCCAAAAAAGTAAAAGAATGCGGTGTAATGAAATATAGGGTAGAAATGGCGGAAAATATGATGGAAGAAAATGATCCCATCGAACCTCCTCACTTGTATTCAGCAAATGTTTTGCGCACAGCAAAATATGAAGAGATGCAGAGTAATTACTTCCACAAGGACCCTATCAAAGAGTTGGGCATCATGCAGTTGAGTTCACACAACAATGTTATTCACAACATTGGATTAAATCCCTTCATTGTTCACTATTGATCCAATTTTCAAATAGACGTATATAGAACATACAGTTCAGATGAAACAGCTTCAGTTAAAATAGACACAGCTGGAGGTATAATAAAGAAAATTAAGCGATACGATAAATCTAAGACAGGACATATTTTTCTGTACAATTGTGTCGCCAATTCTACAAAAAGTGGAACTTTTCCAGTGGCACAAATGTTATCGGAAAGTCACCACACAAATGCCATTCATTATTGGCTTATGGAGTGGATAAGATACGGTGCCCCGAGACCACGTGAAGTTGTGTGCGATTTTTCACGTGCACTATTAATAGGAGCAGTAAGGGCTTTCACAAAATACTTTACGTTAGAGGAATATGCTGATGCATGCATGGAAAAAGATTTACCTGATTGTTACGTACGCATATACGTTCCCGCATAAAACAATTTTATTTATGTATGATTGGACAGTTAATCTTATGCAGAGACACCAATGCTGCAGAAAGTATGTTGAGAGGAATTTTAATTATTGCTCGAACTGAAACAGTCAATAATGGAAAAACGAAATGTGAATCATACAAGAGGAAGTTTCAAAAACTAATAACCAATGAAGTGCCACTAAATGATGCTGCTAAAACTGAAAATGACGAGGATGATGAGGATGAAAACAATACTGTCAATAAATGAAGTGTATGGGCGAACGACATAAACGAAGAAGTAGAAAATATTGTAGCTACTGAGATGGGAGAAAGGGAAAATGCTCATTACCTGTCGAAACTTGTAGATCGTCTTATGAAGGATGTAAAGTTATTACCTATGTGGTCTTGCATATGCCGGGATAGATTTGGATATGGTAGCATACCAGCCAGCAGTGCCTCAGTAGAAAGTGACTTCACTCTAAAAACGGTATTGTTATATTCAACCATAATTATGATTGAATGTAACTATACAGTATTGTTAATATAGCGCCAGCAAGAATTATGACTCGGAGTACAATATTATATTGTTAAAAATCTCTAGCTGGGTCAACAAAAATTATGGCTGTCCTAGACATATTTATGATATTAACAACTATACCAATTATTGTACTTGCAACTATACAGCTCCTATATAGTTGGAAATACTATATAGAATGGTTGTCGAGACCATCACAAGTTTTATTATGGCTGTACCAACAATATAAGACATGTTCCTTTAACCATACTCAAAATGGCTGCTGTATCGTATACACTTACTATAATAATAACCTATTTTGTGCTGCAGTGACCATACACTCACAACTCAAAAATTATGTTTAGATGGTATTGTCCCTTCAAACACACTGCAAAGCTGTATGAACAGCGAAAAATATAGTGCGATAACACCTTTCAATTCATTACTTATGAAATTGTTTTTTTTTAATTGCTAGCCGAAGGCTAGCTCCCTTGCGAGGGTTACGCCCTCTATCCGGGGTGAGTGCTAAAAGTATTGGGGTAGTAAGGAGATTGAAGCTGGTCTATGGGATGTAGGAGAACTGGAACATCATGTATTTAAGTAACACTTTATTATATTTCAACTTTATTTCATTTTATTATAGTATCCATCAGACATTATGATCTTGTGATCATAATCATAAGGGCAGGAAAAGATGATGGTGAGGTGCACTTCACAGGACAAACACAAACAATTTGTTAAAAAGACGAATGCTGGTTATCTTCTTGTCCAGGGGCTACTCTGGACAGTGATGAAGACATGTGAAGCCCTGTTAGTATAATGGATTTACAGTGCAGTAAATGTGGGTGCAACATGATGGGGAAGATGATCGGAAGAATAGGCAGATGCGACAAAATGGTCGGGTTGATCAGGTGGAAGAGTTTTGAGATAAAGGGAGAAGAGCAGAGATAAAGGACAGGTGATGAAATTATAACCCAGATCGTAGTTGCGATCGATATCCATCGTGTCTACAAGTAGAGGGTGCCGTTGCTGAAAGCGGGTAGTTATGAACCTGAGCCTTAATTTTTCGATGTGATGAAGTAGGGTAGGAAACGTTATGCGGTCATACAACTCCTGCGTTGGACTCGGAAGCTTGATTCGGTATGCTAGACGAAAAGCATGTCGTTCGAGCACTTTTAATTTGTTGTAGAAATAAGGTAATGCACTAACCCAGGCGGGATGTCCATATGTTAAGACGGGGCGCAAAAATACCTTGTAGGTATTGAGTACTGTAGAAGGCTGTAATCCCCATGTGGTACCTATAAAACGTTTAAGAAGGTTTAAACGATTATAGGCCTTGCGAGTGATTTCTTTAAGATGTGGGCGCCAAGTTAGATGATGGTCGATAGTGAGACCGAGGTAAGTGACCTGTTTAGTGGGTTGAATTCGTGTACCGTCGACACTGATGTTAAGGAGATTCGGATTTTTCTGTACTCGAGAGCGCTTGCGAGGTGGAATAAAGACAATTGCCTGCGTCTTAGTGGAGTTTATGTGAAGTCGCCACTTATTGCACCATCGAAAGAAGGAGTCAATTGCTATGCTGAGAGAGGAGTTAATCTGTTGAATGGTTCGGGCTGTACAGAGAAAAGCAGTGTCATCAGCATATTGGAAAGTGTGCACATTGAGAGGAAGTGCCGGCATGTCAGCTACAAACAGAAGATATAGTAGGGGTGAGAGAGCAGAGCCTTGGGGTACACCAGAGTGAATAAAAATCGGATGAGAGAAGGAGCTATTGATGGTTACATAAGAGAGGCGGTTAGAAAGAAAGTGAAATATGAATCGGAGATAAGAAAGCGGAAGTCGGAAGCGGTGTAGTTTGAACAGAAGAGCTAAATGCCAAACTTTATCAAAAGCTTTTTCGAGATCGAAAAGGATGAGACAAGACGGTCGAGCAGTATTATAATGATTGGTAATGAGATTTAAGAGTCTGAGCAGTTGATCGTTGATGCTAAAATTAGGTCTAAATCCAGCCTAATGCACAGGAAGCAAATTATGGGTAGAGAGATGGAGATGAAGTCTGGCGACGATGATGCGCTCGAGAATCTTGCTAAATACGGAGGTTAGCTGTATTGGACGGTAAGATGCAACAGAATCTGGAGGTTTGTTAGGTTTCAGAAACATTAAAGTAGAGGATGTTTTCCAGTTTGAGGGGAAGTAGCCGGTACGAAGTATAAATGTATAGACATAAGAAAGAAGAAGAAGAAGACAGTATGGTGCTTCTTTGATGTGGCGATAAGTTATCCGATCCAAACCAGGAGCTGTATTACGCTTGCGATTCACGACAGACGAAATATCGTCAGTAGAGATAGGAGCGGTGTGAGGATTATTGTCGGGAAGACTATGAGTTTCACTCGGTTGTAAGTAAGGTGCTGATAGGTTCAAGATGTCCGTGGGATGCCTCCGGGGAAAGTCTGGTGAAAAAGGAGTGAATGTAGTTTGCAGGTGGTCGGCAAAAGCGTTGGCTTTATCTTCATCTGTTTGTAGCGGACGGTCATTAATAAGCAATGGATAAGGCGTCCTGGTAAGCTTGCCCGTCAGCAGATTAAAGCGTTTCCAGTACTTAGTTGGGTGCGAAGTTTCTGCCAAGGTGTTGCAAGTCTTGACCCAGGTCCGGAGTTTATATGCCTTAACATAGTTTCGGACTGTGCGCTGGAGTTTGCGATGATGCCGCAGTGCTTCCAAGTTCCCAGTGCGCTGAAACTCTCGGAAAAATGCGCGGGAGCGGTGTATAAGAGGTAGATAGCTTGGTGGTAGGCGTGGTTGGAACCGGGAGATTTCAGTGGTTGGTATATGAAGTTCGGACGCATGACGGATAGAGTAGGTGATATCAGAAATGCAATTATACAGAGCATCTTCTGTGGTAGGCGGCTCAAGATTGGCTAAATCGGCAGTGATTGTTGAGCGATAATGTTCCCATTTTGCTTGGTCAAAACGTGGGACACGCCGAGATTCTGGTAAGGTTCGAGGACTATGAGGCTGTGGTTGATCAATGTGAAGTTTGGTTGATCAATGTGATCGCTACCAATGGAATCTAGTACCTCGAGAGTACATCGTTGGGAAAGGTTGACAGATGAAATCACTACGTCTGGTGTGGTTTCAGTGATAGGTCGGGTAGGTTTTGGTATGTCAAAGATATGACCTGTGGTATGACTGGTGATGAAGTTAAGGAAACGTTTCTGGTTATCTGAACGGCTATGAATATTAATATCTGCCATAATGATATAATATTTAAAGTTATTAGAGATATGCTGAAAAAAGGAGAGGGGGATTGGGTGTCCAGGGCGCACATATATGGTGGCTATAGTGACATAAAAGGAGTGAAAATAGAGGGTGATAATGAGGTGCTACGGTATGTTATATAAGGCAGGGTGGTATTGGCGATGAATAATGGAAGGATGAAAGCCAACAGCCACTCCCCCATTTGTTCGGCGTGCAGCTACCGTAGAATCACAACGTAGTAATGTATATCTAGGTATTTTAAAAGACATAGCTGGTGTGAGGTGAGTTTCGTTAATGAGGAAGGCTTGAATAGATTCTTCTAAGAGAAGCTGTTCGAAAAGAGTATAATGAGTAGCGAGGGATCGAATATTAACAAATAAGAGCGAAATACCCATGATTACGGTGCAGTAGAAGGGTTGGAAGTTTCTGCGGAGGCATGTTCTTCGAATGGAGTGACATGAAAATACACGTGTGGACCAGAGTAGGTAGCTTGAAAGGAACATTTAAAGATCAAGCGAGCAGAGTGATTGACCACCCCGAGAATGTGTTGTCGAAGAAAAGGATGAATGTTTTGCATTGCGATAGTGAAAAAAGATTGTAATTGTTGGAGAGTAATAGGTTCGTCGATAGCTGGTGGTGGTAGCGCTTGCTGAGTTGGCGGTAAAACAGGTCGCAAAGGAACTGTGAGTTCCGGGCTGAGAGGCTCAGCTGTAGGTTTCGCTTTGCATCGATAACTATACGTCGGATGCTGCTCTGGACATGTGGAGCATTTAGGTGGTTTAGCTAAGTTGGTGCATGCCTTAGTATCGTTGGCACCGCTACAGTATCCACATTTGCTAGGTTGCGTACATTTTGAAGTCGGGTGGGAATTGTACGCTTGACAGCGCTCGCATCGCAATGGTAAAGGTGGAGGTGATTTTGATGGCTCGACGCGATGCTTTCTTTTATAAATGAAAGCGCCATAAGTTAGCAAGTCATCGATGGTGGTTTCGGAATTAGTAAGGACTCGTACCATGTATGTGGCTCCATGGTCGTTTTTAATACGTATGCACTTAAGTATAGAGTGCCCCTCTTGAGTGAGTTCTTCCTGAATCTCATCGTCTGTCAGGGAAGGTTCCACCCCCCTAATGACAACTGAAAGAGCCGGGAGTCTTCGTGGAGGTGGTGCCTGTTTAAACGCCTTTGATTCAAGTCGCTTCATTTCAGCATGTTTGCCAAAAATTTCGAAAATGCATTTGTTTCGTACAGTGGTTAAGAATGATGAATCGTATGACTTGAAGATTATCCCATTGCGTGTATGAACAATTTGAGCGACGGAGGCGCGTGGTAGATATTTTATGAGTTGTTGGAAAGCCAGCTTGGTATTCTCAAATATGGGATCAAAGTTGGTAAGCAGGAATGAATGAAGACGAGGTTTGGAAGAATCCAGTATTGTCGGAAATTCATTAGCGTCGTCGAGATTCATGGATGAAACAGACTGCTCGGATTCACTAACAGTATGATGACGCTTAGACGGTGGCTGAGTTGAAGAAGTGTGATGTTTGTCCGGTGTGCGTGATCGGGATCTACCAGAATTTTTGCCTTGGGAAGCAGATGGATGTCTTCGGTCAGTCCCCTGGCCCACTGACGTGGGGTTCAGAGACGGCCCAGGAGGTTACGGTGGTAGTCCCGGATGGCCACCTGACGCCATCCAAATGGGCGCAAAAGACTTCTGCGAAGAGGATGATCGAGGAAGCCCACTGTGGCTCTCACTTGAGGCAGCAATACGTCCTCGCGGAGATGTCGGTCAGTGCGAGCACTGGCCCTCCACAAAAGAGATGAGGAGACGAAAATGATGATGATGGCCACGGGCTCCCACTTGAGTCAGTAATACGGACTGCAAGGGGATGTCGATTGTCTGTATCAGAACAATCCTCCCTAAATGATCAAAAATAGTAGTAAATGCTCGTAGAGCGTTAAAAATCGAACTCAGACCTGTAAATCGATGAACGATTCGGAATTCTGAGTGGGTATCGTATGAAATTGATTTTTTTTTGTCCGTCATCCCGGTTAAAGGGTTGTGCCCTTTCTTCGGGCAAGTGCTTCAATTTGATTTATTGATTTGAAGGAAATATAGGTGGTCTAAGAGGTTTCATATTTATTAATTCTTTATTCATTCATTCATTATATTAAGCATGGATTAAGTGAAGTTATTCAGAAAATGAAAAACACGTACATGAACAGGAATATTTTAAGTGCTACAAATGAACATGTTAGCATTGTCAGGTATTACATTAACACAAAGCATGGAATAAAAGGTAAATTGGACTCAAAATAATAATAATAATAATAATAATAATAATAATAATAATAATAATAATAATAATAATAATAATAATAATAATAATAATAATAATAATAAAGGTGCAAATGGAGTTGATGAAATAGATGAAATGAAGTGCTCTAGACGTCACATCACTAGGTTATGTTAGTTTAGACGAATGAAGTTATCTTCTGTTCCTGGGGCGATTCAGGAACTGATGATTGACAGAGGAGGCCCTTGTTAATAGGTTCTTACGGTGCGTATAATGGATAGATATGAGATGAAAATTCATACGGGCGATAAATTGCAAAGATTTCGGGGTCCAGCATATCGTTATCTAACTGTAAATGATATAGTGTCATGAAGTGCTGAAGAGGAGAATCAACGTAATTGGGCGGTGCATCATTATCACGGTCGTAGCGGAGGATTTCAAGCGTCAGGGGATGGTGCTGAGCAAATCGTTTGCAGATATAACGTATACGAAGTTGTTCAAGATGATTTAGTAATGGCGGGAAGTCTATCATCTCATAAAGTAATCTCATTGGATGCGGCAGTCTTATACGATATGCTAGGCGTATAGCATGACGCTCGAGGATAGCAAGTTTTTGGTAGAATTTTTACGGTGCAGATATCCAAGCTGTATGTCCATATGTTAACGTACTCCGCATGAATGTTTTATATGTATTGATTACGGTACGTGCTCGAAGCCCCCAGGTTGTGCCAACTAGTCGTTTCAGGAGATTAAGTCGGTTTTGTGCTTCGCCTACGAGTTTGGTAAGGTGTGGAATCCATGTAAGATGAGTGTCAAAAATGACACCGAGATACGTAATAGTGGTTGACACGGGTACAGGCGTAATATCAACCTGAAGACGAAGTAGATTCAGATTTCGATGTATTCGAGAGCGGTGTCTACGTGGCAAGAAAACTATGGCTTGTGTTTTTGAAGAGTTAATGTTCAACCTCCATATATGACACCAACGCACGAATGCGTCAATAGCTACTTGCATGGTTTTATTAAGAGAGCGTACAGTACGGGCAGTTGTGAAACATGCAGTGTCGTCCGCAAACTGAAATATTGTGGTAGTATTAGGAACGACTAGGTCCGCGACGTACAATAAGTATAATAAAGGAGACAAAGATGAGCCTTGCGGTACCCCAGATTGTAAGAAGATGGGATGAGATAACGTTCCATTGATCGAGATATAAGCTATTCGCCCTATTAAGAAGGAATGTACGAATCGGATGTAAGAGATTGGTAGAAGGTAGTTACGAAGTTTGTATAGTAAACCAGGGTGCCAAACCTTGTCGAAAGCTTTTTCTAGATCAAAGGTTACAAGGCAAGAAGGATATCCTGTATTAAACTGATTATAAATTGCTGTGGTGAGACGGAACTATTGATCGAGAGTCCTAAAATGTAGCCTAAATCCAGCTTGATGAATTGGAATAAGGTTATGTGAATTGAGATGGTCGTGCATGCGACGTACAAGGATTCGTTCCAAGATATTGCAGAGACAACTTGTGAGGTGAATAGGACGGTACGATGTGACTTCTGATGGAGGTTTCTTTGGTTTAGGGAAAAGAAGAACTTTGGAGTACTTCCAGTCGAGCGGAAAAAATCCTGTTCGTAGAATAAAGTTATAAATGCTGCTAAGAAAGAGGAGGAAAGAATGAGACGCCTGTCTGACGAGAACATATGTAATAGAGTCAAAGCCTGGTGCAGTATTCCGTTTGTCTGTAAGTGCATTACTAATAGTTTCGGGGTGAATTTCCATGGTTAGAGGATTATTTGGTTCTAAAGTATGATCAGCAGATGGGCGAAAGGAAGCAAATGTTGCATCAGTACGTCGGTTGATAGCTGACTGTAGGCGGTCGGGTGTATACCAATCAGGTAGTGGTGTAAAAATGCCTTGAAAATAGGAAGCAAATATATTGGCCTTGTCCGTATCCGTAAGGACTGCTTGATGGTTATGAACAATGGAGTATGGCGTACGAGAAACTCTACCAGTTAGTTGATGAAATTTGCGCCAATATTTTGTAGGATGTGCTTCATTAGCAAGTGTGTTGCAAGTTTCGATCCAGTGACGTTTCTTAAACGCAACGATATAGTTATGAGTTATCCTTAAGTATTGGCGATGCAGACGAAGTGCTTCTAGGTTGCCCGTAGTTAGATATTCACGGAAAGCTCTGCGTGAGGCTGTAATAAATTGTAAGTATTGCGGAGGTAGCTTAGGTTTATGTAACTGAACTTCAATTGTTGGAATTGAACGTTGTGCTGCGTCCTGAAGGGCTGTAGTTAGATCAGTTATTGTCCTATCGAGTTCGTATTGTGTGCTAGGCATGGTGAATGAAGTTACTGCAGCGTCTAAGTCGGAACGATATTGCTCCCAATTTGCCCTACTGTAGCAGTAGACCTTCTGAGGAGAGGGCTTAGGCAATTTTTTTTAGGCTAGCCAGAGGCTAGCATCCTTTAAGAGGGCTACACCCTCTTTTAGGGAAGGGAGTTGAGAGAAGCATTAGAGGAATAAGGTATTGGTGGTTGGTCTATGGGCTGTTATTTATTATTATTTAACTTTATTATTTAACAGATTATTGAAGGACATTATGATCTTTGCGATCATAATCATATTTGCAGGCAAACTGGAACATTAAGCAGAGTTTAGACATGATAATAAATACTACATATAATATGCGACACATACGTATAGAATACTACAGTACCTATAATTCATAATATAGTAAAATGATAAAGAACAACACAGATTATAGCAAGTTTGAGAAATCAGACAACAATTATAAAGTGAAGTGATAGATAAGCGGTATTTGGAAGGCATGATGAAAATGAGAGATGAGATGAGGTGCACTTGACGCCACAACACGACAAAGAAGTGTTAGAAAGACGAATGTAGTTATCTTCTGCCTAGGGGCTGCTCTAGGCGAATGGAGACATGGTGAACCCTGTTAGTGAAATGAAGTCACTGTGCGTATGATGGGAAGATATGCGGTAGATGTATATGCAAACGATAGTCTTCGAGAATCTGTTGATCGAGATGGTCTGGAGGTACTGTGTAACAATATAAAGTAAAGAGAAGGTGAAGTGGAGTATAATAATATCGTGCAGGAGATGAGTGAAGCGCAAGATGATGCATAGTTTCAAACAATAGGGGATGGTGATGTGTGTAGCGTTGAGTAATGAATTTTAAGCGGAGAGTTTCGAGATGGTAGCTGAGGATAGGAAATGATATTAAAAATACAGATCACGAGTTGGACTGGGAAGAGAAATCCGGAAGGCGATGCGGAAGGCATGTCTTTCAAAAATGGCTAATTTCTGGTAGTATGAGGAAGAAGCGAAAAACCAAGCTGGAAACCCGTAAGTAAGAACTGGGCGGAGGAAGGCCTTGTATGTGTTGAGAATTATATGTGATGAAAGACCCCAGGTTGTGCCTGTAAGCCGTTTCAGTAGGTTGAGGCGGTTGTAAGCTTTAGTTTTGACGTGATTGAGATGCGGTTTCCATGTTAAATGATGATTGAATAGAATGCCTAGGTATGTTACGGTTCGGGTTGGAACGATGGCTGTGTTATTGACATGGAGTGACAAAAGAGATGGATTGCGGTGGATTTTGGTACGTTTACGGGGCGGTATGAATACAATAGCTTGGGTTTTCGTGGCATTAATCTTAAGTTTCCATTTAGAACACCAGTGGGTGAAGCGATTGATGGCTATTTGTAATGAATGATTGATGTGGTGAAAAGTTTTGCCAAGTGCGAGAAAGGCTGTATCATCAGCGTACTGAAACAGATGGACTCCAGTAGGAAGATGTGGAAGGTCTGCAACAAAAAGGATATATAAGAGTGGAGAAAGTGCAGAACCTTGAGGAACACTAGGCAAATTCACGGTCACGGTAATTTTGGAGTTGTGAGTAGAGTATCGGGCCGAAGCCCCTGACTCCATGAGTTAGATGGTAGAATAGATATATACAACAGGTGCAGGTGGTTGGGTGGATAGTACTATTGTTGTGTTAGGTGTGATAGGCTACATCGGCAACTGTCGCAGAGTAGCTGATGATGACATTAGTACGTACGCTAGGAAGATGTTAAATGCGTGGCGTGCGATGGACATTTCGTAGTGCGAATTCGGTGCCGATGTTAGCTATTGCTGGATTAATGTGTCTGGGTAAAGTACGCCAGAACTTACTATGGAAATGTCGCAGTAGTTCTCTAACAGTAGGGAGCTCTAAATCTTCCAGAATCTGTCTGTTTGGTGTATATCTGTCGTGACCAGTGATTATGCGACCAACTCTAGTTTGCACACTTTCAAGTGTTTGAAGATGACTGTATGAAGCGTGTTGCCAGGCAGGGCATGCATAGGAAAGAGTGGACAGGATTATCATCTTGAGTATGTGAACACGGACCTCATGAGAAAGTGAACTGCAGCGAAAGATAGGATATAACGCTGAGATTTTACGTAAAGCTCTTTGCTTTATGTCGCTGATGTGTGTGGCGAACGTGAGCCCACGGTCTAAAGTCACTCCCAAGTATTTGGCGTGGGTGGCGTGTGGAATGTGCGCGTTCTCATAGATAAGATGTCGAGGGGCGCGGACGCGTCTTCTACTGTGGATGACAGCACAACTTTTGTCTGCATTTACTTTAATCCTCCAACGTCTTGCCCATTCTTGAAATCTTATTAGTTGACGTTGCATATAAATGTAGCATTGTGCAAGGGAGCTACTGGTCGTGAAAAAGGCAGTATCATCGGCGTACGTTGCGAGAAAACTATGTGGTAGTGTCGGAAGATCTGCTGTATACAGAGTATACAAAAGCGGTGAAAGGACAGCGCCCTGTGGAACACCTGCTTTGATAGTCCTAGAGGAGAATTTGACACCGTCAACAGACACATGAAATTTTCGGCCAATGAGGTAAGAACGAAGTAAATGCAGAAGACGATCTGGAAGACCTTGGGTGTAGAGTTTATATAATAGCCCTGCTAACCATACCTTATCAAATGCTTTTGAAACATCCAGATATACTCCAAGGGTGTGTTGTTTTCTGTTGAATGCCACTGTTAAGTGATCCACTACGTGTACGAGTTGCGTAGTAGTACTATGTTGTGCTCGAAACCCAAACTGATGGGATGGTATGAGATCATTATTGACTACATGCTGTCTCAGCCTCCAGAGTAACACACGTTCAAATAATTTACTTAAGTGTGACAGGAGACTGATCGGTCTATAGTTTGCCGGGTGCAGCGGATTTTTTCCAGGTTTGGGTATGGTGATGATGCGAGCTTCCTTCCAGGCCTTTGGGAAGTAGCATAGTTGAAGGATGGCATTAAATAAATAGGTTAAAAAGACCAATAATTTCCTTGTTGGGTGTTTTAGTATCTCAGTTCTAATCCCATCAGGCCCAGATGCTGTCCTTGCCGGCAGACGTTTGATATGACTTTCTATTTCCCGAGGTGTTACTAAAGTGATATCATCTGTAGGGTTTTGTTTACTTATGGTATATAGTGTTGTTCGGATGTGCTGGTGGAAATAAGGATCGTGAATTGCTCTATTGGGCTGGAACTGATCTTCCAAAGAGTCGGCGAAAATATCCGCTTGCGACTGAGGGTCTTGAGTCAGTCCTTGAGGTCCTTGTATGACTCTAGCGTTTGAAGCGTTTGTAGCACGTTGGAATGCTTTGGAGTACGTCCAGATATTGCGATCATTTACTGTAACATTGCGAAAAGTGTCTTCCCAGTAGTGTTGGTTTTGTCGCTTAGTCAGCATCTTGAGCTTTGCACGCAGTTTGTTCCAGAGTGTCTTATATGCTGGATGTAGTGTGTGCTGCCATCGACGCCTAGCCCAGCGTTTCAGTTTAATATACAGTTGTAGATGAAAACTGTCGCATTGACCGTGTTAGGTTGTAGAGAATTTGATGGTGGTACTTGCTGCCTCTGCAGTACGAAGTGCTAAAGTGACGTGGGAAACTGCTTGTTCGATGTCCTCAATGGTGGCTGGTCTGTCTTGTAGATCGATCATATTGTTTAGTTCCTGTTTAAATACATCCCAATCAGTTTCTATGTTTTTGATGAGAGGGGTGGTATGTGCGAGGCTGCGGTGTGAAACGTGGAAAATAACAGGATCATGATCAGAGTATAAATCCGAGATGACATAGGGATGGACAGTGAAGGATACATCTTTGCAAAGAGCAACGTCAAGCACATCAGGTTGACCACCGAATTTTGGATGGTAAGTTGGGTCTGGTGGAACCGTATGCAAGATGTTCGCGAATAAAATTCAACCAAGGGGGATGGAAAATCTAAATGACTTGTTTATTTTTCTCCGCCAGCTACGGATACCCTATTTTTTACCTGGTTAGAGATTCCAGGTGGCCAGTTCGGGGCAAATACGGTCACGGTCACGGTCACGGTAATGTTGTAGTTTTGTACAGAGTATCGGGCCAAGGCCCCTGACTCCATGGGTAGGACTGTATAAAAAATATATAAAGATATGTTGGTAGTTAGTTGGAAATTACTATTGTTTTGTTATGAATGGAAGTCTACATCTGCAACTGTCGCAGAGTAGCTGATTATGAGTCCATTACGAGTTCTGGATAGTTATCAAAGAGGTGGCGTGCGATGGACGTTCCGGAGAGTGCATTCAGTGCCGATGTTAGCTATGGCGGATTAATATGTCTGGGTAAAGTACGCCAGAACTTACTGTGCGAATGCCGTAGAATTTCTCTAACAGTGGGTAGCTCTAAATCTTCCAGAATCTGACTGTTTCGTGTGTATCTGTCGTGACCAGTGATTATCCGACCAGCTCGAGTTTGTACACTTTCGAGTGTTTGTATATGACTGGGTGAAGCATGTTGCCAGGCAGGGCATGCATAAGAGATTGTAGATAGGACTATCATCTTGAAGATGTGAACTCGAACCTCATGGGAAAGTGAACTGCAGCGAAAGATGGGGTATAACGCTGAAATTTTTCGTAAGGCCCTTTGTTTTATGTCCCTGATGTGAGCGGCGAACGTTAAACCACGGTCTAAGGTTACACCCAAATATTTGGCGTGAATAGCGTGAGGAATACGAGCGTTTTCATAGGTTAAATTTCGTGGAGCACGGATGCGTCTCTTACTGTGAATGACAGCACAGCTTTTGTCTGGATTGATTTTAATCCTCCAACGTCTTGCCCATTCCTGAAAACCGTTTAGTTGTCGTTGCATGTAGATGTAACACTGTGCAAGTGAGCTACTGGTCGTGAAAAAGGCAGTATCATCAGCATATGTTGCGAAAAAGCAATGCAGTAAAGTTGGGAGATCTGCCGTGTATAGATTATATAAGAGTGGTGAAAGTACAGCACCCTGTGGAACACCTGCTTTGATAGATCTAGACGTGGATTTGACACCGTCAACAGACACATGAAATTTTCTGTCAATGAGGTATGAACGAAGTAAATGTAGAAGACGATCCGGAAAACCTTGGGTGTATAACTTATATAATAGTCCTGCTAACCAGACTTTATCAAAGGCTTTTGAGACATCTAGGTAGACTCCAAGAGTGTGTTGTTTGCTGTTAAAAGCCGCTGTTAAGTGATCCACTACGCGGACGAGTTGTGTAGTAGTGCTATGTTGAGCACGAAACCCAAACTGATGGAAAGGTAGGAGATCTCTATTAACTACATGTTGTTTCAGCCTCGAGAGTAACACACGTTCAAAGAGTTTACTCAGATGCGACAGAAGACTTATCGGTGTATAGTTTTCCGGGAGCAGTGGGTTCTTTCCAGGTTTGGGGATGGTGATGACACGAGCTTCCTTCCAGGTCTTGGGGTAGTAGCATAATTGAAATATGGCGTTAAATAAATAGGTTAAAAAGACCAGTAGTTTTCTAGTTGGATGTTTAAGGATCTCAGATCGAATCCCATCGGGCCCAGATGCTGTCTTTCCTGGCAGACATTTGATATGTTTTTCTATTTCCCGAGGTGTTACTATGGTGATGTCATGTGTTGGGTTTTGTGTCCTTATGCTATATAGTGTGGTTCGGATGTGCTGTTTGAGGTAGGGATCGAGGCGTGCTCTGTTAGGCTGGAACTGTTCTTCTAGAGAGTCAGCGAAAATGTTCGCTTGCGTCTGAGGATCTTGTGTCAGACCTTGAGGTCCTTGTATGACTCTAGCTTTGGAAGCATTTGTAGCTCGTTGGAATGATTTGGAGTATGTCCAAATTTTACGGTCATTTACTGTGACATTTTGAAAAGTGTCTTCCCAGTATTGATGATTTTGTCGCGTTGTCAGCAACTTGAGCTTTGCACACAGTTTGTTTCACAGCGTTTTATATGCTGGATGTAGTGTGTGCTGCCATCGACGTCTAGCCCAACGTTTTAGATGAATATAGAGTTGTAGGTGGAAACTGTCACATTGCCTGGTTTGCGTTGGATAGATTATGCAGGTGGAGCTCGCTGCCTCTGCTGTGCGTAGTGCTAACGTGACGTGAGAGACCGCTTGGTCGATGTCCTCAATGGTGGCGGGCCGATCTTGCAGATCGATCATAGTGTTTAGTTCTTGTTTGAAAAGATGCCAGTCAGTTTCTATTTGCTTGAAGATAGTGGCAGAATGAGCGATGCTGCGGTGCGAGAGTTGAAAAATGACTGGATCGTGGTCAGAATCTATATCCGAAATGACATAAGAATGAACACTAAATGATACATCTTTGCAAAGAGCGACGTCAAGAACATCGGGTTTTCCGCCGAATTTTGGATAATGAGTTGGGTCAGGTGGAGCACTGATGATGAAGTTGGAGGTAAGTAGATATTCATGTAAATCATCTCCAGCAGTGTTTGGAGTAATCGAGTTCCATTCTCCATGTTTAGCATTGAGATCTCCAGCTAAGATGACTTTTGGCCCTAGGTTAGCAATGACATCGAAGTCTGTGGGCTCTAGTTGTGTGGCCGGGGACCTGTACCCGGTAACCAATATTAATGGAACGCCTGGAGTTATTAATTGAACAGCAAGTGCCTCCAAAGTAAGTAGGGGTGGTATTGGAATCAACTTGACTGGGAATGCCTTTTTGATGATAAGTAGTAATCCTCCTTTCTGTCTGCCCACTCTATCCTGTCGGTACACAATGTAATTGGGTAGTCGCCAAGTAGGGATACGAGCAGTAAAGTGTGTTTCTTGTATAAACATGACATCAACTCTGTGCTGTGTGAGAAATCTAATCAGCGTATGTTTCTGCCCCTCGAGACCATCTGCATTCCATGTAGCGAGGACAAGTGTGTGATGTAGGACGCTGGAGTTAGAAACAGCCATCGTCAACCATTTCCGCTATTGTTTCGATGACTGCTGCAGCCTTGGAAGCTGAGTCTGCAGCGTGTCGGAAACGTTTGATATGGGTTATGATTTTACGGAAATTTAAGCCCTTGAGGAGTGAAAGAACGGACTTGAGGTCCAGATCTTCTTTAGGGCTTTCCTGTTGTTGAGTAGAAGCTGAATTGGTGTGGGATGAAGTGGAAGCTTCAGCGTCGTCACCATCTGTAGCCACAGGTTGGACATTGACAATAGTGGGAATGGAAAGTTCCTCATCTGATGGGTTTTGGGTATTTTTCTTGGTTTTATCTGGGTGTTTCTTGGGTTGCTGTGCTGGCAATTTAAGAGCCTCAGAATAGGACTTGAATACCGGACAGCCACGGTAGTTTGCCGGGTGATCTCCCTGACAATTTGCACAAGTGGCAGGTGTGGATGTATCTGATTTACTGCAAGTCTGTGTGAAATGCAGTTGCCCACATTTGAGACACCGCGGGTGGGCTTGACAGGTATCTTGCGAATGCCCCAACCGTTGGCATCTGTAACATTGCAGCACGGACGGAGGCTTATAGGGTTCGATTTGGACCTTGTAATGTAGCAATGTGTTAATTGCATAAATCTCTTTAACAGCTGCAGTTCTCTCCAAAGCAACCAAGAACAGTGGCATCAGTACTTTCTTGTCATCCGTCTTGCTTTTGCGAGACATTTGATGGACGCTTGTCGGTTTGTAGCCCAATCTTATAAGCTCTTCTTTCAGGTCATCTAAGTCGGTGTCAATAGGCAGTTTTCGGACAACTACCTTAATGGGCCTTTCAGTTTTTGCTACTCCTGTGGCATATTGAGTCTTCGTTTGTTCACAATAAGTCTTGATAGAGTTATAATCGTCTTTGTTAGCCGCTTAAAGTCGAATTCGCTCTTTATTGGGCTGTGCTAAAGGAGGCTCCTTCAATGCACGTGATAGGGTCTTTATAAACGTATATGTGTTGGTAATCCCATAAATGAAAATCCGAGGCGGCTTGAAACTAAAGGGCTTGTTATTCGACGCAGGATTGTTACTGGCACTAGTATTCTCTGTTTGTTCGGGTGACAAAACAGCGAACTTATTGCTAGTGGGAAGAGGTGGATATTCTTGGGTGCTGTTAAATTGTTTTTCAGCTTTGTTGAGATTTTCCAAAGAAGACCTACGCCGCTTAAGTGTTCACACTACTGTGAAATCCATATCTTCTGTGCTTTTCGACGTTGATGGCTGCGAAATACTTGTCTGTTTAACTGCAGGTGTTTTAAATTTTGACTTCGCTGGAGCGGTCGTTTGCTTGTCTTTACCTAAAGGCACAAGGAAGTCTTCTGGTTTATATGATGATCGTATTATTTTGCCCCTGTTATTAGGAATTTTGGATGATTGGGCCTTTTTCTCAGCTTTGACTGGTGTCTTCTGAGAGACCATCTTTATACTTAAAGTAGGAGATGGCGCCAGCTTACCAGAAAGGAGGGTAGCGGTGTACTTCTTAAATGAGTTGTTCTTAGAGCAAGGCTCTAAGTTTGTAAGTTACTAATCTGCTTCCTCCGAAGAGGAAGCACTAAAAGTAATCGATAACCAGTAGAGATGCCTAAGTCGTCAACTAATTTCGCTTGTCTTTTCCTCCGAAGAGGAGAGTAACAAAACAAATCGTGAAACCAAAAGAAATAGCAAGGTCGTCAACAGCGTAAGATCAAGTTGATGGTAGCCTCCGTGGAGGCTTATAATCAATTCGACGGTTGTTTCCTCAGCCTCAAAGAGGCAAGTAATCCAACCGTATTAATGAAGTTCGCGATTTATCAATGGGGATGGACACACTAAATGATTTGTTTATTTTTCTCCGCCAGCTACGGATACCCTATTTTTTTACCTGGTTAGAGATTCCAGGTGGCCAGTTCGGGGCAAATTAGCTTAGCTTAGCTTAGCTTGAAAGTGCGGTTTTGTGTCGAGTATCGGACAAAAGTCCCTGACTCGATGACAGCTATAGAAAAGAAAATGAATAGACCTGGGGGGTGAGTTAGAATATGAGATACGACGACGTCATGTGACCTTCAGCTGCAACTGTCGCAGTGAGGGGGAGAGTGTGGGTAAATAGTTATGCTACAACCGTGGCGTCCTGTAAGTTCGTCGGTGTGTATGCGCTGTGCCAATGGCTGCTATAGCGGGGTTGACGTGGCGGGGGAGGTTGGCCCAAAAACGAGTATGGTGTTGACGTAACACGTCCCGGATAGGATAGATGTTTAAGTCCTCTAAAAGTTGACGATTACGCGTATATCGGTCATGGCCTGTTATGATACGAGCTGCCCTGGTTTGCACACTCTCGACCGTGCGCAAGTGACTGACTGCCGCATGTTGCCATGCTGGACATGCGTAGGTGATTGTGGACAAAATTACCATTTTAAAGACGTGGAGTCTTGTTTCATGACTTAAGGCAGTGCAACGCAGAATAGTATAGAGGGCAGACAATTTTCGAAGGGCTCGGTGTTTAATATCCCTGATATGAAGACCAAAAGTAAGGCCTCGATCTAATATAACTCCCAAGTATTTAGCATGCAGACGGTGCGGAACTTCAATGTTGCCATAGTATAAACGATGGATGGCTCTGCTGCGTCTTTTGCTATAGCAGACTGCAACGCTTTTATCTGCGTTGATTTTTGGGCGCCAGATGGTAGCCCAACGTTGAAAGACATTGAGTTGGCGCTGCATGTAGTGGTAGCAAAGACGGAGATTGCTACTGTTCGTAAAGAAAGCAGTGTCATCGGCGTATGTTGCAGGAAAACAGTGTGGCGCAATGGGTAAGTCTGCGGTGTATAAGGTGTAAAGCAGAGGCGAAAGAACCGCGCCTTGAGGCACACCAGCTTGAATTGGTTTGGGAGCAGACTTGGTCTGTCCCAAAGAGACATGGAAAAAGCGATGAAAGAGGTATGAAGTGAGGAGTTTCAGATAAGGTAAAGAGAAGCCTTGTAAGCGAAGTTTATAAATGAGGCCTGGTAACCACACTTTATCAAACGCCTTCGAGATATCAAGGTATACACCCACAACATATTGTCGTCGATTAAAAGAGGTAGTCAGGTGGTCGACTACCCTCACTAATTGGCTTGTTGTGCTGTGGTTAGCACGAAAACCAAATTGATGGTGGGGGAGTATATCTAGAGTGGTGACGTGCTCGTGAAGTCGGGCGAGAAGCACTCGTTCGAAGAGTTTGCTCACATGAGATAATAGGCTAATTGGTCTATAGTTTTCTGGGAGAGTCGGATTTTTACCTGGTTTAGGGAGAAGAATGACTTTCGCTTCTTTCCAAGCACGGGGAAAGTAGCAAACCTGAAGGATGCCTGTAAATAAAGCAGCAAGATAGAGGAGTAGGTTCCGTGTCCCATGTTTCAGTAGCTCTGGGCGGATCTGATCAACTCCAGGCGCTTTTTTGTTGGGCAAGTGACAAATTTGACGCTCAACTTCCCTTGGTGTTACGACCTCAGGCAGGGGAAGTATTGGTTGAAAATGGAGCATTCGCATAGTGGCCCGAACGTCCTGTCGAATGTGAGGAACGACAGGAGTCGCATTAGGTGTAAACTGGCGCTCTAGAGATGCAGCAAATAGGTCTGCTTGCCCTTGGTCGTCATGTATGACCCCATGCGGACCTTGCAGTATTTGAGTTTGACGAGAAGTCTCTCGGCGCTGGAAAAGGCGGGAATACTGCCAGATTTTAGTGTCATTAAGCGTGACCCCACGAAAAAGTGTCTCCAAGTACTGCTCGGTTTGTCTTCTAGTGATTGTTTTGATTTTGCGGCTTAAGGTGTTCCATAGTGTTTTGTAGAGTGGATGTCTAGTGCGCTGCCAAGTACTTCGAGCCCAGCGTTTGAGATGGATATAAAGACGAAGTAATGTAGAGTCACAGTGTGGATCGGGCTGCGAGTCAGGAATTATTGATGTGCTGAGGGATTCAGCCGTACGGAGAGCAAGTGTGAGATGGGCGACCGCCTGATCAATTTCCGCAGGAGAATTTGGACGAGCGGCTATGTCGAGCAAAGAGTTTAATTCCTGCTTATAGACATCCCAGTTCGTAGTTCGGGAGATATGAGCGGGTGCAGGACGGGAGATATGACGATGCGAAATTTTGAAAAGGACCGGATCATGATCTGAGTCCAGTGCTGAGATCACGTAAGGACGTGTAGCTAAGATGGTATCTTTGCTTAGAACTATGTCCAACACATCCGGTTCTCCGCCTGCTTTAGGATGGTGAGTTGGATCAGGTGGCCCATAGGCAATGAATGGAGATGTGTGCAGATACCGGTGTAACATTCGTCCGTTTTCGTTGGAACGTCTGGAGTGCCATTCCCCATGTTTTGCATTGAAGTCCCCTGCCAAGATGATCTTGGGGCCCAAGGTCAAGATGGCGTCGAAATCATTGGGATCTAAGTCATGTGCTGGAGAACGGTAGCCCGTGACCAATATGAGAGGGATCCCGGGGAGGAAGACTTCTATAGCAAGAGCTTCTAGTGTGTGTAACGGGGGTAAAAGGAGTTGTCTAGCCTTGAAACTTCGTTTCAGGGCAATCAGTAATCCTCCTTTCCGTCCTTGAACTCGATCGAGGCGAAATAATTGGTAGTTGGGCAGTCTCCAGTGTGTAACCTGGGCAGTGAAGTGAGTTTCCTGTATAAGTATGATATCGACCTGATGTTCAGCTAGAAAACGAATTAGGAGACGCTTCTGGTCAGTAAGACCATCTGCATTCCAGGTTACAACAGTTATAGTGTGATGAATGAGTGGTTGGTTAGAAGCAGCCATCAGCAATCATGTCAGCAAATGTCTCTATGACGACAGCAGCCTTGGACGCAAGATCCGTGGCTTCCCGAAGTCTAGTAAATCCTTTCTTGATATGAGAGATAATGCGGCCAAAGTTGAAGGTTTTGATGTAAGTGAGGAGTGAATGGAGATTAAAGTCATTAACGGATGGTGTAGATGCACTATCTGGTGTGCTGGACGTAGAGGGAGCATCCTGATTTGGTGGTGGAGGTTGGTCGATGCGAGGTGCCTTATTGTCCAGTGAAGTTGATACAGTAGGACCGGAGCTGCGGCCAGAAGGAGTTGATTTCTTGAGAGCATCTGAGTAGGAGCGAAAGACGGGATAACCGCGATAATTGGCTGGATGGTCCCCTCCGCAGTTTGCACAGGTTGCTGGCGTAGATGCATCTGGTTTGGCACAGGCTTTCGTAAAATGACTTTGCCCACACTTGACACACTTAGGTTGAGCTTTGCAAGTGTCTTGTGAATGACCAAGACGCTGGCAGCGGTAACACTGCAGAACACTCGGCGGCCGATAAGGCTCAAATGAAACTTTATAATGAAGCAATCCTGATATGTTGTAGATCTCCTGTATATTTGGAGTTTTCTCGAGGGAGATGAGAAAAAGTGGCATGAGGACTCTATCTCCACCAGTGGGACCCCGACGAGACATTTGATGAATCGTGAGCGGCTTAAAACCTAAAGTGAATAGTGCAGACTGAAGATCAGCGACGTCGGTATCGATGGGTAATTTGCGAACGACAACCTTTGCGGGTCGGTCACTTTTGTCGATGCCAGTAGCGTATTCAGTTTTCGTCTGTTCGCAATAGTTTTTTATAGTGGTGAAATCGTCCCTAGAAGATACCTGGATCACAATACGTTCTTTGTTATGCCGAACCTGAGGTGATTCTCGGAGGGTCTTGCAAAGACTTTTGGTAAAGTTGTAAGTATTTTGGATGCCGTAAATGTAAATAGGTGGTGGTTTAACCTCTTTCGTGGGTTTGGGTCTTGGCTCGATCACAGGAGACCCGTCAGCTGTGACAGTAGAGAGAGGCTCAAATCTGTTGCTCATTGGTAAAGGAGGGAAGTCTGATGATTGTCGTTGGCTCAGTATGGACTCCAAGGACGAACGACGTCGCTTGGGTGTAGTAACCAGGGTAAAATCCATAGCATTGTCGTCCTCCGGTGGAGCAACGGATGGAACGTCAGGCGCTGACAGGTTGGTTGAAGATGGTCGTGGCTCGGTAGTAGCGCCGGAGGTGGTGGGCCGCCCCAGTGGGACAAGAAAGTCCTCAGGCCGGTATTGAGATCTGCTGACTTTCTTCGTGGGTATCTTAGTCTTCTTTTTCGAGATGACTGGGTTGGACGTAGCCATCATAGGAGCAGAGATGATGAGTGAAAATAATATGTCACAAATGTAAGCTACCCTCCGAAGAGGAGAGTAACTTAATAAATCGTTTAGCCAAGAGGAATAGCTAGGTCGTCAACAGAAATAATCAATTTGATGTGTTAACCTCCGTGGAGGTATTAAATATAATTCGACGGTTGTTTCCTCAGCCTCAAAGAGGCAAGTAATCCAACCGTATATACGAAGATCGCGAATAAAATCTACAAATGGGGATGGACACACTAAATGACTTGATTATTTTTCTCCGCCAGCTACGGATACCCTATTTTTTTACCTGGTTAGAGATTCCAGGTGGCCAGTTCGGGGCAATTTTTTTTTATTTTTTTTATTTTTTTTAATTTTTTTTACCGGCCCACCAACGGTGAGCAACTACCCGAAGAGGGTTACGCCCTCTGTAGGGGAAGAGTTGTGAGCTAAACAAGAATGGTTTGGAATCAATTGTTGTGGGGAGCGTAGGGGTTTATACACATTTTATTAATCATCGGCTTTATTAATTATATTACATCATTTGGTCATTATGATCTTGTGATCATAATCATGAGGAAGGGTAGAAGCTAGGGGATGAGAATGAAGTGCACTTTCACATCACATCACAGGGGTAAATGTTAGATAGACAGATGCAGGTTAGCTTCTCGCCTAGGGGCGACACTAGGCATTGATGAGAGACAGTGGGAGCCCTGTTAGATACAGTAGGTGTCACTGTGCATGTGATGGCCAAATGTAAGGAAGAATTTCATCGGAGGAATATGGCTGGTAGTAAGCAAAATCTGGGTGGTCTGGAGGAAGAGTAAAGCGATAAAGTGTGAACAGTAAAGCAAGAGGAGTAGGAATAGCCGGTGTAAGCAGTGGAGGGGGACTGCGAGCATGTGCTTCAAAAGTATCATGGAGAAGGGGTTGATTGAGTGCAAGGCGGCGGCAGATGTATTTCGTGCGAAGGTCTTCAAGATGGTATAGGATGTGGGGAAAACTGAGTCGCCCATAGAGTTCTCGGGTGGGACTGGGAAGCTTAACTCGATAGGCAATTCGAAAGGCATGGCGTTCAAGAACTTTGAGTTTTTCGTAATACTGAGAGGAAGCAGACAGCCAGGCAGTGAAACCAAATGTGAGGATTGGACGGAGGAAAACTTTGTACGTTTTCAGAAGCGTGTCGGCGTTAAGTCCCCAAGTAGTGCCTGTCAGACTCTTCAGTAGGTTGAGGCGGATATATGCTTTAGTAGTAATGTCTTTTAAGTGAGGTTTCCAAGTGAGGTGATGATCAAATGTAATCCCAAGATATTTGACTGTTTTTGTAGGTACTAAGGGTGTGCTGCCAACTGAAAGGTTTGATAAGAGTAGGGTTGCGCTGGATACGGGAGCGAGCGTGAGGTGGAAGGAAGACTATTGTTTGAGTCTTAGACGCATTAATTTTCAAGCGCCAGTGGTGACACCACGTGACGAATGTATCGATGGCTTGTTGCAGATAGACATTGATCTGATGAACAGTTTTATACGTGGCTAGTAGGGCAGTATCGTCGGCGTACTGGAACAAATGGACATTCGTTGGAAGAGGGGGAAAATCAGCGACAAACAGAATATAAAGAAGAGGAGAGAGTGCAGAGCCCTGAGGGACACCAGAGTGGATGAATATAGGAAAAGACAAGGTTGAGTTAATGCAAACGTAGGCCAGACGACAGGTGAGAAAGTTGAAGATGAAGCGGATGTAAGATATGGGGAGTTTAAGCTTATTGAGTTTATAGATCAGTGCAGGATGCCATACCTTATCGAAAGCCTTTTCGAGATCAAAGAGAACTAAACAGGAAGGGCGTGAAGTATTATAGTGATTGGTAATGTAATTACTGAGCCTGAGAAGTTGATCGTTGATACTAAAGTACGGACGAAAGCCAGCTTGCTGAAAGGGGAGTAGGTTTCTAGACGACAGAAAGATATGTAAGCGTTTAACTATGATGCGTTCGAGTATTTTACTAAAGGTAGATGTGAGTTGGATTGGACGGTATGACTTAGTGTCGGCGGGAGGTTTCTGTGGTTTCAAAAACATGAGCGTCTTGGAGGTTTTCCATTGAGCGGGAAAGTAGCCAGTACGTAGGATGAAGGTATAGATGGACGATAAAAGGTATAGAAGGGAGAACGGACTCTCTTTGATCTGGCGATATGTAATGCTGTCCAGTCCAGGAGCAGTGTTGCGTTTGTTTGCGAGAATTGAGGTGATGTCTGGAACTGTGATTGGTGCCGTTAATGGAATGTCAGGAAGTGTGTGATCTATATGAGGTTGAAGAGTTGGTGAGCTTAGGTTCAGACGATCAGCTGGGTGTGGGCGATGCGGGTTTGTAGACGGGAGAGGAGTAAAGATACTCTGCAAATAATTAGCAAAGGCATTGGCTTTGTCTAGGTCAGTATGTAGAGGTTGATTTTGGTCTATGAGAGGATAGGTGGTACGAGTATTCTGCCCAGTAAGAGTCTTAAAGCGCTTCCAATACTGACTGGGGTGTGCTGTAGTGCCTAATTGATTACAAGTTTTGATCCAAGAGCGTAATTTGTATGCCTTAAGGTAATTGCGGACTGTGCGAAGAAGTTGACGATGATGGTGAAGGGACTCGATATTGCCAGTATGTAAGTAATCTCTGTATAACTGACGGGAGCGCTTAATGAGAGGAAGATAATGTGGAGGTAGGGGAGGGCGAGAGAAAGAACACTGAGATGAAGGGATATATTGGGTTGTGGCAGAGGTGATAGCGTTTGTGATAGTATCCACACAAGAATAGAGTTCAGATTCTGAAGTAGGAGGCAAAACAGTATTTACGGTTTCCTGTAGATAGAGTCTGTATTTTGCCCAGTCGGCTCGATCAAAACGTAGTCTAGTACGAGTAGAGGTATTGGATCGATCAATGATAGCTGGTCTGGGATGAAGTTGTAGCTTGATAGGAGCGTGGTCGCTGCCTATTAGATCTAGAACATCGACCGTAAACTGAGATGCGAGATTAGAGGAGAGTATGGTTGGTTAGAAGCAGCCATCAGCAATCATGTCAGCAAATGTCTCTATGACGACAGCAGCCTTGGACGCAAGATCCGTGGCTTCCCGAAGTCTAGTAAATCCTTTCTTGATATGAGAGATAATGCGGCCAAAGTTGAAGGTTTTGATGTAAGTGAGGAGTGAATTGAGATTAAAGTCATTATCGGATGGTGTAGACGCAATATCTGGTGTGCTAGACGTAGAGGGAGCATCCTGATTTGGTTGTGGAGGTCGGTCGCTGCGAGGTGCCTTATTGTCCAGTGAAGTTGGTACAGTAGGACCGGAGCTGCGGCCAGAAGGAGTTGATTTCTTGAGAGCATCTGAGTAGGAGCGAAAGACGGGACAACCGCGATAATTGGCTGGATGGTCCCCTCCGCAATTTGCACAGGTTGCTGGCGTAGATGCATCTGGTTTGGCACAGGCTTTCGTAAAATGACTTTGCCCACACTTGACACACTTAGGTTGAGCTTTGCAAGTGTCTTGTGAATGACCAAGACGTTGGCAGCGGTAACACTGCAGAACACTCGGCGGCCGATAAGGCTCAAATGAAACTTTATAATGAAGCAATCCTGATATGCTGTAGATTTCCTGTATATTTGGAGTTTTCTCGAGGGAGATGAGAAAAAGTGGCATGAGGACTCTATCTCCACCAGTGGGGCCCCGATGAGACATTTGATGAATCGTGAGCGGCTTAAAACCTAAAGTGAATAGTGCAGACTGAAGATCAGCGACGTCGGTATCGATGGGTAATTTGCGAACGACAACCTTTACGGGCCGGTCACTTTTGGCGATGCCAGTAGCGTATTCAGTTTTCGTCTGTTCGCAGTAGTTTTTTATAGTTGTGAAATCGTCCCTAGAAGATACCTGAATCACGATGCGTTCTTTGTTATGCCGAACCTGAGGCGATTCTCTGAGGGTCTTGCAAAGGCTTTTGGTGAAGTTGTAAGTGTTTTTGATGCCGTAAATGTAAATAGGAGGTGGTTTAATCTCTTTGGTGCTTTTGGGCCGTGGCTCTATCACAGGAGACTCGTCAGCTGTGAGAGTAGAGAGAGGCTCAAATCGGTTGCTCATCGGTAAAACAGGGAAGTCTGATGAATATTGTTGGCTCAGTGTGGACTCCAAGGACGAGCGACGTCGCTTGGGTGTAGTAACCAGGGTAAAGTCCATGGCATTGTCGTCCTGCGGTGGAGCAAGGGATGGAATGTCAGTCGTTGACCGGTTAGTCGAGGATGATCGTGACTTGGCAGTAGCGCCGGGGGTGGTGGGCCGCCCCAGCGGGACAAGGAAGTCCTCAGGCCGGTATTGAGATCGGCTGACTATCTTCGTTGGGATTTTGGTCTTCTTTTTCGAGATGACTGGCTTGGCCGTAGCCATCATAGGAGCTCGGATGATGAATGAAGCTGAGATGTCAAAAGTATAAGCTACCCTCCGAAGAGGAGAGTAACTTAATAAATCGTTTAGCCAAGAGGAATAGCTAGGTCGTCAACAGAAATAATCAATTTGATGTGTTAACCTCCGTGGAGGTATTAAATATAATTCGACGGGTGTTTCCTCAGCCTCAAAGAGCAAGTACTCCAACCGTATAAACGAAGATCGCGACTAAAATAAACCAATGGGGGTGTAACGCCTAAGTGACTAGATTATTTTTCTCCGCCAGCAACGGATACCCTATTTTTTTACCTGGTTAGAGATTCCAGGTGGCCAGTTCAATCTGGCAAATTGATTTTTTTTTTGCTAGCCGAGGCTAGCGCCCCCCCAAAGGGTTACGCCCTTTATTCGGGATGAGGGAGTGAAGGAAGCTGGGGATGTTATAGTACTTATAGTTGGTTAATGGAGGTTCTTATTTATTTATTTATTTATTTATTCCAATAAATCCAAAACAATAATGGTCATTATGGCCTTTTGGCCATAATCATTAGGAGCGGAGAGTGAGTCAGGAGTTGAGGACAACTATGATAATACAAAGTAACATATACAATACAAATTAATATATACAAAACAAATAAATACAGAGAATACAAATTAATATATACAATACAAATTAATATAGGTATAAGCGATACTATAGAAAATGATGGTCAGGTGATGAAATGAGAGTGAGGTGCGATTGACGATACAACACTAGGGAAATGTTAGTCGGACGAATGCAGGTTATCTTCTTATCCAGGGGCTGCTCTGGAGACATGGGGAGCCCTGTTAGTACGGAAGGATTACTGTGCGACATATGATGGAAGTATGTAAGGTGAGTTCAAGTCTGTGATGTGATCTTCGACGATTGGTAGGAATGGACTGTTGGGCGGGAGAGTATAATGATAGATTGTGAATAATAGAGATAATGGTGTATGGCGTAAGGGTGCAGAGGACTTGCGAAATGTAGCATCATGGTGCATGGTGTCGAATAGCATAGGATGGTGGTTCTGGAATCGCTTCGTTATATAGCGAAGTCGCAAATCTTCCAGGTGATACAGAAGGTTGGCGAAGGGGGTCCGAGCATACAGATCTCTGGTAGGACTAGGAAGCCTAATACGGTAAGCAAGACGTAGGGCATGGCGTTCTAAAATGAGCAAGCGTTTGTAAAAGGAAATCGGGGCATCGACCCAAGCTGTATACCCATACGTCAAGACAGGCCGCATGAATACTTTATAGGTGTTTAAGACCGTATTTGCTTGGAGACCCCAAGTGGTACCTATAAGGCGGCGGAGGAGGTTCAGGCGGTTTGTGGCTTTGGCTCGAATGCGTTTAAGATGAGCATTCCATTTCAGCTGAGAATCGAAAGTTATGCCGAGATAGGTGACTGTTTTGCTTGAGGAGATAGGTGAATTATCGACCTGTAGACGGAGTCTGGTGGGATTACGATGGATGCGGCTACGTGAACCAGGAGGAAGAAACACGATTGCCTGAGTCTTATCCGCATTGATTTTGAGACGCCAATGTTGACACCAGGTGTAGAAAGAATTTATGGCTTCTTGGAGAATAGAATTTATCTGATGAATAGTGTTGCCAATGGCTAAGAAGGCCGTGTCATCAGCATATTGGAATAGACTGACATTGCGAGGAAGGCGAGGGAAGTCCGCTACGTACAGTAAATACAGTAAAGGGGAACGGGCGGAACCTTGTGGAACGCCTGAACGAATGAAGACAGGATGTGAGAGATTGTTGTTAATGGAGATGTATGTCAGGCGGCAGGAAAGGAAGTGAAAGATGAAGCGAATATAACAATATGGAAGGTGGAATGAGTACAGTTTATACAAGAGTCCGCTATGCCAAACTTTGTCGAATGCTTTTTCTAAATCAAAGAGCACAAGACAAGAAGGTTTCAGGAGGTTGTATTGATTGGTGATATGTGTTGTGAGGCGAAGAAGTTGATCATTGATACTGAAAGATGGTCTAAAACCTGCTTGATGAATAGGGATGGAGTCGTGAGTAGTGAGATGAATATGAAGACGGGAGACTAAGATTCGTTCAAGGATTTTACAGAAGACTAAAGTAAGTTGTATAGGGCGGTATGATGAGACAGAGGTTGCTGGCTTACCGGGTTTCAGAAACATTAAGGTTGTAGAAGTTTTCCAGTCAGCAGGAATAAATCCTGTACGGAGAACAAAGGTGAAAATCAGGGAGAGTAAGTAAAGCAGAACATAAGGACCCTCTTTGATATGGCGATAGGTGATAGTATCAAGTCCAGGAGCGGTATTGCGTTTATGAGCAATGACATTTTGAATTTCAGCGACTGTGATTGGTACCGTGAGCGGTGAATTGGATGGAAGAGCGTGATCGGGATTTGGTTGTAAGGCAGACGCATGGAGATCAAGATGGTCGGCAGGATGGTTACGATTTGGGGTGGTGGGTGAGAGTGGAGTGAAGATATCCTGAAGGTAATGAGCAAAAGCATTTGCTTTCTCAGTATCAGTATGGAGAGGAGTGTCATTCACAATTAACGGATATGGAGTGCTGGAAGATTTACCAGTGAGTTGATTAAATCGCTTCCAGAATTTTGTGGGATGCGTATTTTCTGATAAGGTATTACATGTTTTGATCCAGGTCCGTTTCTTGTATGCTACAATGTAATTATGCACAGTCCGTTGGTATTGACGAGATAAGCGAAGCGATTCCAGATTGCCGGTACGTTTGTAGTCCCTATACAGTTGTCGCGAGCGACGAATCAAAGGCAAGTATTGAGGCGGTAAGGTAGGTTTGTACGGATGAAGAGGGGTGTGCGGTATATATTTAGAGGATGCTTCTTGGATGTTGTGAGTGATCGTATGAAGAGTGTTGTATAAATCTTGTTCGGTGGTGGGAGTGGTAATGTTTTCTAAGTGGGTGGTGAGATAATTACGGTAGTTCGGCCAATCTGCTCTATCGTAACGAGGAATGAGCCTGGGAGGTATGGCAGGAGGAACTGGATGATGCTGGCCGTGGGGAGTGATGATAAGCTTTATAGGCACGTGGTCGCTGCCCATGGGATCCAGCACATCCACTTGTATCTGAGAAAGTAAGTTGGATGATGTAATGACGACATCAGGTGTAGTATTACTGTTGGGTCTGGTAGGTTTTGGGAGGTTATGGATAAAGCCAGTGGTATGAGTTTGGATGTATGTGCGAAAGGCCGATTTTTGTCTATCGGAGCGACTGTGGAAGTTAATGTCTGCCATGATAATATAACTGCGAAATGAGTTTGAAATAAACTGAAAAGGAATAGGATGTCCAGGTCGGATGTATATGGTAGCTACTGTTACGTAACATTGTTGGAAATATAAGGTGCTGATTATGTGTTCGGGCAAGGATTGTATCCCAGAGCTATGGAGTCTATGAGGAATTGTAGGAGGGAATCCGATAGCTACGCCACCGTTAGCGCGACGTGAGGGCGTAAGGCAGTCGTGACGGAGTAGATGGTAGGATGGTATTTTGGAAAGCAAGGCAGAAGTGAGATATGTTTCATTCAGTAAGAAGCAATTAATATGTTCTTCCAAAAGTAGTTGTTCAAACAAAGGTTTATGTTTAGCTAAAGAGCGAATATTTAAAAACAAAAAATTAATGGCCATAATCAGCGTGATCAGTAGTTGTAACAATGCGTTAAACGGCAGTTTCATAAGGAATTGAGTGAAAGTGAACATAGTTGCCAGAGTAAGTACCAGTGAAATTAATGTGAAAGATGCTTTTGGCAGCGAGATGAATTTGCTGAAGGATATGTTGTCTGAGGAACGGATGGATGTTTTGTAGAGAGACTGTAAGAAATGTAAGGAATTGATTGATAGTGACAGGTTCAGAAGCTGAAGCTGGTGTAGGGGTAATGTCTGGTGATTCATGTGTACGAATAGGTACAGTAAGTTCAGGTTTCAGAGGTTCTGCTCCCGGTTTCGCCTTACACTTATAGCTGTAGGTGGGATGTGGAGCGTTACAAGTCGAGCATTTAGGAGGGTTTTGGAGATTCGTACAGGCCTTCGTTGCGTGAGGTCCTGAACAGAAGCCACACTTAAATTGATTGTTACACTCAGACGTAGAATGTGAATTATAAGACTGACAGCGCTCGCATCGAACAGGCAGGGGAGGCGAGGAGCGAGAGGGTTCAACTCGGTGACGTTTTAAATAAATATAAGCACCGTCGCTAAGAAGATTGTCTATGGTGTCTTGGGAATTCGTAAGAACCCGCACCATATAAGTAGAACCATTAGCGTTCTTAATACGGATGCACTTTAGTACGGAATGCCCCTCTAGCTGTAGTTCTTTGGTGATTTCCTCATCGCTGAATTGAGGGTCCACACCGCGTATGACTACAGAAAGTGCCGGTGGTTTACGAGGAGGCGGAGGTTGCTTGACTTGTTTGGAAGTTAGCTTCTTAAGATCTGCTGATGGTCCGAAAATTTCATAAGAATAAGTGTTACGTATGGTAGAGGCTAGATTTGGATCTGACGAGCGTATAATGATACCATTCTTGGTATGAATGAGTTGTTTGATGTTAGTTCGAGGAACGTATTTCAAAATTCGTATATACAGCTGACGAAGATCCTGATATGTAGCAGCATAGTTCGTGAGAAGGTAGTCATAAATTGAAGGTTTAGTAGATGTCTTGAGCGGCGGGAAGTCTGCGTCCATGCGTTCATTAGAAGAACATGATGATTCACTCAATGTGTGAGGACGTTTTGAAGCTTGCTTGATTTGGTCAGTATTTATAGGAGCGGATGCATTGGATGGCAAATTTGAAGTTCCTGTAGAATTTGAAGTGACTTCATGCCGATCCTTCCGCTTATCCCCTTTTACTGATGGGATAGAGGGGCCCTGAACAACTTGGTGTGGTAGTCCGGAATGCCCTGGACCTGGTCCAGGATCCATTATGCAAGCTTAAAAAGCCGCCTGATGTAGTAGGTAAGGTAAGGTTGTATGAAGACCACCCGTTCGGATATGGTTTAGGTGGGCCTGAAGACGCTTGGCAACTGCGTAGGTATCAGCTGAGGTGGGCTTGATGAGTCTCTCAGCGGTTACATACAGTATGAAGCTTCTTCGACCAGGAAGTTGGACAGGATTCTCGAAAGACAACTGTTCTGACGTTTGGTACGTCACAGTTGATACGGTCGATATTGCTATCGACCCAGAAGAAGATGTTTGCAAATTGATTTATTTTATTATTTTTATTTACAATGCAAGAACCCGTAGAAGGGAATACCTTCTCTTGGGAGTGGAGTTATGCGTAAGGGGAACAAAGGATAAGTTGGATGGACAAAGAGGTTTAATTTCATTTATTTATTTATGGTTTTTATTCATTCATAATTGGGATTTTTATTCATCCATTGATCAGGAATCGTTATTTATTGTACGTACAATGCAAATTGATTTTTTTTTTTCACAAGGCTTTCTTTCCCATCCAGGGATGGGCGGGCCGCAGACGGTGATGCCGTCTCTATGGCCAGTGATTGAGCAAATTGAAATACTCTTTGCATTAATATTAGGAATATTTTATAAGTAAAAGTGACAATTTAAGTTGGTTGTACTTTTCTGTCATAAGCAAAGCATTCTGAGATATGTATTTTTAAATAAAATTATACAACGGAAGACAGAAAGTATTATACTTCCTGTAATCCTTTATGAAAGGAATGTTATGAAGTGAACTTTCAGGCAGCATTTACAAGAGTAACTATGCTGCCATCTAGTGTGCTTATTTGTACTAGAAACATGGCTCATTATGTTATGGTCATATACATGCCAGAAAATGGATAAACTTCCTTAAATAAACTTTCCTTCACATTTCTCTATGAGTTCATTTAGAGTCAATGTTTTTAATAACTGTCTTGCTATTCCTTTGGACATACTATTTTTTTTTTTTTTTGTTGGTAAGACTCTTCGTTCTTGAAATTGCAAATGGCGTCTTTGTTCGTGTTTCACGTTGATGAGCGCATGCGCGACACGGAACGATACGTGCAACCATGTATATTGTTCACGCAACTATGTGTATTATGCGTGCAACTATAAAAGCAATAACAATATGGTATGTTTTATGTACCACAAACGAATTTCCTCACATGATTCTGGTAACATAGGAAGTAATGTTAATATTGTTTATGTAACAAGAAATATGTTTCCAATGGCCATACAATGTTTAACTATATTTTTATGGTTCTCAAAACTCTACTCGTTTTTAGAGTGTTTAATATAGTAAAAACTGTACTGCTTAATCCAGAGAAAACTTCTATGCGTGCAGATGAATTCGTAAGCAAACATATGGATTTCATAAGTGGTCGTCTGAAACTAAGGCAGGCAACAGTCAAGAGCCAAATATTGAAAATGATACAGAACATGAAGAATTATTGAGTACTGATGAAAATGATGGTGTTGGGCACGCTAACATGGAAAAAGGAATAAATTGTCCTGCTTGTCAAAATGGAGATGAGCCAACTGGTGTGCATTCCTGTTATATTTGCAAAAGATATGTTCATGCTCTGGATGTTCTGCAACGGTTGGAGAAGAAGGCTACGGACAAAAAAGAATTTGCGTCACTTGTCTGGTAATGGACAATGTTGAGGAAATAATTGCAACAAGAGAAGATGAAGATTGGCGTGGTTTGACAACAACAGACACTCAATCCAAAGGCAGGTATTTGGGAAGTACTGTGATTCGAAATGAATTTTTATTAGCAGCCGATGGTATTTTTAAGATACCCGTAATCAAAAATGGTAACGATATGTCTCTCAAAGGGGTTTAAATACAGAAAACTGTATACACATTTACAAACACATGTGCATTTGATAGTATCCTACAACTGTTTATTGCTGCCTACTTTGATAATATTAATATTAGAGATGTTGTACACAGTCAAGCAAATCTAGCATTCTTCGAATTGGTTAAAAATACGGCACATCACGGCGCTAGAAATTCATCGTATAGGCTTCGCGCAAAGATATTGAAAGAAATATTTACAGACAGATTTTTAAAAAATAATTGTTTTCTTGTTGAATGCCAAGTATCCATTGGGTTTTTATGTAGAAAACTGTTTAACGTATATCCATCTTTTGAAGAGGTGTCTAAATGTGCAAATGGTTGTCCAGAGAGGACAAAGGCATTGCCCATAGTGCAAGTAGAGATATCATTATTCTTAAAGGGTAATTGTCCAGACATTGAGATGAATATAATAGTAGAAGGACAGCGGCCTTGTTGTCAAGAGGGATGTGACGGATTGGAAACCACCAAGGTTACCCATACAGGTATCGTTTCTTGTCTTTATATTTATGTATATTCCTGATTTATCTTCATATACGTTTGTAGTGAACATAGACTTTTTCTTTCTGATTCAGATAGACATTTTGGGAAGTCCTCTTCTATTTGGGCGCATACTACAAATCAAAGTCGTCTGTTTCTTTTTCAAAGATCCGGAAGAAAAGTTATCGCAAGTAATATTCAGTCCTCTGTTGAGAAAAGGATCCATCGTCTTGAGAACAATATATTCTCATAACTGTAAGTTCCGACGTCGTTCTTGGTCCTTTCCCAGGAGAGAATGCCATTTAGTACATATCGTGATTTTACACCTGCAAGCATCCAAATTTTAATCCAAATTTGTCAGACATGTATTATTTGAATTTGCATCTCATCTTAGTAGGGAATAACTGTTCATCCACACAAACACTTTCGTGGGTTTTATACTGCCAGATACAATTCTCAATGAATAAGTTCCACACAGATGATGAAGCAAATTTGTCGACTTTCAGCCTTGAATTGCTAGGGCACTTTTCATCAAATCGAAGATGCTTCATTATTTCAAGAAATGTCTTTCTTTCCATAATCTTTCTGTAAAACACTGGTCCATAGCTTAAGTTCTATAGTTTCTTTACGGGTATATCTGAAGCTACACGAAATATCAATATTGCTAGAAATGATGCGGGTTCAGCAATTGACAGCAGCCAAAGAGAATCTTGACGCTGTCTATGAGCTTCAATAACGGTGCGTTTCAGAATGTCTCGCTACTACTGCTGCCTTCATCGAAGTAATATTACTGTTGTTCATTCTCGCTACTACTGCTGCCTTCATCGAAGTAATATCACTGTTGTTCTTCCAAGCGAAATTCATTTTCACTCAAATCTCAGAAATCACGTGACATTTTATCAGGTACCTTCAAGAAAACCTTTATTTCTACAGAGGACAGTATTACCAGAGACATACGAGCATTATTGAAGAAGAACATCATCAAAGAAGTGCCATATACTTTACTTTTACAGCAATGGAAAGGAGAAATCAATCAAATATAAAATACCAAACTCATTGGAAAAATAATGTAAAGTATTTCAAAATGTATTATTTCCAACAAAGATACTACCATATAGCGTACAGCCTATAAAACTGTCCACGTCAACAACAAAATGTAGATTTTTAATTGAGGCAGTCAAATTGACGGTTTGGTCCTTCTAGGGTATACAACAAAAATATGCATTTATTTCAAATACACACACAATGAATACATGATATAACAAACCTCTCTTTAAAATAATAAAAGTCCTGAAGTTTGGCTGCGTAACTCAAATAAATATATGAGATATAGAAAATTGTTTTAAGTGATATCGTCAAAATGACGGCTTGTTCCTTATTAGGAAGCAACGATTGAAGTACACTAGGAACCACATAGTGTTGCCTTTTGCAAAACATGTAAATTGACTCATACGTATGGATGTTCTATCGTTAATTTTCAGTATGTTTAGTTGGAGTATCTTGGAAACTATGGAGCAGAAAAAAAAATTCATTTCCACCGATTAGTAATCGGACGAGGCCTCTGTAAGGGGGAACTAGGAAAATCGTAGTTTCATGAATTAACACTCTGAATTCGCAACACTGCTGATGGTCAACTGCATCAAAAATGTGTTAAGGATCTGTCTATATTACGCAATTCCTGAAAACAACGAAAAAGAAATTTTGAAATTATGATAAAACTTTTACTTACATGCACATGACAACACTGCTATTCATTTCTATGGTTCTACTTAAAGCAAGAAGTTTACAAGAACAATTCTCGAACTATAGAAGACCTGGAAACGAACATTCGCAGTGCCACTGAGAACATTAACACTTCTACTCTTCGTAAAGTTGCTGCCAACATGATGAAACGTGTGAACCAGTATTTGAATCAAAACAGGGGGAACTTCCAGCATCTGCTGTAGAGCTGATAACTCATTTCGTGCTAATAGCAGTAGTGGTGGGTGTATGTAAGTAAATGTTTTATCATGATAATTTCAGTTTCTTTTTCATTGTTTTCAGGAATTGCATAATGTAGATAGATCCTTAACACACCTTTAAATGCACTGAAACATCAGCAATGTTGCCAATTCAGATTGTTAATTTATGAAAACTACGATTTCCCTAGTTCTCCCTTAAAGAGGTCCCATCCGATTGGTTATCAGTGGAAATTAAACATTCTTTTTCCTGCTCCATAGTTTCCAGCTATTTCAACTAAACAAACTGAAATTAATTACAGAACATCCATACGTATGAGTTATGAGTCAATTTACGTGTTTTGCAAAAAAAAAAAAAAAAAAAAAATGGTTTACACCTTCGGTTACATCTGACAACACTGTGTGGTTCCTAGTGTACTTCAATCGTTGCTTACTAGTTTTAAAATATATGCATGGACAAGGCTCCATTTTGGTATAACAATTATTTGTGTATCACTTCAGGTTCAAAAGTTCTACTATCTTAAACTCCGGGCTGCGGTATGTTGGATACCCGATATATATATATATATATATATATATATATATATATATATATATATATATATATATATATATATATATATATATAGAGAGAGAGAGAGAGAGAGAGAGAGAGATAGTAGTAGTAAACCTCCCACTCCACTCTCTTTTTGCAAGCGCTTTGCTTAATGAGTTAAGCCCTTGAACAATTTCTCCAAAATCTTAATCTTTTTTTTTTCATCTCTCTCATTTTTGTCTTTTGTGATTCTAAAAAGTTTGAGATGAGGATTGTATTAGTTTTGTTTTTGTCAGCCTGGCACTAAACCTTAATCCAAGCCAAATTTTTACATTGTTTTATTACGAATTTAATTCTATTTTTCTTTTGATCATGAGACGCAAAATACACACAAGTACAAGATGTGTGACACAGAACACAACTAAGCTATATACAAACCAAATAGCTTTCTATCACCTGATGGCTTTTATAGATTACTACCTTAGTGCTGAATTTTGTTTAATTCTTAAGTATCTTAGCTTCGAACTCTTGTTTGCGCTGAACATAATGTTATATTGTTAGAAAGAACAAAATAAATATTTAAAAAATATTTAAATGTATTGTATGGCGCTATTTATATAAATGTGTATTGTAATCAGCCTATATTATCATTATTATTAAACTGAAATTGAATTATGTATTCATCAATAATTTATGAACATTAACAAATTTATTACGGCAGATGAGTGGATTGAAGCTCCATATATGAAGTCATTCTGCTGTGGAAAATACACTTTTCTATTACTATTAAAGTACATGTGGAGCCTCACTTTGGTACTTAAGCATGCGAAATTACACCCATACGACTGAACCCGTGGAAGATACATTAACAATAAAAGTCTCATTTCCTGATTGATATGTTTAGATCTCCCTATTTGTTTTACGTTCAGGGATCGATAAGCCCATATGGCTTCTTGATCTTCATGATAAGTTCGTTCTGGTAAAAAATAAAATTCAATCGCCCTAAGCTAAGCAAGAAAGGTTATCTAATGTTATTGTATACGACAGTTAGTGTATCAGTGAAACATTCTTCTCTCAGTTTGAAGCCAAAAAAGATTATTTTTTATACCGGGGTACTTCCCTTACGAGCAGCCCTGCTTATAATTAATCATTCACGAGCTTTCTTTGTTTACAGTTTTCTTCCAACAACCGAAACAATATTGTACAGAGAATATACGTATACAGCAGAAAATGAAATATTGTAACCGAAACTGCAATAAAATAATATACAAACTACATAATTATTTTCTTAAAATGTGTAAAAGGTCACTCTACATCTTTCACATTGCTGAAGTACACTAATGTGCCGCAGTACACTGGTTGAAAACACTATACTGAGAAAGGTATTCTGAGCATAACTATGTGCCATACAGATCAAAATTGTGTTTACGACCTCGAATAGTTTAGAATTGACTAAACAATGTAGTGGTATAATTGTCATATATCTTCCCAGACGCGCATTTAAGGGCGGGAACTAAAGAGGCCCGTGACCCTCTCTTCAGCAATATTTAATCCATTTCTGCCTATTGTCGACATGTGTTTTATTCAGTGACACTCCTTATGCCATTTAAGTCCAAGCTCATCCACTAGCATATGAGGGAAGAGTTGAATCATAAATTGTCCTAAATATGTGTTCTACTTAAGACTAGATTTTTGTAGTATTTACAATAAACCACGCACACACGCACATGTGTACTCCCACCCACCCACACCCACCCACACACACACACACACACACATATATATATATATATATATATATATATATATATATATATATATATATATATACTTCACATTAAATACGCCCTTGTAACTTTATTATTGAAACTTTTTAGTCCACCCAAGTTGCGTGTCTAAATAGAACATTTCAAATACATATTCAATGTTAAGTTCATGTTGCACAATTTACAATAAACTTTATAAGACAAAGGAAATAATACTTAGATCTACTTAAACGAAGTTATTGAGAGGTTATGCTCCCACATAATTAAGTTTGGGGTCTCTGCTACATATTAACATTGGTGGTTTCGGTCTCCCCAAGCCCCATGTAGTTAGCATTTATTTTCGTTATTCTATTTTAATCTTTTACTTATAGCAGTTACATAATCGAAGACGTACATACGTTTCATCTTTACATCACACACCGATTTCATTACACCTTGACAGCTATAGCTACAGCTATACCAAGTGCGGGCTATTTATTTACATCTTGGCGAACCGCTAAGGGTTTATCCATATAGATTTCCTTATGCGTACGTCCAGACTCACCAACAACGACGAACTGAAGGGCATGAGCGTACAGTTGCAACTAACAACTATAGCAATAATAATATAGTTAAACTGAATGATGTAGAAAACAGGGGGAGGGAATAAAAAGTGACCAAAAGTGAATAGTTTACATCGCTCACTTCGAAATACAGCTAGTAGATTAATATTACAAAAACATGTGAAATTTGTCATTATATTAAACACGTTTTTGGGGGAATGCAAGCATCCCCGGTGGGGATAATTCAGTTGATTTCTTTGGTTGGATCAAAATGTGATTGAGGGGGGAAAACTCCCATTCCCTCGGTAATTCACACTCTGTGTATCAGTGTTTATATGTATGCATGTTCCGGTATAGATCTGGAACTTTACGAGCAATTTTAAACAAAAATATTTAGGATCTTGTAAGAAATAATGTAGAGATAAGATATTCCTACCTCCCTAAAGAGTCACAGGGGGTGACATGTATAATATTCGTAAACGACAGATATTAGTGTCCAATCCATAGTTTTCGGTGTCGCGGATATGAATAGTCAGACTTACGATGCCATTTAAGTCCAAGTTCAGCTTTCATGGGCACGGAGGATTAGAGATGGTCGGAAAACAAAATGTCAAAATTGACCGAGATTGGTGACAAACTCAAAGTTTTCGATGTTGCTGAGATGAAAAGTGACACTTCTTATGCTATTTAAGTCCTAGCTCATCCACCAGCATATGAGGGAAGAGTTGAATCATAAATTGTCCAAAATTCCTAATTATTGTCGAAGTCATTTTTTTCGGGGCCGCTGAGATGAATAATGACACTCATAGTGCCAATTGAAATCCAAGTTGAACCTCATCGGTATGAGAGACAGAATGAGTAAGGTAATCAGCTCGTATTTTTTTTTGCATTCCAGGTTGCCTACCATTCAAATTTTTGAATTATTTTGTGTAAATATTATTTTTCCTGTCCATGTCGGTGGCAACACCGAAAGCTTTGCTTTTCGATAAGGGTTGTAACACTAAAGACGCTGCTAGGTTTTTATTTAATTCCTTTATTTTCAAATATTTTGCATAAATCTGATTCTTCTGAAATGGCTGAAGCAAATTCAACAAAACTTAGTTTACATATGATTTACAATCGGGTGGAGGGAATACTGTAGAAAACACACCCTTAAAACCACTCGGAAGTGATATGTAAAAATAATCAAAAACTCTAAGTTTATAGTTTTTGGGGTCAATGAGATGAACTGTGATGGGCCCAATGCGTTTAAGCCCAAGTTCAGGTATCATCGTGATGCGGATAGAGAAGAGATTAAAATAAAATGTAAATAATGCTCGAGAGGAACGTACGCAGGGGTGGGTTTTGGGGGTCCCGAGCTCCCAAAATCCCCAAATTTTCTGTATATATAGCGTAATTTGAGGGACAATTTTACGAATTTTAATATAAATTTAATCTTAAACTCTACTTGGACCCCCCTTCCCAGAAGATTTGGACCCCAAACGAAATGAAATCCTGCGTACGTGCCTAATGCTCGAGATTAGTGTCGAATCCATTGTTTTCGGGATTGCAAGGAATCGTTGATAGGTATGATTGGTAACAGTTTCGATGACATTACAGCGTTCAGCGAGTTTACACTTTTCTTGAAGGTTATAGGTGTTCATGAATTTTGCATAAAACTATGCTCTTTATGTGAAGAACTTGCATTTCAGGTACTGTATGATGTCTTCTACAAACATATTATTTTTAAAAGTGCTAATGTGTAACAATAATTTCTAACGTTGTACATTTTTTTTACAGGACAATTTATTATTGTTGAAATATACTCACTTTCCGGTGGTGATCAAGGATATGGTATTCTATTGAAAGATGTGCCAAAAACCATCAAGTTTTCCTTCATGGCAGAAGAGTATTCGCTCTCTGGAATTATTAATTTTAAAGCTTCTACGAAAGAAAACATTAGAAGTATTGAACAAATTATTGGTCATTACATCGCCATTAGTTATCGACGTGGCAATTGGATCCAATACGATGACTGCAAAGACACGCCAACATTATTCGATGAAAAGTATATAACTTGCCCACATATAATCTTATATACACAATCAAGTCGTTCGAGAATGTAGATTTATTTCTCTAGATCAGGAAAGAGGCGTCTTAGCGGATTACTACTTTGCCCAGTGAAACTGCAGGTGATGATGATGTATGTGAAGTGAAGGCTGAACCAGAATTGCGGCATGAAACACTGAACAACCCTCAGCAGACGAGCCCGCGGACCAGGGACAGCAACCTGACTCTTCCGATCAGTCTGAAAATGATAGTGAAAGTGTTTTCAATGAAGAAAGTATTTGTTAAGAAAGTGAACATTTTATTTCCTGTTATGCTATAAATAAAGTCATGTCATTGTCAGTTTCCTTTGATAGTCTGGCATAGATTGTTGTGTTCGGGAGGTGCTGCACACACCTCCTCCTCCTACTTATATCCCGTGAATATTGCAGCGCGGTCGTGCTAGATATTTGCGTGTTATAGAAGCTTTGGAAAGTAAACATTTTATTTCCTGTTATGCTATAAATAAAGTCATGTCATTGTCAGTTTCCTTTGATAGTCTGGCATAGATTGTTGTGTTCGGGAGGTGCTGCACACACATCCTCCTCCTACTTATATCCCGTAAATATTGCAGCGCAGTCGTGCTAGATATTTGCGTGTTATAGAAGCTTTGGAAAGTAAACATTTTATTTCCTGTTATGCTACAAATAAAATCATGTCATTGTCAGTTTCCTTTGATAGTCTGGCATAGATTGTTGTGTTCGGGAGGTGCTGCACACACCTCCACCTCCTACTTATATATCGTGAATATTGCAGCGCAGTCGTGCTAGATATTTGCGTGTTATAGAAGCTTTGGAGGACTTAGGATTAATGCAACAAATGACAGAGGTGAAAAATAGTTTTGGTATTTTTTTTTTCTATTCCCATAGGTGATACAGTGCGAGTTACGTACAATAGCAGTGTATGAATGTATTTTCATAAAATGGCTTTATTTCGAAAACGTGTTGAGGTAAGTATCACATCTAATTACGGAGATTCTTCCCAAAATATGTAAAGATCATAATGCCGTTTACAGAAATTTGATATTTTAATTGTTCGGAAGATATGGTAAATAATGTTAAAATTGGAAATACTGCTAAAAATCACGAAATCATGAGAACTTCTAGTAATTGCAACTATTGGTCAAATCAAAGAAACTTAAGCCGCGGTGGCTCAGTGGTAGAGCGTTCACCTCTGGTGCTTAGGGTCCCGGGTTCGATCCCAGCCCCCGCCAAGTGAACTTTGTGGTGGACAAATAGTGTGCGTGGGTTTCCTCGGCGTTCTCCTGTTTCCTCCCACTTTCTACATTCCACCATTTCATTCATTATTAATCATCACCGTCTCCTTAAGCCTAACCGGCATAACCATGGGACGTAAAACTCAAAGATTTCATTTCATTTTTTCAAAGAAACTTGAAAGAAAAGTTCATTTTAAGAATTTCAAGCAACTATATAATTTTGAGTAGTATTGGCAAATTTAACAACAATCATCATATCTCCTGAATGGTTTAAAATATCAAATTATTGTTAACTAGATTATGATCTTTACATAGTATTTTAAAAAGAATCTACATAATTAGATTTGATACGAGGGTCGTTCAATAAGTCCTTAGAAAAAAGTAGAAAAAAAAACACTTTTTTGGAAGATTTTTTTTATTTTTCAACATAATCTTTCAGCTCTATTCATTTTTCTAAGCATTTTTGCAAATTTTTTTAGCTGTCCAAAAAGTAGGATTTCGGAAGCACCTCAAAATAGGCATTATTTGGGCGATGACGTCAAAAATCCACTGTTTTCAATGTTCTTTTGTCTTTGGAATGTAGTGATGTATAAATGTTTCATCAGCAGTAATGTATCGATGCAGAAAATCCTCAGGATTGCGACGGAAAAGCACCAAAACAGGCTCAGAGTCGACCACATGATTCCGTTCGTATTTTCCACTGTGAGCAAACGCGGCACCCATCTTGCCGAGATTTTTTCACACCCAATTTTTCATACAAAATTGAAATGACTGTGCCTTGCGATATGGCTGTGGCCTCAACTATTTTGCGCACTTTGATTCGTCGATCACTAAAACCATACCGTTCATTTTGTCAATCATTTCGGGGGTAGACACTTCCACAAGGACTAGTTCGGGAGAGTAATGCTCCCGGAAGTAGAAACGAGAAACACAGTTCTGATTGGTTGGCGTTATCCACTTCTTGCCACGTTGCTTGAAAATAGCAGAAATCAAACGCTTGCATCTGTCGGCCTTCGTGGCCGGGTGGGCTGGCGCTATATGCTAGTAAGAAAAGTCTCTTTCGGCGTGAGTTCAAACCCGGCCCGACGAAGTTTTTTTTATTTTTTTACATTTTTATAACTTATTAAATTAAAATAGTATGAAAATAATACTTAAAAAGTGATTTATTTACTTTTGTGCAGATAAGTAGTTGTAGTACTTATGTCCTTGTACTCCATGATATAGGGCTCGTTTTGTTCCCCTTGTACTTCATGATATAAATTTTGTGACCAACTTAAAACAACTGGCTAGGATAGCGCGTAAAACTGCTGGCTAGAGTAGCGCGCGGAAAACGTACTTCCGGGAGTATTAGGCCTACTCACCCGAGCAGGTCGTCTTCCACAGGGCGTCCGGAACGATGTCCAAGATTCGGAAGCTCCGTGGATGTACGACCACATTTAAACACATTTACCCAATTGTAAACAGTTGCAAACACAGGAGCATATGCGCCATGAACTTCATCCAACTCCGCTTTGATTTCTTTTGACGTTAACCCTTTTAAATACAAATGTTTAATCCACACTCACTTTTATCCATTTTTAGAAACAAATGAAAGTTGTTTACTTCAATCGACAACAATAATGAAACTTCTTAATGGAAACGGCTGAAACTTCTAACAGCTGATTAGTTAGGAGTGCTGCCAGAGTTGGCGTGGGTCAATGAAAACTTGACCCACGATCCACTGACCCACCACCCACCATGACCCACTCTGACCCACGACCTACCATGACCCACCACCCACCATCACCCATCATGACCCACCACCCACGGTGACCCACTCTGACCCACCACCCACCGTGACCCACCACCCACGGTGACCCACTCTGACCTACCGTGACCCACCACCCACCATGAATCACTCTCATCCACTTTGACCTACTCTGACTCACCAAAATCCATCGTCATCAACTCTGAACACGATCCACGGCCTCTTCTGAACTGACTAAACTGTTTACACTTGTAATAAAAAAAAAAACATGTGAAATTGTCACTAATCGGAGTTTGAATTTCTAGACAATCGCTCAAGTACCACTCTGTTACAATAACAGTGGATCTGACCTTTACGATATAGAATTGTAAAGTGTTTGTCAGTGAGGAAATTGAAACAGTTCGAGGTGGGGGGAAATTAGTGTGTGCCTAAAATATACTTGTACTAAGAGAGTATTCTTGCAAGTTTTAATTTCTGACCATTCCACAAGAAACTTCTATTCGCAGGAAAATATCCCTGTACAATATGGAAAAGGTTGTGGTTTCTCAGTTCACAGTATTTTTCTCACAAAGACTTGAAAAATCAGTTGTTCATAGGGTATAAAGGTGCTCGGGTACCCTATGTGAGAGCATTTCCATAAAGCATGCTCATAATTGTAATTTGTGTAATCACTAAAACACCACGTTAAATTTAACTTACAAATGAAGGGTAAGGGGAAAAAAGAAGGAATGTCACAAAACTCTACTTTCGAGAAAACGGCATTTTAATATTGAAAACCGCGTAAATATGAATAGGATTAGTCATTTCTTATGCCCTTTTTTACACTGATATTTTTCATCTACGCACGCATACATATACAGGCAAATAGTACCAAGAGTCACCAACAGATAGGACAAAGTACCCGATAAAGCACACACATGGACATTCCTTGTTTTTTCCCCTTGCCCTTCAATATGCATAATTGCAATTATTATGAATATTTATTCAAAGTAGTTTACCTAAAGCAAAGAAGAGACTTACTAAAAATTAGGTACAAAGTTAAATAACACAAATAAGCCATTAGTAATACAAGTATACATTTACCGTAACTCGTAATTTTCCACCTTAAAACAAATCTGAAATCGGATTTATTTCCTGTTGGTAACTTTTTCGTGGTATATCGTCCGCAGCGGAATGATGTCCATACTTCAGCCAAGAAATAACTAGCTCGTCTATTTCGAGCTTGTCTAGCGGTGGGCCATTAACATTGATGAGCAACAAGTTAGACAATGTTTGAGCACTTAGTCTATTTCTAATATCAGTCATCTGTAAATTCAGAAGGGGAAATCCCTGTTCGCACTCTGTCGTGGAAATTGGTAATACTTCTACCCGATTTCTGAAACTTCTCATCGACAATCTACTTGTTAGACTTAAGACTGATATCGATTTTTCTTGGTCAGATTAGAAATACTCAGCAAGAAGTATCATCTCTCTATCACCATACAACATATTTTCCACATTGACCATGTCAGTTGGCAATGTCGACCCATGTAGAACAGATACTTCATCTACCACGCCTTTGATAGGGAATCTTTTGAATAAATTATCAATTAAAGCCTGATAAACTGATGATTTCTTATTTGTTTAAAAATTTAATTTTTGTAATTACACATGAAGGTTTGATACCATTACCAAGTTTCCTCTCCCGTCTAGAAAGCGAAAGGGAACGAGGTTCCTGGAAAGTGTTCAGAGGTGAATGGGAATTTCCCTCCTTCTTTCCCTTCAATTACCACACTGCTGTTTGCCATGTGCCAAATTACTGTTCCTGGAAAGTGTTCAGAGGTGAATGGGAATTTCCCTCCTTCTTCCCCTTCAATTACCACACTGCTGTTTGCCATGTGCCAAATTACGATGAATTTCAATTAAATTATTATAATATAATTATTTCCTTGTTGATTATATATCCAATAGTTTCCTTTGGCCGCATTAATGGTAAGTCTCCACCTAGTACACCAGGATGTAAAGCGATCTATTGCGGTTTGGAGGAGAAGGTTGATCTGTTGGATAGTGGTAGCAAGAGTGAGGAATGCCGTATCGTCGGCGTACTGAAATAAATGAGTACGTTCGGGCAGTCGAGGCATATCTGAGACATAAAGAAGGTACAATAAGGGTAACAAAGCTGAGCCCTGTGGTACACCGGAAAGAAGAAAAATGAGATGAGATAAACAGTCATGAATTGAAATGTATGCCAGTCGATTAGTAATGAAATTATAGATGAGTCGAATGTATACTATGGGCAAGCGAAATTGTAGTAGCTTATAGATAAGTCCAGTATGCCACACTTTATCAAAAGCTTTTTCTAAATCAAAGAGGATTAAACAAGAAGGTTGGTTTGAATTGTAGTGTTCTGTGATAAGAGTTGTGAGTCGGAGAAGTTGATCATTTATGGAGAAGGATGGTCTAAAGCCAGCTTGTGTGAAAGGAATATTGTGGTCGTTCAGATAAGCATGTAAGCGTTTGACTAGTATACGTTCAAAGATCTTACTAAGTGTAGAGCTTAGTTGTATAGGTCGATATGACGTAATATCCTGAAGAGACTTGTTAGGCTTTGGAAACTTTAACGTTTTGGATGTTTTCCAGGGCAAAGGATAGTATCCAGTGCGTAAGATAAAGGTGTAGATAGTAGCTAGTAATACTAGTAATGGTATAGGATATTCTTTAATATGGCGGTAAGTGATAGTGTCAAAGCCGGGAACTGTGTTGAGTTTATTTTGAGTGACGGAAGTTATGTCCTGTACGGTGATAGGGGCCAGGATAGGTGCATTTTGCGATAAGACATGGTGAAGGTTCGGTTGAAGGAGAGGTGATGATAGGTTGAGAGTATCTGCAGCGTGTGGGGCGTGACCTAGCGTAGTTGGAATGAAAATCTGTTGTAAGTGGTCAGCAAAGGCGTCAGCTTTGTCTTTGTTTGTCGAGAGAGCATTGTTGGCGGTTAAGACTGGATACGGAGTTTTGGAGAATTTGCCACATAACGCATTGAAGCGAGTCCAATATTTACTAGGGTGTGATACGTCGGAAAGAGAGTTACATGTTTTCACCCAACATCGTAATTTATAGGCTTTGATATAATTTTTGACCGTGCGTTGGAGTTGCCTGTGGTGTCTCAGTGCGTCTGGATTTCGGGTCCGTAGAAATTCTCTATAAAACTGTCGTGAACGACGAATCAACGTAAGGTATTGGGGTGGTAGGGTAGGATGATATGGCTTAGCTGTAGTAGTGGGTATATATAACGAGCTGGCTTCTTGTATGGTAGTTGTAATAGTGTCAATAGTGGTGTATAAGGTCTCTTCAGAGGTGGGAGCAGTGAGATGAATGGTGCATTGAGCAATGTGATGACGGTACTCTTCCCAGTTGGCTTTGTCGTACCTAAAGCTAGTACGAGGCGGTACAAGAGAATGAGAGTTACGGACTGCGAATGGGTTGTAAATGACTTTAATTGGAGCATGATCACTGCCTAGAGCATCTAGAATTTCAACTGTACAATGTGAGATGATATTAGAAGATGCAATGACAATGTCCGGTGTTGTATTCGAAATTGGACGAGTGGCTTTCGGCAGATCTAGTACGATACCTGTAGTGTTGGTCGTTATGAAATTGTGAAAGGTAGTTTTGTCTTGAAGTGTGCGGCTGTGCATATTGAAATCTGCCATAAGGTATGTTTTGTAAGTATTTGATATATATTGTATAAATTGATACGGAAGTGGATGACCTGGTCGTATATAGATAGTGGCTAGGGTAATGATCACGTTTTTAAAGTAAATTGTGGTAAGCAAATACTCCGGCAAAGGTGCAGTCAGATAGTGATGTTGATGATATGGTAAGTTGGGAGAAAATCCAATGGCAACACCCCCGTTGGCACGAAGAGCCGGCGAGGGATTTTCGGCATGAAGCATCGTATAGCGCGGGATGCGACAACAGCGAGACTGCGTTAAAAAGGTTTCATTTAGTAAGAAAGCCGTTACGTGTTCTTCAAGAAGAAGTTGTTCAAATAGAAGTTTATTTTTCGGCAAAGAACGAATGTTTAGAAACAGAAAAAAACCAAAGCCATGATGAGGTTATGGGTTCGATATATTTTGTGATTTATGAAAGTGAACGGTGTTACCGGAGAACGTAGCAGTGAAGGTGATATGAAACGTCGTTTTGGCTGCATGGATGATTTGTTGTAGTATGTGTGGTCGGATGAATGGATGTATGTTCTGTAGTGAAAGTGTTATGAAAGTGAGAAGTTAATCAAGGGTAACTGGTGACTCAAGCGGATGAGGTGTGTCAGGAGCCTGTGCCGGAGGTCGCAAAGGAACTATGAGTTCAGGATGTTCTTGAGCTGGTTCCGGTTTTGCCTTGCACTTATAGCTATACGTCGGGTGTTGTTCGTTACAGGTGGCGCATTGCGGTGGCTGTTGGAGATTGGTGCAAGTGCGAGTGTTATGATGACCAGCACAGTAACCACATTTAAGTGGATTCTTACAATTACTGGTGAGATGAGAGTTATAGATCTGGCAACGTTCGCATCGAATCGGCATAGAAGCTGAAGATCTAGAAGGCTCTACTCGATGGATGTGGTTGTAGATAGAGGCACCGTGTTCTAACAGCTCATCAATGATGGCTTGATGCGGAGTAAGTACTCGAACCATATATGTAGGCCCTCGATCGTTGCGAATCCTTAGTACCTTGTGGATGGTGTGTCCTTCATACTTGAGCTCATCTTGAATTTCTTCATCTGTATAGGAAGGATCAACCCCACGGATGACGACGGAGAGCATCGGTGGACGTCTTGGTGGTGGAGGTTGCTTGCACCTTGAAGAGGTAAGAGACTGAAGCTGGACGTTCTTCCCAAAGATGTCAATTGGCACTTTGTTCTTGGTGGTACTGAGGAGTGTAGAATCAGAAGTCTTGAGGATTATTCCATTCCTGGTGTGCACTATTTGTGAGATCGTAGCACGTGGCAGATATTTGCGCAACTGGATCGCAACCATCTTAGCATTGCTGAACTTCGGATCAAAGTTGGTAAGCACCATGGAGTGAATTGGACTTGAGAGATCATCAGTTTTGGAAATTCCTACGTCCATCTGGTCAGATTCGGAAGCCGTGGTGGAATCCAAATGATGCTTCTTGGACGGTGGAGAGTGCTGTACTCTGTCGGCCTAGGTGGTGTTCTTGTCGGACGCTGGAGGTGATCTGGAGCGGATGGAAGCTTTAGAAACGGCTGAGGCAATGGACTCTGCAGAATCATGGTGTTTGTGACCCTTGGTTTTGCTGGAGCTTGCCGATGATTGGTCCTTCCATGGTCGCACTTTCGTGCTATTCCCCGATGGGCCGGTTACCAGTTGAGGGAGACTTGCATGTGTACCTTTCCCTTTGTAACCAGAGACTGTGCGCGGGTCCGCCATGGAAAAGCTGTCCGTGGGCTACTGCCCAAAGTGTGTATGCGTCAATATCTGCTAATGACTTGATGAAAGGTAGGACTACCCGTTTGGATAGTAGTCCAGGTGCAGCTAGCCTCTAGTCAGACCTGTAGTACCGTTCGCCCTTGGCTGGATTAGTCTGACGAACGGAACTCGACAGAATGACGAGGAAAGAAAGGCGAGGATGAGGAGCAGGAACGTATTCCAAAAAAAAGGCAGCTGTTCTGACGTCTGGTACGTCACAGCTGCTTGATCGATTAAGCAATCAATCGGAGTATGCGTATAAAATTGATTTTTTTTACCATGCAAAACCCGTAGAAGGGAATACCTTCTCTTGGGAGTGAACTTAATTATATAGTGAAACTAAGGATAAAGTGGAAGGACAAAGAGGTTTTATTTCATTTATTTGATATCTTTATTTATCCATTATATGGGGATCTTTATTCATCAATTGATTAATAATCGTCAGTCAATGTATGTTCATTATTTGTCATTGTGTATGTATGATGGGATTAAAGATGCAGTGCAAGCCAGACGCCACACCACACTGATATTGGTTAGTTAGACAGATGAAGGGTTATCTTCTTGTGCCGGGGCGACTCTACACATAATGAGAGACAATATGAAGCCCTTGTTAGTGCGAATTAAGGTGCAAACGATGGATAGAAGTTGGGTGATAAATCTGGTGGTTGATATGCTAGTAGAAAGTCGTCTATGTGTTCGTCAGGATGTGTAAGAACATACATTGTAATTAAGTGCTGAAGTGGCGTAGGTTGTAGACGAGGTAGAACGTCTTGTTCAGCATCGATACGTATACTACTGCGAAGGATGGGATGGCCTTGCCTCCAACAAGTAGTGATGTAATTGGTACGCAATTTTTCTAAATGAAGAAGGAGATGTGGAAATGGAATACGATCATAGAGTAGCCGGGTAGGATTAGGCAGTTTGATGCGATATGCCAGTCGTAATGCATGTCTTTCAATTATCTGGAGGCGGGTGTAGAATTTGTTATTGGCATTAAGCCATGCGATGTGTTCATGGAGTATAGATGGTCGTAAGAAGACTTTGTAAGTATTTAACACCGTATCTTGATGAAGGCCCCATGAAGTGCCGACTAATCTCTTTAGAAGATTTAGTTTATTTTGCGCCAGAGTTATGAGATGCTAAAGGTGTCCACGCCATGAAAGATGGTCATCAAAGATAACACCCAAATATCTCGATGTACGTGTGACAGAAATGCGTGTGCCAGCTATAGTTAGATGTAAAAGAGACCTATTTCGTCGAACCCGACTGGTATGTCCAGATGGTGTGATGACAAGTGCCTGTGTTTTAGTGGAGTTGATTCGGAGTCGCCAAGTATTACACCAATCACAGAACTTATTTATTGCCTCTTGAAGTATAGCATTGATATCTGAATAGATTTCCCACAGGCAAGGTAAGCAGTATCATCTGCAAAGGTAAAGGTGTGGATAGGGTCAGGAGGAACAGGCAAATCTCGAACATATAATATATATAAGAGTGGCGATAAAAGAAATTGATAGAAGTTCCGTCGTTGCGTAAGAGTGCGACTAGATAGATTGAGATCAGTCATAATAATATAATGACGAAACGAGGTGTCCACGTATTGGAAGAAGGTCAAGGGAATTTGCACATTGGGTCTAACATATATAGTAGCAAAGGCAATAGTACGTGAAAGAAAATAAATCAGAATGATGCTGTGTTCTGGAAGAGGGGCCTGAAAGTGATGCGTGATCGTGCGTTGAGGTAGTCTGTTTCGTATTCCTATTAAAGTTCCGCCATTTGCTCGATCTCCAGGTAGACCATCGCAACGAGAAATAGTATATGGCTGATTATGTACATCTTGGTGGGGCAAAAGATATGTTTCGTTCAAGGCAAAGGCGTGTATATTTTCTTCCACCAGTAGAGTGTGGAGTAGTACCTTGCGAGTGTTGAAGGAACGGATGTTTAGAAACAGAAATGATAAGTCCATGATGGTATGCATAATTTTAGACAGGCGTTGAAACAGGATGGAGTTGAAAGTGAACATGTTGACCAGAATATGTAGCATAAAGTTGAATGTTGTATAGTTGCTTAGTTGTAAGCATGACTTGGTTAAGAATATGAGTACGCAGAAAGGGATGAATGTTTTGGGTTGTTACTGTAAAGAAACGTATCATATCTTTAATTGTAACACGGTGAGTTAATGAGTTATTTGGTGGCGTTGGACGGTCAGACGTTCTGATTGGTACAGTAAGCTCTGGCTGAGTAGGATCAACTGAAGGTTTGGCCTTACACTTTGAACTGTAAGTAGGATGCTGAGCAGAGCATGCGTTGCATTTGGGGTTGGTATTTCCATTAGGACAATCCCGAGTAGCATGGGCTTGGGTACAGTAGCCACAAATCAAAGAATTTTTACAATCTTTGGTCACATGCTGATTGTATGTTTGGCACCGTTCGCAACGTATAGGCTGTAGTGCAGGAGTTTTTGAAGGTTCAACCTTGTGTCTTCGTCTGTAAATATATGCTCCTGTAAGAAGCAAGTGATCGACAACAGATTGTTCAGGAGTTAGTACACGTACTAGGTAGGTGGGTCCCTTGTCATTGCGGATTCGAATGCATTTATATACTTGAACTTGTTCCGCTTTGAGTTCTTCCTCGATTTCAGTGTCTGTATACTCAGGGTCAACGCCCTTAATGACTACTGATAGCATAGGAGGCTTTCGAGGAGGCGGAGGTTGTTTGTTTTGCCTTGGTTGGAGTTGCGTTATAGTGGCGTCTTTGCCAAAAATTTCAAAAGTTGCTTTGTTCTTCACATGGCGATGGAAATCCGGGTTAAAGGATTTCAAAATGACTCCATTATTTCGGAATATATTCTCGCTGATTTCGACACGCGGAAAGTATTTGATGAGTTGCTGGAAGATATGCTTTGGAGTTTTGAATTTAGTGTCGAAATTAGTTAGTAGAAAGTTGTACAGAGTTGGCTGTTGAGGATTGACAGAGGCAGATGGAGTAGCAGAAGTTTCTGTTAAAGTGTATTCCATAGATGAGTCATGGAGATTAGTTTCAGATGGAATTCGTACTGGTGAGCGTGAGCGAGAACGTGCAGGTTGAGGAGTAACAGTCTCTTTGGCACTAGATTTTCGGGATCGCTTTGGTGAGCGAGAACGAGATGGAGGTGAAGAGAATTTTTAGAAGATTTAGCAGAAGTAGATGAACGTTGTGATACTGTCCGAGGAAGTCCGTTATGCATGGCCTAAGTCGTATGCGAAGATCGAAATCCAAAAGAACAGCCCGTGTCGCAAAGCGACAAAGAGTTGGTCAGAGTATGAAAACAATATTGCTCCTTTTATTAATATCATTCTGCCTCGCCAGTTTATGTGCTAATAACACTACTGCTATTAGAGAAGAGCGTTCAAAAGTTCCAGTGGCGCATACTGGATGCCAGCTGGCGTTACCACTAATATTGATGAACTATTAATAAAGTTATTAATAATGGTTATTATTATTATTATTATTATTATTATTATTATTATTATTATTATACTTTAATAATAATAGAATGGTGATAAAATACGAAGGCTGTTCCGAAAGTAATGTCTCATTTGTTTCATGGAAACTAATGGAGATACATATATAATAATAAAAGCGCAGCTAAACAGAGCAATATTCCAGCTACAGACTCATTTTTCCACATAGTTCTCACCATTTGTTATGCACTTTTGCCAACGTTGAACCAGAGCCTGAATGCAGCGCTTGTAAAAATCGTAACCAGCTGAGGCTGACCATTTCCTTTCAGCAGTCACAACAGCTTCCGAATCTTGAAATCGTTCGCCACGTAGTCAATCTTTCAGAGGTCCAAAGAGATGGAAGTCGGAAGGCGCTTAATCCGGACTGTACGGGGGATGTGGTACGACAGTCCAGCCAAATTCTGCAATGAGTTGCATGGTCGCGAAACTGGTGTGGAGCCTGGCGTTGTCATGTTAAAGGTAAAAGTTTGTCTTCTTCTCTGGCCTAACCTTCGAAATTCGGTATTTCAGCTTCATCACTGTCGTCTTGTAGCGTTCTGAAGTGACAGTTGCTCCAGGCTTCAGGACATCCACAAGAATCACACCCTGGCTATCCCAGAAGATTGTGGACATCACTTTGCCTGCAGACGGCTGTGTCTTCAATTTCTTCCTAGAGGGAGAATTCGCATGTCGCCATTCCATGGACTGTCTTTTGTATTCCGGCTCGTAGTGATGACACCACGTTTCATCTCCGCTGACGATGCGATCCAGAAATGTGTCCCCTTGAGCTTCGTAGTGGTCCAGCAGGTCCCGACACATTGCAATTCGCTGAGTTTTTAATCTTCTATAAGCATTCGGGGCACTCATCACGCACAGACCTTGCGATAACCAAGATGTTCCGGCATTTTCTCTAAGGCATTACAGCCGATATTCAGTGTTTTTACACAATTCTCTGGTCGTTATCCGGCAATTAGCACGAATGAGTTGATCAACACGCTCTTCATTGCGAGGGATGACGCTATGCAAGGTCGGCCGGGTCGTGGCTTGTCATGAACACCCTTTTCACCACCTTGAAAATGCCGTAAACATCGCCTCACATTGCTCACCTCTATTGTATCGTCTCCATAAACATTTACAAAGCGTCGATGGATGTGAATCGTCGCAATTCTTTCAGCAGTGAGGAATTCAATCACACATCGTTGTTTTATACGCACGTCTACATCAGATTCTGTTTCGGAACACTCCTATGTTGGTGTCAACTACCACAGAACAATGGAACCACCTGCAAATAGACGGGAAAGGTTCAAGCATTCGAGCACTACACCAACGACATCTGGCACAGGAATACACAGTCAACACAAAAAAATAGTAGGCATTACTTTCGGAATGAGCCTCGTAATATAACTCAAACTATGCATAACAATGAAGAAACAATAATCAGAAATAATATGTATGAAATCGTCTTGTGTTTTTTCTAGACCATGGCTACAGAAAAAAGCAATACTCATTTTACGTTTCCACTATTAATTATTATAAACAAATTTTCCCAACACAATTGTGGGGCAAAATCTTTAACCTACTCTTCGAGAATTACTCCAAAGTAGAGTTACAGTTTATGCAATAACTTTATCATAGGTGAGATTAGCTGTATATTTCTTGAAAATGTAAAGCCTCCACAAATGTTAAAAAGTGTCGGGACAGGGAAGAAATGAAATATCTAATTTAACGTCCCAATTGTATCACCAAGTGATTAAAAAAATAATGAAATGCTGGAGTGAAAAAAGTGGGAAGAAACGGGAGATCCCCGATAAAACCCAAGCACACGGTGTTTGTCAACCACAAAAACCACTTGGCGCGAGCTGGGAAACACCCAGGGATCACACGCACAAGAGGTAAACGCGTGCCACTGCGGCCCCCAGTAACGGCGAAGAGGCATTATCTTTAAACAAAGAAATTATTTGAAAAATAGTATATTTCACTATATAAATTATATACATATACTACTTACTTCCAAACATCATCAACATAAACACGTTAAAATACATTTCATGGATTTACTAATAGAGATATATACATTTATATTTCCGGAGAATGCAAAATAAATCAATTTAAAGTTAATAAACATCGATGTTTTCCCACCACAACTTTGAAATTATCGTCCCACGTTATCCAAAAATCAATAACAATCTTGAATGAGATTTCTCGTTAACGATAGAACAAAAAATGGCATTAGAGACACTAATTAGCACAAAATAACTCAACTTCGACATTTGAACTCTTTGATCGGAGTATTATAGGCCCAGGTTTACAGCTAGAAGTGAAGCCAAATCCCACAATTTGATAAAGAATTCCTTCTAAAAGGTAGCAGCCCCAAAATTGAAAAGAGAACAACAATTACCCCATAAATAGACCATAATTCTGGCGTTTGATTTTTTTCATTCGCGCTTTCTAGCCTTATGGGAGGTACCGATTCCGATTTCCCGTTAAACGTTACAAGCCGAAAAATTGGAAATAGAGCAACTAATTAGCTCATAAATAGCCCATAATTTTGGCATTTGAATTTTTTCGATCGGACTATTGTAACCATATGGGAGATCTAGCTTGATATCAAGCTAGACTCGCCCATTTTGATTCCGATTTCCCGCTAAAAATTAGGAGCCCAAAAATTGGGATTTGAGCATCTAATTAGCCCATAAATAGCCCATAAGTCTGGCGTTTGATTTTCTTCGATCGGAACATTGTAATCGTAACAGTTTGGGGTTTCTAGCATGATGTCGAGCAAGAATCGCTCATTTTGATTCCGATTTCCCGCTAAACGTTAGGAGCCCAAAAATTGTGATCTGAGCAACTAATTAGCCCATAAATAGCCCATAAGTCTGGCGTTTGAATTTTTTCGATCGGTCCATTGTAACCATATGGGGGGTTCTAGCTTGATATCAAGCTAGACTCACCCATTTTGAATCCAATTTCCCGCTAAAAAATAGGAGCCCAAAAATTGGAATTAAGGCAACTAATTAGCCCATAAATAGCCCATAATTCTGGCATTTGAATTTTTTGATCGGACCATTGTAACCATAAGGGGGGGGTTCTAGCTTGATATCAAGCTAGACTCACCCATTTTGAATCCGATTTCCCGCTAAACAGTAGGAACCCAAAAATTGGGATTAGAGCAACTAATTAACCCATAAATAGCCCATAAGTCTGGCGTTTGAATTTTTTCGATCGTTCCATTGTAACCATATGGGTGGTTCTAGCTTGATATCAAGCTAGACTCACCCATTTTGTATCTAATTTCCAGCTAAACAGCAGGAGCCCAAAAATTGGAATTAAAGCAACTAATTAGCCCATAAATAGCCCATAATTCTGGCATTTGAATGTTTTGATCGGACCATTGTAACCATAAGGGGGGTTATAGCTTGATATCAAGCTAGACTCACCCATTTTGAATCCGATTTCCCGCTAAACAGTAGGAACCCAAAAATTGGGATTAAAGCAACTAATTAGCCCAAAAATAACCCATATTTCTGGCGTTTGATTTTTTTCGATCGGACCAATGTAACCATATGCGGGGTTCTAGCTTGGGTATCAAGCTAGACTCACCCATTTTGAATCCGATTTCCCGCTAAACAGTAGGAGCCCAAAAATTGGGATTATAGCAACTAATTAGCCCATAAATAGCCCATAATTCTGGCATTTGAATTTTTTGATCGGACCATTGTAACCATAAGGAGGGGTTGTAGCTTGATATCAAACTAGACTCACCCATTTTGAATCCGATTTCCCGCTAAACAGTAGGAACCCAAAAATTGGGATTAGAGCAACTAATTCGCCCATAAATAGCCCATAATTCTGGCGTTTGATTTATTCGATCGGACCATTGTAACCATACGAGGGGTTCTAGCTTGATATCAAGCTAGACTCGCCCATTTTGATTCCGATTTCCCGCTAAACGTTAGGAGCCCAAAAATTGTGATTTGAGGAACTAATTAGCCCATTAATAGCCCATAAGTCTGGCATTTGAGTTTTTTCGATCGGTCCATTGTAACCATATGGGGGGGTTCTAGCTTGATATCAAGCTAGACTCACCCATTTTGAATCCGATTTCCCGCTAAACAGTAGGAGCCCAAAAATTAGAATTAAAGCAACTAATTAGCCCATAAATAGCCCATAATTCTGGCATTTGAATTTTTTGATCAGACCATTGTAACCATAAGGGCGGGTTCTAGCTTGATATCAAGTAGACTCGCCCATTTTGAATCCGATTTCCCGCCAAGCAGTAGGAACCCAAAAATTGGTATTAGAGCAACTAATTAGCCTATAAATAGCCCATAATTCTGGCATTTGAATTTTTTCATCGGACCATTGTAACCATAAGGGGGGGTTGTAGCATGATATCAAGCTAGACTCACCCATTTTGAATCCGATTTCCCGCTAAACAGTAGGAGCCCAAAAATTGGGATTAGAGCAACTAATTAGCCAATAAATAGCCCATAATTCTGGCATTTGAATTTTTTGATCAGACCATTGTAACCATAAGGGCGGGTTCTAGCTTGATATGAAGGTAGACTCGCCCATTTTGAATCCGATTTCCCGCTAAACAGTAGGAGCCCAAAAATTGGGATTAAAGCAACTAATTAACCCAAAAATAACCCATAATTCTGGCGTTTGAATTTTTTCGATCGGACCATTGTAACCATATGCGGGGGTTTTAGCTTGGGTATCAAGCTAGACTCACCCATTTTGAATCCGATTTCCCGCTAAACAGTAGGAGCCCAAAAATTGGGATTAGAGCAACTAATTCGCCCATAAATAGCCCATAACTCTTGCGTTAGATTTTTTCGATATGACCATTGTAACCATATCAGGGGTTCTAGCTTGATATCAAGCTAGACTCGCCCATTTTGAATCCGATTTCCTGCTAAACAGTAGAAGACCAAAAATTGGGATTAGAGCAACTAATTAGCCCATAAATAGCCCATAATTCTGATATATGTTCCGGTTGTTTTAGTGTTGGTGTTTGGTCTAACTTGACACGCGTCTAATAATTATAATAACAAACAAAGTTATTGGAGAAAAACTGATCACCCTTTTCGATTTCGCTATCCTCGGATGATTTGGTTGGCCAACTAAAATGAAGAACGCACCGCCATCTTCTATTAAATGTACAGCAGCAACTTCACTCTCGTCATTTCGTTTCTACCACAACAACTGCCAATTGTGTAAGATATATTACCTGACGTATCCTGAGCATCAGCAGGACTGGTATTAATCTGTAAATTGAAAGGATTGATATAACAAAGAATGATTTAATGATTCTTTGGAGATCAATGATGGATATATTGGATGTTTTAAATTTTGATTAATATCACATTATTCTGTTGATTTCGAGGGACTATCGTTGTACATACCTTTGGTAAATTGGTCTCGTTACATTGCTCGAAATCAAACTAATGGATCGTTTTTCTTATTCATAGCTTCCATTCTCTATTCTACATATTCTTTATGTATTAATGGATATTGTTTTGAAATGCATGAGCATTTAGCACATACATTCAAGTCTTGAAATGAAATGAAATTGTTAAGTTTTACGCCTCACGTATATGTCGGCTAGGCTAAGGGGGAAAGTGATGATTAAATAGTGACTGAAATAGTGGAATGAAGAAAGTGGGAGGAAACGAAAAAAACCGGGAAAACCAGCGCACACAGTATTTGTCCACCACAAAATTTACTTGCTGTGAGCTGGAGTCGAAGCTGGGACCCAAAGCGCTAAAGGTGAGCGCTCTAGCACTGAGTTACCGTGGTCTCCTACATTCAATTCTTATCATCTTATACTAGCCAAATATGTCTTTCTCTACATTACTCTACACGTAAGCGAATTGTTGCATTACGTATTTAGCAATATATACGTAGCGGTTTTTCAGACCTAGAGGGTTCACCTCTGATGCTTCCGGTTCAGAGTTCGATTCCAGCTGTCGAAAAGTGAAATTTATGTTTGGCAAGCATCGTGTGCTTGGGATTTCTGGAGATTCTCCCGTTTCCTCCCACATTTTTCTTTGCACTATTTCATTCATTTCTCATCATCACAGTCTTCTTTAGCCTTGTCGGCATTAACGTGGGACGTAAAACTCAAAGATTTCATTTTTTCAAATATGTAGTTAGAGTGATTATTTCGAAAAATTCCGCTAATGGGCTCAATACACTCTGATCTTAACGAGTAACGGTGACTATCCATATTCCATAAACGGAAATAGATCGGGTGATTCTGTATATTGTATTTACCAGAATTTATTTCACAAATGCGATATAACACTTTAGTGTTAGTTGCTAAATTTTAACTAGCAATCATACCCTACATAAAAATAAGCCTCATTTATTTACGTTTCGAGTGTTAAAATTGTACTGCAAGTAGAAACTATGCTTCCATTAATTAAAGATAACTGTACATGTAACACATTCTATTGACGAATGTATTCATGTATTAACTAACGTCATTTAAACGTTATATTGTGACACATAACTGGTATTATTTCTTCAAATACCGCGATTAAGGATTTTCTGTCTCGTTTTTAAATGATCTTAGAAATGTCACCTTTAATTTTATAATCACTAGTCTACTTGTATTGAGATTTCCAAGGAATGCGTAATACAATCGTCAACAATGGTAATGAAAGCTGAGTTGATACAGTTGTAATAGGAATTTATATTATCACTAAGTGAGCGATCACTGGTCTAAGAAACTACAAAACTCTAAATTATGTACACATTCTTATAAACTCATTATCTTATTAATTACAAAGAACTCATTAGGTTTGAATATAGTAATATACAGACACTTACTACAAAGAGAAGTAAGCAAAAGCACAGGAAAGTCCCGTTAATGTATGTGATTGCGTAGGGTAATTCTCCCGAACATTAGTTTCAGGTTTATCTTAGGTTTTGTTTGTTACAATAGTTGTTACACGGTTGCTCATGTTTGTTGAAAAGAGTATTTATCGATTTAGGTTGTAGACCCTCTAGAGAATGTTCAGACAGGTTCCCAGACTACGTTGTCTCCAGTTACTAATAATTATGACTAGTAAAGTGGAAACACTGTGATTCTCTTGTAAGTACTTCCTTATTCTATGGGATATAAATACGTACTATTAGTTTGGGGTGAAATTAAGGTAAGAAACTTATATCGCCTTAGATATGATTGTATAATCACTCTTTTATTTCAATCGGCTCTTACACATTCATTTTGTTTTACTTTCTGTTAGAGACTTCATTTTTGCTAGATAATTTGCAATTGCCCCTCCTGATTATTTAAACCACTTCCTTTTAATAAATTATACCGTATATTAAATGGCAATAATCAGGTGGATAATCTTGACTCTCGAGGCTAAATCTGAAATGATACTACAGCTTTGTGATCAATGATCATAACCGCTTAAACTTCTTACTACCGTGAGGTACAATATAACCTCAAGCTAAGTTTACCAGTGTATAACTCGCGTGCTACACATTACATTAAGATAATAATAATAAAAATAAATTGATTTTCATGTTTCTGTAGGATCTTCATTTTTGCACATTGTGATATTTATTTTGTATATGTGGGCAAAAGTTTTTTCTACTTCCTGGAATATAGGACCCAAGCAGTTATTAATAAGTTTTACATTTTTCCGATAGATGCAACTAATTCCTCGGAGTGAATTTTGACACAATTCTCTTTCCAATTATGTCTCGGTTGTTTGAGAAGCACCATGGCATTACAAAATCTATCTTCCAAAAATATACCAAAACTTTTGAATGTAGAAATCATTGAATCTAACTTTTTACCAGAAGAGCCTGCAAGTGATGATGCTTTACATAGTGAAGATGGTAAGAAATTTTTGACTGTAAGGATATAGACGAACATGATTCAGATTCATATCTAGATTCTGAAGATTTGTGTATGCTTCAAAGAAGCGAAAAATATATCTGAACATCTGGCATTTACAAGTATATCCCTAGATTACAAAGCCTCATTTTTTGTCACGTCGTCACAAAGCCTTCGTAATTTTTACGACGCAGTGGTTTCTTATATATATCTACTTGATTTTTGTATATTTTTAAAATTTAAAAATTATCTAGGATTCATTTGTATGTCTATGTCACAAATATAAATAACTTGTTTGTTTACGTCCAGTGCGGGGAAGATAAAAAAAAATATTTTCACCACATGTGTATTTGGAAATTAAAATAATATGATGCCTGGGGATGGGGGAGGAAAAATTGAATATGAACTTTTCTTTACTTTCTAACTATATTTTGTAAACTAGAATATATAAGGTAAAATAAAAAAATATTAAACTTTAGTATCGAGCAAGAAAACATGTTTAGGTGGAACCGGAAATATTGTGAGGTTTTAACACTGAAAAACGGAAAATTTTAAATATTTCACAGTAAAAGTTGTTTTTTTCAGTTTGATTATAATGTTCATATAAAAATGTTCACATAATATTGTTCAAATAACACTGTTTCGACCATGAGCTTGCATATCTTTAGTCTCTATCGCAGTTTACACAGCACATTGCTCTTATGTTCCCCACAAATTGCATTGTGACAATGGTTGCAGTAATTGGTAGTCATTCTTCTCTTGGCAGAAGGACAAAAGGAACAGACTTTCTTTGCACCTGCAGGGCAGCGACCATTCGCATTTACAGGTATTCCCAGATTCTCGGAGATCATAGTACGTAAGTTTCTCTGCAGTGACGGTGTTTGCAAGCGAGTTTACATATGTGGAGTTGTTAGTTCCATGCACAGTTCTTTCACGAAGATCTTGCGTTATTTGTGTGTTATGGAAGAACAATAATGTACTGGTCATCAGCAGGGGGTGCGTCAGCGGCGGATGGTACAGAGTCAAGAGTTGCGGACGTGGATGTTGAGAAAGAGGGCGTAACATTAGATAATGGGACAGAAAAGGGGCAATACACAGTTTCTCCCCGTTTTCTTTTCATTCCTGAAAGTGATCCTTCAGCAGATGACTCTTTAGAATCCAATGCACTTTCACTACCATCTAATGTATAATCAGGGTCGGCGACTGTGTTATCCATGTCTTCTACTTCGTCATCTTCTACTTCATCTTCCTCCCCTTCATCACTTTCAACAAATAATGCTTGATGTCGTTGTCATCATAATCTGACAAATCCTCATTCAATAACTGTCTTATGCGGTCTATTTCCCGCTCTTCTGCATCTACGATAACACTGACAATATATATCAACCCAAAGAGCCACCAATATGTACACACTATAATTAGAACAACTTGTAGATTAAAATTCTAAGGTAAAATAAAAAAGTAAGGTAATCACAAAGCCTTCGTAAATTTTACGACGCACTGCTGAAATGAGACACATACATCCGATCTACGTGACTACCAAACTAGAAATGACGTCTATCGGCTACGGTAGGAAGGTACTGGGGAAATGGTAATGCTCGGAAATGTGGTTTTCAAGTTCTATCGTTTTTGCAAATGGCGCGTCGTAAAATTTACGAAGGCTTTGTAATCTAGGGATATTCTATATTACATTTCTATAATTGTCAATCATCGTTGTCAACTGATTTTATTATTTTATCGGAATGGTGAAACATGCGTCTCATACTATCATGTAGTATACAAATCGAAGATAATAATTTGGTTTGTTTTGAGTTTACCATCCCACGATTATGCTATGGAAGCCTAAGGAGACGTGAAACTGTTGAGTATAGTGGAATCCGAACCAAATTTTCTTTCAAATGTAGTCCTATCAGGAATAGAACCAGGGTCTAGGCCTGCTACCCTCTAGACAAAGGGGGGGAAGCTGAAAATAATGAGAAATAGCTCCTAGTTGAAATGGTAGCCTTGAAATATCTGCTGCATTTCTTGTTCTGGTTTATTAGATTTCTGAAGTTTATTGAAAAACACATTTTAAAATTGTTTCTTCGTTTGATATATGATTGCCCTGTTCATTATTTCCTTTTTCCCATCCTCACTCAAATTTGTGAAGAAAAGACTTGGAATTTAGTTGCGTTCAGGTCCTAGTGTGCCGGTGGTGTGCCATCAGTTGTAGCTCAGAAAACTCATTTAAAGAACGCTACAATTTGGGGATGAAACTGATGCACAATACGGTACTTAACTGTAAAATTACGTTTGAATTTAAATAAAATTCAAATGTTTCAATTTTGAAAATGACTAGTTGTGAGAAAGGTAAGAGAAAGGGAAAGGTTTTAACTAAGATAAAGGAATAAGCACTAGCCTAATAAATTCAACGAGGCTGGCGTCGTCCTGGTCATCTGGAACGATGAGTGTCTTTCTCAGGAAAAGCCTGGATAAACTGGAGTCAGTCAACATCTGGATCTCTATCCTGTTGATCTGCTTCGTCGTCGTCGGGGCGTCGAGATCTCTCTTGACAATGCTTCTTTACGGTGATGTTCTTCTACACCTCCATTTCACTAGTCTTAACTTAAACTCGACACGATGTGATAAACCAACAGAATGGTATTCTTGAGTTATCGAAGAATGAAATAAAATAAAATAAAATAATGCTCCAAACTCTCACTGCTCCCTACAAATAAAGAAATTTCCCCATACCTATAATCCTCCTACCGAAGAAAGGGCGTAATCCTTTGACCAGCTCAGGTATACACCGGATAAAATGAGCTTGAATCTCGCTTTACACGGGATAAAGCTGCAAACTATGCTTTAATCCCTCCCTTGATCATATCCTGGATCCGCCAGTTACAGTTATGACCCGACTTCACTAGGTTAAGTTAAAAAAAAATACTAATATCTTCCGTTAGTCATTGTTTACTATTACTAAAGTGCTCTCTGATATCGGTCATTCCAAATCTTTTTCATATGTCTTCTCACTCCTCCTCACCATGTTGCGTGGCTGAAATTGCATTTAAACGTTGTCGGAACTGTCACTGTTAATCTTAGAGATCCCGAAAATTACGGACTCGACATGGACATTAATATTGGTCATTTTCTATCATTTTTAATGTAGCTCCCTCTTCCCCCCTCCTAAGTTGTATCGTCAAAATAATATGATAAAAATCAACCTAGGTCTGAGCCTCGTCTAAGGTGATCGAGATCAGTAGTTTGGTTCTAGAGTGGTGAAGTTACAAAGACTGTTATTTTTCATTTTTATTTTATATGAATTCCCTCTGATCCCTTACGTTGCACCGTCAAGATAAAATGATAAAAATCCTTAGTAGGCCCGAAACTCATATATATTGAATATTTTTGAGATCGGTTGGGTGGTTTAAGCGTTATTAAATTTTATTTATTTTTATGCGTTTCACCCTTCTGTCCCTCCCCAAAGTTCTAGCATAAAACTGAAATTATATATAAAAATGAGAAAGTTCCCAGTCCCGAATCTCATCCACGTTCAAAATTAATTGAGATCGATCAGGTGATTGAAGAGTTAAGTTGCAAAAATAGTCATATTCATTTATATATATATTGATTTTATATATGCTGCTCCGTCAAAGATAAATGATAAAAACCCTTCCAGGCCCGAACACCTCTTTGATGTAAATCTGATCGAGTCGGGTGGTTCAAGGAATTAAGAGACACAAACATAGTCACGTGCAATTTTATAATAAAGACTAGCCATTGGCTAGCCGGAGACTATGCTCCCAGACCCCAATGTATGCTCGGCCTACCGCCTTGCATCTATCAGCCTTTGCATCAAGAGTGAATTTCGTACGTTTGTCTTAATATTTTCTGAATTTGGTTATCTGGGGCTTTGCCCCCAAACCCCCGCGTTTGTTAGGTCTACGGCCAATCACTTCTTAAATTCGCAATTCTACCGAATTTCAAGTTTCTTTTCCCACTTTAACTAACTAAAATATAAGATGTTGTATCCTAAGAAAACGCCCATTTAAATAACATGAGAATTTCTTCAGCTCCCTTTAGATTAAATAGAAATTAAAAATACCGTATTCCCGCGTGTATAAGCCGCACTCATGTATAAGCCGCACCCTTAAAATTTAACTTTACTTCCGTTAAAAAAATCTTTTGTTCGTTTACCGGTAATTATTGATTCAAATCACCAATAGCGGTATTTGAGTTAACGTGTTTGTTCCTATATTGAATTGTTGTTTCGTCTGATTGTGGCTTTGTGGCCTTGTTTTCTATACGTGTTTCGTGTGATGTACGGTAAATACCGTACAACCAACGCAAAAAATTAATACCGTAATTATCTTTAAGCCATTTTAAATCATTCGCGTGTATAAGCCGCACCCTACATTTTCGTTTGCTTTTTCGTGAAAAAAAGTGCGGCTTATACACGCGAGAATACGGTATTCACTTTTGGTAATTTTCCTGTGGATTAGTCCCGGAGGGCTATAAACATGCAAAATTTCACAATTCTAATTTTGACGGAAGTGCCGAAACGTTTTGGAGTCTCCCATATAAATAACTTGAGGAACATTTTTCAGACCACATAAAACGAATCGAAATTGATTTTTTTTATTTTTAGTGATTTACTTGTTTAACGCTAACGAAAACGTACAAGTATAAAGTATTTCAACTTCTTTTTTCCAATTCCATGTATCAAAAATATGAGATTATAGGTGCGAAAAAGAGGTCAATTTAAATAACATGGATCATTTCTTCATCGCCTCTTTACCTAACTAACTAACTCTATGGCCTATGGAACCCGGAGGTTCAATGCCGCGTTCACAAAAGCTCTTTATTGACTTCAATCCTTAACTAACTGCATCCTGTTTCTACTTTCTATTCCAATCTCTGCGAGATCCATCTTAATATTGTTCTCCCATCTATGCCTAGGTCTTCCTAATGGTCGTTTTCCGATTGGTCTTCCAGTCAAGACTTTGAAAGCGTTTCTACTTTCTTCCATTCTAGCTACATTACCAGCCGACCTAAACCTCCTAGTCTTGACGACCCTAACAATATTGGGTAAACCGTATAAATAATGTAGTTCCTCGTTTTGAAAATTCCGATATTCCCCATTCCCGTTCCTCTTGGGTCCGAATATTCGTCTCAGGATATTATTCTCAAATAGTTTCAGTCTATGTTCTTCCCTCAGACTAAGCGACCATGTTTCGCAACCATACAGAACAACAGGCATGATTATCGTTTTGCATATTTTAAGCCTCGACAGAATTCGCGACGACAAGAGATTTTGAACCGGAGAGTAACACGAATTCCATGTTTTAGTCGATATTTAATTTCTTCGTGAATATGATTTTCCTTTGTTAATATTGATCCTAGTTATTTGAAACTACCCACTTTACTAAAAGTATTATTTAATATTTTAACGCATCCTTAATTTGCTGTATTACGGTTCCGATACACGTCCATGTATTTAGATTTCTCTGCATTTACTTCTAAACCCATGAACCCATGTCCCTGCAAGCGTTTAATAAAATCTCTGCTTTTGTTTCTATTGTTTTCCTATCATCCCCTATTACATTTACATCATCAGTATATGCCATGACCTGGTAGTACCGTTCAACTCTAGGCCCTGGTTCCTATCTTTGATTTCATCGCCCCTTTAGACCGCGTTAAATTTTAAAGTATTAGCTTTTGGCAATTTTTCTGTAGGTTAGTTCCAAAAAGCTACAATCGTACAAAATTCAATTATTGTAGCCCAACAGAAAGTGCCCTATAATTTTGGGATGTGAAGAAATAAGGAGTCGAAATAAGGACTTACTTTTTTACAGTTGCGAAATGTCCCAAAACGCTTTAAAAGTGGTTAAAGCGGAAGAAACGCAATAGTGTTAATTTTGGTGAGGAAAATGTGTAATGAAAACAAACAAAAGAAAAAAACCGGAGAATCTAAACAAGTTAATAATTGAGAGAAAGATTCGAGAAACATTTTAGGAAAATGACTAAAACGAAAAAATGATAGTAGTGGTGTTAAATTTGGCGAAGGAAATGGGCATAAACAGCAATCGAGAAACAACGAAGAAATATGTAAAACAGCCACTACTTGAAAGACGTAAGTATTATTATTATTATTATTATTATTATTATTATTATTATTATTATTATTATTATTATTATTATTATTATTATTATTATTATTATTATTATGGAAACTAAACATTCTGGCGCAAAAACGCATATATCGTCGTATGAGAACCAATGAAACGTAACTCCAAGAATGAAATTTTTGTGGGCTTGGATTATGGATATAATTCTGAAAGCCGCATTTTGTGTTATTTGAGTGTTATTAAAGTTGACTTTGTCATTGACTTGTCTGCTATACAATAATGTTTTTATAGTCTGATTAAAACAACATTTGAAAAGAAATTTTTTTCCTCTCTCCTGTAAACCTACGAAAATGGAGTTACGTTCCAGTGGTTCTCAACCGAATATATATATCCTAATCCTATGTAAAACTACATGAACTGACATAAAATAATGGATACTTTCGTTGACCTGGAAAGTTGAAATTTGGCATGATTGTGTCTTTTTCGCGACTACCTTACTGGAAAATTGCCAGAAGTTAATATTTTTAATTTGTAGGTGGGTCTAAAGGGAAGATAATGAAATGCCATGTTATTTAAATTGACTTTTTTGGACACATAATCTCATGTTTTAGCCACTTGGGTATGAAATAAAAACTTGAAACTCTGTATGTTTGTACGTTTTCCATACAATAATTTAACAAAATCGCTAGAAATAAAAATTTCCAATTTTAGTAGTTTTATGGACAATTGAAAAATCTTTCGAATGCTATTTATATGGAACATCCTCACATCCCAAAAGTATAGGGCACTTTCTGTAGGGCTACAATAATTAAATTTGGTATGATTGTAGCTTTTCGGAACTAACCTACAGAAAAATTGCAGAAAATTAATACTTTAAAATTTAACGGGATCTAAGGGGGTGATGAAATCAAAGATAACAACCAAGGCCTAGAGTTGAACGGTATTCACCGGGTTATGACATATGCTGATGATGTAAATTTAATAAGGGATGATAGGAGAACAAATAGAAAGAAATGCAGAGATCTTATTAAGAGCTTGCAGAAACATACGTTTAGAAGTAAATGCAGAGAAAACTAAATACATGAAAATGCGACGGGACCGTAATACAGCAAATTGTGGATGTGTTAAAATATTAAATAATACTTTTGATAAAGTGGATAGTTTCAAATATCAAGGATCATTTTTAACAGAGGAAAATTATATTCACGAAGAAATTAAATATCGACTAAAAGCAGGGAATTCGTGTTACTATTCGGTTCAATATCTCTTGTCGCCGCGAATTCTGTCGAGGAATCTGAAGCTTAAAATATACAGAACGATAATCATGCCTGTTGTTTTGTATGTTTGCGAAACATGATCGCTTAGTCTGGGGAAGAACATAGACTGAAACTTTGAGAACAATATCCTGAGGCGAATATTCGGACCCAAGAGGAACGGGAATGGGGTATGGCGGAAACTTTATAACGAGGAACCACATATTTATACGGTTTACCCAACTTTGTTAGGGTCGTCAAGTCTAGGAGGTTTAGGTGGGCTCATAATGGAGCTAGAATGGAAGAAAGTAGAAACGCTTTCAAGGTCTTGACTGAAAGACCAATCGGAAAACGACCATTAAGAAGACCTAGGCATAGATGGGAGGACAATATTAAGATGGATCTCGCACAGAATGGAATACAAAGTAGAACTGGATATAGTTAGCTAAGGATAGAAGTCAGTGAAGAGTTTTTGTGAAAACGGCATTGAACCTCCGGGTTCCATAGGCCATAGAGTTAGTTAGTTAGGTAAAGGGGCGATGAAGAAATGATCCATGTTATTTAAATTGACCTCTTTTTCGCACCTATAATCTCATATTTTAGATACATGGAATTGGAAAAAAAAAGTTGAAATACTTTATGCTTGTACGTTTTTGTTAGCGTTAAACAAGTAAATCACTAAAAATAAAAATTTTCAATTTCGATTGGTTTTATGTGGTCTGAAAAATCTCCCTCAAGTTATTTATATGGGACACCCCGAAATGTTTCAGCACTTCCGTCAAAATTAGAATGGTGAAATTTTGCATGTTTGTACCCTTCCGGGACTAACCCAGAGAAAAACTGCCAAAAGAGGATATTTTTAGTCTTTAGTTAAGCTAAAGGGAGCTGAAGAAATTCTCATGTTATTTTTGTGGGCTTTTTCTTGTGATACAAAATCTTATATTAAGGTAGTTAAAGTAGGAAAAGAAACTTGAAGTTCGGGAGAACTGCGAATTTAGGAAGTGATTGGTCGTAAACCCAGCAACCGCGGGGATTTGGGGGCAAAGCTCCAGCTGGCCAAATTAAGAAAATATTCAGATAAATGCATAAGGAGAGTGTAGGAGGACACGGGAGTATCCCCAACAAAACCCACGTACATCGTGATGTACCCCACAAATTTATTTAGCAGTGGATAAAACCAGGGACCCCACGCACCAAGGCAAGAACTTTATCAGTGAGCCACGGTGACACATAGGATATAATAGAATGGATTGCAAGATGAGTGCTAATATGAAACATTGGATTCAAAAATAATAACAATGGGAGTAGAGCAACATCAAATAATTGAAACTCCATAATTGCACTGAAGCTTAGAAGTTCCCGAGCGAATCCACTCACCCCAAAGCAACGCTGCCCGTGTCATGTGGCAAAGAGGATCAACGAGATTGCATTTACCTAAAAGGAATTTATTAATTGCGTAGAAAAGTGCAGTAGCCCAAGCGATTCATATGATCGAATAATTCCCACTGAATTAATATGATCAAATAACTGATTTGCGCAAAATAGACGCGCGGAAATCTAACTGATTCAATAAACGAATCAATCCCAACCAATTCACTTGCGCGAAAAGCATACACTGACGACCTATTCATATGAACGAATTGAATGATCGAATCATTTTAGTGAATCGGAAGAAATACATCAATTCTCCGATATGAATCGTTTTGCTCTTCACTATAAATAATAAAAATAAAACAAAATTGTTCAGATGAGTTTAACGTCCCATTCAGCAGCAAAGACATATGAGATGTGGACCTACTGATTAACGTGGAATCCAAACCACGTAAGCTCCCGCCGGGTCTCCCACGCCATAGGCGCGTATGCTAAACGCTTACCCACAAACGTATCTAGTATTATACCCAAGTAACAAAACATTTATACATATTTCACCTAACATTGACATTTTTTGTTCTTGAAGCAAGGGCATAAATTACCCAATACTGCTTCTCTAAAAATAAAAGAAGTGACGTATGCAAATGCAACGCAAATTAGATAGACATGAGCATAAATAGACATGAGCATAAATACAACAGGGTTTACAATATAGAAATAGATGTAAAAACACATTCATATATAATCACAATCACATACACATTGACAGGATAGAAAACATATTCTTAATCAGTTAGAGTAGAAAATACAATATAATGAGTGTGAGAAATTAATACAAGAGACAAAAGCAAAGGAAGAGAAAAATAATGCTTGATGAAAAAGAGAGATGAGGTGAATTGCACTTGACGCCACAACACAACATAAGTTTGTTAGAAAGACGAATGAGGTTATCTTCTGCCTAGGGGTAGTTCTAGGCTAATGGAGACGTGGTGAACCCTGTTAGTGAAATGGAATCACTGTGCATAGGATGGGAAAAGATGGGGAAGATGGACATGCAAACGATAGTCTTCGAGGATCTGGAGATCGAGATGGTCTGGAGGGACTGTGTAACAATAGAGTGTAAAGAGAAGATGAAGTTGGAGTATTATGGTAGCGTGCAGGTGATGCGTGAAGTGCAAGATGGTGCATAGTTCAAACAGAAGAGGATGGTGATGAGTGTAGCGTTGAGTGATGAATTTTAGGCGTAGACTTTCAAGATGGTAGCTGACAAGTAAACCTTACGTTTGGGTGAATCGAGTTGCTGACTGAGACATATATGAGCAAGTAGTACTGAATGTGGGCAGTATTTCAGTGAAGTTGTAGGTGCGAAGCTCCAGGGGTTTATGAGATACAGCTACCAGAACATCATATGGAAGTACAGAATAGTCTTCATACAGTTGCAGGTAAAAGCCCTGTAAGACCCTTTGTAACGACAAAAGGTGAATAACTAATATATGGGTACATACTAGGACTAGAGGGAAGTCATATAGTAAGGGTATACCTAACGGCGGCCATCTTGAAATCCGCCATTTTGAATTAAGGTTAAGTTTTTTAAAATAGGAATAGGGTCATGCGATACATGATTTAACGCACAAATTTAATCAGAAGAACAATGGTGACGTTAATTTTGATTTACGCGCAATTGGTAAAAAGTTACATGGAAATTAATTATTGTTGAAGCATATGTATTAGTCCTTTACCCCACCTTGTAAATTTTGTGTTAATGATAATAATTAAATAAAAAGCAGGTGGATACATATTAGGTCTATGGTAAGAGTTGCCTAGATGGCGGCCATGTTCAAATCCGCCATTTTGAATCAGACAAAAGTTATTTTTTTAAAAAAACGTATAACAGTGACACCTTATAATAGCAACTTTTACCATAAATCCACCGGTATAACCATTTCTGCTTTATCATTAACCAGCACATAATTAAATGAGAATAGGGTAATGCAATAGATGACTTCGGGCTAGAAGTTAATCAGAAATACAATGGTGGCGTAAAAAATGCTGGTTAACGATAAAGCAAAAATGGTTATACCGTTGGATTTATGGTAAAATTTGCTATTAACAAGATGTCACTGTTATGCGTTTTGTTTAAAACTTTTGTCTGATTCAAAATGGCGGATTTGAACATGGCCGCCATCTAGGCAACTCTTACCATAGGTCTAATATTTATCCACCTGCTTTTTATTTAATTATTATCATTAACACAAAATTTACAAAGTGGGGTAAAGGACTAATACATATGCTGCAACAATATTTAATTCCCCTGTAACTTTTTACCAATTGCGCGTAAATCAAAATTAATGTCACCATTGTTCTTCTGATTAAATTTGCGCGTTAAATCATGTATCACATGACCCTATTCCTATTTTAAAAACTTAACTTTAATTCAAAATGGTGGATTTCAAGATGGCCGCCGTCAGATATACCCTTACTATATGACTTCCCTCTAGTCCTAATATGTACCCATACATTAGTTATTCACCTTTTGTCGTTACAAGGGGTCTTACAGGGCTTTTACCTCCAACTGTATGAGGACTATTCTGTACTTCCATATGATGTTCTGGTAGCTGTATCTCCTAAACCCCTGGAGCTTCGCACCTACAACTTCACTGAAATACTGCCCACATTTAGTACTACTTGCTCATATATGTCTCAGTCAGCAACTCGATTCACCCAAACGTAAGGTTTACTTGTGAGTATAGGAAATGATATTAAGGAATATAAATCACGGGTTGGGCTGGGGAGAGAAATGCGGAAGGCAATGCGGAATGCATGTCTTTCTAAAATGGCTAGTTTCTGGTAGTATAAGGAAGGAGCGAAGATCCATGCCGGAAAACCATATGTGAGAATGGGTCGAAGGAAATCTTTGTATGTGTTGAGAACAACGGGTGCTTTGAGTCCCCAGGTTGTGCCGGTGAGTCGTTTGAGGAGATTTAGGCGGTTATAGGCTTTAGTTTTAACATGAGTAAGATGAGGCTTCCAAGTTAAATGATGGTCGAAAATTATACCTAAGTATGTAACGGTTCGTGTGGGAATGATGGGCGTATTATGCACATGAAGTGACAGATGAGATGGATTCCGGTGGACTTTAGTGCGTTTACGGGGTGGTATGAATACAATAGCTTGAGTTTTTGTGGCGTTAATTTTGAGTCTCCATTTAGAACACCAGTGGGTGAAACGATCGATAGCTATTTGGAGTGAGAGGTTGATATGCTGAATTGTTTTGCCAAGAGCAAGAAAGGTTGTATCATCTGCATATTGAAACAGGTGGACGTCGGTAGGAAGATGTGGAAGATCGGCAACAAACAGGATGTACAATAATGGGGAAAGAGCAGAACCTTGAGGAACACAGCACATAAGGAAAATTGGATGAGATAGCTGTTCGTTAATGGCAATGTAAGAGATGCGACAGACGAGAAAATGATAAATGATGCGAATGTATGCCATCGGAATTTGAAGTTTAATGAGTTTATAAATTAACGCTATATGCCGAACCTTGTCGAAAGCTTTTTCAAGATCGAAAAGGACAAGACAAGATGGTTGAATAGAGTTGTAATGATTTGTTATGAGGGTTGTGAGACGAAGTAACTGATCGTTAATAGAGAAAGAGGGACGGAAACCAGCTTGATGAGTCGGTAGCAGTTGACGGTCTAGGAAATATGGGTGTAGGCGTTTCACAAGAATGCGCTCGAATATTTTGCTGAAAGTAGATGTTAACTGAATAGGTCGGTAAGAAGAAACATCGGATGGTGGTTTAGCTGGTTTGGGAAACATGAAGGTCTTGGATACTTTCCAGTCTGTAGGGAAAAAACCTGTGCGTAATATGAACGTATAAATGAATGCCAGAAGAGTGAGTATTTTATCCATTGTACAGCATTTGTAATTATTTTACACTTCTAACGCTTCACTTATAAACCTAAAATACATGTATATTACTTTGAATTTAATTCTATCGCCTGCAGAAATTTATTTTTTACAAATGTGTCTTTTCATGCATAGTTTTGAATTTTACCTGCATATCTTCCAAAATGTGGTGCGCCGAAAGTAATCCAGCACCAAAAATTTAAAGGTCTGAGTGACGACTGACTGATCCTCGCACAAGCCAAGCCGATTAATTTAAAAACTTGAAATTTCGACAGTACATGGGATTTGTGACGTATGGTACCACTAAGGAAGATTTTTTGGAAATTCTACGAGAAAGGGGGAATAAGGGGTGGGAAGTATTTTAATAAAGTGGCCATATCTTTAAATGTCTTAGGCTTACATGCTTGAAGTTTTATTTGGAATTCTCATTTAAAATAATTTGATACGTTTTTAAGGGTTTTTTTGATATTTTAGTAAGAATGGGAAGATAAGAGGGGAAAATGAAAAACAGAGGATGGGTTTGCAATTATTATAATCAAATGTCGATATCCCGGAAGATTTGAAGGTTAGGAACATGGAGTTTGGAATTCGGACTCATCATTTAACATAATTAGACATGTATTTCTCTTTTTAATTATTATTATTATTTTGATACAACTTAGAATGGAAGAAATAGGGCGGATACGCGGAAAGGGGTGAAAAGCATTTTAATAAGATGCCACATCTCCGAATCTCTTAAGCTTAGAAACTTGATGCTTTGTATTTAGGCTCCTCATTCAAAATAATTCGTACGTGTTTCACTGATTTTTGATATTTTAGTAAAAATTTGAAGAAAAGAGGGGCAAAGGAAAAAAGTTTTGGTTTGAAGGTTAGAAACATGAACTTCTAATTTTAAATAATTAGATTAGTAATTAAGCTTTCTTATTTAAATATATGTCCTAGAAGGGAAGAAGAAGGGTGCTGACGGCGATGGAGGGAGAATGGAGGTGGTAAAAATTATGAAATGAAATGAAAATGAAATCTTTCAGTTTAACGTCCCACGACTATGTCTATAAGGCCTAGGGAGATGGGTGGTAAAAGTTAGTAGACATGTGTCCGAGAGGTTTTGAAAATTCCGTATGTTAGAGAGAAAGAGGCTCAATTGTTGGTCTGACAGTGAAACGAGTACGTTTAGAACTAGTTGAAACGTTTAGAAAATACGTAGTTCATCTCTGCTGCATGGGATCCTTGGTTCGATCCCAGCTAGCGCCAAGCCGGTTTTGTGGTAGACAAACCGTGTGCGTGTGTTTCTTCGGGGCTGTCCCGTTTCCTCTCGCTTACTTTATTCCACTATTTCATTCATTTCTCATCATCAGCGTCTCACCCTGGATGGATATACGTGGGACGTTAAACTAATTGTTCATTTCATTTTAATTTCCATGTACAAGTACCTGCTTCTTGAGTTATACATAATATTTTCAATCGGTGAACAATGCTAAACTAATGTATTTATATAAGTTGCTGACGTTATAGTACCTATAATTCTCCGCAGAATTTGATATTTATGAATTCTGATAGAACAATTTCGTGTAGGCTTTGCTTTGGAAGTAATTTGGAAATACGTGACTTGTTATACAATGCATGCTGGAAAGTATCTCTCATCCATGTTTGCGAATAGTTTGTTTTCTGCATTACTACTGCCTGAATACAGCGTGGGTGTAAAGTCAGTTCTTATTTGTAACAATGAATATTTCTAAAACTAAACAACCTATGACAGTTTTATTTTCACCGAATACATTACTAGAGTGCACCATTTGGTTATTAAGTTACATTTCAACGTATGCACCCGCATTTTAAACAACTTCTAAAATGTTACGAGTATCACACGCCAGCTAAGCTGATGCCAGTTTCTAGGATAATCTAGATTAAAAATAGGTATTGACTTTACAACCACCGTTTATATTCTGAAACCGTTAAATTATTCCTCGTCTTTCTGTAGATTTCGTAATATTTTTTATAGATACGTTGCTTTCATCAATTTCTAATTTATAACGGCAGGATTGACTGGTTTAAACAGCTGTTTTTTCTTTTTTCAAAAATACCAACAGGTTTAAACCAAAAAAGAAAAAAAGCGAAAAATGCTTTAAATCGTGTGAACTTCATGGTGATGTCTCCACATATCACACCATCTGCATTATGTTTATCTACTTTTCACCTTTTAATCAATGGGTTCCGTGTTCAATTCTCGGTTGAACCACAACCCATCTTTCAAGTGTAAACCAAGTAGCGATTCGAGGTGTCCCTTTAAGCGAAAGTCTTCTCCGTGATAACTTTGGTATTTCATAAGGATGTTAAGCCTAAACATACGAAACGAAACCAAATTGTATATTCCTACTTGCCCGAATGCCTGTTGTTCTATAAAGAAGCCAAGGTTGCTTAAATATATTTATAGAAATTGGGAAAATGTATCAACTGCCTACGTAGCTTCCAACATCAGCTTGGATTCGACTTTGTTTTAATTTGGTTGAATGCTATCTACATAACAAATTTGTCATTTAATATGATACGTTGACTTTAAAATTTTACATACATATACATTTAAACAAATAATAGGATTTTCCCAATGGCTAAGGCGGGAGTTACCTGATTTATATGTAATTCTGTATAATGTTTTTACTTCTATAACTACTTATATTTTTGTCCTTCTGAAATGACTCTTGACAATTATATTAACAACTAGGCCTATGTAAAGATCAGTATAACCTATTTTTATCAGGAGTCCTTCGTGAGTGAGTCGACAATCTCACTTGTGACCAATTAGCCCCGGTTTCGTGTCGAAATGGACAATTTCTCTTGGATGTAAGCCGAGAAGCGGTTTGGATTCTTTTTCAGCATAACCTTGTGGTTGCATAATAACACCAAGACGAAACAAATTAATTTCTGTCCATATCTAATATAAATACACAGAGTAAATTATTTAAACAAAAACTGTTTTTTTTTCAATAAAAGCCATGGTTTTTGCCAACCCTGTACAACTGCTTGAAAATTAGTATGTAACTTTTCTTTTATTGGAAAAATAAAACGTCAGTGCAAATATTAATTTTTGAGGATGCACCAATTGCAACTGACTCGGTGACACTGTCGTCTGAAATCAATGTAATTTGTTTAAGGGCATCAGTTTTATGCTCTAAATTTCCATTACTATTAGTTGAGTGCTTAATGTGTATTTCATTACAAGTCTAAGGAATGAAAAACTGGGAGGTCACAGCTTAGAAGCCATTACAAGAAACATCATGAAAAAGACAAGAGAAATAGCTGAGCAATTTAGTTGGCACGGTGCAAAAGGAAAGAGCTTTCCTCGTTAAACACTAACGCAATAATAGGTAAGAAACTCTCCCTACTGTTCTTTAATCTCATTTTCAGAGTGGAAAAAATATAGAAGTTGTCATTTGAAGAGGGATACACTATTTTTAAAATATTGTAAAAAAAAGGAAAACATTCTGGTGTCCTTTTTATTTTCTTCGCTTTAAATACTTACTATTGTGGCATGAATACTCCTCAGAACCATCTTCCTGTAAACTTTATTTCCAAAAAGCATATACTGCAACCGCTGTTATAACATTTAAAAGGCTTTGGAAATCCTTATTTTAGCAAAATGAGCAATTTTCCTGTTATCAAGTGACACGTTACATTTAAGTGTTCATGGAAGAGAGAGGTGAATATGTATAAAATATCGTTTATCCTTTTACTGAATTGTTCTTTCACGTTGGTAGTTTTCTTGAGCATTTCGTGACTAATTCCTACATTATCAAAATTATTCATTTATATAAGGCAAAGTAATATGTATGGCCTGCTCCGTGGCAAAGAAATCGAGCAAGGTAGCGGTCATTAAAGCCTTAGTAACCATCTCGGCATTCATCTGGTGCGACTGAGGGAAAAAGAATGATCGGGCCCAGATTTGAGATCGGAGCCTTCGGAATGAGACGCTAGTTCTTCATCAACTCAAATGCTGCAACCTGTTTTCAAATTATTATTATTTTTAATATTAGGTTTAATATTTACAAGATGCTATACTTTTTAAAAATAAAAGTGCGACCGCTTCAACATGTTACAACGTCCATAATTAAGCTACAGTCTGAGGTATGTCACTTTCAGCTTTAGCTGTTGTCTTCCTTGCCCTTTACATTTTCTTCAGGTTGTTACTTTTGTAACACATTATTGTCTTCACAAGCTGCTGTAGGTCCTACACAAACATTTTAAATATTTTTGTAAGTTTAAGATGTTATAATTGATCTCTAATCATTCCCTGCTGTTATTATGTTATTAAACACTGCCTATTATTTTTATTTTCAGAATCTGCAACACGAGAGAAACGTAACTAACGATGAGATCGCTTAAATTATTGGGATTTGGCTTCAACATGCCATACAGAGACGAACAAGAAAATCAGTTAAGAATTCAGCTACAGAACTTGAACTGACAATTCGCAGCGTCGAAATTAGAGTTAATTGTGGTAATCAAAAGTGAGATTATACAGAAGCAAGTAAGTATTTCTGGTTATTCTGCAATGTGATATTTCTTGAAAGTAGCAAAAAAGTGACATTTCGTGAAAAGATCTATTCCCCATGCGCCGTAGATTTGTGGAACATATTTTCAGCAACATACATAAATATTGTTGTTGTTGATTTTTATTGAATTAGCTTGTCTGTGACATAATTTCCTAGAACAAGTTTTTACAAGTTAAAATGTGAATTTCTGATATTTGAGAATATTGTTTTTAATGTACAGAAACAAATAATACGACCAGCATGAAGATGCTGCTGAAGAGAATTTAAATAAATAAAGCCAGAATAGTGTACAATTATATTTTTATTTAACTACTAACCGATATAAACTGATATATATGTATATTTATTATACTGGACAGTGTAAATTATAACTACATAATGTTAGCTTGCTCTCATAATTTTATTTTTTTCCCCTCAAAATCTTTTTCATGCACAGAATGTTTCTGGGTGTTCCACTGCTACTACTGGTATGTATGTTGGGATGTCTTATGTCATATTGCGAAGTTCAGACTGCAAATTAGTCTTCTCTCATCATCGCGTGCCAGTTTTCAAAGTGGCTATATTGGATTTATTATTTTTAAGATAGGAAAAGGATTGCCAACAATTGTTTCTTGAATTGGATGTCTAAACCTCAATTATTTTTTTAATGGATCCAATACAGCCGCTTTCAAAACTGGCAGGCGACGATTGTGAACACACTGATATCCAGTTTTAATCTCGTAAGTCACATAAGACACCCCAACATATATGCACGGCGTGGCCACATACCAGTAGCACCAGTGGAACACCCAGAAACCATTTGTTTAAATAAGATTTTGAGTAGAAAAATGCTTAACATTATGAGAACAAGCTAACATTATGTAGTTACAATTTACACTGTTTATTATTATAATTATTATTATTAATTTTTTATTTTATTTTTATTTATTTATTTATTTTTTCTCTGAGTCTGTGGGCCGCAATGGTTTCTCGTCATGAAGACAGAGTGAGGCAAAGGCGTCTAAGCAGGTAAAATTGGACAGAAGAATATTAGGTTTTCTTCCAGCTGCTATGTCACAGTCTGGCCGCCTTGTTTTCGACCCATTATTTGTTCCCAGCAAGAAACCATTATATATACAGAGTGACGCAAAAGGCCGGAGCCCATAGGCCAACTCGGTTACTATTGCAGATATGAAAACAAGGTAAGATATGTAAGGACACTTTTAAATTCCAGCAACACTTTTGTTTTTGTACTAGTGTACCGCTCAATAAAGAAAATGCGTTACCATACATCATGTTGGGCTACACGAATGAAAGAATGTGTGGTTTCAAATTGGCTACACAAGAATTGAAAGGAGACACAGTGAAGGATAAACATGCAAATGCAATATCTACGCCAGTGGCGTAGCAACCACGGTGTTGGGGGAGGGGGGAAGAGCAGATACGAAGGACGCAAAATTGGGTCTTGCACTATATTTTTCATTGTGTCTTTCCGTTCCCTTTGGTCCAAATAATTTCAAACCACACTTTCTTTCATTCAGTGTTATCCAACAGTGGCAGCGTTTTACTTCTCGTTACTATTGGGCGGTATACTAATAGGCTATAAATACAAAACTTGTTGCATTTTAAAAAAATTCCTTCTATATCTTACCTTGTTTCCGTATCTGCAATAGTAACCGAGTTAGCCTATGGGCTTCGGGTTCTATCATGTACAGAAAATATTTTGTCATGTACAGAAACTATTCTCTAAATATTTTGTCATGTACAGAGAGTATTCCCTAAATATTTTCTCATGCACAGAAACTATTCTCTAAATATTTTCTGAAATGTACAAGAAAAAATTCACTAAATATATTTTTGCATATGTAGGAAAATATGGTCTGTGTTACTGGTAAATAATTTTAAAATATTCCATGAGAAACATTTTAAAAACCATTCCGTTAACATTGTATAAAACGTTCCAAATACATTTTCAGTAATGTTTGGAAATCGTACAGGAAACATTTTTTTGGAAATCTTCTCTAACGGCGTATAAAATATTTCTACAACGTTTTTGAGTATATTCAGAGAATGTTTTCAGTATTATGTGGAAAATGTTTTCAACAACATATGGAATATATTTCCTTAAGGGAAGTAGGATACATTTTCTGAAGTAGGATATATATGAGTGAGGTCGACAGACCAGCCGCGAAAGGTGTGAAAATTTTAAAAAGTAAACCCTGCTTTTCCTTGATTTTGAGCATTTTTCATTACTTTTTTCCTCTCATTTTATATATGTGCACATGTGTTTCATTCCTCTCTTTTCAATCTGTTAGAGATTTATATACCCTCCTGAGTATATAAACTCTAACCCAGGAGGGATAACTGTTCCTCCCTGATCCCTCTAAATGACGCTCTCTGAATCTCATCCTTTAACTGACTTATTTTTAATTAAAGACAGGTGTGTTTACTTTAACAAACGTAAATCACATTTACGTGTGTTGCTTCCGATGCGAGAAATAGGATTTATGTGTTCTATTTCAAATAATGCAATAACTGTACATTTTCAAGAATTGAAATCTGCTGACATAAGAAATCATATGGAATGTTCCAAAGATCTTCCCTATCTTTCCTTTTCTATCTCAATCTGTGCTAGTGCTACCTACTAACTAACTAACTAACTCTATGGCCTATGGAACCCGGAGGTTCAATGCCGCGTTCACAAAAGCTCTCCACTGACTTCTATCCTTAGCCAACTGCATCCAGTTTCTACTTTGTATTCCTATCTCTGCGAGATCCATCTTAATATTGTCCTCCCATCCACGCCTAGGTCTTCCTAATGGTCGTTTTCCGATTGGTCTTCCAGTCAAGACTTTAAAAGCGTTTCTACTTTCTTCCATTCTAGCTACATGACCCGCCCACCTAAACCTCCTAGACTTGACGACCCTAACAATGTTGGGTGAACCATATAAATTATGTAGTTCCTCGTTATGAAGTTTCCGCCATTCCCCATTCCCATTCCTCTTGGGTCCGAATATTCGCCTCAGGATCTTGTTCTCAAATACTTTCAGTCTATGCTCTTCCCTCAGAGTAAGTGACCATGGTTTGCAGAAATACACAGGCATGATTATTGTTTTATATATTTTAAGCTTCAAATTCCTCGACAGAATTCGCGACGACAAGATATTTTGAACCGAATAGTAACACGAATTTCCTGCTTTTAGTCGACATTTAATTTCTGCGTGAACATGATTTCTCTCTGTTAATATTGAGCCCAGATATTTGAAACTATCCACTTTATCAAAAGTATTATTTAATATTGTAACGCGTCCATAACTTGTTGTATTCCGGTCCCGACGCACTTCCATGTATTTAGTTTTCTCTGCATTTACTTCTAAACGCATGTCCCTGCAAGCGTTTAACAAGATCTCTGCATTTGTTTCTATTGTTCTCCTATCATCCCCTATTAAATTTACATCATCAGCATATGCCATAACCTGGTGAATACCGTTCAACTCTAGGCCCTGGTTGCTATCTTTGATTTTCCTTATAGTGTATTCCAGAACGAAGTTAAATAATAATGGCAACAACCCATCTCATTGCTTCAGACCATTTTCGACGAGAAAGCTCGTGGACAAAAATTTTTCTATCCGGATTTTACTTTGGGATTCATTTAAACATATCTTAAGTAATTTAATTAGCTTTCTCGGTATTCCAAATTCTGTAAGAACGTTGTATAATGTTTCTCTCCTAACCGAGTCGTATGCCTTTTTAAAATCAATAAATAGTTGATGTACCGGGGTATTGTATTCACACTTTTTTTTCGAGTATTTGGCGAATGGTAAATATTTGGTCGATAGTTGATCGATTTTGTCTGAATTTGCACTGGTAATCTCCAATAATTTTATCTGTGTATGGGGTCAGTCTTGCTAATAAAATATTTGAAAGAATTTTATAGGATGTTGACAGAAGAGAAATGCCTCGATAATTATTACAATAAGTTTTTTCGCCTTTCTTGTGAATTGGAACCATGATTGATTCTTTCCACTCTTGTGGCAATTCTTCCTTGTTCCAAATAAGGAGAATGAGTTTGTGTATCTTGTTCCACAATTTTTCGCCTCCCGCTAAAATTAACTCAGCCGGAATTTCATCTACACCCGGAGATTTGTGTTTCTTTAATTTCTTTATAGCGGGTTCTACTTCTATTCGGTTGGGTTCTGGAATATACGATTCTGCGGTGTGTATATCTTTTTCTTTACGAACACTAGTTTTTGGTTGCGTGTCAAGCAAATCGTCAAAGAAATCTTTCCATCTATTTAAGATGCTATCCGTGTCAGTGAGAACTGTACCGTCAGATTTCTTTAATGTATAAGCACGAGGTTGATAGCCTTTCTTAAATTCGTTGATTCCCTTATACATGACCCGGATGTTTTTATTTTTACCATTATCTTCAAGTTCCTTAATTTTAGCTTTCAGAAAATCGCATTTCTTTGTTCTAAAAGTTTTGGAAGTTTCCCGCCTGATATCTGCGAAATTTTGTGTAGTTATATCATTCGGGTTTTGTAGCCAGCGTAATTTTGCCTGTTTTCTTTTCTCTGCTAGTTTTGTGCATTCCTGGTCGAACCATGGTTTGTCCCGACGTATTTCCGTAGTGCTACCTACTAATATTAAATATATAATATAAGGCGAGAGTATAGTACCTACTAAAATATAAACCTTTCTTCAACAGTTGACAATTTCATGTTCTGCCAAACTCGGTCATAGCTTTAAGAAATACAGACTTTATTGACTATTTGGTATTCTATCTTAGATGTTACATGTTTAATATTTATATAGATTGGGACTGCGTCATTTATATGTATATTGAGAGATCGGATTTCGTCTGCACCATCACGGAAAGAAAAGCAAATAATTGGGTGAAGTAATTTTTTTTTTTCATTTTGTGACTGAATTTTTTCTCCGCGGGAGAATGAATTTTCTTCGGGAGGACATTGCCGCCCGGGCTACCCCGTGAATTCAACCCTGATTGCAATGCAATTCAAACATCATAAAAATATCATTTTTGGTAGGCTATGCAAAAATAACCGCTCATGCCAAGATGAATCGGTGTCTCTTGTTCACCATTAAACCTGGCGTCGTCACTTCTAATTTAGTAAGGTTGGTTGCATTCCCTCCACTGGTTAGGCCTACATCTTCAGAGTTTGCTGAAAGAGATACGTTGTTTATGATATCTGGTGTGTAATGTGTGTGTACCAAATAGGGCCTACACTGTGAACTGGTAGATTAAAGCTATTGTTTCTTGCCTTCTCGCATCTTGCAATAGACATACACATAAAATTACTTCCAATGGTGATCCACACATTCTTAATAGTAGTGGCCATCCCTTTAACAGTAATACAAACGCTAATATCATTTTAACTGCCTTACAACAGTTAACTTCATACCTGCAAGGACTATTCGTAGATGGCAGCACAACTTTCCATAAACAAAATACCAAAAGTTGAATAAGGTAAGCTAAACAAAGGTGGCTTTGTTTCAAGTGGTCCTTATCATATTAATCATGCAATTTAGATAGTTTGTTATTTTGTCGTAATAATGGTTATTTGTTGAAAATTGTGTATTTACACTTTCCTTCTTCTAATACTCTACTTGGGATTCTGGAATAAATTTACAGTGAAGGTTATTGTTACGTCATCACTTTTCCCAGAGCTTGCTCTGAAGCGCCACTGAGAGAACAGTGACGAGTTTTGCAAATAACCTTCCTTTTCCTGATCCTGAGCTTTTTCCTTGTCTCTTTTGTGCGAACCGTCTGTCAGACTGATCAAGCCAAGGGCAGCCGGTTCTACAAATCGAGGCAGGGGACCTGCTCCCCCTGGACAACTATCCGAACGGGTTGTCCCACCTACTCATCAACACATATCATCATCCATCTTCTCGAGTAAAGTTCAGCTCTCGTGACAATAAATCGTTATTTGCGATGGCAGACCCAGGCTCAGGCAGTGGAGCATCTTCAGAAAGTCGACATGGAGGCTTACCACCAGTCTTCGTTAGCCCACCTGCTATCTCCACGAAGGTGGAGAAGCGGAAGGACTATGCCGAGAGACAAAGACGAGCTTCTGAACGCTCAACCGCCTCCACTACATCAGCCTGTTCTAGATCTCGATCTCGATCTCCACGGAGCCAACCCAGTTACTCTGATAGGGTCAAACATTCGCCTCCTGCTAAGAAACACCATATCGATGTTTCAGAATCGTCTGACATGGAAGCCGACGTTTCACCGACAGCACGCCGATCATCAACATCTGTTCATCCTGTTCCTTCTTCACCTCACTGCTTTTTGCTCCAAAACTTCGACGCTAAATTCACCAATGAAAAATTCATCATCCTTCAACTTCGAAAATCCCTGCCAAGCATTCCACTCACTGAAGTTGTAAAAACCCGCAATGGCTTTATCTTCAAATCATCTGATGCTAACTTCCTATCTACAGTCCGTAATAAAGCCTCGTTTGAGATTTTCGGAAAAAATGCTACACTTGTCTCCTTGAACGCTACTCGTCGTAAGATACCACCTCCTCCAAAACGTTCTCCGATGTTATCTGTAGTTATCAGGGGAGTCGATCCATCATATTCTGATGATGAAATACACGAGGAATTGCGCAACGAGGGGCATACCATTGATAAAGTTATTCGCATTCGTAATAACACTGGGCCTACTTACATGGTGCGAGTCCTAACCATATCTCAAGAGACGATCGACCATCTGCTTACTCATGGTGCCTTCATTTACAAGCGCAAACATCGCGTTGAACCCTCTCGATCGTCTGCGCCATTGCCATTACGATGCGAAAAATGTCAAACGTACAACAATCATGCAACAGCGCATTGTACAAACCCCACTGTATGTGGGTATTGCTCTGGCCCCCATTTAACTCGTGTTTGCCCTAATATGAACCTTCCACCTCAATGTTCTGCGTGCGCGGAGCGCCACCCTACCTATAGTTATAAATGTAAACGCAAACCATCCCCAGACCAAACACATCCCGAATTAGTAGTACCATTACGTACTCAGTCTACCTCCACCAACACAGAAGCTTCAGTAAATGATCCAGTCACCGTTGGTAAACTCTTAGAATTTCTCACATTAACACTGCAGAATATTCATCCTTTCCATCGTCCCCACATCCTTCAGCAACTCACTCTTGCCGCTAAAGCCACTTTTCATGTAGCCCTGTATGCAACTTACTCTAACAATTACGTTCATTTCCATACTACACCACTCGAAACATCTGTTTAATATCTTGGTCGTCATGGATATCAGCTTTCTGTTTCTCAATATTCGATCAATCACCAAGAATAAAACTCTTTTCCAAGCACTCCTACAAGAAGAACACATCACTGCTTTTCTTCTGAATGAAACTTTTTTGACTCAGTCCATGCAGTGCAGATTTCCCAACTACACGTTGCTTCGCCATGATAACATGACACCAGCGTTAAGAGCAAACGGTGGAGTTGCTATGGGCTTTCGTCATAATCTACCATTCAGACAACATAGCTGCCCTGCACTAGCCTTACCGGAGCACATCGTAGCTACTTTGTATTTTAAATCCATCGCTATTACTTTCGCTACCATCTACGTCAGACCCGGCACTCCAATTCCGTTAGATTTTTTCTCTTACATTTCCAATAACTTCAAACATTTTCTCATCCTCGCAGACGTAAATTTTCATAGTCGCTCTGCTCATGAACGCACCCAATTTCAAGATCATATAGCATCTCACACTGCAGGAATTCTTCTCAACCTTCCTTCGCCCACACGTCCAGTTTCCAATACCACACCCGATATTGCAATTACCTCCAATACAATAGTTACACGTTGTACTGTGGCAGTCTTAGACTTACTAGGTAGTGATCACGCTCCCATTAAAATCACATATCATACTGGTCTCGTCCCTTCACAAGCAGCATCATCGCCTCATCTCACACCACGCTATGATAAAGCAGATTGGGTCAATTATCGCACTTACATCTCTTCTACCATCGACCATTCTCATTCACCTACCACTCCTGACGAGCTTTCGACGCAAGTCACCACTATAACCACTGCCATTCAGCAAGCTTCAGCCCTATACATTCCACAAACTGAATCAGTACCTTATCGACCTAAACTACCTCCTCACTACCTCGCTATGATCCGTCGTTCTCGTCAATGTTATCGCGAATACCTGCACACTCGAAACCCTGATACCTTACGCCTTCACCATCAACTCCAGAGAACTGTCCGCAACTATATTACCGCTTATAAGCAACGCCAATGGATCAAAACATGTAATCATCTTGCTGAAACATCGCATCCCACGCTATACTGGAAACGCTTTAATGCACTCTGTGGAAAACTCACTAAGACTCCCTACCCCCTTCTTTTAGATAATACAGCCATTCATTCCGACCAGGATAAAGCGAACGCTTTCGCCAATCATCTTCAAGCTATCTTTACACCATCTCCACCTGATCATATGTTCCACCCTCATCCTGCTGAGGCAGTAAATACTCAATCTAAATCCCTCCAACCTGCTGTGACTCATAGACTTCCTGAACATGTTCTTACTGCTCCGATTACAGTCGAAGAAATTACTTCTGTTGTCCAGCGAAAACGCAATACGGCTCCAGGATTCGATCGTATCACCTATCGCCATATTAAAGAAAGCCCCATCACACTACTCATGCTTCTATCACGGATATACACCTTTATACTTCGCACAGGCTTTTTTCCGATAGATTGGAAGGTATCAAAAACCCTAATGTTTCCAAAACCGAATAAACCACCATCCGAAACTTCATCCTACAGACCGATTCAGTTAACCTCCACTTTCAGCAAGATTTTCGAACGCATTCTCGTCAAACGCTTACATCCATATCTAGCAGATCGAAACATTATTCCCTCTCACCAGGCTGGTTTTCGACCTTCCTATTCAATAACTGACCAATTACTCCGCCTTTTTACACTTATTACCCATCATTATAACTCCGTACAACCGTCATGTCTGGTTCTCTTTGATCTTGAAAAAGCCTTTGATAAAGTTTGGCATTTGGCACTTATCTATAAACTCATTAAACTCAAACTTCCTATCACAATCATCCGCCTCATCTATCATTTTCTCGTCTGCCGTTTGTCTTATGTTGCTATCAATGACGCACTCTCTCATCCTTTTTTTCTACTGTGCGGTGTGCCACAAGGATCTGCTTTATCACCTTTATTGTATGTCCTCTTTGTCGCAGACTTTCCCGAGCTACCTCCCAATGTTCACCTGTTACAATACGCCGATGACACAGCTTTTCTGGCACTCTGCCGAACTATCCAACAAATCAATGCCTGTCTTCAGGAAGCTATTAATCGCTTCATAGCCTGGTGTCGCAAATGGAATTTGACAATAAATGCTGTCAAAACCCAAACTATAGTATTTATTCCGCCACGCAAACGCACCAAAGTTCATCGCAACCCTTCTTTACTTTCTCTTACAGTTAACCAGGTTCCCCTCCGGCCTTCAAAAACAGTAACCTATCTTGGGATAGTTTTTGACCACCGTCTGACTTGGACCCCACATCTCAAATCAGTGACAATCAAAGTACGAAACAGACTTAATTTATTGAAACGTCTCACCGGCACTACCTGGGGCCTATCTCCAAGTATAGTCCTTAATACTTACAAAGTTTTCCTCCGACCAGTCATCACATATGATTTTCCAGCTTGGATCTCCGCTCCGTTATCCTATTATAAGCAACTTGATATTTTCGAACGGCATGCCTTCCGCCTTGCCTTTCGCATATTTCTACCAAGTCCTACTCGTGACCTGTATTCACTCATCACATTTCCTATTCTCAAATTTCACCTGGAGACACTCCGTCAAAGATTTATCACAACACGTTACACTCAACATCATCCTCTTCTTTTCGCCACTATGCACTATCTTGCACTCCACCCCACCAAACCCCGATATTATTACACACCGTTACACTTACTTTATACTCTTTATTGCTACTCGCTTCCCCCTGATCACCTAGACCTCACACTTCTGGAAGATTATCGTTTGCATGCTCATCTACCTCATGTTTTTCCTTCATATAGTGCACAGTAAATCCTCTTGTAACTAACAGGGCTCCTCCTGTCCTCATTAGCCTAGCGTCGCCCCTAGGCAGAAGATAACTGCATTCGTCTTCCTAACATCTCCCTTGTGTTGTCCTGTGCTTGCACCTCATCCCATCTTTCACGCTCATCCTTTTATCACGATTTAACATAATATCATTGAAGCTTACATACGGTCCTTTCTCTGCCACTATATCAATTCGTCACTCATGATCTATGCCTGCATCTCCATCCAGATATCTTCATATTTTCCATTGTCTATTATTATCTATATGTATATTTGTTCCTATCATTCATTTCTTGTTTTGTCATTTTGTACTATGTAATTTCTGTGTTTGTTAAGTTCTATATATGTGCAGTTTTCCTCCTCACATCCTAATGATTATGATCGCAAAGATCATAATGGCTTACACACTGATATAATAAAGTTAATAAAGTAAATAAATAAATAAATTCCCTTCACTTAGACCAGCCATCCTTAACTAAATCCTACTTTTCCATCAAATCTTCTCCTGAAAGAGGGTGTAGCCCTCTCAGAGGTTGCTAGCCTCGTGCTAGCATTAAAAAAAAAATTGTTACGTTTCCGCCATCTTAATTAATTATTGTTATTTGTTTTTATTGATTTCTTTTTAGAGGCAGTAAGGGGTAATTTATGCCCTTGCTTAAAGCAAATTATTTATAATGTGTGTGTTCTGCTAGCTAGTGCAACTCTGCAGATAAGTGACTGATAGTGTAGCCTAAGAATTTGATATTAGATTTCGTATATGCGCTAACATTTTCCTTTCTTATAAAAACAATCTGGTTCTATAATTTTCTTCTAAAAGCAAGAATAGCAGCTTAAATGTTACGTATTTTCTTCTCGGTGTAGAATAACTTCGGCACAATACTACGTAAATAGTACATAAACGTAATCTCTGCTGTAATATTGGACTCCAGGCTCGAACTTCGGCCCCTCTCCGGCCTAAGAAAAATTTCTGGTTGTGCGCCTGATCTGGAGACAAATTAAGTCCATGAGTAGAGCTCGCACTTGTTTTCAATATGCTAACACAAAGTGTAAATAACAGGTTTTATTCCATTTTGTGTTTTCAAATATCGAAATCGACCATAGTCATTTTACTTCGAACCAATCAACACCATCACCACACTTCCTCCATTAGGTTCCATTATTTTATCTCCATCGGTTGCTCGCTGCTCACAAAGCCATTGTATCATTTTTGAATTAGCCATTGTTGTGAAGGCTGTTCACCTATGGTTTCCTTTTAGTATATAATTTATTAAAAACGTTTCCTTTTAAAAAGGAGAGGGGAGGCGATTGCATACTGCAATGGCCAAGATGTCACTGTAACAAAGTGGTTACAAAATGAATGTGTAGGAGTTGATCGAAAGAAAAGTGATTATACAGATTTAATGGGATCTAAATTTCTCACTTTATGTTTATCCTAAACTAACAGCACGTTTTATACCTCATAGAATAATGATACTCTTACGAGAGATTCATAGTATTTCCACTTTACTACGGTAGTTATGATTATTAGTAACTGGAGATAACGTAGTCTGGGAAATTGTTCACAGGGTCTACAACGAAAAGCGATAAATCATCCTTACAACGAACATGCGTGACAAGGTAACAAGTACCACTACTGTAACAAGCAACATGTAACAGAAATGAAAATCAAACTACTGGTAATGTTGGGGAGTATTATCCAACACAATCATATAAATCATAAGGAAGCGGACCAGCGTAGCGTAATCGCTAACGGTCTCGTTTTCCGTGCGAGAAGTTCCAGGTTAGATTCCCGGTGGGGGCACTCGGTCGAAAAATTGTCAACGCTTTTTCAGCCGAGCCATCCTCAATGAGGTTTTCCTGGGTTTTCCTCATTCTGCGGTTGTACCTAACTTATACCTAAATTATAGGTCATAAGCCGCTTTCTTCTTTCCTTTTCCTCGAATTGTGTGCTCGCCGAGGTACGTCATCTCTCAAAACGTGACGACCTAAATGGCCATAGATGCCGATGGCCCAGAAATCTAAATTCTAATCCTAACGATCATAAGGAAATAATGAGTTACTTATAAAAATACTTACAAAAGTAGGGTTTTGTGAGGCAATGGGCGAAACTTAAGAGGCTCTATTACGACGAAATTAAAGTATCGCTAATTTACAGTAATTGTGTGATATCTTCAAACAGATAAAACTAATCTAAAGTGCAAAGACAGAGCCCTAGACAATATTATTTTACATGAGATACCGTTATCACGACTCACTTATCCGCTTTCGATTTCCAGCAATTTAGAAAATCGGCTTTTATTTCCGCGTTCCTAAATGGCTGCACACGGAAAGTTACTAGGTAACAAGTGATAACGGTACTTCATGCAAAATAAAATTGTCGAAGATGTCCTTGTTCCACATTTCGATTAACTCTTATCTATTTGAATATATCACATAATTACTGTAAAATTAGTGGTATTTTAATTTAGCAGTTATTAGGCCTTATAAGGATTGAGAAAAATACTGTAAAACGTCCATTAGATACATTGAGCTGAAACCTTACTCAAAACTTAAACATACCATTGGCAACGTAATAAAACAATTAACTCATGATGAGTCTTAGTACATTTAAAAAAAAATATAGTATATGCAAGTCTACAATTGACTCATGTTGCCCCCCACCGTAGAGCAAAGAGCAACAGCTATACTCATTAGTAATTGTTTATTTATTTTCATAGCATGTTCCAGTGCGTATTTTAAGACATTTTCACTAGGCTATATTAGAACTTAAGAACAGCTTGCATCATAATACGAGGTATTAAATTAAAGGTCTTTCGTAAGGCCCCGTTAGACGCTAACATTTTGTGTCACACATTCAAGTCACACCGTTTAGAAGGAACATGTGAACAGGGAATGTCACACTTAGTACCACACTTTCTGTGATATACTTTATAAAGTAAAAGTGACACTACTTTTAATATATTGTTTAATCTTTAACAGTTAATGGCTTAATCATTTAATGGTTACTATCGTATTAAAACCTTAGTACTTCTAAGTTCTAACGTAACTCATCTAAAATGTGAAGGGGGAGATGGCTCAGTGTTAGAGCGTTCACCTCCGTTGCTTGGGGTCTCTGGTTCGATATCAGCTCGCGCCGTGTGGAACTTGTGGTGGACAAACACCGTTCTCGTGGGTATTCTCGGTGTTCCCCCATTTCCTCTTACTTTCTTCATTCAAACATTTCACTCATCTCTTATTATCACCGTCTCCTTTAACCTCACCGGCATAACCGGGGCACATAAAACTTAAGGATTTCATTTCATTTTTCACCTAAAATGTGGCGTCAGTTACAAAATCAAGTACAAGAAATGGTGAAGGGAAGGAAAGACAAGACACAGATTTCTTAGATATGTTAGACGATTTATTTGATATAGCGCACGCAAATGCTTTAGACTTAATACAAATTCAGAAGGACAAAGGAATCCTTATATCTCAAAAACAAAAATGACGTCCTGGAAGTATGGTTGGTAGGGACATGTGTCTAGCTCGTAAAGAAAGAGAGAGTAGCAAAGCGACTAGACGTTGATCCTTCTCACAAACAAAAATATAAAGAGGAACAGTGTAAAGTCAATAGAGCGGGTGAAGCGTGGATTATCAATTCAAGTCTGAAGACGAAGATGTATGTCAAACAGAAAATACACTGTAATTTTTTTTCGAGGTTTCCGGAAAAATGCGGGCAGCTCTGGAGGCAGAGACCTTCCCGAGGAATTTCGGAAAATGTATTTTCTTGACGCGCTAAGAAAGAAGGTTTCCGAAAACGATCGGAAATTTTTTCTGGCTTGGTTCGGAAAAGTTTCCGAACATCTTCCCGAGAGTTTTCGGAAACATACGTGTTTCTTAGTGAGTTGAAAAATTGTAGTTCCCGAAATTGTTCGGAAATGTCTCTGCCTCCGGAGCTGCCCGCATTTTTCAGGAAAGGTTTCATAGTATAACCTTTACGATTTCTTTCGGAAACATCCTAAAAAATATTTTCCGGTTGATATATATATAATTTTAAATTTTATACGGCATGGAGACCTTCCGAATTATATGATTCATCAAAGATGATAATACAATGTATATCATCTTTATCCTTCCTTCTTCTGTTTTTTTTATTTTGATTGTCTTCAATTCTGCAAATCAAACTTATATGTCTCCCTTAGAACAAAATTGAAACTTTTACGCTAATTAAAAAAAAAAATAGAAGTAGCCGACCATGCGTGCTTTTTGCATCTTTGATGGATAACAAAATTCAGAAGGACTCCGTACTGCATAAAATGTAAAATCAGGCGTCACTCCGTAAGAAAACATGGTAAGCCAAAAACGGGTCAAATATCGCAGGAAAGTGAAAAGTAGAGGATAGAACTTAAATAATTTATTTGTTCCAAAATCACTGTTCTTTTTAATGTGGCTTAAATATTCCTGAAAAAATGAAGTTTCGTTGTAAAACTTTAAGACCAAAGCCATAGCATATATATACCATCATTCAAGCACAGTATATACAGGGTGAGTCAAAAGTCTTTGGACACCTGCATAAGTTTGAAAATCGACAGGAAAAGTACAACGTGATGGGAACAGAGGTTTGATGACAGACCGCAACTTTTGAAGTGTATGTCATTGATGGCTGCCATCTTGAAATCCGCCATTTTGGATTCAAGTATTTTTTTTAAAATGGGAAGGTGGTGTATGACACACCAAATAACACTAGCTTGAGCTAAGAAATTTAGTGGTGTAATTAGTTTATTTTCTATCTTGTACAGTTTAGAAGTTATTAATGTTCAAAGTTGGGAAATTACCTTGATACTGACCCAGTTCTCTCTTTGTTCCAGGTGATCTAAAATGGGTCTGACACGTGAACAGAAGATCGAAATCATCATTAGATCAGGGGAACGCAGCTACCGAACAATAGCAGCTGACTACAACAGATGGCACCCAGAAAGAGAACCGGTATCGCACAGCACGGTGGCTCACGTGATCACCAAATTCCGGGAGACGGGCTCTGTTCAAGATAGGGCAGGTAGTGGGCGATCAAACACTGCCACCAATGAGGAAACTGCAACGGCGGTTGTTGCGTCGTTTGTGAAAAGTTCTAAACGAAGTACCCGTCGTGTGTTCCTAGCATGTGCAATAAGCCAATCTTCCGTTGTCCGGATATTGCACGCCAATCAGTGGCATCCTTACAAGCCGCATATGCAACATAAACTGAACGAGGATGACCCTGATCGCCGGTTATCACCTCTATCAATCTTCTTAATGACTGTCAGTTTGCATTTCTAGATTCCATTGGTAGTGATCACCATCCAGTTATATTAACATTAACTCGAGGAAAACCCTCACGTCCTATACTTACACCTCGTCGGGTTCCGAGGTACGATAAGGCGAACTGGGAAGACCTGGAGCATTCGCTTTCTAGCATTAGGCCTCCACGTACTGAATTCGAACTTCCTACCTGTCTTACAGCTATTACTACGGCAATTTAAACCAATGCCCATCAGAATATCCCGATGCAACAAGTGCATTCCCACAAACCGGCTTTACCACCGACATATCTTACGCTCATCAAGAAAGCCTGACAGCATCTTCGAAAATATTATCAAACCGGGAATGATGCATGTCTTCATCAACATCGCCAATGGCAAAGAGCTGTTCATAACTATCTTGTCGCTTATAAACGCCGTAATTGAATCAAGACCTGTAACACCTTATCCGAGAAAGCACACCCTTCTCGCTACTGGAAGCGACTTCATCAACTTACTGGCAAGACCACCACGATAACCTACCCGTTAGTTGCTGACAACATTCCTCTGCTTTCTGGCGAAGAAAAAGCCAACGTTTCTGCTACACAACTACAGTCCGTTTTTACGCCAACAGCTGCTTCGAAACGCTCTGAACGGACAGATCTGTCTTGTATTCCTCCTTTACAACCTTCCACAGAACATGTGATTGACCCTGAACACCCACTCGCTGCACCTATTGCTACCAACAAACTCCGATTGGCTCTAAAACGGAAAAGGAACACAGCACTTGGGATTGACAATATCTCTTCTAAACACATAAAAGAAGCGCCATACTCATTTCTACTGATACTGGCAACAATATATAATTTCATACTTCAAACTGGATTCTATCCTTCTGACTGGAAAGTCTCTAAAATTTGTATGTTTCCTAAACCAAATAAATAAGCCTGCTCATTCTGTTTGCTCTTACAGACCAATCCAACTGACATCTGTATTAAGCAAGATTCTGGAAAAAATTCTTGTCTCTCGACATCATAAGTATCTTGAAACTACTATTCTACAGCCTATCCATTTGGCAGGTTTTCGGAATCGATTCTTCATAAATGACCAGCTTCTTCGTCTCAGCACCATAATTACAAATCAGTTTAACAAAGGGTTTCCATCATGCATCATTCTTATGAATTTGGAAAAGGATTTCGATAAGGTATGGCACTATGTTCTTATTACAAAACTACAATCATTCAAACTTCCCACATGCTATCTCAGGCTCATTTACTCGTTCATTACAAATCGCACTGCATATGTCACAGTTGGTAAAGCACTCTCCTGGCCAATATTTCCGTTTACTGGAGTTACACAGGGGTCGGCCCTAAATCCATTATTGAATATTATTTATGCTTCTGACATTCCATCAGTACCGCGTAATGTCTTTACATTCCAATATGCAGACGACACAACTTTTCTTGCACTTGGTAACACTATCCATCAAATCAGCGCTTTACTACAAGCAACTCAGGATAATTTCATCACTTGGTGCAAGAAATGGCATTTAACCATTAACAACGACAAAACGCAAGCATTGGTTTTCATAGCACCTAATAGATGTTCCAGAGTCTACCGTAACTCCAAACTCGTAGGAATAAATGTTGATGGATACCAAATACGCACTACCACCACTGCTACGTACTTGGGCTCTGCTTTTGATTCCAAACTGACTTGTAAGGCACACCTGCAAAAACTCAAAACTAAGGTGACCAGTCGTTTAAATCTTTTACGTCGTCTCAGAGGCACCGCGTGGGGCCTCCAACCCTATGTTCTACTCCATACTTAAAAGATGTTTCTCCGTCCTATCCTCACATTTGAACATACTTCCTGGTGCAAAGCCTCTGCTTCCTTCTGCGAAAAAGTTTGTATATTGGAACGTCATGCTATCCGACTTAAACTTCCGTATCCTACGTGGCTCACGTATGAATACATCAACTTTCTGAAGATTACAGAGCATATTGCACAACTTCGTAATCGTTACGTTACATTTCGCATTAAAACGGGTCATTCACTTTTCTTGGATATTCTTCCAACTGATGCTCTCACTGATGCCGCATATCGTTACAAGCATACACTTTTTAATATACTTATTTCCTTATATGTCCACCACGCAAACCTCACAGTAGCCGAACGCGACATCTATGCCATTTATATCATTCATGCCCATATTCCTCATGCTTTTCCATCTTAGCACAGAAATGCTCACAACTAACAAGGGCTTCCCCTTGTGATCATTAGTCCCGAGTCGCCCCGGGATAGAGGATTTAACCTACATCTGTCTGACTAACTTCTTTGTGTTTGTGATGTGATGGCACTTCATCTATTATTACATCATCATTATTTTTTGTTTTTACTCACCGCCACAATTATCTCACAGTTTTGGTCTTATCGCACATTTGCACTTATTTTTTCAATTTATATTTCCTCTTCACATGACAAGTTATCATATAATACAGTATTTATCCTTTTCTTACCTTATATTTATAATTCATTATATTTCACTTTTGGCACCTCCATTGCACTGACTTATTGTGTACCTTATAATAAAGATATGTTAATTGAACATGAATAAAGAAAAAATAAAATGATGATACAAGTTCACTTCTGAACTGATGACAATACCCAAATTCCCTTAGCCAAACAAATTGTTTTACAAATTTTATTTTTGTTTACAAAACCGCATATCAATGAGCCCTCTGACAGGCCGGAGAATTAACACTAGAAGGACGGAGCGGTCAATTTGACCGTTTTTTCTAAATTTTCCTATTAATGTTCTCTAACCATTTTACTTAGCAATCTGAAAGTCCCTCACTTTTTATAGTTTATAGGGTAGACTGTGTGTAAAAATTTTGGAGACTGTCACGTCACTAGGAGGGGGCTGTGTTGCAATGCCCCCAGAAGGACGAAGCGGTCATTTTGACCGCTTGCTTATAGTGACACTGAAAACACTTTATTTGCAATTAATGGTCTGCAATTTGGTTGCGATGGTAGTGTGTGAAGTCATTGTTATTGGAATAACTTTTTTGCTCGCGAGGGCGTAGACTTACACATGATATATACAGTGGCGGATCAAGGATATGATCAAGGGAGGGGCTGAACCATAGTTTGCAGTTTTATCCAGTGTAAAGCAGGATTGAAGCCCATTTTATCCAGTGTATACCTGAGCGTCAATGGGTGGTCTATAGCCCCTTTAGCCCTCTTGGATCCGCCCTTAATTATATATATATATATATATATATATATAATGTATGCTTTGTAGTTAGTACTATATAAGCTTCCAGATATAAAGAAAAGTTAATCAATAGATGTCCCTGTTACTTACATCTGTCATATTATACATTCTAAATATAAGGAATTATATACCACTGTTTTTTAGAAAGACAGTAGCTATAATATACTGACAGCTTATAAATGGAAGAGCAAGAAGAGGGTAGCTATTTTCAGTCCTATGCATAAGGCAGTCCGTGTGTCACAAAATAAGAACTCTGAGACTACTTTATTACAACAAAACAAAATTTGGCGTCGATGTCGTTGACCAAATGCTTCGAAAACGCTCTGTAAAATCACCCAGTATGAGAAGGCCGGTTCATGTGTTTTATAATCTAATGGATACAGCATGTCTCAATTCCTGGATTGTTTATAAGGAAGTAACGGCAAGATATAAGAAGAAAACAATTTCTGAGACAGCTCGCAGAATGTTTGACTAAAGTTGAGCATGTACAGGACGAGAGTGACAGTTTCTCGGATGATGATGAGCAACAAAAGTGCAAGATAGAAAACAATGCCAAATTGTGCTATGGAATTGCAATAAAATTACGGATGTGTGCAATATAGTAAGAAGTGTATTTGTGGGAAGTGTGTAGGTAAAATCAGAAAGCAAGTGTTTTGTTAGAAGTGTGTTTCTCATTGAGTGTTCTCTCTCTCTCTCTCTCAATTTGGAAGAGAGACTGAGACTGAAAAGTAACTGAATTATGTGTGAACTGTTTCCGTACAAAACCAAAGCTGATTTCGATCACTACTCAATAGATTCTGTGGTGAATGAAAGTATATGAAAATTTATTCAAATATAGTTGTACTCTTATAGTTAAAGAAACAGTTTCTTGCAGTGACTGTTATAATTTTTCAGCCAATACAGGACATTGCGGTAATCTAAAACATTTACCTCCAATTTCTTTTTGCAAAGTACCATTTTAAATTATACTTCTTACTTAATCTAAAATAAATATAGACCGTTAAGATTTTTTAAATTTATATTCCTTATCGTAGATATATAAAACATATCTGTACATATTACATACTTATAGCACTGTAGTAAAAGCAAATTATACTAAACTATTTAGAAAATTTTATTTGTAGTTACTTGTATGGAGGTACTGTATGAAGTAATTGCACCAGTAAAAATTATTATTGCCAAATTAGAAATCGGATGCCATAAAAATACCACAAAAGATATCCAATAAATCCCGAATAATTCGCTTCCACCTTCAAATATAATGTAGCGGTGAAATTGACCGCTTAGTCTTTAGTGGGAGTAAACTTTTCCAGTCCTCCTAGTGTTAGTTAATTATCAGAAAAACATCATCCATATAAGAAGCCATTTCTCTTTTCTCCTTTCAAAAAAAAGTGTTATAAATAGACGCAGAATAACTAATTCCTTCACGCACTCAGTTTACTTCCACCGGTAGACATGATCAGAACGATTCTTCATTGTGATCCGGATCTCAAGATGCTCCTAATCGAAATATTTTGTTCGTATGATCTGTTTGATGAACTAGACGCAAAATAAATCATGAGCTGAAGTTCGTTTCATGGGTCCTCGGGAACTATTTTCTTCCACAGGTTTTCATTTCTCTTTCCCATCCTGATCGCTACCTAAATTTGTTTTTGTTCCTTAGGGGCAAGTGTCGTAAAGCTAACAAAACAAAAGTATAAAAATATACGGACATGTACAGTAAGTAGGGATGTACTAACTTATTTTCTTTTCTTATGTAGATAGGGAAGGTAGTCGAATTCTGCGCGCACATGTTTCTTGAACTTCGAGATCCTTTACGACAGATTGTTTGCTTCTGTTACGATGCAGCGCTTACTAGTATCTAACATTAAAGGAGGGAAGCCATTGTTTCAAACGTTCAGGCTGTAAGTAGTCGTTGAATTATTTCTTCCCTCCTGATGTCAAATTTTCTTCAAAAAACTAGCAGGTATGTTCTGTACTTTATATATTTCTAGGTAGTTACTTTTATGTTACATTATGAACACTATAATCACGGCAATTCGTAGTAGTAGTCAATATTTAATATGTCGTGTTTTTGTGCTTTTGTTAAATTGCGGTGTGGGATCATTCTACGCAAAATCGATGAAATAATTCTACGCACTGCACAGAACTGAACTTCAAGAGTTTTTTTATGTTAATGACAAGGTAGGTAATAGAGTCGCAAAATATCATCACTCTCTCATTACACATGCCGAAAAGAATAGAAAGAACAACTACGAGAAATAGTTATACAGTGGAACAACTAATAGAATCTATCTGGTGATTGTTAAATAAATAAAATAGAAAGAAACGTGTGAATCTAGGAAGAAAGTACAGACGAAAGCATCAACTCCAATTCTATGGACAACCTTTAGATGAATTCTTTAGATGAACACCAACTTTGTGATGATGGTCTCCAGTCTGTTGTTTAAAGACCTTTTTTGCTTTGTTAGGGGGAAATGGAATGGACGGTGGAGAATGGTATGTTCTATGCTTTGTGGTTTTCTGTCGCACGCCGAGCGTAGCGCTTGGGACACAGCATAACATTATACTTTTGACTTTTGCTTTAGAGACGATGAAAGCGAATGAGCGATTGGTTACTGTGTCTTTAAGTCAATAAGAACTCTTGATAAGCATGGCATTCGCTGTAGAGTTCATGTTACTGATACCATATTGTAATATTCTTTAGGTATTACCTGTTAAAATAATTAAAGACACAGTTATTTCATTTACTTTTGTTATCATATTTTAGTACAGCAATATTCTTTAAAGGAGCTCTTGTTTAGTGAATACGTACCACATATCATTAATTTAAACTCAAACTTTACACAATAAATCCCGTTGTTGTGAATCCAAAATTTCTTTGCGTCATTGTTTTTCCTCCTCATCGCACGCTTATATTTTCTATACACTTCAAAATAAGTATTTTTCACTTGTAGTAAAACTTGTAGTCCACGTTTTCGTTTTTCTTCTGAACTCACTCCATCTATATATCTAACAAGTTTTGTATTGATAGACGGAATAAATATCAGAGGAAAGCTTGTATACCAATACGCGCTTTCCCCTAACACTTATTCTATCTATCAATACGAAATTTGGTACACACATTTCTTATCCAGCGTAGTATTTTCTCTAGATTAATTTATATTGTGTATTTTTTTATCCGGGGCATCTCCATAGAGGTCCAAAGTTGATGGTAGGGCTCTCTGGATGAAATTTCCACCAAAGTCTCCCTATTTTCTCTGTTCAAGTTTTTTATAGTCAACAATACATACCACCTCTAGAAACCATGTTTCATTCTGAGGAGACTGAATTAGGAACCATAAATTTCCAATAAATAGTGTTGATCCACTAGCTATTTCACTACTAGAAAACAATTATTCTTCGTATTAACAAGGTTAATGGGCTCCTTTGTCCATGGCATCTAATTCCTTGTGCATATACGTATCTTTGTTATGTTTATCGAATAGATTGGGTCTGATTCGTTTGTCCGCATGACACGTTCATGTCCTTTCCTTGTAAGTATGTTATTTAGTACGAAAATGTTTCTTTGCTTTAATATATACATTTGCTGCTTGGCGAAGAATTATCCCATATTACATGCAATATTACCCACCTGGTTGGGTAATTCTGCGCAAATGTACGTATAATTCAGCTTCTTTTTCTCTATTATCGAGTACGGGTGTAAGATTTTATTTGAACTACGTGCTTACCCTGTCTACTATGCAGCAAACAATGGCTATGCAAAGCTATGTCGTTATCCTTACAAAAATAGCGGAGAAATAACTATTTATCCTTAAGTGCGCAGAATTCGATCACTTTCTCCTAATAGAACTTCTGTGCCTTGTTTCCACTTTAACGAGTTTTATAAAATACATTTATTCTGACAAAATATAAAATGGCATTGAAACAAATAATGAAAATAATAATAATAGTTTGACCTGAATACCTTAGTCTTCTTCAGACATGTCTTTACAATTGAAATTAGTAAATAATATATAGAAAGCTGATTTAAACCGTGTTGTTGAGAATGAAACATAACAATTTTATAGTTATTGTTAACAGTAATAAGAATTCAAATACTTAAAATTATTACAAATAATTCAATTTACTAATACTTAAAAATTCAAAAACACAATATTAAGCTATTCATTTTGTTTTACTTAAAGGTTCTATATTTTTTCTGAAACTTTATTCTCGTCATCAAGTATTGAATAGGATGGGCTTATAACAGCTTAATATTTGGAGGAGATTGAAAGTGTTGTGCTTTCTCTTACTGTAAATAAAACATATATCATTAAATTGATTAGCCCTCATTAAAAAGTATTGTCATACTACTGAAAATTTAGTGCATAAGTAGTATGTATCAATGATCCGTTATTTACTTTGCTTCAAAGCACTGACGTGTAGTATATCATATTGTCTACCATATTGAGCAGAAATGTACGAGAATCTGATGAAAAATTCTTTCCCAACTTAGAAGGAGTGCACGTGGAATGATGAAACTTTAATTATTTTAAATAGTCCATCCTCCCCCAGGTTTCAATACACTTCCTTGTACAGTGCTCCAGTTTTTTGCAAACCAGTCTCCAGTCTACCCTATAAACTATAAAAAGTGAGGGACTTTCAGATTGCTAAGTAAAATGGTTAGAGAACTGTAATAGGAAAATTTAGAAAAAACGGTCAAATTGACCGCTCCATCTTTCTAGTGTTAATTTTCCGGCCTGTCGGAGGGCTCATTGATATGCATTTTTGTAAACAAAAATACAATTTGTAAAACAATTTGTTTGGCTAAGGGAATTCGGATATTGTCATCAGTTCAGAAATAAACTTATATCATCATTTTATTTTTTCTTTATTCATGTTCAATTAACATATCTTTATTATCAGGTACACAATAAGTCAGTGCAATGGAGTTGCGAAAAGTGAAATATAATGAATTATAAATATAAGGTAAGAAAAGGATAAATACTGTATTATAGGATAACCTGTCAGGTGAAGAGGAAATATAAATTAAAAAATAAGTGCAAATCTGTGATAAGACCAAAACTGTGAGATAATTGTGGTCGTGAGTAAAATCAAAAGATAATGATGATGTAATATTGGATGAAGTGCTATCACATCACAAACACAAAGAAGTTAGTCAGACAGATGTAGGTTAAATCTTCTATCCCGGGGCGACTCGGGACTAATGATCACAAGGGGAAGCCCTTGTTAGTTGTGAGGATCTCTGTGCTAAGATGGAAAAACATGAGGAATATAAGCATGAATGATATAAATGGCATAGATGTTGCGTTCGGCTACTGTGAGGTTTGCGTGGTGGACATGTAAGGAAATAAGTATATCCAAAGGTGCATGCTTGTAACCATATGCGGCATCAGTGAGAGCATCAGTTCGAAGAATATCCAAGAAAAGTGGATGACCCGTTTTAATGCGAAATGTAACGTAGCGATTACGAAGTTGTGCAATATGCTCTGTAATCTTCAGAAACTTGATGTATTCATACGTGAGCCACGTAGGATACGGAAGTTTAAGTCGGATAGCATGACGTTCCAATACACAAAGTTTTTCATAGAAGGAAGCAGAGACGTTGCTCCAGGCAGTATGTCCAAAGGTGAGGATAGGACGGAGAAACATCTTGTAAGTATGGAGTAGAACATAGGGTTGGAGGCCCCACGTGGTGCCTCTGAGACGACGTAAAAAATTAAAACGAGTAGTCGCCTTAGTTTTGAGTTTTTGCAGGGGTGCCTTACAAGTTAGTTTGGAATCAGAAACAGCGCTCAAGTACGTAGCAATGGTGGTAGTGCGTATTTGGTATCCACCAACATTCATTCGAACGAGTTTCGGGTTACGGTAGACTCTGGAACATCTATTAGGTGCTATGAAAACCAATGCTTGCGGTTTGTCTTTGTTAATGGTTAAATGCTATTTCTTGCACCAAGTGATGAAATTATCCAGAGTTGCTTGTAGTAAAGCGCTGATTTGATGGATAGTGTTACCAAGTGCAAGAAAAGTTGCGTCGTCTGCATATTGGAATGTAAAGACATTACGCGGTACTGATGGAATGTCAGAAGAATAAATAATATTCAATAATGAACTAAGGGCCGACCCCTATGGAACTCCAGTAAGCGGAAATATTGCCCAGGAGAGTGCTTTACCAACTGTGACATATGCAGTGCGATTTGTAATGAACGAGTAAATGAGCCTGAGATAGCATGTGGGAAGTTTGAATGATTGTAGTTTTGTAATAAGAACATAGTGCCATACCTTATCGAAATCCTTTTCCAAATTCATAAGAATGATGCATGATGGAAACCCTTTGTTAAACTGATTTGTAATTATGGTGCTGAGACGAAGAAGCTGGTCATTTATGAAGAATCGATTCCGAAAACCTGCCAAATGGATAGGCTGTAGAATAGTAGTTTCAAGATACTTATGATGTCGAGAGACAAGAATTTTTTCCAGAATCTTGCTTAATACAGATGTGAGTTGGATTGGTCTGTAAGAGCAAACAGAATGAGCAGGCTTATTTATTTGGTTTAGGAAACATACAAATTTTAGAGACTTTCCAGTCAGAAGGATAGAATCCAGTTTGAAGTATGGAATTATATATTGTTGCCAGTATCAGTAGAAATGAGTATGGCGCTTCTTTTATGTGTCTAGAAGAGATATTGTCAATCGCAAGTGCTGTGTTCCTTTTCCGTTTTAGAGCCAATTGGAGTTTGTTGGTAGCAATAGGTGCAGTGAGTGGGTGTTCAGGGTCAATCACATGTTCTGTGGAAGGTTGTAAAGGAGGAATACAAGACAGATCTGTCTGTTCAGAGCGTTTCGAAGCAACTGTTGGCGTAAAAACGGTCTCTAGTTGTGTAGCAAAAAGGTTGGCTTTTTCTTCGCCAGAAAGCAGAGGAATGTTGTCAGCAACTAACGGGTAGGTTATCGTGGTAGTCTTGCCAGTAAGTTGATGAAGTCGCTTCCAGTAGCGAGAAGGGTGTGCTTCCTCGGATAAGGTGTTACAGGTCTTGATTCAATTACGGCGTTTATAAGCGACAAGATAGTTATGAACAGCTCTTTGCCATTGGCGATGTTGATGAAGACATGCATCATTCCCGGTTTGATAATATTTTCGAAGATGCTGTCGGGCTTTCTTGATGAGCGTAAGATATGCCGGTGGTAAAGCCGGTTTGTGGGAATGCACTTGTTGCATCGGGATACTCTGATGGGCATGGGTTTGAATTGCCGTAGTAATAGCTGTAAGACAGGTAGGAAGTTCGAATTCAGTACGTGGAGGCCTAATGCTAGAAAGCGAATGCTCCAGGTCTTCCCAGTTCGCCTTATCGTACCTCGGAACCCGACGAGGTGTAAGTATAGGACGTGAGGGTTTTCCTCGAGTTAATGTTAATATAACTGGATGGTGATCACTACCAATGGAATCTAGAACTGCAAACTGACAGTCATTAAGAAGATTGATAGAGGTGATAACCGGCGATCAGGGTCATCCTCGTTCAGTTTATGTTGCATGTGCGGTTTGTAAGGATGCCACTGATTGGCGTGCAATATCCGGACAACGGAAGATTGGCTTATTGCACATGCTAGGAACACACGACGGGTACTTCGTTTAGAACTTTTCACAAACGACGCAACAACCGCCGTTGCAGTTTCCTCATTGGTGGCAGTGTTTGATCGCCCACTACCTGCCCTATCTTGAACAGAGCCCGTCTCCCGGAATTTGGTGATCACGTGAGCCACCGTGCTGTGCGATACCGGTTCTCTTTCTGGGTGCCATCTGTTGTAGTCAGCTGCTATTGTTCGGTAGCTGCGTTCCTCTGATCTAAGGATGATTTCGATCTTCTGTTCACGTGTCAGACCCATTTTAGATCACCTGGAACAAAGAGAGAACTGGGTCAGTATCAAGGTAATTTCCCAACTTTGAACATTAATAACTTCTAAACTGTACAAGATAGAAAATAAACTAATTACACCACTAAATTTCTTAGCTCAAGCTAGTGTTATTTGGTGTGTCATACACCACCTTCCCATTTTAAAAAAATGACTTGAATCCAAAATGGCGGATTTCAAGATGGCAGCCATCAATGACATACACTTCAAAAGTTGCGGTCTCTCATCAAACCTCTGTTCCCATCACGTTTTACTTTTCCTGTCGATTTTCAAACTTATGCAGGTGTCCAAAGACTTTTGACTCACCCTGTATATACTGTGCTTGAATGATGGTATATATATGCTATGGCTTTGGTCTTAAAGTTTTACAACGAAACTTCATTTTTTTCAGGAATATTTAAGCCACATTAAAAAGAACAGTGATTTTGGAACAAATAAATTATTTAAGTCCTATCCTCTACTTTTCACTTTCCTGCGATATTTGACCCGTTTTTGGCTTACAATGTTTTCTTACGGAGTGATGCCTGATTTTACATTTTATGCAGTACGGAGTCCTTCTGAATTTTGTTATCCATGAAAGATGCAAAAAGCACGCATGGCCGGCTACTTCTATTTTTTTTTAATTAGCGTAAAAGTTTCAATGTTGTTCTAAGGGAGACATATAAGTTTGATTTGCAGAATCGAAGACAATCAAAATAAAAAAAAAAAAAAAAACAGAAGAAGGAAGGAAAAAGATGATATACATTGTATTAGCATCTTTGATGAATCATATAATTCGGAAGGTCTCCATGCCGTATAAAATTTAAAATCATATATATATCAACCAGAAAATATTTTTTAGGATGTTTCCGAAAGAAATCGTAAAGGTTATACTATGAAACCTTTCCTGAAAAATGCGGGCAGCTCCGGAGGCAAGACATTTCCGAACAATTTCGGAAACTACAATTTTCCAACTCACTAAGAAACACGTATGTTTCCGAAAACTCTTGGGAAGATGTTCGGAAACTTTTCCGAACCAAGCCAGAAAAATTTTCCGATCGTTTTCGGAAACCTTCTTTCTTAGCGCGTCGGGAAAATACATTTTCCGAAATTTCTCGGAAAGGTCTCTGCCTCCAGAGCTGCCCGCATTTTTCCGGAAACCTCGAAAAAAAATTGCAGTGTATTTTGTGTTTGACATACATCTTCGTCTTCAGACTTGAGTTGATAATCCACGCTTCACCCGCTCCACTGACTTTACACTGTTCCTCTTTATATTTTTGTTTGTGAGAAGGATCAACGTCTAGTCGCTTTGCTACTCTCTCTTTCTTTACGAGCTAGACACATGTCCCTACCAACCATACTTCCAGGACGTCATTTTTGTTTTTGAGATATAAGGATTCCTTTGTCCTTCTGAATTTGTATTAAGTCTAAAGCATTTGCGTGCGCTATATCAAATAAATCGTCTAACATATCTAAGAAATCTGTGTTTTGTCTTTCCTTCCCTTCACCATTTCTTGTACTTGATTTTGTAACTGACGCCACATTTTAGGTGAAAAATGAAATGAAATCCTTAAGTTTTATGTGCCCCGGTTATGCCGGTGAGGTTAAAGGAGACGGTGATAATAAGAGATGAGTAAAATGTTTGAATGAAGAAAGTAAGAGGAAATGGGAGAACACCGAGAATACCCACGAGAACGGTGTTTGTCCACCACAAGTTCCACACGGCGCGAGCTGATATCGAACCAGAGACCCCAAGCACCGGAGGTGAACGCTCTACCACTGAGCCATTTCCCCCTCACATTTTAGATGAGTTAAGTTAGAACTTAGAAGTACTAAGGTTTTAATACGATACTAACCATTAAATGATTAAGCCATTAACTGTTAAATATTAAACAATATAGTAAAAGTACTGTCACTTTTACTTTATAAACTATATTACAGAAAGTGTGGTACTAAGTGTGACATTCCCTGTTCACATGTTCCTTCTAAACGGTGTGACTTGAATGTGTGACACAAAATGTTAGCGTCTAACGGGGCCTTACGAAAGACCATTAATTTGATACCTCGTATTATGATGCAAGCTGTTCTTAAGTTCTAATATAGCCTAGTGAAAATGTCTTAAAATACGCACTGGAACATGCTATGAAAATAAATAAACAATTACTAATGAGTATAGTTGTTGCTCTTTGCTCTACGGTGTGGGGCAACATGAGTCAATTGTAGACTTGCATATACTATATTTTTTTTAAAATGTACTAAGACTCATCATGAGTTAATTGTTTTATTACGTTGCCAATGGTATGTTTAAGTGTTGAGTAAGGTTTCAGTTGAATGTATCTAATGGACGTTTTACAGTATTTTTCTCAATCCTTATAAGGCCTAATAACTGCGAAATTAAAATAATGCTAACTTTACAGTAATTATGTGATATATTCAAATAGATAAGAGTTAATCGAAATGTGGAACAAGGACATCTTCGACAATTTTATTTTGCATGAAGTACCGTTATCACTTGTTACCTACTAACTTTCCGTGTGCAGCCATTTAGGAACGCGGAAATAAAAGCCGATTTTCTAAATTGCTGGAAATCGAAATTGGATAAGTGAGTCGTGATAACGGTATCTCATGTAAAATAATATTGTCTAGGACTCTGTTTTTTATATATTTCGATTATCTTTTATCTGTTTGAAGATATCACACAATTACTGTAACTTAGCGGTACTTTAATTTCGTCGTAATAGAGCCTCTTAAGTTTCGCCCATTGCCTCACAAAACCCTACTTTTGTAAGTATTTTTATAAGTAACTCATTACTTCTTTATGATCGTTAGGATTAGAATTTAGATTTCTGGGCCATCGGCATCTATGGACATTTAGGCCGTCACGTTTTGAGAGATGACGTACCTCGGCGAGCACACAATTCGAGGAAAAGGAAGGAAGAAAGCGGCATAGGACCTATAATTTAGGTATAAGTTAGGTACAACCGCAGAATGAGGAAAACCCAGGAAAACCTCATTGAGGATGGCTCGTCTGAAAAAGCGTTGACAATTTTTCGACCGAGTGCCCCCACCGGGCATCTAACCTGGAACTTCTCGCACGGAAGGCGAGACCGTTAGCGATTACGCTACGCTGGTCCGCTTCCTTATGATTTATATGATTGTGTCGGATAATACTCCCCAACATTACCAGTAGTTTGATGTTCATTTCTGTTACATGTTGCTTGTTACAGTAGTGGTACTTGTTACCTTGTCACGCATGTTCGTTGTAAGGATGATTTATCGCTTTTCGTTGTAGACCCTGTGAACAATTTCCCAGACTACGTTATCTCCAGTTACTAATAATCATAACTACCGTAGTAAAGTGGAAATACTATGAATCTCTCGTAAGAGTATCATTATTCTATGAGGTAAAACGTGCTGTTAGTTTAGGATAAACATAAAGTGAGAAATTTAGATCCCATTAAATCGGTATAATCACTTTTCTTTCGATCAACTCCTACACATTCATTTTGTAACCACTTTGTTACAGTGACATCTTGGCCATTGCAGTATGCAATTGCCTCCCCTCTCCTTTGTAAAAGGAAACGTTTTTAATAAATTATATATTAAAATGAAACCATAGGTGAACAGCCTTCACAACAATGGCTAATTCAGAAATGATACAATGGCTTTGTGAGCAGCGAGCAACCGATGGAGATAAAATAATGGAACCTAATGGAGGGAGTGTGGTGATGGTGTTGATTGGTTCGAAGTAAAATGACTATGGTCGATTTCGATATTTGAAAACACAAAATGGAATAAAAACCTGTTATTTACACTTTGTGTTAGCATATTGAAAACAAGTGCGAGCTCTACTCATGGACTTAATTTGTCTCCAGATCAGGCGCACAACCAGAAATTTTTCTTAGGCCGGAGAGGGGCCGAAGTTCGAGCCTGGAGTCCAATATTACAGCACAGATTACGTTTATGTACTATTTACGTAGTATTGTGCCGAAGTTATTCTACACCGAGAAGAAAATACGTAACATTTAAGCTGCTATTCTTGCTTTTAGAAGAAAATTATAGGACCAGATTGCTTTTATAAGAAAGGAAAATGTTAGCGCATATACGAAATCTAATATCAAATTCTTAAGCTACACTATCAGTCACTTATCTGCAGAGTTGCACTAGCTAGCAGAACACACACATTATAAATAATTTGCTTTAAGCAAGGGCATAAATTACCCCTTACTGCCTCTAAAAATAAATCAATAAAAACAATTAACAATTGTTAACTAAGATGGCGACAGCGTAACTATATTTTTTTTTTTTACGTTTAACCGCTTAAAGGGTTGCGCCCTTTCTTCGGGAAGAGGTCGGATTATATAGGAGCATCAATTTTAATATGAGAGGGTCTAGGTGGTGTTTAGTCATCTTTATTTAACATTTTATTCAGTTCACTCATAGGGATGGGCATCAATTAAGTGAGGGCAATTTTCATCTGCCATGGATGCTAAGGAAGATCGTCTGGCTGACATATAAGTCGTAGTCGTTCCTTAACTTCGGCGCCTGAAATGAAGAGAACATAACAAAACACAGTTGCGGTGATTCAGGTTCATCTGGAGCTATAAAACATACGGTGAAATCACAGAAATAGACGGTAGGCAAGACAGGAAGAGTGGTAGATGTCATGAGGGTGAAGTGCTATGACGTCACAACACATGGGTATTGTTAGTAAGACGAATGCTGTTAGCTTCTGTTCCTGGGGCGACTCAGGAACTAATGAAGACAAAGGCAGCCCTGTTAGTGGTTGATTTACTGTGCATGAGATGGATAGATGAGCGGTGAAACTGTGCCAGGATGATAAATGTCGAAAACTTCCGGATCGACGTTCTCGCGGCCGATGTTCAAATGATACAGGGTCATCAGATGTTGTAAAGGTGTCGGATAATAAACAGCAGGGGTGTCATAGTCTCTATCATAGCGGAGAATGTTCAGGAATACTGGATGAGCAGTTGTAATGCGTTTCGTAATGTATTTTAAGCGGAGAGCCTCAAGATGGGATAAGAGCGGGGGAAAATGAATACGGTCGTAGAGTAGACGGGTTGGGTGGGGGAGCTGGATACGGAAGGCTAAACGAAATGCATGACGTTCGAGTATTGCTAGCTTTCGATAGTACTTAGGAGGAGCTGGCAACCAAGCTGTGTGACCATAGGTTAAGACCGGACGCATGAAAACTTTGTAAGTGTTTAGGAGGAGATTTGAATGTAGACCCCACGTGGTACCAACTAGTCGTTTCAGTAAGTTAAGTCTGTTTTTGGCTTTCTCGATGACAGTGAGAAGGTGCGGTGTCCAAGTAAGCTTGGAATCGAACACAATGCCCAGATACTTAAGAGTGTTATGGATGGTGACTGGTGAGTTCTCAACATGAAGTCGTAACAAATGAGGATTTCGGTGTACTCTAGATCGACGACCAGATGGTAAGAAAACGATAGCTTGTGTTTTAGTAGCATTGATAGCCAAACGCCAAACGTTGCACCAGTCAACAAATGTGTCAATTGACTGTTGAAGGCGTTGTTGGATACCAGTAATTGTCCGTCCGACAGCGAGAAATGCAGTATCGTCAGCGAATTGGAAAAGTTGTGTACCAGGAGTGGTTGGTAAGTCGGAGACATATAGCAAATACAGCAGAGGAGAGAGAGAAGATCCCTGAGGAACGCCAGAATTAAGGAATATTGGAAATGACAGAGCATCATTGATCGATATGTAAGCAAGTCGGGCTGTGAGAAAGGAGTGTATAGTTCGTATGTAAGAGAGAGGAAGTTGGAAAGAGTATAACTTGTATATAAGACCCTGGTGCCAAACTTTATCGAATGCTTTTTCTAGATCGAATGTAACCAGACATGATGGATGACCCTGGTTGAATTGATTGTATATAGAGGTGCTGAGACGTAACAGGGGGTCCAGAATGCTGAAATTGGGGCGAAATCCAGCTTGATGCAATGGTAGAAGAGCGTTAGTCTCTAAGTGATCGTGGAGACGACGCACTAATATACGTTCAAATATTTTGCTGAACGTAGACGTCAATTGTACAGGTCGATAAGAGGTAACGTCAGAGGGTGGTTTATTAGGTTTAGGAAAGAGTAAGACTTTTGAGTACTTCCAAGTGATGGGGAAAAAACCAGTACGGAGTATAAATGTATAAATAAAACTGAGGATGGTGAAGACAACAGGAGGTGCGTTTTTAATGAGAGTATAGGTAAGCCCATCAAAGCCTGGTGCAGTATTTCGTTTTTTAAGGAGAGTAGACTGGATGTCTGGCGGTTGGATGGGTACTGTGAGTGCATTATTTGGTTCCAGAGCGTGACTATGATGTGGTTGCAAATGTGTTAAGTTAGGATCAGATAACCGATCGATTTCTGCAAGTAAACGCTGTGGAGTATGCCAGCCAGGTAAGGGAGTAAAGATATTTTGGAAGTGGACGGCAAAGGTATTGGCCTTGTCCTGATCAGAAGAGAGTGCTTGCTGGTTTACAACTAGTGGGTATGGTGTCCTTTGGAATTTGCCAACGAGTTGATTGAACTGTCGCCAATATTTGGTAGGATGGGATGTTTCGTTGAGTTTATTACAAGTTCTGGTCCAGTGAAGGCGTTTGTATGCGATTATGTAGTTATGAGTGATTCGAAGATATTGTCTATGAAGGCGAAGTGCTTCTAAATTACGGCTGCGAGTGTATTCTCTGTAGGCACGTCGAGCTGCAGTTATGAGAGAAAGGTATCGTGGAGGAAGTTTCGGTTTGTGCGGGGAAATATAGGCGGTTGGAATGTGGTGATCAGCTGCTGTTTGTAAGGTCTGAGTGAGATGTTGCACGGCAGTGTCTAGGTCATGTTGTGATGTTAGCTCTAAAGTATCAGAAAGTGCTGCGGTGATGGTCGCTTGGTACGCTGGCCAGTTGGCCTGATGATACATATAAACTTTTCTCTTCGGTATGGTATGGTGTGAAGAAGTGTTGGTAGCAAGAGACAGCTTGATAGGAACGTGGTCGCTCCCCAAGGAATCCAAAACGTCAATATTAATATGAGAGTTGAGTGTTGTAGAGGATATAACGATATCAGGTGTGGTATTGCTAGATGGCCGAGTTGGCCGAGGAAGTACATGGAAGTGGCCGGTCGTATTAAGCGTGACGAAATTCAAAAATCGTTGTTGTTCGTGTTGAGGCCGGCTGTGAAAATTGATGTCTCCCATGATAATGAATTTACGATAGGTGTCAGAGAGGTACTGAAAAAACTGATATGGTATATCCTGTCTCGGCCTGACATAGATGGTTGCATAAGCTATAGTATGATTCCTGAGATATAAGAGAACAACATTGTATTCGGGCAACTGAAAAGCAGGAGGTAGGATAATAGACCGATGGGGAATGCGAGTTTGCAAGCCAATAGCTGTACCTCCATGGAGACGAGCGCCGTTCGGTCCATCATGTCTGTGGAGAACGTATTTAGGAATATAGCAGGGTATATAGGGAGCCAGGAACGTTTCGTTGAGAGCAAAAGCGGTGATGTTTTCCTCCAGAAGAAGTTGTTGAAACAGTACTTGATGCGTAAGAAGAGATCTTATGTTCAAAAATAAGAAATTGTAAGCCATAATGATGTGGACCAGAAGTATGGAAATAGCACTGATACTACGGAGCATGTTCAAACAGCCGTTTCAATGGGTTGAATTTGGAAATGAACGTTGGATCCACTGTATGTGGCGTGTAATGTGAGATTGTAAAGAAGTTTAGCGGAGTGAATGATTTGGTTGAGGACGTGCTGGCGCTGAAATGGCAGGATGTTCTGTAAAGTAAGAGTTATGAATCGTAAGAGGTCTTCTACTGTGACAGGATGTGTCAGTGAGTTTGCAGGTGGGGTGCTGTCATCAGAAGTTTTGATAGGTGCTACTAATTCTGGCTTATCAGGTGCAGGTGCGGGCTTGGCACGACAACGGTAACTGTATGTAGGGTGCTTTTCAGGGCAAGTGGTGCATTGAGGAGGTGCGCTTGAATTGGGGCAATTTCTGGTCAGATGATTGCCACTACAGTACCCGCATTTGACGGTGTTTGTGCAATTATGGGTGTAATGATCGTTGTAGGTTTGGCATTTCTCGCATCGTATTGGAAGAGGTGGAGGCGTGCGAGAAGGCTCTACCTTGTAGCGGCGGCGATATATATAAGCACCGTTAGCCAAAAGATGATCAATTATTTGCTGCTGGTCGGTCAAAACACGCACAAGGTAGGTAGGGCCATTGTTGTTACGAATTCGAATACATTTTTTGATTTCCAGGCCCTCGTATCGCAGCTCATCAAAGATCTCATCGTCAGTGAGTTCGGGTTCAATGCCTCGGATAACGACTGAGAGAAGTGGTGGACGACGAGGTGGCGGAGGTGTTTTCCGTTGGCTCGGATTGAGAGGTGACAACACAGCCTGGGGTCCAAAAATTTCATAGGTAGCTTTGTTTCTAACATGAATATGAAAGTTAGGGTTAGGCGATTTCAATATGATTCCATCCCTAGTAGGAATGATTTGGTGGACATCAGCGCGCGGAACATATTTATTGATTTGCATAAAGATGGCACGTGCAGTCCGGTACTTGGTATCGAAATTCTTTAGGATGAAATTATACATGGTTTCTCTGTTAGCTGGCAAAGTAGGAGAGGATGGCGCATTAGCCCAGTCCATCTCGGAGTTTCTCGCAGTCACTGTGGCATTGGAACATTCTCCATCAGAGCTATAGTGTCTTGGTTTCTTAGCGTCTGATTCCTTGGAGTGCCCAATCGGAGATCGTGAGCGAGATCGAGATTCAGTTTGCTTAGAGGTATCTGCTTTAGTGGTCTTCGTACCAGCAGAGTGACCTGGTTTCGTGGTTGTACCCTTCGCTCCCGTCGGGGAGGGGGGCATGATGATGATCTAAACTAGTAACGATGTGATTCAGATGAAAGTGTTGTTAGGCAGTAATATGAATGAAGAGCGAGAGGAAGCCCACTGTGGCTCTCACTTGAGGAAGCAATACGTCCTCGCGGAGATGTCGGTCAGTGCAAGCACTGGCCCTCCACAACAAGAGATGAAGAAACGATTAGATGATGATGACCACGGGCTCCCACTTGAGTCAGCAATACGGACTGCAAGGGGATGTCGATTGTCTGGAGCAGAACAATCCTCCCTAAATGAACAAAAACACAATTAGATGCTCACACAGCGTTAAGAAACAAGCTCAGATATATGAATCGATGATTCGACCCTGAATTCTGAGTTGATGCGTAACTAGTCAGTCAGTCAGTCCTTGTCGTGGCTGTTGTTGAGTAGTGAAGTGACGGGCTTGAGCCCTTGCCTTCCATGTTTGTTGCGGCGTGGCTTGTTTTGAGTGGCGTAACTGTTCTTCGGGGCCGCAACTGTCGCTGGCTCCGTGCTGGTCATCTGGGGTATTCAGGGGCGAGGCATCCTGTACAAATGTCTTCTTGGTTCTTTGGTGGCGATGTTCTCAATGTGTGGGTATGCAGAACTTCTGACCTGGCGCCAGAAGGAAGCTGATTGTTGTTGTCTGACCTCATTCAGCGTCGCCAAGTTGAGATCTTCATGAAGTTGAGCCACCCTGGTGTCCCACGAGTGTCCTGTGATTGCTCTCGCAGTTTTGTTTTGAACCACTTGCAGCTGGCGGAGATGTGTGTGTGGTACGTGGCCCCAGGCTTGGTGGGCGTACAGCAGTACCGATCTGATGCACATCTTGTAGACGTGAAGCTTGGTTTCATGAGTGATTTGGGGGCTCAGGAAGAGCGGAAGGAGGGCTCGGAAGCGTTGTGTCGCCTTCGTCGCTGTCGTGGAGAGGTGGGGGATGAAGGAGAGTTTCTTGTCGAGGATGACACCGAGGTATTTTGCATGGGGACTGAGTGGGAGGTTGGTTCCTTGTAGGGAGAGGTGGATGGGTCTCTGCTTCCTGTTTTTTGTAAAGTCCACCAGGGTGGTCTTGTTGGGATTTATCTTGATGCGCCAATTCCGTGTCCAGTTTTCCAACATGTGAATGTGTCGCTGCAAATAGACTTCTGCATACCGGTGATTCAGATGGCTGGCAAACAGTGCGGTGTCATCGGCATATGTGGCAGTGGTGGTGTTGGCGGTCTGAGGGATGTCGCTGGTATATACGTTGTAGAGAATGGGGGAGAGGCAGGAACCCTGCGGAACTCCTGCTCGAATACTTCTTGACGTGGTGGTATGGCCTGCATGGTGTACATGAAAACTCCTGTTTTGCAGGTAGTTGTGTAAAAGTTTCACGAGGTAGGTTGGGAAACTCGCTTGCATGAGTTTATGAATGAGACCTTCGTGCCACACTTTATCAAAGGCCTTTTCTATGTCCAAGAAAAGTCCTAAAGTGTGCCCACGTTCGTTAAATCTGAAAGTGATGTCATCTGCCACTCGCACCAGTTGGACTGTCGTGCCGTGTCCTTCACTGTAAATTTATTCCAGAATCCCAAGTAGGGTATTAGAAGAAGGAAAGTGTAAATACACAATTTTCAACAAATAACCATTATTACGACAAAATAACAAACTATGTAAATTGCATGATTAATATGATAAGGACCACTTGAAACAAAGCCACCTTTGTTTAGCTTACCTCATTCAAATTTCGGTATTTTGTTTATGAAAAGTTGTGCTGCCATCTATGAATAGTTCTTGCAGGTATGAAGTTAAGACAACTGTTGTAAGGCAGTTAAAATGATATTAGCGTTTGTATTACTGTTAAAGGGATGGCCACTACTATTAAGAATGTGTGGATCACCATTGGAAGTAATTTTATGTATATGTCTATTGCAAGTTGCGAGAAGGGAAGAAACGATGAGTTTAATCTACCAGTTCACAGTGTAGGCCCTATTTGGTACAAACACATTACACACCAGATATCATAATCAACGTCTCTCTTTCAGCGGACTCTGAAGATGTAGGCCTAACCAGTGGAGGGAATGCAACCAACCTTACTAATTTAGAATTGACGACGCCAGGTTTAATGGTGAACAAGAGACACCGATTCATCTTGGCATGAGCGGTTATTTTTGCATAGCCTACCAAAAATGATATTTTTATGATGTTTGAATTGCATTGCAATCAGGGTTGAATTCACGGGGTAGCCCGGGGGGCAATGTCCTCCCGAAGAAAATTCATTCTCCCGCGGAGAAAAAAATCAGTCACAAAATGAAAAAAAAAAATACTTCACCCAATTATTTGCTTTTCTTTCCGTGATGGTGCAGACGAAATCCGATCTCTCAATATACATATAAATGACGCAGTCCCAATCTATATAAATATTAAACATGTAACATCTAAGATAGAATACCAAATAGTCAATAAAATCTGTATTTCTTAAAGCTATGACCGAGTTTGGCAGAACATGAAATTGTCAACTGTTGAAGAAAGGTTTATATTTTAGTAGGTACTATAGTCTCGCCTTATATTATATATTTAAAAAAAATATTAGTAGGTAGCACTACGGAAATACGTCGGGACAAACCATGGTTCGACCAGGAATGCACAAAACTAGCAGAGAAATGAAAACAGGCAAAATTACGCTGGCTACAAAACCCGAATGAAATAACTACACAAAATTTCGCAGATATCAGGCGGGAAACTTCCAACACTTTTAGAACAAAGAAATGCGATTTTCTGAAAGCTAAAATTAAGGAACTTGAAGATAATGGTAAAAATAAAAACATCCGGGACATGTATAAGGGAATCAACGAATTTAAGAAAGGCTATCAACCTCGTGCTTATACATTAAAGAAATCTGACGGTACAGTTCTCACTGACACGAATAGCATCTTAAATAGATGGAAAGATTTCTTTGACGATTTGCTTGACACGCAACCAAAAACTAGTGTTCGTAAAGAAAAAGATATACACACCGCAGAATCGTATATTCCAGAACCCAACCGAATAGAAGTAGAACCCGCTATAAAGAAATTAAAGGAACACAAATCTCCGGGTGTAGATGAAATTCCGGCTGAGTTAATTTTAGCGGGAGGCGAAAAATTGTCGAACAAGATACACAAACTCATTCTCCTTATCTGGAACAAGGAAGAATTGCCACAAGAGTGGAAAGAATCAATCATGGTTCCAATTCACAAGAAAGGCGAAAAAACTGATTGTAATAATTATCGAGGCATTTCTCTTCTGTCAACATCCTATAAAATCCTTTCAAATATTTTATTAGCAAGACTGACCCCATACACAGATGAAATTATTGGAGATTACCAGTGCGGATTCAGACAAAATCGATCAACTATCGACCAAATATTTACCATTCGCCAAATACTCGAAAAAAATGTGGGAATACAATACCCCAGTACATCAACTATTTATTGATTTTAAAAAGGCGTACGACTCGGTTAGGAGAGAAACATTATACAACGTTCTTACAGAATTTGGAATACCGAGAAAGCTAATTAAATTAATTAAGATATGTTTAAATGAATCCCAAAGTAAAATCCGGATAGAAAAATTTTTGTCCACGAGCTTTCTCGTCGAAAATGGTCTGAAGCAATGAGATGGGTTGTTGCCATTATTATTTAACATCGTTCTGGAATACACTATAAGGAAAATCAAAGATAGCAACCAGGGCCTAGAGTTGAACGGTATTCACCAGGTTATGGCATATGCTGATGATGTAAATTTAATAGGGGATGATAGGAGAACAATAGAAACAAATGCAGAGATCTTGTTAAACGCTTGCAGGGACATGGGTTTAGAAGTAAATGCAGAGAAAACTAAATACATGGAAGTGCGTCGGGACCGGAATACAACAAGTTATGGACGCGTTATAATATTAAATAATACTTTTGATAAAGTGGATAGTTTCAAATATCTGGGCTCAATATTAACAGAGAGAAATCATGTTCACGGAGAAATTAAATGTCGACTAAAAGCAGGAAATTCGTGTTACTATTCGGTTCAAAATATCTTGTCGTCGCGAATTCTGTCGAGAAATTTGAAGCTTAAAATATATAAAACAATAATCATGACTGTGTATTTCTGCAAAACATGGTCACTTACTCTGAGGGAAGAGCATAGACTGAAAGTATTTGAGAACAAGATCCTGAGGCGAATATTCGGACCCAAGAGGAATGGGAATGGGGAATGGCGGAAACTTCATAACGAGGAACTACATAATTTATATGGTTCACCCAACATTGTTAGGGTCGTCAAGTCTAGGAGGTTTAGGTGGGCGGGTCATGTAGCTAGAATGGAAGAAAGTAGAAACGCTTTTAAAGTCTTGACTGGAAGACCAATCGGAAAACGACCATTAGGAAGACCTAGGCGCAGATGGGAGGACAATATTAAGATGGATCTCGCAGAGATAGGAATACAAAGTAGAAACTGGATGCAGTTGGCTAAGGATAGAAGTCAGTGGAGAGCTTTTGTGAACGCGGCATTGAACCTCCGGGTTCCATAGGCCATAGAGTTAGTTAGTTAGTTAGTAGGTAGCACTAGCACAGATTGAGATAGAAAAGGAAAGATAGGGAAGATCTTTGGAACATTCCATATGATTTCTTATGTCAGCAGACTTCAATTCTTGAAAATGTACAGTTATTGCATTATTTGAAATAGAACACCTAAATCCTATTTCTCACATCGGAAGTAACAGACGTAAATGTGATTTACGTTTGTTAAAGTAAACACACCTGTCTTTAATTAAAAATAAGTCAGTTAAAGGATGAGATTCAGAGAGCGTCATTTAGAGGGATCAGGGAGGAACAGTTATCCCTCCTGGGTTAGAGTTTATATACTCAGGAGGGTATATAAATCTCTAACAGATTGAAAACAGAGGAATGAAACACATGTGCACATATATAAAATGAGAGGAAAAAAGTAATGAAAAATGCTCAAAATCAAGGAAAAGCAGGGTTTACTTTTTAAAATTTTCACACCTTTCGCGGCTGGTCTGTCGACCTCACTCATATATACGGGGGTGCCTTCGTATACTCTCGCGCCAAGCGCTCATTTTTTACGACACGGCACTAATCCTATTGAGATTTCGTAAATTAAACTATTAGTGAAGAAACCAAGGCTAATATGACTGATTTAGAATCAGAAGTGTGAGAAAGAATGATAACTTTTTGTTAAGACATTCCTATGTATGTTTGTTTTAGAACAAAAAATATTTGGGTTAATTTAAATGTTTTTAAAAACTTCTACATTAGTAACAAACAGTAACTACTGAATATAAGAAATAATAACAAAAATAGTTACTGTAAATAGCAGTTAAACATTAGTGTAAAATATTTTTGCCAGTCTTTATTTAACGTGATTGATAAAATAAAACGATTGTTTTTTTTTAAATTATGACCTCGTATTGAATATCTATCAGCAATTAGTCTCAATATTATTTAAGATGTGCATGTGAATGGAATTGCTAAATATGCTGCTTTCTTTCAAAAATACAGAAAAACAACTCCCCCCGAGGAGTTGACATTCCCCCCGTGTGAAAATGTCTTAATTCAACACTGCCCATTAGGGATAACGGTTCCTCTCTGATCCCTCTAAATGACGCTCTCTGAATCCCACCCTTTAACTCACTTATTTTTAATTAAAAACAGGTGTGTTTATTTTAACAAACGTATTAAATCACATTTACGTCTGTTACTTCCGATGCGAGAAATAGGATTTAGGTGTTCTATTTCAAATAATGCAATAACTGTACATTTTCAAGAATTGAAGTCTGCTGACATGAGAGATCATATGAAATGATCCAAAATTGTTCCCTATCTTTCCTTTCCTATCTCAATCTGTGCTAGTGCTACCTACTAATATACTGTATAATATAGGGCGAGACTATAGTACCTACTAAAATATAAACCTTTCTTCAACAGTTGACAATTTCATGTTCTGCCAAACTCGGTCATAGCGTTAAGAAATACAGATTTTATTGACTATTCGGTATTCTATCTTAAATGTTACATGTTTAATATTTATATAGAATGGGTCTGCATCATTTATATGTATATTGAGAGATCGGATTTCGTCTGCACCATCACGGAAAGAAAAGCAAATAATTGGGTGAAGTAATTTCTATATTTTGTGGCTGAATTTTTTTCTCCAGGGGGGATGAATTTTCTTCGGGGGGACATTCCCCCCGGGCTACCCCCGAAATTCAACCCTGCTCCTGGGTTAGAGATTTATATAGAATTTATCAATATGATAGTAGTATATAAGTGAAAGATTGCTATTGAAGGTGATGAAGATCATGCTCAGTGCCGTGCTATGGGGAAGGGGCAAGCAGAGCGACGGCCCCGGGCGCCGAAGTAAGGGCGCAAAATTCGAGATGGGAAAGAAAAGAAAAGAAGGAAAGAAAAACAGAGGAATGAAACACATTTTCTCATATATAAAATGAAAGGAAAAAAGTATTGAAAAGTGCTCAAAATCAAAGAAAAGCAGGGTTTACTTTTTAAAATTTTCTCACCTTTCGCGGCTGGTCTGTCGACCTCACTCATATATACGGGGGTGCCGTCGTATACTCTCGCGCCAAGCGCTGATTTTCCACAACACGGCACTAATCCTACTAAAGTTTTCGTAAACTAAACTATTGATGTGTATGAAGTGAATAAACCAAGGCTAAATGATTAATATAGAATCAGAAGTGTGTGACGATGTGCAGACTCTTTTTAATTATTTAGCTCGTTTTATTTCACCTTTTTATTGAGAACTGCTCAAGCTATAAGATAGCGGGCGTCACGTAAGTATTTTAATTAAATTACACCACGATTTTCATGGGAAGAGTGATTAACCTAGGGGAAATGACAACATAAATTTAAGATATTTAGTTTCTTACATAACTAATTTTGAATATACAAGAACATTTAGTTGAATTATTCTACAAAAGTGATTTGATGTCTGCTTCTTCATTGATAATTAAGCACATTAATATAGATTGTTTAACTGATTGGACATTTAAACATTTAAATTATTAAAGGTGGAAGATGAATTACGATTATGCGACTTTTTTAGTTCAGTCTTGAAAGTTTTACTATAGGCTGATGAATCATGTTTATAGTGCTGCATGACATATTATTACTTGAAATTAATATATAGCCACAAGTGTTTGTACATACCTTGTATACATGTCTTCTACACTTTGCAACTTAGCGTCCCAATAGTCTGAATTACGATGCTCCTAATCTCTACGTCGTTGGTCGTCCGAATTTATCATTTAGACCTTGAGGTCCCTTTTTATTATTTTTCGAGGGACACACCCAAGCCTCACATCAGTCGTCATATCCTATTCGTCAGATTCACAAATATGGAAACTTGTTGCTCTTTGCATTCTGATTGGCTTTAGCAAGAAAATTCACCCAAATTATATGGCGTGATTCAGCACACATGTGGATGGCGTGACTGTTACCGCCGGAAGATTTCAATAACAGGATTTCTAGACTTATCCACATCTATCTATGACTTGTCCAGAGATTCTTAACTATTAACCGAAATTTCCGCAAATACGGGGTCACGTTGACAAAATCGTGATAGTTTATCCTGTTAATAACCAAGCATAACCTTCAACAAGTAAACATACTACGAATTTTTGCGCAGTAAAGCGACCACAGTCACCTTCGAGGTTTTGCGCATTTCCTTTCTCTGTTACTAGCTTGTGACAAGCTAAAAGAGAAATTTGTCTTTTAAATCGCACATTAATCCAAAATAGCCCTTTTCAATTCCTTCAATAAAGAGCAATGTAACCATATTTTTGAATCCAGCGTCAGACTCCCACTGCTTCATAATTTTCGTCCTCGAAAATCATCAAGAAGCGAGCGCTGAAACCAAAACATGGGTAACCTTACTTTCCGAATGACCCTCGCATTGAATAAAGATTTTGCAAAATAGAGAAGTAAATTGTATGTCATGCACATAATATGAGTTTGTTGTCGGCATAGTCGTAATTCACCTTTTCTATACAATAAAATAAAGAACATTTGCAATATAAATATTTTCCGTCTCTTCAATAAAATAGCTAAATAGACGGACACTTAAGTATGAGAAACATCAAGTGAAAATGAAAAAAAAATGAAATATTTGAGTTTTACGTCCCACGGTTATGCCGGTTAGGCTAAAGGAGACGGTGATTGTGAGAAATGAATGAAATGGTGGAATGAAGAAAGTGGGAGGAAACGGGAGAACCCCGAGAAAACCCACGCACACGGTGTTTGTCCACCACAAAGTTCACTTGGCGAGGGCTGGGATCGAACCCGGGACCCCAAGAACCAGAGGTGAACGCTCTACCAATGAGCCACCGCGGCCCCCAACATCAAGTGAATAAGCATAGAAATTGGCATAACATATAGCTTATTGTATTAACATATTAATATAATATATTGCTGTTAAGGAAGTTAATTAAGGAAGTATGATATTAAAGATAAAGGTCAACAACTTTTGGAACATTGTGTTGAAAACATTTTGAATTGCTACAACTGCAATTAATTTCCTGAACAAAACGCTACATAAATAACCAAGAGTTGATAATAATTTGAACATGCTACTGTGACTGAATTACTACATTAAGGTTAAAAATAAAATAAGAAAAAGACATAACAGTTTTATCTTGCTTGCTACATTCGTATAAGTTACTGAATGAATTACCACATTGAAGTTGAAAAGTTAATAATAGGTTGAATATGCAACCTTGCAAGAAATTACGCAACTGAAATATTACATATATTTAAAATCAATAATATTTTGAATCATGCATTATTAGCAAAAGTTAACATTATAACAATCTATTAATGCCCTGGAAGTTCTGTATAGTTAACAGGTTTCATGTCCTTCAAAAATTCATTACAACTGATTCAAGCAAAAAACAGTGAATCAACAAACATCAACATTTCATTTTATTTGAATTGTTCTGTGCATGGAGAGGGCATAGAGCAAAAGTAACGACAATTAATAAACTAGACTAATTAGTAATAACAAAGAACTGTTAGGGCTATCGTCCTAACGATAAAGTTATAACGCTATCTTAGATTCGAACTCAGTTCTGTTAGGTCTGTTGAGTCTGAAACTTAGCAAAAAAATAATAATAAGTACTGTTATACGGTTTTATGTACGTTAAATGCGTATAACTTAATAAGAGGTGTGTTAGTTCAAATTAAACGAAATAGAGTTCCATTAGGATTGAACGATACACAAATAAAGAAGAATTAATATTGTTATAATTACTATCGTATATTGTCTACTCAGGAACACAATTAGTTAATGTTATTCTAATATTATTCCATTGTTTTCATAGATGTTAGTATCAACATCATGCTTATGAAGTGGTTGACCAATAATTAACAATTGATTAGAGATTGATGGCTAAGAGATCGATTACATTAGCAATTTAAATGACAGTAACAATTTATAGAACAAAAATAACATTTTTGTTTTGTCTTACATGGCAATCAACCTTATTTAGTTGCTTGCAAGGATGAGTGAATAATTACAATAGAGTCACCCCAATTGAAGGTGAATAAGTAGGAATATAATAATTTAGAAATCAATTTCCATAAGTAGATTGCAATAAGAAATTTACAGACTTGAGTTATCCAAGAGGGACGTGAGAGAGTTATTATTATTGACTTAACATGTAGAATCAAGGGGGACTATGGGCAGTAGATTTTGTAAGTTATTTACACTACAATTTTGAAAAATTAACAAAATAGACAAGACAAAAACAGACTTAAAATGGAGTTGGCCCTTAGGTACACCTTGGGTCTACATGGAATGAGACCCTGTTCCGTTATGAATGCTCTCTTTTTATACCCAATATAAAGGGTGAGTTCCTCTCTTTCCTTTCTCCTCTTTTGTACGTTTTAAAAGTTTACAGGTGTATTCAAAAGGAGCGAGGAAAGAAAAAGATCTCTTGTTTATTTTTCGGGGACTTCGGAGAATCGAACCAATACTTGTTTAGATTTGGAAACTCCACACCTAGTGGTTCTTATTTCCGAATGGTCATGGGCGAGTTATCAGGTATACCGAATTTAGCCAATTAAAGAAGTTTAATCATTTAGATATTATTTATTTCTTGCCGGCATCAAAGAATATTGCCACAGGCGATTATCCACAACCTTAAGGGCAGGGGCAAAAGCCGGTTTTGTAACTTTTCGATTGAGGAGCAATCGTCTCTCCTTTTTTCTATTATTTACTTAAAGTAGCCAATGGAGCGAGGAGAGAGGATTTTAGGTTGTCGATCTGTGACGAAGGGGGATCGAACCTCAGCGTACTCTTATTCAAGGTCTAGACCGTATCCATCATGCAATTGTAATTCAGCATGGAATTAATCTGGAATCAACGTTTCCGGGGGGGGGGGGCTTTCACAAAATCCAGGGGATTCCACAAAAATATAACAACTGAATAGGTACATAGAATTAAATACATTAAAAAATGCAAAGTTAATTGTGCATTTCATGCATAGACGTTTTGCAGAGGAAAATTTAGTTGACAATTATTATGAGCCACGCAGTGGACAAAACCACAAGACGCTTCTACGGACTTCCTTTTGACGCTGATATGATATTAAAAATAATATTACAGGAAGCTTGTATGAATACTGCGAAAACAAGAACAGTGTTTCCATTTTGATCGTTAATTTTGAGTTAAGGAAGAGAGTTAAGAAATTCTATTTCTGATATTCAGTTAATCCTTTATAGTGTTATCGATATTCTAGAGAATAGGTGCGAAGTTGGGATAATTGGAAGGTTGACGAATTGGAGGAAATGAATCCAATCACCAAATATGTTCTGAAAATGGGGAATCTGGTATTTCATTGGGCTTTGCAAGTTATTAGTGAATAGCAGGATGGGCGTTATCCGAAAGAGTGAAGAACTCTGTATAGAAATATAATAGTTCTTCACTTATTCATTGAGCATTGGCCGAAAGATGTGCCACGAATACTTTTGAGTAGCGTTATATACAGGATATACCTACTAGAAGAACATTCAGAGGTGTGAGAAGGAGACTTTCACTAATTAGGTAAGTATATCTCTATTCTATTCTGCAATATCTTTTCCAAAACGTCAAATTGCGTTCTGTGAAGGGTGTACTTATCGAGTAAGGAAACAGACGTCCATGTGTTCCTCCAATATTTGTCTACGTGTTTGAAGGTTTTACCAATTGTTTAGAAGCATCTCCTTCCAGCGTAGTCTCATATACGACTCACATGTCGTAGTCAATATTTACTCATGAAACAAAATGTAAATAGCGATATTAGTAATTAAATATAATAACAACAATAATCACTTAATTAACTCTAATTAACTGCTCTAATTAACAAATCCTAATTATTAATATATTTTAGTAAGTATTAATCACCATTAACGAAATTCAATAATCTATTAATAGCTAGATATTGTTTTGTTTTATTTTTTTATTTTTTATTTCTTTTCGCATGAACATAAAACAGTGGTGTGATGTATCTAAAAGTTACAGAGTTCATTTGTCTGTATGTCCTTATTCTTCTGATAACACCTTTGGCTGAACTTGTGATGGTAACTTCGTCCGGTTCCTTTTTTTTAAGCTTTGCATAATTCATTGTGACATAAGTTTGTATAGTGGTTTAAGCTGGAGAGAATAAATGTTACTTGTTAGCTAAATTAGTAGCGTAGTAGTAGAGTTATGCGTTTTAGAGTTTATATTATTTTATTTTATTAAGCATAAGAATAGGCTCTACCTGTTTTTGGTTTTTAAGTGTGTTTGGTGTATGTGTCTTGCCTGTATCGGCTTCATGCTTTTTTTCATTTCCTTTCATACCTTTCCTGGAATGAGAAACATATCCCAGTCGCAGGATTAGCAGAAGCAATAGGAACTTCGATTAGTCTACCTGCGATAAAAGGTCCTCATTCATTACCTGATAGCAATGCAAAAATCCCTAAAATATTACCTTATCTATGCTTTTGCGCACGGTGTAAATGAACAAAGAAAGAATTAATTGAACATGAATGAACGTAAATGAAAATAAATGAACATAAGCCTCTATTCATAGGATTAATTATCAACGATGTTATTTTAGATATTTATCTAACAAGAATATACCTGTACCTCTTAGCATAGAAGTTAAAGATAATAGGGGTCAGTCGTAAGCTGAAAATAAGAATACATTTTAGATAATTTAACTATACTCACTGCTTTGGCAATCAAACTTTTTGGTCTGTAAAGAGAAAAACTGCATTATTTCAGAGTCACTTTATTTCTTTTTGTTAAATACTATTTTGTACCAGAAATTTGAAATTAGTGATGAATTTTAGTAGATAAGTAAAATAAATTTAAATTCTCGATTTTTATGTCCCATGATTATGCCAGTTAGGCTAAGGAAGACAGTGTAATAAATAACGAATTAAAATGATAAAATAAGGAAAGTGGGAGGAAACAGAAGAATCTCGAGAAAACACACGGTGTTGGTCCATCCTAATTATTAAGATGGGTTAATCATTAAGATTAAAAACACTAATGAGGTCTTAGAAAACTAGGTCGACACAACAGCACATGAGGAGGAAGAAGACACTCACTAATACTTATTGACCTTGAAGGAGACACAAGCAGATTTAATTCTTAAATACTGGCCATCCCAGATACTGATGGAACAAATGTAGATAGCAATATCATTTGTTCATGGGTATCTGTAATGGAGAGTTGGAAGCTTCATTCTTAGTCGCTGCATGAGTAAAGGGGACTTCTTGGTTTGTGGAACCCAACCGACTGCATGACCAATCGCATGTTTACTGATGACCTCCGTAAGGCACCAGCCTGACCTAACGTTTTTCTATTCGTACCGTATGGCAGGCTAGTGCCTAGTGGAGTGTTATTGATTTACTTCGCATGTTTTTGACCAAGTGGATGAAGAAGGGTTGAAGAGTTTCGCCAATTGATCTACACATTATAGGAGCATGTCGTAAATGCACTAAGGCGGGATGAGGTATATGTGTTCTGGTAACTAAATGGAATGTAGCATGTAATATTAGTATATAGCATTGCATAATAACACAACGTTTACCTTAAGGCATTATCACTTTTTCTTTGCTTTGTGTAGTTATTCTCACAATATATTATACAAGGGTGTATGCATGATGCATGTGCGTATTGAGCTTTTGTTTTGTGTTAGAGATTGAGTAACCTAGTATAATGTGCATATAGAAATTATATCTAATTAGTTGATACATATACATATTTAATGATATATATATAATGACACTAATTCAAGACTCCCATCGAGTGATAACATGGTATGCTTACATAATTCTGTAAACTATACGCTATATTGTACTAACTTTAATAAGAACTTATCATGTAATTAGATGAAATGTTACAAGGATACATCATGCCAGTGTGCAATTATATATATATATATATATATATATATATATATATATATATATATATATAGTAATAATCTGATAACAATAAAATTGTGCTAAAATATAAATATTAGTCCAAGAATATCATAATCTAATAAACAAGCTAAATATTTACTGAATACTGAATTTAAACAACTAATAACCACAAGGTACTGAAAATTAGAAACAAATTGAGTAATTATTGAATACTGAAACTTATAACATTTAAATGACTATGGAATATTGAAAACTAAAACAAGAATATAATAATCTAATAGACAACTTAAATATCTACTGAATACTGAACCTATACCATTTTAAATAACTGGAATATTGAAAATTAAAAATAAACAAAAAAACTAAAGAATATTGAAAATCAAATAACTTAATAACTACTGCATGTAGTTAGATACATATAAATGATTAGATATATTTATATATTAAATTCTCAAGTTTATCTATTACTATTTATTTCATAATATCTTTATTCTACAAGAAATATAAAAGTAAGATTGCCACATAGCATAGATAAAAGACTGAAAGTTGAAGTTTTGGAAAATCAGTACGAGTATAGTCAAGCTGGCGAGGAGGGAAATCTTTACTCATGGGCCTGGTGTCTCAACCAATTTAAAGCGGTCTGTGAAAATGCACTCGTACGCAGAAGTGATCTTCTAGGTGAAGTTACTAAGAAAGCTTTCTTGTCGTAAATTTAAGGCTTTGGAGAACACTTTCTTTTCTGACTAATGGAATGAAGTGTTTGAATGCAAATTTCTTCCTAAGGCGATTAAGGCAGTACAGAACATCGTCATAATTTAATTTAGTAAAGACAATAAAAGTGAATTTGTAACAAAATTTTTATTCACAATTACATAACCGATGAATGTCATGAACAAGGAGGAGCATTTAAGGAGGGTAGTCATTTGCGATAAGGAAACCTGCCTAACTCCTAAAAGAAAGAGGTCATATTTATCAACCCGCAAGGGCTTAAGCTCAATGAAATAGCAATGTTTTGAAGAAGACATGATCTCTTTGGTCTTTGAAAAATCAGTTAAGCTATAGCAAGGGATTTCTGGCATTAACTTACATTGTTCTGCACAGAAGATGTATTTAAAATGACTGTCCCTTGAATTGGCCATTTCTGTGTGTTGAAAAGAGTTACTTTCTGCTTGTTTCCTTCGGTGTACGGCTTCGAGTCGTCGTTGATTATGCCTGTCACTCATTTTACCTCTAAGAATAGGTAAACAGTAAAATTAATTGTCTGAATTTACACAGTACCATTTAGTTCCAATATATTCTTCTAACTCCTATTAAAGGGTGTCTACATATTACGCAATGATTCACCGAAGCTTTACAATCCGTGCAGAGTGCTAGGTGGTTATAAGGCAACGCTAGAATGTTGAGATCGTTTGGATAACACACTTTGCATTTAAATTTGTCTGGTAAATCATAAGGCGAATTGTGACTCGTGTTATTTATATGTGACTCATTTTCTTCATTACTTAATTATTTTTGGTCAGATTTAACTGGAGGATATGACATAGCGCCTGTATGTGAGCCAAAATAGTTGGATCTTGGACAAGATTCCAATTCTTAATGGACTCGTCGAACAAATTCGGCTCCTTTTAACAACAATAAATAATAACAGGTTGGAGAGTATTTTGAATGTTCGACCCAGGGATTATCCATAGGTTTCCAATTAAATAATCCCAGTCCACAGTAATAACATAGAACCAAATCATGATTTCCGGTATAATAAAATCCAGATCGAACAAGTTCTCTTGAATTTTGACCAGTTCCTTTAGGCCATGTAATAAACGTCTCTAATCGCGATCCTGCAATTGCATATTTTGGAAGCAGGGGAGGGCTACATAGATAAGTCTGTGTATTGTACAATTCAATGACATACCAAGGATCCAATAGGATTTTTGGAGAAATAGGTTTGGGGACTATCTGAAATGGCGTAGTGGTCGAACCAGAGTCTTCATCTATAGGAATATTTTGAGTGTCGTGGCGTAGTATTAAGGGTCAATTTGGGTTGGCGTGCAATATAACTGGTAGGAAGAATTCTCCGGGACGAAAGTTACCTATTGTAACTTGACAGAGTATGCACTTTACGAAATCAGGGGGGTGAAAAAAATAAAAACCGTATTTTGCCAGAAAATTAGAATTTAGAAAAACATGAGGCCAATTGCTAAATGTCTTTCGTCTATCCATTTCCTTGCGGAGATTTAATGAAGTTTGCATAAGGTATAGCGAGCCGAATGTTGGAAATATTGCTTTTTCAGCCATACTTACAGAACGTTTAAGGTTCCCCGTGTGATTTCCTTAAAGGTCTGAAAAAAGTAAGTCATTGTATAAGGAAGTTGTAGATGTATCCCTTTTTTCTTTCTTTCTTTTTTCTTTTTTCTTTCTTTTTTTAAGTTAACCTAAATCTATGTATACTGATCATGCATTCCATTAGTCACAATATATTGGGTTATCTACTCCCAATCATCATGAGAGGGGTTTATTTCTAAAACATGCCATTCTTTATGTGCGCTTCCAGAGGGGTGGTTTTCAATTTCCGTTTTAGCCTTGACCTTGTGAAGTGTAAACCATTCACATAATGCTTTGCTCTGGCTTAGAGCACATCTCTCAGAGTTCACTCGTGCATGCGAGCTACAACATTCGCGTGAGCGGGGGAGGTGTTCTAATCGAGGACATCCCAAAGTTTCTAAATCCTCAGCTTTAATACCGAATAGTTGTTGGAGCCATTTAATTTTATTGCTACCTTTACAGTAAACTCTGCTGTTGGATGGAATTAAGGTGGACAGCATATCCTGTACTGTAGAAATAGCAATCCCATCAGATTGAGACCACTTGAAACCATGAATGCGCGTAGATTGAAGGTGAACCCGACGTTTATCAGTTTCTAGTAAGGATTCTAATGAATAAGGTGAGTTGATTAAGCAGTGAAATAAGAATGTGTTATTTGGGGTTTCGATTCCCAATTCACGCACATAATACGATTTTCCTAATAAAAAGCCTTGAATATCCACTATGAAGATTGGCTGGGTAGGAGAGTTTCGCAGTGGGAAGGAAGATGAACACAAATAAGCAAGTAAAGAGCGATCTCTCAAGATTCCTTGAAATGCATTTAACAACAAGGAAGGAGAAAAGGCATGAAAATGTTGATTCAAGAATACTTCCTTCCATTTTGAGAACATTTCCTCGTTCTGTGAGTCTTCGTGTAGTTGTTGTTCAATTGTGATAAGGGGGTATATTCCAACTTGATTAAGATATTTCTTTAGTGAGTCGCTCAGGCAACCATCTTTGATGTACCCCTCATAACATATTACACAATTTTCCTTTCCAGCCATACTTTTTATCCTTAAAAAATAGAATGTAGTTATAAGTATATTGCTTGTTACTTAACAGTTACAATTATTGCTGTAACCTCTTAATTATTACTGTAATTTATGTAATAATCTGATTATTGTTGATTTTCAGATTCTTAAAATACTTATACTCGTACTGACGTATACTTACGAAATTGTTATTATTATTATTATTATTATTATTATTATTATTATTATTATTTTACTATTGCAATATCTCGCAATATTCAGGTCTCGTATGAAGGGTGCGAGGCACTTCATACCCATCGGCTACGATTTGAGGTCGAGGGAGAGTTTTAGGGGGTCGAGGGAGTTTTCTCAATTTTCTATAATAGAAGACAGATGCAATTAAAAGACAACCTAATATAATATTAATGATTATTCCCAAGACTAATGTTATGATACATCCTAAACTTTCATTATGCGTTTCATTATAAATCACTATCCCTTCTGAATCGTCTGATACTTCGTAATTTGTTATGAGGGTTGGAACTTTATCTGGTTTATACTTCAACCAAGATGATGGAACTATATGTGACACTTTGGCCATTAATGTTTGCAATGAAAGACACGGAAATTTTGAAGTCAGTGTCGTATTTTTGAACATTAGTTTACAATCACAACCTAGATGTACGAATACGGAGCCTACTTTAGGAATGGAATGCAACGGTATATCTACTGTTGGACATGAAATAGTAAAATCTTGTTCTTCAGCTATCAATAGAGATATTGTAGTAAAGTTTATATATGATATTGACATATCCCTTGAATGATTAAAGCAATTCCATTTACAATATTGATCAATATCCTTTGTTTTTCCATTTAATTGGGCCTTAATACATTCCATATACTGTAACATATGAACAGGTGGAGTGGTTACGAGACATAATACATCAGTGTGGATATTGCAAGTAGTATAAAGAATTTGGTTTGTGATTTGACGATAGACTATGAACAAAGGTGGTACATTCAAATGACAAATTTGATGATGTCGCCTGAAGGCAAGAGGGGAAATGATGTATGCACTGTCCTTAGCTAATAAGTCAGTGACCGGAAGTTTTATCCCTAGCATTGCATACTGGGGCAATATAAGACATTCGGCCAATGGATAATTATATATAGAAGCGGGGTCTGATTGTATTATTTTCAGTGTTTTTCCTTTGTGTTGTAACCGATATTGAATGTCTTCTATTACATAAGACAATTCAGTTACCTTTATCAATTGCGGATGAACCATTCGTCGCTGACAGCCAATTTATAATTTTTCAAATTCAGTTTCTGATTTTAAGTGCCGATTGGATAATTGAAAAAAACAGGGCTCATCCGAATATTGAAATATTCTGTTATAAATATAATTCAAATTGTCCTTAGTCAACAGCAGTCGCTTAGTATGTAGTCTAGTAATTGTATGAAAGAATGATCCTGTTGAGGGGTCATCAGCTGATATAGTTTCAGATAAAATATTTTGATCAAAATTTTCAAACTCATATTGTTCCGTAATAGTTGGTGGATAAGAAAATTTTGTGAGAATTACTACTGCTGATTCATAGTGAATTGGTGAATCAAATGGAACAATAGACAATCCGCCATGCGCTAACGTAGGAATTGATAATGACTGTACAGGATGATTGATAACACTGAGCACCGTTACTAGTCATATTGCTGTGGTAGCCACATTGTCTGATGGATTAAGTGCTCGCCTCGCCGTTCTAGGGGTAGCTAATGCTCTTACTGATATTGTGTCTCCTACATTTTCCGCTCTATACTATTGTGCGACTTCATTTGAGCGAGAAGGGGACACAGATGTTTACAACAGCAATTATACAATATATAAAGACATAGTGCAAATATGACAAGTGATAAAAGAGTATATGAAACTACTTCTGCTATATCGTGCAATAGTGTTGCTTCTGCGAAGGTTGGTACTAAAATAAGGGTGGCTATACCCAAGTGGCTTCTTAATTTATACCCAAACCATAAAATAATTAAGGAGATAGTGACATTCCACAGGAACAAAATTGTTAAATATGGTCTGGTAGATTTAATTTTTTCAAAGGGTATGATTGGAGTACTCAGTGGCGTAACTGAAGATAACGTGGTTTTGATTTTGAAATGGGGAACGCGGGCAGTCCAGTTCTGATCAAGGCACTGGTTGTGATGTGTGAATTCAGAATTTTCAAAAGTTGATCCTTTCAACTTTAGGGTTGAAACTTGAGTCCAAGAAGCGGGAATTATGATTTTCATTTCCAATTCCTTATCGTTAATTTCTGGGCAGGGAAAAGATGTGGATATTACATGAGTTTCAGTAATAATTGCTTTACATTCACAAGGCAATGATAATTGATAAGCTCCAGGCATAGTAGAATCGAGTTGCATTGTTCGTTTGACTTTGGGGCATTCTATATAAATTTCAGAGGGGGGATTGGTTATAGCAAATAGTCCAGGTCTTACTTCAGTGATTAATAATCCATTCGTCTCTTCACATCGAAAGACACAATATTTACTGATCTCTGCTACTGAGGCAGTATGGAATAGTGTTCTTGCACAACCTGGTGAACGCAAATTATCCGCGGGATAACTTGGAATGTAACATAACTCACTACTCTTGGGATCGCAAGCAGATAGTCAATCTGTGGCCAATACTGAAATATCATTAGCACGTTTCACAACGATAGATGGTCGATGAGAGATTAAGCAAGTAGCATTCCCGAACATATACGGTACTGTTATCAATTCGTATACTTCAACATTGCCTGGATTTCGAGTAATAGGTACCTTAGTTATTACATTTAAGTCATTATTCTCATACTGGCAAGACGTAATAGGTAATGTATAGTATTTCATCAGATCCGTTAATGGTACAGCTAATATGTATGAATAGCGTCTTAATTTAGCTTGTAATTTTGTCAAATTTGCTTTTAACTGATCTGGGGGTGATCATAGAAGGGGGTATTCTCTGTGACATACAATGAGCTAATATTGCTTGGTCTTCGTTACTTTGGTGATTCGAATTAGTAATCGATGTAACCCAGCGACTTGTAGGGTTAACAACAATTGTTTTTCTGGAATGCCTTCTTCTTATTCGCGATTTAAAGCTTTCTGAGTCAACTTAATTTTGGTTTCTAATTTAGATATTGTAGCTTTTAACTGTGAATTGAAATTTTGACCAGCCTCCACAAACTGTACTATGTTTCTATGGTCTTGATATATCTCAGTCTTAATTCCTTCAATGACTCGTTCCATTTCCGTGGTTCGAACAGCCACTTTATCCACCAACGACACTGTTGCTACTGAACAACACCATGAAAGAGCAGATTCAAGAAAATCTATACCACGTTTCACTCTTTGATGTAATATAGTATAATCATAATGTGTTATGTCATGTTCATTAACTAGCATAGGTCATTAATGTGCTGGACTACTGAACAATATAAGAAGGTTACGTTTTCTGGCTGAGAACATACTTCCTGAGTTATCTTATGAATTAAAGCCAATTGATCTTCATCAGGGGGTATAGTGGTTACCTGTTGATGGTAAACTAATGGAATTGTAGCCTCATAGGGAATTACCTTTGAAATTTTATTCCAGAATGCACCTGTTGTAATTGAAACAGTAAATTGGTTACCTGAAGACGGTGATGATACATCTATTAATCACCATAAGTTGATCAGAATAGACCCTATTACAAGAAATCCCATCTGTAAAGAACAGAGTTAATTACCAATTAAAAATTCATGCCATGTTATTTTTCTAGACACTACTAACAATATTACTTGCTGAGTTTTCGTATCTACCCTGAATATTAATTTGAAGGCAATGCCATACTTTTTCCGAAATTTACGAATTATGGAAACTAATCGTCTTTTTGATTTATACAACCAAAATCTAAATAGACATCCAGAACGAAAAAGTGCATATCTTAAGTAAGCTTCAGTGGCTAAGATTGACGAAAATTCAAGGGGTATTATGAGCTTGACATACCTTTCTGGGATACCTTCAAAACATAGCCGTGAGATATCCTTCAACCAATGCTCGACTAACGATCTTACGGAATTCGGAAATATTCGTAATTCTCCTATTCGAGGGTGAATCGTATATTAGTTCATAGTTGGTTATCCTACAATATAAGGGTATATAAATTATTGTGCCAATCTCTAGTCAGTGTACTTTATCTCTTTAGTTATCTCTTTCCATTACTTGTGTATTATACAATTTACGTGTCTGAGAAGAAAAAAATATACAACTAACTGAACAAATATACAACTGAACTTCAATACATACTTATTTCTGAGTGTTATTTGAATTATCTGCATTTTGAGTTCTATCATTGTTGATTTGTCTTCCTCTATTTGGGCGTCTTCCAAAAGATTGTCCTCTTTTAATCGGCTGACCTCTGTTTGAACATTGATTTCCACGGTGGGGTCTATTAGATTGATCCCAATACTGATTTTGATTTTGTCGAATTCGGCACTCGCGAACAAAGTGACCATATTTACCGCATGCGCAGCATTGTATATTATTAATATATATATTCTGAAATCTCCAAATCAGATTAGGACGAGGGCCTTGTGTACCACGACCTCTATTGTTATAAAATCTTTGTCCTCCACGATTTTGTACTCTCTGTCGATTTACTTCGAACTTCGGTTGACTAACTTCCACCTTAGGGAGTTCCAAGGGTGCATCAGAAAGGGCACGTAAGCCTGCTTGAACTTTAGCAGATTCATACAATTTAAGCAATCTATCAACTTCATCCACACTATCTGGCTGAAGAGTAATGACGAATTCTAATGCGCGTGGATCCAATCCTTTTAATATATGTCGTTTGTATTCAGTCTCACTCATACTAGGATCTACTTTGTTACACAGTTTTAAAACTGCATAAATATATTCAGAAAAAACTTTCATGGGAGTTTTATTTCGTCTTGCCAATAATGCAAATGGTTCACCAAGCTCAGCTGAGGCTGCGAAGGCCTTTCTTAGCTGAACCTCCAAATCTTCAAATTTTGTCAACGCCACTAATGAATCTTTTTTAATATGATACCAGTCAGCGGCACTTCCTTGCAAATACGCGGGAAGAAATTTTCGTTGCTCGGCATCACTCCAGGAATAAAGATTTGAACATGTTTTATACGCGTCAAGAAATTGAGATATGTCCTCATTTAATTTTCCAGAAAAAGGCGGAATTGTGATGGAGGGCAGTTTGTTATTTACAGTTATACCAGCCATTTCTGATTGTGTTTCCACTTTTGTTTTTAATACTTTTTCCTTCACGGGAGGATTAGAAGGAAATTGAGTTTCTATACACTTGTTAAGACACTTCTTGTCCAGACTGGACTTCGAACAAATGAAGAATCCTTGGACATCCGTATTGGGGTAGCCGGATGTTAATATTGACCTTAAATGGACCTACAAAATACGAAAGGCGTATGCTATTGTAAGTTTATTTTAAGTGTATTCTTTGATGGTATTCTTTTATCGTTGATTTTGTTTTTCGATTTATTCTCTCTAACGGAGGGAGTTGAATTTCCCCTTTTTTCTAACTTTTTTTAAAACAAAATTTCTCTTTTTTTATAGCCAAGTTTTTTCACTTGGTGTTATGGATTTGTCTGTCTATCTGTCTGGCTATCTGTCTTATTTGTCAACACCAGGAAATAGTACCTTCCCAAGGTAAGCGCTTAACTTCGTTAGTTGTATTTAATGCATTCATGTTGTTTAATATATTCCTTTATTTCAATTGCAGGGTTTCCGACCATTAATGGATTTTTTTTGTTTTTAAACCTAACTTAGACTTTACACTTTACTTATTAGGACAACGTTGTCTATGAATCACATATATTCTTATGGACTCAGTTATTTATTTATTACTCATGTTTCCTGTGTTCTTTTTTTGTATTAATCTATCATTTCTTTCAGAAAGTCTGCTTCATTATGGAATTTCACGTTAGAAGTTTCTACGCTTATTGCGATAACTTATTCAATAACATTTTAATTGGACTTTGCGATAGAAGATGATCGATTAAAATCGATCCGGTTCGGAACCAGAGAACTTGGATAATACAATTTCATTCATTCAACATTAACTTTCTTTGGTTGACTTTTCCCATTCACATGCAACACTTCGGATACGTTTTTCAGATGTACACGTATAATTCTATAGGGGCCTACATATCGAGCCCTTACTAGTTTGGGAGATAATCCCGGCTTAGTTGCCAAATTTCTAATGAGGACTAAATCGTTTTCTTTAAACGTATGGGACTTCCTATGTTTGTCAATTTTGACTTTTTGTTTTTCCTGTTGCCTAATTAAGGCATTTTCAGCGAGTTTTCTTATTCGACTTAGATTCTTTTTCACGAGTCTTCCATATGGAGTTCGACGTGGTGTTTCGAGTTCGATACCTAATACAGCTTTTCTACCGAACACCAATTTATATGGAGAATAAGGATGATGTTCGTGTCTTGCCGTATTGTGTGCATAACAAGCAGTTTTAACAAATAGCGACCAATCCTTTTGAGAAGTGGAGACGTATTTACTCAAATAGTTTGCTAACGTATGATTATATCTCTCGACTCGTGAATTTGTTCTAGGATTATAGGCGGTACTGAACTTTAGATATATACCCAGTACTTCAGTAATCTCACGCGTCATTTCTGCGACAAAATTTGAACCAAGATCACTTAGTAGATAACGCAGTGGTCCAAAATAACAGATTATATCATCCAATAAAAACTTTGCGACATTTTTGGCTGTTATGGTTTTCAACGGTCGGGCTACTACATAGTTTGAAAACATATCGACAGCGGTGATGACATACGTATAACCATTTGAGGAGGGCAGTGGGCCAAACACATCCAAATTTAAAATATGAAAAGGAGTGGTATTTAGTGGTTGGGTCTTTACGTTCTTGACATTCGCGACATATCTTAATATACTGTTTGATATCAAATCCCATTCGAGGCCAATAAAATCGCTCATTGACACGAGAAAATACTTTGCGTTCTCCAAGATGTCCGCCTTCTAGACATGAAGTATGTGTAGCATATAGCACCTCAGGAACCAGACTTCGAAGAACCCAATGTTTTAAATCATTATTAGACTTACAATATAACACCTCATCTACTAATGCATCAGGACGAGCCTCATTATTAGTAGGATCAGACTTTACTAAATCACTAATTCTACCAAAATATTCGTCTTCTTTCTATGCCTTGATTACATCAGTCGCGTCAATTTTCATCATGTTTATATACAGTCCTTCTTCGCGATTGGCGTTTTCTTCCTCACTTATGGTTTGCGTCGGATATCTTGACATACAGTCGGAATGACGATTAGAGGGGTTACCTCTTATCGCTTTAATCGAAAAGTTGTAAGATTGTAACCTGATTAACCAACGAAGATATTTGCCTTTTAGATTTTTCATGTTCCTTAAATAGCAGACACAACAACTATCAGTAAATGCAGTGAAGTGCGGCACTCCTATTAGATATTCATGAAAGTTAAACACTGCTTGTACCAAAGCCATTGTCTCCTTTTCTGGGATCGTCAAGGACTTAGCTTCATGGTCTGAGATTTTCCGGCTATAGTAAGCAATAGGCCTTTTTTCTACGTTTTTGATCTGCATTAATACTGCACCAAGTCCGTATTCACATGCATGTACATACAACTCGGTAGCATCTGCTTCCGGATCAAAGATGGCTAATACAGGGGCAGTAACTAACTTTTCCTTTAAAGTATTAAAGGCTTGACGCTCTTTATCTCCAAAATGGAAGAGTACATCGGACTTAGTGAAATCTATTAAAGGTTTCGCGACAACAGAAAAGTTCTTGATAAATCTTCGATTATAACTAGCCATTCCAACGAAGCTACGAACATCAAGAACTGTTTTTGGTTCGGGGAAGTTAGTGATAGCCTCGATTCGCTTAGGGTCTATTTTCACCCCGTCGCGTCCTACGACGAATCCTAAAATAGGTAGTTCGGAATACATGAAGTGAGACTTTGATGGATTTAATTTTAAGTTAGCTTCCCGCAAGCGAGTGAATACCTTTCTAAGTCTATCTAACTTTTCGTCTATTGATTTTCCAAACAAAATCAGGTCGTCCATATAACAGGCCATGATGTCATATTTCAAACCGGCAAATACTTTATCGATCATTCGTTTAAATGCTGCGGGGGAAGTGGATAATCCCTGTGGGAGAACATGGAAAGCGAACAGGCCTGCTGAACAGATGAAGGCAGTTTTCAATTTGTCCTCCCTTAACGGGATTTGAAAAAAAAACCGAGCTCAGGTCCATTGAGCTTATAAATTGAATATTTGTGAATAGATCTATTAAATCGTTTATTAATGGAAGAGCGTAACAGTCAGGATATATTTTAACATTTAGTTTTCTGAAGTCCGCTACCAATCTCTTAGAATTATCTTTCTTATTGACCAATAGGACCGGAGACGCATAAGGGGATCTACAAGGAAATATGATATTTTGTTTGAGCAATCTGTCTATTTCTTCCTGCATGTCTCTCTTAGTCTCTAAGGTCTCTCTATAAGGAGGTGAAGATACCGGAATGTTGGAAATTAATTCAATGGTGTGTTCATATAAATGCGTCACGGTCATATCGTCAATTGTTCACGCTAAAATATCTTCAAATTCAGTTAATAGATCTACGATCTTTTTCCGATCTTCAGGAGACAGATCCGAGGAAATATCAATTTCTTTACCACTATCGTGTTGTAATTTAGAATTCGATTCCTTTGTTTTCTCAGCGGAAAGTGAGCTGGCCTTAACCATGTTCACTCTTGCTTCTGGTGTAGGGACACATTCTTCTAAATGTCCTATGATTTGAGCATCTGGAATAGTCACGTCCTGCTTACTCAAATTAAACACTGGCAGTTTAGCATACCCATTTTCTTCTACATACATTGTAGGTGGTATTACACATGAGTAAGTTCGATGCAAAACATCATTCGTTTCAACATAATGATCTCCAGTTATAGGATAACTTGGCTTAACTTGCACTAAACCTACTTTCCCAGCAGGTATTTGCATGTGCTCGGCAGTTGTGATCAAGTTACAAGATGTTTGCTGCTCAATACAATTGATTTTCAATATAGGACATTCGTCCTCAGGTTGTGAAGCACAATGTGCGTCTTCAGAAAAGGATATTTAATCATGAAGTTCTAAACTACTTTGAGACACGTCAATGTTCGTAGGTGATACTGATGTTGAGCTAACGTTTCTATTCGTCCTAGGGTTACCATTTTTGTTGTAAAACTGAACATGCGATAAATTCAGTACCGTTTGTTCCTTACAACTTGGCAAATACTAAACATAAAACTTCATGTTAGGAAGTCTTTGTTTACCTTTAATGAGAATGGACTGTAACCCAATGCCGTACGTATAACGCTAAATGAAATCTATTCCTAGAACAATTTTCTCGTCTAGTTGAGATTGTTTAACTAGTGCTACGTTTAACCTTAAACGGCGCGATCTTCGATGATAGGTTTCAACTTGGAAACTTAACCGAACCACGGGAAGTGGTTGAGTTAACTTATCCCCTAATGTGCGCAAACGAATTGTGGCACGCATTCGCTTAGCAATGGGGAAGTTCTGAGGAATCATTTCTTCGGCCAACACTGAAATCTGAGAACCAGTATCTAACAAACCATCTGCCTTTCTATTAAAAATTCGAATAGGAATCGTGGGCAATCTTTGATCACATAATTGCGTTCGAGTTCCTTTCACTTCAATTGGCCTACCGTCTCTCGCGATTTCGCGTTTATACGTCCACATTCTTTTAACAGATGAATCGTTTCTAACGCCCATATAAGGTTTTAGATGATGAGTTATTTTACTTCTCTACATTTTCTCTTCGTTTCCCGATTAGATTCAGTATAAATGTCAGCTAAGTACAATAACCGCAGCACATGGATACCTTGATCTATGGACGATACTTCCTTTAAAACTAAAGCCTGGACATAATTAGAAGGCAATGCCTTATATAGTAGGCGTAACAACTCTCTTTCTCCAATTTCAGGTCTTACGAATTTCCAATCTCGTATTAAAGTATTCGCGAAGTTATCAGGTGGAAAACGAGGAGGGAGTCGTTTTCTCTTCAACTTTTGTTCAAGCTGACCTTTATACAAATCATCAGGAAATGCTAGAGAAATCATTTGCTTTAATTCCCGAAACTGTAACTGTTGAATGGCATCTTTATGACATAAGAAGAAATCAAGAGCTGAGTTTTCAAGACAGGCCACTAAGTATATATGCTGCTCCTGGTCATCCCAGTTAAGGGCACGAGCTATGGTCTGATATTCATCAATGAATCTAGTAACCGATTCTTTAGGGTTTCTTTTAAATTTCGGCATTTTCAATACCGGTACACTGGCTACTCGATCGTCAGTTTCTTCCCGTGCACTTGTTTCAGCAAGATTTTGCTTATTTTCTACTTGGAGAGGGTAAATTAACTTCTATTGATTTATTCTCGTCCAAATGTAATGAATCCTCTAAGGGAGTCTTTACGTTGTGATTATTTAAAATTTCTTGCCTAATATTCTTATATAACAATAGTGTAATGCGTTATCGGCAGTGGGGGAATATTTCACTGGAGGAGGGTGAGAAGCAATTTGCGGATATTTAGGAAAACTTAAATTTTCAATACAATGTTCGTCATTTAGAAAATCTGAATTCTTCACTTGATTCATATGAGAAAGGACTTGGTGTTAGTACATCAAGTGAAGTCCTCTCCTGATAGATCTCCTTCTTTGCCAGTTCTTTAATTTCGTAATCGGAATCATATTTACTTGATTCAGGTGGTGAAGTTTCTGCGAGTTTACCTTTCAAGGGTTTGCCCACATGAGGTGGTATATCAAATGGAAAATAAATTTCATCTTCGACCGCTTCAGAAGCAACTACTTGCTGCTGTTTCTTTCTTTAAAGGTGTTGACGCCAACTTAGTATCGAACTCAAAATCACTCGTCATAATGCCAGGGGATTCTTCGGAGATACTAACTGCACCTTCACTAGAAGGGTTAGTCAGTTGTTCTAGCTTAAGAAAAATTGTGCGTTTCGCGACCACTGGTTTATATTGTGTTTAGGTTCCAAAGGAGTCAATGATGACTTTTTATTACTAGTTTCTTCAAACTTAGCTAAATTTTCCTTAGAACGCTGCGTTTTCGTTATCGGTTGCCTATCCACAGGATCCGGTAAACTTTACTGCTGTGGATGATTTATCCGCGGTTCAAGTGAAGTAATCGAACTGCCTACTGGCAAACTAGCCTGCTGCACTGGCAAATCGGTTGCTTCCTTTGCCATGGGACATAACTCGAAACGCTAGGTCTTCGTGAGCGCAGTTTTCTAAGCTGGAGATTTCTTACAATATTTGCAATTTGCCTCACCCGATTTTGTAATATACCAAGCAAGAAACTTCGGCCGAGATTTCTTAGGTTTGAAAAAGGGGAACCAATGGAAAGAGATTTTGAATTACTACTTTAAAATTTCGTTTTCTGTAATCGAAGGAAGGAAAAAAATATAAGGGTGGTATTTCACTATTAGCAATATAATCAATCACTAATTGCCATTATAATCCACAATAACACATTTGTAAAATTGCGACAATTTACATAATTCACTTAAATTATAATTCACCATAAACATAATACCAAGCAGAACATAAAACACAAAACAGAAAAAGAAGGATGTCATAGCAGCACCACAAAAATTTTCGTCCCGAAAAATGAAAAAGGATGAAAAAGGCTTTGGACGAGCCCCCGTTTGTGACCTCTTTTTAATTATTTAGCTCGTTTTATTTCACTATTTTATTGAGAACTGCTCACGCTATAAGATAGCGGGTGTCACGTAAGTATTTTAATTAGATTTCACCATGATTTTCATGGGAAGAGTGATTAACCTAGGGGAAATGACAACATAAATTTAAGATATTTAGTTTATTACATAACTAATTTTGAATATACAAGAACATTTAGTAGAATTATTCTACAAAAGTGATTTGATGTCTGCTTCTTCATTGATAATTAAATACATTAATATAGATTGTTTAACTGATTGAACATTTAAACATTTAAATTATTAAAGATGGAAAATGAATTACGATTATGCGACATTTTTAGTTCAGTCTTGAAAGTTTTACTATAGGCTGATGAATCATTTGATAATGCTGCATGACATTTTATTTCTTGAAATTAATATATAGCGACAAGTGCTTGTACATACCTTGTATAGATGTCTTCTACACTTTGCAACTTGGCGTCCCAATAGTCTGAATTACGATGCTCCTAATCTTTACGTCGTTGGTCGTCCGAATTTATCATTTAGACCTTGAGGTCCCTTTTTATTATTTTTCGAGGGACACACCCAAGCCTCTCATCAGTCGTCATATCCTATTCGTCAGATTCACAAATATGGAAACTTGTTGCTCTTTGCATTCTGATTGGCTATTAGCAAGGAACCGCACCCAAATTATATGGAGTGATTCAGCATACACGTGTATGGCGTGACTGTTACCGCCGGAAGATCTCAATAACAGGATTTCTAGACTTATCCACATGTATCTATGACTTGTAAAGAGACTTCTTAACTATTCTACGACTTCTTAACTATTAACCAAAATTTCCGCAAATGCGGGGTCACGTTGACAAAATCGTGATAGTTTATCCTGTTAGTAACCAAGCATAACCTTCAACAAGTAAACATCCTACGAACTTTTGCGCAGCAAAGCGACCACAGTCACGATTGTTTTTTAAAATTATAATCTCGCATTGAATATTTATCAGCAACTAGTCTCAATATTAGGTAAGATGTGCATGTGAATGGAATTGTTAAATATGCTGCTTTCTTTCAAAAATACAGAAAAACATCTCTCCCCCCGAGGAGTTGACATACCCCCCGGGTGAAAATGTCTGAATGCAACACTTATTGCAATATAATGTGTAGTCCCTATTACGTTGCTGTTTTCCTATTATATAATTATAAATTAAACTTAATTCTGGTAAATATGCAACTAAAAATAAGTTACCGTCTAGATATAAGTTGCAACTGTGGATAGCTTAAACATAAACTGAACGACTTTTGCGTACCTACAAGTAACACATTTGTCTCGTAGACTAATCTGTTTTGATATTCTGAAGTTGTAGGCTAACGAAAAATGTTAATTGGAGGACGTTTGATGATTTTATAGCACAAGACTGCTCAACTTTTACAGCACATTACGTGAACCAAAATAATAATAATAATAATAATTATAATAATAATATATGTATACTAACGAAAGTGTACCTTTTTTAATGAAGCATTCTCGTGTTGCCATGTGTTGCAGAGAACATATCCACAAATTTTGTCAGTTCTAGGAGCTTGCGTTCTTCTTTTTCTATCGCCAGAACAGAGAAATGTATTAACATGGTATTCAGCATTTTATTAACTCAAAAACTCCAAATTCACTTCAGACAAGAAAAAGGTCTTTACACAGAGTTAGAAACTGGGATTTCAGAGAAATTGTTGTTAGTTTCTGAGCTTCATGGTGTACTAACCTGTACTTACTTAGAAGCGGATAAAATCCTATACATGAACTACTTTGGTACCGGTACCATCTTCTTAGCTTTTAGGAAGCATTTGCATTTTATCCTTCAGCGCTGCAAGTTGTAACGTATAATCCATTGATTTATGTCACTGGTTATTACATATTTATAGAAAGCTGTCTCTATGAACAATTTATAATATTTTGTGCCGAAAAAGCTTTTTCGTTTTTGCTTATTCTTTTCTTTTTGTTGCTTATGACCTCTGGTGGGACGTACTAGCACGGCGGATGGACTCTCTCTATAGGTGGCTATAGTTGTGCTGGAACGTCCGAGGAAGGAATTATAATGGTTGTGTTTCGCTACTACTATCATAGTTTGTGATCCAGTTATTAGATCAAAAAAGGTTCTTCTATATATATAATCTACGAGTGATATTCAAAGTATAATTCTGTTGAAGTTTAAGATTTGAATATATCTACAAAGTATAAATTGGAGTGCTGTAACCTGATATCGGCTAGTTGTTCTATTTGATAGCACGGATTGGCTTAATAAGGCATTGAGATCCTTCCTTTAATTCATCTATTATTCTTACATTTAAAGGCCCGTTTGGCATTTTGTTAATTTTCGACACTTTGCTTATTGCCTTTTCACGTTTGTTTTTTATTTTTTTTTAAGTTAGCTTTTACTGAGGCAGAATAGTTTACGCTGTTAATTGGGTAATAGTTTAAGATTGAATGTGTTTAAATTCTCTTTCCGCTGTCATGAAGACCACAATGCAATACCGCTTGTTGAATTGTTAAATATATATAATTTTGATTATTGGGTTCTTGAAAGTTTAAATATACTGTTTGGATTTCTAAAGAGATCGGTTGTACGAGTATTATTTTATGAACTCAAATCCTACTACTACTATTCAGAGATTTATATTTATAGCATTGCATGTTAGTAGCGATAATATATTACGTATTCTTTCTATATTTCAGTGTGGTATTACGGAACCGCTAGAATTAATATCGGGGAACCGATCGATGTGTTCTCCTCTCCCATCCATACATATATGCTAGTTTTTGAATTTGAGGTTATATGATTAAATTGAAATTTAAAATTACCAAAATTAACGTAATATAAGTACAGCTTCAAAGTCCAGTCAAGTGCCGTAACTTAGAATTTTTTTAAAGGGGGTTAGCATTAGTATATGTGATCCCTTGAATAATCGCCGTCGGTGAAGAGTCTCATAATGTTTCAGTTATTCGGTGAATTTCCTTGATGGAACAAAAATTTGATAACAGCTGTTATCTCGATGTGGGTGAAATTCGTTGTTTTGGCACTCTCGATCACTTCAGAGACCTGAAAAACCAAATAAAAATTCGATATTAATAAAAAGAATTGTATTTACACATCAGATATGTGTTCTTCAAAACTATACTATTTCCTCATTTACCTTCACTCCATTTGGATTGGGCTTAAGGTTTCCAGAAGCCACTCGTAATAACCATGTAAATCAAAAAGAGACTGTATAGCAACTCGATGGTCTGATAGCTTCATACAGTACATCAGATCACTGAAAACCATCTGCAGACGAAAAGGCTTCATGGTATATACCTCGGAGAAGCGGATTACTAACGGAAGTAAATAAACTAAAACTTATAATCTTTTGGAATAAAAACGTCAGAAGAATTTTTCTTCCTGTACAGTATATGTTGGTTTCTGTCGACTTTGAAATGGTCTATTCACGTTTCTTGCTGTAAATCAATAAATGATTTGAATAATAATTTGTAGTGTTCAAACGACACTGCTGCTTCTAATTGGATATTCATATACATGATCTTCCAAAATTAAGTAAATATAGACGACTCTCCACCTTCCAATTTAAATTTTTGTATGGAGAAAAAAAGGGGGAAAGTAAATATCTTCCCTTTTAAATAACGACGAAGAATTAGTAATTATAATTTCAATTATTCAGACTAAAATCCGTAACAACTATTACAAAATTTGATATAGATTAAGGGATTCCTTTGTAGAGATTTGCATGACGTGACACATTTGGACTTGAAAATTGCCTTAACTTGTGCGGGCAGGTGCAACTACCCCCAAGAGAAGTTCCCCGCCGTTCGAAAGGGCCCACTTTAAGTGAAATTTTTCTTACTCCATATTCGATACGAACATAAAATTATAAATGAAGCATCAAACAGGTTCACTACATTACATAAACAAACTAGTACACAAAAGGTAAATAAAACAAAATTGACTCGTGGCCTAATTTCAGTAAAAAGAAAAGTCTACTAAAAGGGGCGCAAGAAATAATATTTATTTGTATGGTTTTGAGATTTGTCAATACTGTCCCTTTAATAAATTTGTTATGTATGAACGGGTACAGAGGCGTACGGGAGGGCCCACGCAGGCTCCGGAGGGGCCGCAAAAGTAAGACAAAGATGGAAAGAAAGGGCCTATTTTCGAATTTTCCGGGAAAGTCCGAAACAATTTTTTCTAGGGATCACATATATTAATGCTTGCCCCCCTTTAAAGAAATCTAATTTACGGCACTGGACTGGACTTTGAAACTGTACTTATATAACTCTAATTTCGGTCTTTTTTTGACTTCAATTTAATCATATAACTTCAAATTTGAAATGAAAATGAAATGAAATCTTTGAGTTTTACGTCCCACGGTTATGCCGGTTAGGCTAAAGGAGACGGTGATTATGAGAGATGAGTGAAATGGTGGAATGAAGAAAGTGGGAGGAAACGGGAGAACCCCGAGAAAACCCACGAGCACGATGTTTGTCCACCACAAAGTTCACTTGGCGGGGGCTGGGTTCGAACCCGGGACCCCAAGCACCAGAGGTGAACGCTCTACCACTGAGCCACCGCGCCCCCCAACCTCAGATTTGAAAGCTAGCGTATATGTATGGATGGCAGAGCAGAACACATCGATCGGTTCCCCGATATTAATTCTAGCGGTTTCGTAATACCGCACTGAAATATAGAAAGCATACGTAGAGTAAGCGGGGGCAAAAAGCCGCAGTTTGGTGTTTGAATTGCGCTGGAGCTAAAAGATATAACGGCAAAATAACGTATTTCGCACAGAAGTATAGGTAAGCTTTTTTTTTTTTTTTTTTTTTTTTTTGAAGGTGCTGGAAACCCTACCAATTTATTACTTAAAAGATACAGCAATTTAAAAAAGGATGCACATATTCGGACTTTTACCTAAGTATAGGAGGCAAAAGTCCTATCGCAATGGGGCAAAAATCCGCTGAAATACACGAACTAGGAAATCGACATACAGGCAGTTTTATTGAATTATTTTGATTTCTACAAGAAGCTTAAGATAAACAAAGAGCATACGAAGCATGAAGTGACTCTTCGTATTAACAAAATGTAGGCTAAGCAAGAACATAAGTTTATCTCACTTCAGAAAAACTCAATAAACATACAAAGTATGAAGTTATTCCTTATATTGATAAACTACAGCTTGGTCCATAATTCTTTGTACAGTAGATTATTTTGGAAACAAACATGAGTATCACAAATCTGACTAGTGGAGGGCGGACTTGGGTAAAGGAACTACCGATTGATGCGTGTCACATAATTGATGAATGGCGGCCATCTTGGATCCAGTTTTCTTTAAAATGGGAAGGAGGATATGTGACACATCAATTAACACTGTTGCAGGGGAATGCAGTCCTGCAAGCAGAAATGCCGTTCCAAAGTCCTCATAAAAAATCCAAGGGAGTGAGGTCCGGCGACCGGGATGGCCACTCCACCGAGCCTCGGTGACTGATGCAACGTCCAGGAAAATGAAGATCCAAGCATCCCTGCACACAGCCCATAATGCGGTGGGCCACCGTCTTGCTGAAAATATCATGGCAAGGTGGCGTCAGGGCGGAGAAGGAACGGAAATACCAACTCCTGTAACATGTTAAGATATCGGACACCATTTAGGGTACCAGGAATGAATAAGAGTCCTATGACCAACGAGTTCCATATGCTACATCACATCATGAAATAAGCACGGGTAACCGTTTGCAAGGATTGATCGCATTTGAGTTTGCATGCGACCAATATCGCATGTTCTGGCGATTCACTTCCCCGTCGAAATAAAAGTTTGCCTCGTCTCTGAAGAGAATGTTGGCTGGGAAATGCGGATATTGGCCATATTGTAACAAAGCTCAATTCGCGAATTCCATGCGACGGTCTGGATCATCCTCTGAAAAGTTGTGGTCAAGCTGCAGGTTGAAGGGATGCTACTTGTTCGTATAGAGAATACTCATCACGGAAGCATCTGGTAGGCCTGTTATCGCCTTGTGCTGAACTTCGGACTTCTCACACCCGCAGTAAGCACCATTGTGGATGTTTCCTCATCTGTCGCGGTTCGTGGGGGACCTGACCGTGGTATGTTGGTAACATTACCAGTTACACTGAATTTCCTAAGGAGATAGCTAACGGCATTGTGGCTTATTGCAGGTCTTTCGAGGTGGCCTGCGTTAAAGTACTGGGCAATCACACGACTGCTTTTTTCCCCAGACATTAGAATGATCTCAATTCTTTCCTTTTTCGTCAGTGCCATCTCGCTCTACCTGCAACGAAAAGAGAAACTGTCAAATTTGGGGCTTCACCTCTTCCTTGCAGCGTTAGTGCTATGTCGCTCTCTCTGAAAGGAAAAAGAAAACCGTCAACTTTGGCGTGTCATAACTTTGAAACGGAACATTATAACGCATTTCTGCTTGCGGGACTGCATTTCCCTGCAAAAACAGCGTTAATTCATATGTCACATGCCTACCGTTTCATTTAAAAAATTAACCAGGATACAACATTTCCGCCATTCACCATGCGTGCATCAATCGGTAGCTCCTTTATCTCTGTCCGCCCTCCGCTAGTTAGATGTGCTTAAATCATGTTTTTTTTTTTTTTTTTAAATAATCCACTGAATTAAGACTTACGGACCACCCTGTAGAAGAAAATATACAAAGGTTCGTTGTTGACAAGAATCAGAAAATAAACTACCACCACTCCCAGAAAAAAAAAACACTAGTATTGTAAGTTCAGGGCCAATCACGGTACATTCGTTGAACCAAAGCGCAACGCATATTTTCTTTTCTTTTCTTGACCTTCCGAAAAAGATGTGGTATCTGTTTAAATTTAATCAATATTTTTTAGTAGTGTTTCTAACAGCAAAGGACAAATCTCTCTCAGCACCGATGAACCAAATGACATCAAGAGCACTTTTCACACCTCGACAGATTGATTCAGCAATACAAACGGGTATGTGTTATCACTACTGACTATTAATCCTGGGCTCTGTTTACACCGCTGAAATATAAGTAGTGCCCTTGATGCCAATGGTACGCTAATCAGTGCCGAGCGTGGCTTCCCCAAATTCAAAGATCAACCTTCATACAGGCCTACATAACTTTACTTTAGCTTAAAAAAAGGCTACGTAGCAAACGAATTTAAATAGGTCTACTGTTGGAAACTGGAATTTAAATTTAAGAATAAAATTATTTACAAATTCGAAAGCTGGAGCAAAAGTTTGCATTCGGATTTTTGCCACAGAAAAAATCGGACTTTTGCCCGATTCGCACATGTTTTAATTACAATGAAATGCTGACTTCATAACTGATACCAGGAAAAGGGAAGGTAGTGTGTATTGTTACTGAAGAAGTGTTTTCATATGAAACAGCAATAAAATAAGTAGTAACTTCTCCCACAGACTGTAGTACTATTTGCCATAAAACAAAATATTGCTTCAAAGTAAGACAAAATATAACTTACCTCAGTGTATTAACAAATTTCACCGCACACCTTTACGAACATCAACAGTACACCGCCGCCATTTAATCTCTCTGCAGCATAAGCAATGCTGCACAACTCCAACAAAAAGTACCCCAAACCCAAAAAGGACTTTTGGAACCGGACACTCTAATCTACTAACGCTACTAACAAGCAATGCTATGAATATAAATATCTGGATAGTAGTAGTAGGATTAGAGTTCATAAAATATTACTCGTAGAACCGATCTCCTTTACAAATCCAAACAGTATATTTAAACTTTCAAGAACTCCAGGGACGTGTAGTGCATATTACCGCTGTTACCGGCGGAAACGGTAAAAATATGAAAGTTTTCGTTGTTTTCATATGTCTCTAAATTTCATCATCAACATGGGAAGATGTTTACATATTTTCCTTTTCTTTCTTTCTTTTTCTTTTTTTTTGAAAAAAAAAAGTTCGGACGGCCTATGCCGCATTTACACTGTCAGCGCCAAATAGAAACATACTGTTGTTGATACCGTAGATTTCAGAGGTAACGCGAACCCCGATAGCAGTCATTCACTCCAGAAGCACCTTTCAGCGTGCCAGCCAGAAGCATCCTGCGCGCTCGTATTTGGACGTTCGGAATGGCCCTTATGTTACCGTTCGGCTGAGTGGAACAGGAAAAAATAGGAACGTTCCCTGTCAAAATAAGGAGAATCTAGAATATCATCAGCATGTTTATTCTATTCGTTCTCCTCTCGCTAAAAGGATCGAGCTGGCAGTGTGATTCAACTATGCTGTTTCCTTTGATTTCTAATCCAAGTATGGAAACTTGGCTGTAATTTCCGCATCATAAAGTTATTTCGTTGTCTTAACAGTGTACAATTTCATAGTAATGATAATTAGAGAGAAGTAAAGGTGTTTCCCGGCGCTCCTTCTAATTCGAATATTTATTATTATTTAGGATTTATGCTAATTAATTTGGAAATATTTTGTTTTTAATTTAGTATAGAATACTTTCGATTCAGCAAATTTCCAGCTTTAGCCTCTAGCCTACTAGTTGAATTTGCACTTTGATGTGTTGAAAGTGAACGGTGCAATTGTCTTTATCATACCGTAGTTTGACTGTCCCAAATTGTGTTTGACAGTCCGACTCGTTTTCAATACGGAAAACTTGTTGCTCAAACATACGATGGATCTTCGGTTATGGTTGGTGAGGTAGGAAGCAGCAGCCTCTTGTTAAACAAAGATATACTTGTACAAAAGTCTATTTTTTCATTGTCATGCCCATAGGCTTAATTTAGTGTTAGAAAAGTCCGTTGACTATACAAAAGGGTGTAAGTTTTTTCTAAAACTAGGTCGTTACTTGCTTCTTTATTCTCGAAGTCTTCAAAAAATGCTTTGGACTGTGTAGTTACAGGCCCGTATCCAGGGGGGTTTAGGGGAGCCGGTCCCCGTAGATTTTTGCTACCCTCTCTAAAATTTTCACGGTAGGCTTGGAAATGAACTATAATGTGGTGACGAACTATAATAAGGTTGGATGGCCCCCCCTAACTTCAGCCGGCCCCCCTACATTTTTGGGCTGGCTACCGGACTGTTTAGTCAACAAAAGTATCCGTACAGCCTCAAACACAAGGTGGAACTATAGAAGTAGGATAAATGATGTACAATATAGCTTTAAAGATGAACTGTTAGGACTCTTTAAATCTATGACAAAAACATCGACGAATGAGATTCTAAAACCAGAGGTAGTGCAGCAAAATTCTACCAAACCCTTTAAAGTTTTGACTTCAATTTTTTACTTGAACTGTTTTATGTTATAGGATCAAGATAAGAAATCTTGTTCAATATCTTAGAGAAGGAAATTCATGATGTAAGTTTTTGCAGAAAAAAAAAGATGACTTTGAAGAATATCTAAGATCATTGAGAGACGGTTTCGATTATATTTAGTAAATAATTGAAGAACCTGAAGAGCCATACTTTTCAAAAAGATCAAGGTAAATGAAGTGGGATTTGACTCCCCCCTAAAAAATCGTTGCCAATACCTATAGTCTGAAATGATTGATACGCTAAAAGAAAAAAAAGTACTAGATTTTCTGATATTGAAAAACTAGAAGTACTTGTAATATCAACAAACGGTAACAATTGTGAAAGTGTCACGCCACGCCACTGAAGAACTCAATAATCAAAATTATATATATTTAAGAATTAAACAGGCGATATTGCATTATGGTCTTCATGACAGCGGAAAGAGAATTTAAACACATTCAATCTTAATTTCTTACCCAATTAACAGCGTAAACTATTCTGCTTCAGTAACAGCAAACTTGTTCTAATTGGTCACGTAGATTGGTAATAATGCAGGAATCTAATTCAATTAAAAAAGGAAACGTAAAAAAGCAATAGGCAAAGTGTCCAAAACTAACAAAATGACAAACGGACCTTTAAATCTAAGATTAATAGATAAATCAAATTAAGTACAAAGCGAGTAACATATGTACCTCACTTCCTTATTAAGCCAATCCGTGCTAACAAATAGAACAACTAGACGTTATGAGGTTGCAGCACTCCAATTCATACTTCGTAAATATAATCAAATTTTAAACAATAAAAGAGTTATACTTTGAATATCACTCGTAGATTATGTATATAGAACAACGTTCTTTGATATAATAACTCGATCACAAACTATGATAGTTGTAGCGAAACTCAACCATTATAATTCCTCCCTCGGACGTTCCAGCACAACTATGGCCACCTATAGAGGGATTCCATCCGTCGTGCTAGTACGTCCCACTAGAGGTCATAAGCAACAAAAACAAAAGAATAAGCAAAAACGAAAAAGATTTTTCGGCACAAAATATTGTAAATTGTTCATAGATACAGCTTTCTATAAATATCTAATAACCAGTGACATAAAATCCATAAATTCCATGGATTATATGTTATAACTTGCAGCGTTGAAGGATAAAATGCAAATGCTTCCTAAAAGCGAAGAAGACTGTACCGGTACCAAATTAGTTCTTGTATTATATTTCATCCGCTTCTCAGTAAGTACAGGTTTCTATTCCATGAAGCACACAGACTAACAACAATTTCTCTGAAATCCCAGTCTCTAACTCCGCGTGTAAAGACCTTTTTCTTGTCTGATGTGAAAAAGAAGTCTTGCAGTTAATGAAATGCTGAATACCATGTTAGTACATTTGTCTGTTCTGGCGATGGAAATAGGAGAATTTAAGCTCCTAGAACTGTCAAAATTTGTGGATGTTCTCTGCAGCGCATGGCAACACAAGAATGCCTCATTAAGAAAGGTACACTTTCGTTAGTATTTTTATAGGTACACGTAAAGTGCTTTAAAAGTTGAGCGGTCTTGTGCTCTAAAATCATCAAATGTCCTCTCATTAACATTTTTCGTTATAACTTTAAAATATCAAAACAGATTCGTACTATGAGACAAGTGTGTTACTTGTAGTTACGCAAAAGCCGTTCAGTTTATGTTTAAGCTATCAACAGTTTCAACTTATTATGTGCAGACGGTACCTTATTTGTTAGTTGCATATTTATCAGAAGTAAGTTTAATTTATAATTATATAATAGGGAAACAGGAACGTAATAGGGACTACACATTATATTGGAATGTAAGTCAAACTTTATAAAACTGTCATTTTTGGTATGCTATGCAAAAATAACCGCTCCTGCCAATTAAATCGGCGTCTCTTGGGCACCATTAAACCTGGCGTAGTCACTTCTAAATTAGTAAGGTTAGTTGCATTCCGTCCACTTTTTAGGTCTACATTTCCAGTCCGCTGAAAGAGATACGTTGATTATGATATCTGGTGTGTAATGTGTGTGTACCAAATAGGTCCTACACTGTGAACTGGTAGATTAAAGCTATCGTTTCTTCCCTTCTCGCAACTTGCAATAGACATACACATAAAATTACTTCCAATGGTGATCCACACATTCTTAATAGTAGTGGCCATCCCTTTAACAGTAATACAAACGCTAATATCATTTTAACTGCCTTATAACTGTTGGTTTAACTTCATACCTGCAAGGACTATTCATAGATGGCAGTACAACTTTCCATAAACAAAATACCAAAAGTTGAATGAGGTAAGCTAAACAAAGACGGCTTTTTTTTTAAGTGAGCTTTAACGTATTAATCATGTAATTTAGATAGTTTGCTGTTTTGTTGTAATAATGGAAATTTGTTGAAAATTATATATGAATATTTTCCTTCTCCTAATATTCTGTAAGGCATTCTCGAATTAATGTACAGTGAGTAAGTTCCGCTGACGCATCCTAAAATGGTTTTCTTACAAATAATCAAGTATCTGCCTCGAGCTAGTATGGAAAACATTGTTAAAACTAGGAATGGTTTTATCATTCATTCAAAAGACCCGAATTTCGGCATCACACTTAGGAACAAAGCATCATACGAGATCTTTGGCAAAACGGCTAAATTAACCAAACAAGCTGATCGGAAGACAAAACAACCTCCTCCTCCACGCAAACCACCCATGTTTTCTGTTGTCATCCGTGGAGTAATACCTGAAATCAGCGATGAGGAAGTTTTCGAAGAACTCAAACAAGAAGGCATTGAGGTCAACAAATGCATTCGCATTAAAAATAACAATGGCCCTACTTACATGGTACGTGTTTTGTCCCAAGATCAGACAGCGCTTGAATATTTGTTAGCTCATGGAGCTCCTATCTATAAGAAACTCCATCGAGTCGAGCCTTCCAAGACACCAGGACCTTTGCCAATTCGGTGTGAGAAGTGCCAAACTTATAACGCACACTTTACTCGCCAGTGCCCGAATCCATCTAAATGTGGCTCTTGTGGTGAATCTCACGACACAAAAGCATGCAAAAATCAGCAACAGCAGCCACACTGCTCTACCTGCAACGAAAACCATCCAACATATAGCTACCGCTGTAAGGGAAAACCTCAGGCACAACCGGAACGTCCAGAACTTACAGTGCCAGTACAAAGTTTTGACAAAACCACACCACCCTCACAATCTCTTGCTCAACCTCTCACTGTCGAAGATCTTCTTCGTTACATCACCATTGTACTACAAAATGCTTTTCCTTTCCAACGCGAGCACATTCTTCGTGTCGCCATATCAACAGCCAAATCTCTCTTCAATCTTAACTTTACTGCTACGTATTCAGGACCTTTCGTTCACTTCCACATCGCACCTCTAGAGACAGAAGTCTAAGACCAATATGGCTATGGCAGTATACATTATGGCTCTTAATTTACTTTTTGTTAACATCAGATCATTTCAGCAACATAAAGTACTTCTAGAGCCTCTTTTGTTAGAAGAAAAAATCGATATCATAGCTCTTAACGAAACAGCCTTAAAACCAGCCTCTTCTGCACGACTTTCTGGTTACCAACTTCAACGCTGCGATTACCACGATGTACACGCACGCGCTCAAGGTGGGGTGCTGATTGGTTTTTCTCCGAAACGTCCTTATCGACAATACAATCCTACTGCATTTACAAATCTTCCTGAACATCTGTTATTCTCTATATACTACCCTTCTCTTACAGTTAATATAGCAACCATATATATACGCCCTGGTCATCCAATACCTTTTACCTTTTTCGAATATATCGCTCAAAACTTTAAAAACATAATCATCATGGCTGACATAAACATCCATAGCAGAAGTGCAAGGGAGAAACAACGTTTTAGAGACTTTATTTCAACTACACTACAACTCCACATTCATAATCTTCCTGGTCCCACTCGACCAGCTAGTCAAACAACCCCAGATGTAGTAATCACATCGCTCTCTCTTATAAATGACTCTGAAGTGACAGTTCTTGACACGATTGGAAGCGATCACTGTCCTATCAAACTAACAATCAAAAAGATGCGGCCATCTCTACACAAGTTAGAGCCACATATTATCCAGCGTTACGATAAGGCTGACTGGACTCAATTTCGACAGACCGTAAATATCCGTCTCTCCAATCTTCAACCACCAAATTCAGAATCTGACATGTACAATGTAGTCAACCACATCACGGACGCTTTACATACTGGTGCACAACAATATATACCTGTGGAGAAAATTTATCCGTCTAAACCAAAATTGCCTCCAACCTATCTTTCTTTAATCCTGAAATCACGACAGCATTTTCGAGAATATAGACGAACTGGCAATGAAGAATGTCTCCGTCAACACAGACAATGGCACCGAGCTGTTACAAATTATCTCACAGCATACAAACGTCGCACTTGGATCAGCGCGTGTAATAAACTAAACGACGAAGCCTCACCAAGCCGATATTGAAAAACCTTCCATAGACTCACAGGCAAAAGCACTAAAATATCATATCCTCTGTTGGACAATAGTGTCCCTCTCTTTACAGATCATGATAAGGCAAACGCTTTTGCAACACAATTACAAACAGTTTTCACGCCTGCAATATCATATAATTCACATAACCGCAGAGACTTGTCCACTATTCCAGCTTTACAACCATCACCATCACACGTAATAGATATCGACCATCCTCTTTCAGCACCAATCACTACACATGAACTTCAACGCGCACTTCATAAGAAACGAAATACTGCACCAGGCATCGATCATATTTCCTACCGGCTAATAAAAGAAGCTCCATTCTCTTTACTTACACTACTCGTTACAGTCTACAACTTTATTCTCCGCACTGGCTTTTACCCTGCAGATTGGAAAGTATCCAAAATTTGTATGTTTCTTAAGCCTAATAAACCAGCACATTCTGTTACTTCTTACCGCCCAATACAACTAACAACAGTTTTCAGTAAACTGTTTGAGAAAATTCTTGTCCAGCGGCTTCATTTACATATCCAGGAGAATAACTTATTGCCCATACATCAAGCAGGTTTTCGACCAGAATTTTCTATTAACGACCAGTTACTCCGGCTCTCTACAATAATAACAAATCAATATAACAAGGACCTTCCATCTTGCCTCGTCTTAATGGACCTTGAAAAGGCTTTCGATAAAGTATGGCACTATGGACTTATTCAAAAGTTACAGAAGCTAAACCTCCCGATCTGCTACCTACGTATCATATATTCCTTTCTAATAAATCGAATCGGATATGTCTATATAGGTACTGCTATCTCACACCCTATTTTTCCGTATTGTGGCGTTCCACAGGGTTCTGCCCTCAGTCCGCTCTTATATATACTATATGCCTCTGATATACCAAAACCTACGGAAAACGTATTCTTATTTCAATATGCCGATGACACGGCCTTTCTAGCTCTTGGCAAGACCATGCATCAGGTCAGCACGGCATTACAATCCACTCTCAATGGATTTTTGCAATGGTGCAAAACTTGGAAACTTACTGTCAATAGTGACAAAACTCAAGCGCTGGTCTTTTTACCCCCGAAACGCCGCTCCAAGGTTCATCGCAATCCGCGAAACCTTAAAGTCACCCTTAACGATCATTCTCTACAACCAACTACTACGGCCACATATCTCGGGGTTGTATTTGATTCCAAACTTAACTGGAAGGCTCATCTTGAGAAAATCTCTCAAAAGGCCAATATCCGGCTCAATCTTCTTCGCCGTCTAACTGGCACTAATTGGGGTCTAAGCGCCACCTTGCTCCTAAATACATATAAAATGTTCCTTCGGCCTATCTTAACTTTTGGCCACATTGCTTGGTGCAACGCTCCTACGAAGTTCTATGACCGTTTGTCAATACTCGAGCGTCATGCCATTCGACTTGCACATCATATCAGGCTGCCATATCCTAACTTTCTGACTTACGAGCATATTGACTTTCCTCAACTGACTCAACACCTCGCCGATATACGCTTGAAATATATACTCTCTCGACTATCAGTCTCTCACCCATTTCTTCTCGATACCCTACAAGCGGATGCTGAAACTGACGCTCCATATAAATACTTGCACACGCCATTAAATATACTTATTACGATGTATCTTAATACTGGGCACCCTACCATCGACGAGCGTGATATCTTCCATATTTATCATATAGATGATCATCTCCCTCATTTGTTTCCATCTCTGCACCATGTATAATTTCAGCACTAACACTGGGCTTTCCCCATGTCGCCATCAGTCTCGAGCCGCCCCGAGACAGAAGAACTAATCTGCATTTGTCTTCTTAACAATGTGTTTGTGATTGTGGCGTGCACGCACTGCATCTCATCTTTCACCGTCATCATTTTTATTTCATAAAACACCTCACTCTAAAAAAAAAAAAAAAAAGTTCGACTTGCACCACATTTATGTGTTTTCTTTCTGCACTCATATTTAAGTGTTTGCACTAATCTTGTGTTTAGTTTTTTTTCTTTTTTTTATATCTTTGCTTTGGAACATTGCACATAGACCATCATGAAATTCTTTAAACAATAGTGTACAAAAATCTGTGCCAAAGAGAGGGCGTAACCCTCTAATGGCCAGGGTTAGAAATAGTCTTGAAATTAAATGATGAATAAAGAACTCCCTAATTCCTAACCCTTTACTCTTACAAAAAAAAAAAAAAAAAATCCGCTGACATTTATTGCACCATCTCAAACAGCTTCGTACACTGTAAGTTTGCAAGCGAATTGACCAGCAGCATCCCATGTTACTTGATATCCTACGGTACGATCGGGATCACGACGCACCCACAGCTTACGTTGATACTCCCCTACAGCACTTCATGACTCTTTATCATTTGCAACTCGATGGTGGTGTAGTGGATCCCGAAATCTTTCACATCTACGAACCACGTGAGCTTTCATCATTCATATATCCATCACACGCACCGTAACCACCTCTTAACATGGGCTTCCTTTGTCTCCATCAGTTCCTGAATCGCCCCAGGAACAGAACATAACTCGCATTCGTCTGTACTAACAAATACCTTGTGATGTGGCGTTCAGAGCACTTCATTTCATCTTCATCTGCTTCTCTCCATATTGCCTCCTGTACCATATTCATTCCAGTTTTGCACTCGTCTTAACTCCGCACTACATGGTAATAAACTTATTATTTTCAACAATATTGCTGTCTCATGCTTATAGTATGCTTGTACTTCATTAGATGTTATTGTCACCCTTCCATCTCCTCTCTGTTTATATGTATTATAAAATAAATAAATATTATATACTTGTGCACCTCTTAGACCGACCACATTAAATTGCAAACTACATTTTATATAAAGCACTTACCCGAAGAAAGGGCAAAACCCTTTAGCGGGACGACGGACAAAAAAAAAAGTTCCGCTTGACGATTGTATACTTACGATTACTGATTTATTTTTAGAGGCAATAATGGGTAGTTTATGCCCTTGCTTCAAGCAAAATATTTATAATCTGTGTGCTAATGCTTGTGTAACTCTGCAGATAAGTGACTGATAATGTAGCTTAAGAATTTCATATTAGATTTCGTAAATGCGCTAACATGTTTCTTTCTTATAAAAGCAATCTGGTCCTATGATTTTCTTCTAAACGCAAGAGTAGCAGCTTAAAGGTTACGTATTTTCTTCTCGGTGTAGAATAACTTCGGCACAATAGCACGTGCATAGTACACAGACGTAATGTCCTGTAATATTGGACTCCAGGTTCAAATTTCGCCCCCCCCCTCCGGTCTAAGGAAAATTTCTGGTTGTGCGCCTGATCTGGAGACAAATTAAGTCCATAAGTAGAGCTCGCACTTGTTTTTAATATGTTAACGCAATGTGTAAATAACAGGTTTAATTCCATTTTGTGTTTTCAAATATCGAAATCGACCATAGTAATTTTACTTCGAACAAATCAACACCATCACCACACTCGCTCCATTAGGTTCCATTATTTTATCTCAATCGGTTGCTCGCTGCTCACAAAGCCGTTGTATCATTTCTGAATTACCCATTGTTGTGAAGGTTGTTCACCTATGATTGCCTCTTAGTATATAATTTGTTAAAAGCTTTTCCTTTTACACAGGACGGAGTGTGTAACGCTCCTATCCACCCGTCTCCGCATAAGAACCCGAAGCAATCAAACAAAACCAAATTTATCAAAACAAATGATTCCTCCGGAATCATACGAGGAAACTAATGGCAGACGGAGCATTGAAGGAAGTACAGGTCTCAGCCGAGTTCTCTTTCGGTATACATCTATGATCCAATATTCGGAAATTTGCATAAATATTTTTTTAATAAATATAAACAAACCACAACAATTCAGATGTTCATATAAAATTTATTACCAAACTGGGGTGGTGTATATGCAGTCAATCGTTAGTTGACCATATATACACACCGCTAAAAAAAAGCAGACAAAATACACTAGAAAGCAAACACTAGAAATTCTGTTCAGTAGAAATTTTAAATGAGAATCCGAGCTCTAACTTTTCTCTCAAAAATTTCAAAAAACTATCGATTGTAATCAAATTCTAATAATTGATCAACAAAGCAAAAATGAGATGGAAAAAAAGCAAATACTAATCAAGTGTGAATATACCGACCAAAAATTTTATAAAAAAGGCAAAAAACAATTCAAAATTACAATAATCTCGTAGTTCGCAAAAAAATATATGAATCCGAGCTTTTACTATTTTTTATTTTTAATAATCGTGATTCAAATTTCAAAGAAAAACTCAAACTCTGAAAAATTCATAATTCCAAAGCTACTTGACTTCTAGTTATAACAAATTACAATTAATATTTGGAAATTCCGGAAAAAATATTACAACAAGGTTATCTCAGCAGCCGAATAATTCAATATAAACACCAACTTCGATATCTCTTATCAATCAGATGAAAAATAATCCAATAATAGCATAAATTATAAAAGGTATACGAACTTTTGAAACATCCTAAGAATTTATAGAATTAATCGGGAGAAAGAAAAATCTTCCAATCAATTTACTAATTTATTAGTCTAAAGAAATTCAATTCTCGCAATGTTGAACTATTTAAAAAAGTTAATACTACAAAAATTCAAAAATTTATAGAAAATCACCAGTTGTATTAAGTTTCAGCCTTAAACATTCATATATCCTGCATTTCTAACTAATTAGAAGCTAAAATAAGGCTATGAATGATTTTTTCAATTTTTAGTACGAAATTTCGACTCAGCCTTAAATTTGTTCTGAATTTCTTTTAAATACAAAATCACTTACACCATGAATTTCCATTCATAAAATCGGATTAGTTTTATATAAGTAATGAAAGTTATGATTCTAAACTTTCTCGTTCCATTTCTAAATCCTGAACGATTAAAAAAAAGTAACTGGCGTTCAGAGCATTAATTCACTTTTTCTGGCCAATTCAAAACTATCACAAAAAAAGTACAGGAAAAATATTCTTAAATTAAGCAAATAGGAAGGGGATCAAGAATACTGGATCATAAGCCGCGACTCGACACTCTTCTTGGGGGGGGGGGATTCCGAAGAGAAAAGATATTTTTATTTGGTCTAGGAATTAATTCGTGCGGTTGGTACGCACACATTGAAGCTGTAGTACAAACACAAAATACATAAATACCTTAAGAAAAATATTGTCCATCGCTAGCCACCACTTTCGCCCATCTGTCAGGCAATGTACGGATTCCGTGGCGAAAGAAGTCCTCATCCTTGGAAGCGATCCAGTCAGAGACCCATGTTTCGATATCTTCTGAAGAAGTAAACCGCTGTCCAATCAAATCGTTGTTCATGCAATCGAACAAGTAGTAGTCCGAAGGAGCAACGTCTGGCGAATACGGCGGGTGGGGTAAAACTTCCCATCCGACATTTTCTAAATAGGTTTTGACCGGTTTTGCGACATGTGGGCGAGCGTTATCATGTTGAACAATAAGTTTATCATGTCTGTTCTCCCATTCTGGTCGTGTTCTGGCCAGAGCTTGCTTCAAACGCATTAATTGTCGTCGATAACGTTCTCCATTCATAGTTTCACCCGGTTGCAGCAGCTCATACCACACCTTTCATATCCCACCATATGCACAGCATAACCTTTGCACAGTGAATATCTCGTTTTGGTTGTGATGGACCTCGTTCACCTGGTTTCACCCAGGCCTTTTTTCGTTTAGGGTTCTCGTAATGGATCCACTTCTCATCACCCGTAATAATTCGATGCAGAAACCCCTTTCTGCTCTGTCGTTGAAGCAGCAATTCGCAAATGGTTTTTCGTCTTTCAACGTCTCTGTCTTTCAATTCATGTGGAACCCAATGTGACATCTTTTGAATCATTCCCATGGCTTTCAAGCGTTTGGAGACTGTTGTTTGATCAACGCCTAATGCTGCTGCAAGTTGTTCCTGCGTTTGACACGAATCCTGCTCGAGCAATGCTGTCAATTCTTCGTCTTGAAATTTTTTTGGCTGTCCAGCTCGCTCTTGGTCTGCCAAGCCGAAATCACCACTTCTAAACCGTGTAAACCACTTCTGACACGTTCGCTCAGCTAGAGCATGGTCACCATAAACTTCCACCAAAATACGATGACTTTCAGTCGCACTTTTCTGCATGTTAAAGTAATGCAGCAGGACACCCCGCAAAAACACTTTATCAGGCACAAATTGCGCCATGTTCACTTAACTACAAACTGGTGTTGTTGACGCTTTAATCCACTGCCCTATACTACGAACGATACGCGATGACAGGGGTTTGCAACACATGTGTGGATACACGGAACTGTGGGACGCTCCGCTCGTTGCGCCATCTCTTGTCCACCCGCACGAATTAATTCCTAGACCAAATAAAAAATTGACAAAATCACAAGAGATAAGCTGAAAGACCAACCAAAATGGACTAATCTACAACCCACTCTTCGATAAAGCACTTCTACCCCTCTACACATGCAGTCAAAATAGGTCACTTACCATTAATATTATAGACGTAACAATTTTTCTCCTTTTCGTTTACCTGTCCAGGACTTCAGAATCTGCACCCTTTGGTCTCTTTGTAGACTTGTATTTTTACACTACTGACCGATTAATGGAATTACGGCAGTGTAACGTCGTTTTTGTCAAAGCGAACCTATTGATCAAAAAGGCCTCTCGACAAAGACAAAGAAAATTCAAGTAAAATCGAAAGCAGCAAAAACCATTAATATTGTGCGATAAAAGGCACAAAATGAAAGCACAAACTTCAATAAAATAAGTTTGTATCACGCTCATTACTATAGGTCAAATAGACCATGCTGCCCACTTGAATCACATCCGACCATTTTAAACTTTTCTTCTTTTTTTAAAAAGAAAGAACAAAAAAGCACAAAACAAATTCGTAATCTTTCACTCGTATTTAAACAGAATTAAGCAGCACTGAAATACGTGATATTGCCTTTCAAAAGTCACTCCCTTTAAAAACCACGCTACACTGTCGATCCACGTCAACCATAACCAACTATACGAAGCACAGCCAAGAGGCAGACACAAGCAAAAGAACAGAACTCAAGGCTAAGACATGTTGTCCCCGAGAAATATAAAAGTCAAGTCATCGCCAGGAAGCTTCTTCCCACGAACGACAGCTTGAATTCGAATACAAGGTTGCCAGCTCTGAACACCAACTTTATTTTCTCGTTCTTTCTAACATTTTTTTTAAAAAGCTACCAAATGATTAACACATTTGAAAACCTTAGCTATATTATTTTTTAATGTACAACCAATGGAATCTTTTAATTTTTAAAAGTCGGCAATTAAGAACAACTCAGAAAAACATAAAAAGTAAATTTCTTTACAATAACAATTCTCCTTTGACTCAAATCATAACTGAAAAAGGACATCTAAGATACTCATGTAACAGATCGTTACAAGTGGCAATTGCGTACTGCAATGGCCAAGATGTCACTGTAACAAAGTGGTTACAAAATGAATGTGTAGGAGTTGATCGAAAAAAAAGAGTGATTATACAGATTTAAGGGGATCTTAATTACACACTTTATCTTAATCCTAAACATACAGCACGTTTTATATCTGATAGAATAATGACATTTTTACGAGAGATACATAATATTTCAACTTTACTACGGTAGTTATGATTATTAGTAACTGGAGACAACGTGTTCTGGAAATCTGTTTACAGGGTCTACAACGAAAAGCGATAAATCCTCTTTGCAACCAGCATGCGTAACAACGTAACAAATACAACTCTTGTAATAAGCAACATCTAACAGAAATGAACCTCAAACTACTGGTAATGTTGGGGAGTATTATCAACCGCAATCATATAGATCGTAAGAAAGAGGTCCCGTGTAGAGTTGTCGCTAACGGTCTCGCCTTCGGTGTGAGAAGTCCCAGATTAGATTCCAGGTGAAAAAATGTCAACGCTTTTTCAGACCAGCCATCCTCAATGAGGTTTCCCTGTGTTTTCGTCATTCAGCGGTGGTACCTATCTTATAGGTCCTAGGCCGCTTTCTTCCTTCCTTTTCGCCGAGGGACGTCATCTCTCACGGGCAAAATAACCGTAGATGCCGATGGTCCAGAAATTTAAATTCTAATCCTAACGATCATAAGAAAATAATGAGTTACTTATAAAAATACTTACAAAAGTAGGGTGTTGTCAGGCAATATGTGACACTTAAGAAGCTATATTACGACGAAATTAAAGTACCGCTAATTTACAGTAATTGTATGATATCTTCAAACGGATAAAAAATAATCTAAAGTGGAAAAACAGAGTCCTAGACAATATTATTTTACATGAGATATCGTTATCACGACTGTCTTGTCCGCTTTCGATTTCCAGCAATTTAGAAAATCGGCATTTCTTTCCGCGTTTCTAAATGGCTGCATACGGAAAGATACTAGGTGACAAGTGATAATGGTACTTCATGCAAAAAATATTGTCTGCGGAGCTCTTGTTCCACATTTCAATTATCTCTTATCTATTTGAATATATCACATAATTACTGTAAAATTAGCGGTATTTTAATTTCGCAGTGATTAGGCATCTTAAGGATTGAGACAAATACTGTAAAACGTCCATTAGACACATTGAACTGAAACCTTACTCAAAACTTATACATTCCATTGACAACGTAATAAAACCATTAACTCATGATGAGTTTTAGTATATTTTTTAGAAAATATAGTAAATGCAAGTCTATAATTGACGCATATTACCCCTCACCGTAGAGCAAAGAGCAAAAGCTATACTCATTAGTAATTGTTTATTTATTTTCATAGCCTATTCCAGTGCATATTTTAAGACATTTTCACTAGGCTATATTAGAATTTAAGAACAGCTTGCATCATAATATGAGGTATCAAATTAAAGATCTTTCGTAAGGCCCTGTTAGACGCTAACATTTTGTGTCACACATTCAAGTCACATCGTTTAGAAGGAACATGTGAACAGTGAATGTCACACTTAGTACCACACTTTCTGTAATATATTTCATAAAGTATAAGTGACACTTTTTTTAATGTATTGTTTAATCTTTAACAGTTAATGGCTTAATCATTTAATAGTTACTATCATATTAATACTTTAGTACTTCTAAGTTCTAACTTAACTCATCTAAAATGTGAAGGGGGAGGTGGCTCAGTGGTAGAGCCTTCACCTCCGGTGCCTGGGGTCCCTGGTTCGATATCATCTCGCGCCGTATGGACCTTGTGGTGGACAAACACCGTTCTCGTGGGTTTTCTCGGGGTTCTCCCATTTCCTCCCACTTTCTTCATTCCACCATTTCGCTCATCTCTCATTATCACCGTCTCCTTTAGCCTAACCGACATAACCGTGGGACATAAAACTTAAAGATTTCATTTCATTTTTCATCTAAAATGTGGCGTCAGTTACAAAAATCAAGTAAAAGCAATGGTGAAGGGAAGGAAAGACAAGACACAGATTTCTTAGATATGTTAGACGATTTATTTGATATAGCGCACGCAAATACTTTAGACTTAATACCAATTCAGGAGGACAAAGAATTCCTTATAACTCAAAGACAGAAAGGACATCCTGGAAGTATGGTTGCTAGGGACATCTGTTTAGCTCCTAAAGAAAGAAGAAGTAGCAAAACGACTAAACGTTGACACTTCTCTCAAACAAAAATATAAAGAGGAATAGTGTAAAGTCATTGGAGCGGGTGAAGCGTGAATTATCAATTCAAGTCTGAAGACGAAGATGTATGTCAAACAGAAAATACATTTCCAACGAAGGAGTAGAAACTGATGAGCCAGTGACAGGCAGGGCTGGCGAGAGCGATCGCCGGTCCCGGGGTGAGCAATCCCGGGCCCCTTACACGTTCCCTTATGACTTTTTACATACTTACCACTTTGGACGAAGGTAAACTAAAATGAACATTAAGGCTTATTTTGGACTCTTTATTAGACCATTAATGCGTTTGATTTACATGGTAAACAGTATTGCTATCTCTCCAAATAAGTGAATAATAAGAACTCTGAACCTAGCCTATGTTCACTGTTCGCTGAAAACAGAACAAAACAACAACAAAAAACCTCATTAATTTACTATTTATGACTTTGTTTAGACCCTATAGTTGTTGGTTCTAAGATTTTTGAAGGCTTCAAAACTAAAATGAATAAAAAAGTAATATAATTAATACAACGGTACAAAAATACAGAAAAAAGTAACTTATCTATTTGTAATAGCAAAAGTTCTCCCCTAATGCTCAATTAAATGCCCAAAACAAACTAATGTGTGAAGGAAATAAAAAACGCACGTATTAAATAGTTAATAAAAGTTGAGAAAGTAAATGTTCTCAAATATCCAACCTACCCTGTACTATGAATATCTTTGCACAAATTGTTGCTATAATTATATAGAAGTGAGCTATGTAGTTAGTCTTCCTTAATTAGAGACATGAGGCATTAGGCCTAATTTAGTTATTTCAATGAAATATTGCTCAAATTAACTATAGTGTGATTAATAATGTGATATTAATAGTAGTTGTCTGTAGGAGAAATTTATTATATTGTATTACTACTAGACAACTGTTACAGTTACGATGTATCCTTTTCTACGTATAGTTACAACAAAATTCCCTTTCTGGCCTTTTTCAGGGCGAATTCATCAATGATAGCATCCAGGTTGGTACACTTGACAAGTTCTGTCTCCATTGCCAACACGCCTAAGCTTGATAATCTGTCGTGACACATTGTAGAGCGTAAAACATTTTTTACTCTATTTAACACAGAGAAAGAGTGCTCTTCACTAGCGACGGTAGCAGGGATTGTAGGGAATATACGAAGGGCCACTGTCAGATTTCTAGATTCAAAGTTTTCATGTTATTTAGGAGATCTCATGGTGAAAGCGTTTTCTCACCAAAATTGTCCGCATATATCAATTTCAGGCTATGCAGTTCATCAGAAAGATCATCTAAATCTTTTGGGTATCGCTGGACTCGTGCAGCTGCTTGTTCTTGGATCTGGTCACCTGTCATTTCTTTGCAAGTCCACAGTACGCAAAAATTGTTACACAAAGAGCGCACTGATTGGAAGCGAACTGAGCAAGAATATACAACATTTAGTAATTATTTATCCTTGGCCGCCGGGCCCCTCTTTGAGGCCCTGGGCCCCAAGGCTCTGGCCCCTCCTGCCCTCCCCTCTCGCCGGCACTGGTGACAGGATCTTCGAGAATAGGGAAAGTACGTTTCATTACTCCACGACTGGTTTTGGCTTCTTGATAGCATCAAGTGAGTGATAGAGCTCCTGTACATCTATTAATCGCAACAGCAGAGGCATTGTAACATAATGTGGAAGAATTGACAATAAACAGATTGTCCATTCGACGATGTTTAGGAAACATCCACAAAGAAACTATTCAGAAGCATCTAGATGAATAAGCTAGGAAAACTTCAGGTCCTCTTGTTGTTCACTAGGACGGAAAATTAATGCCAGTATTAATTGGAAAAGAAAATGTTGACATACTTCCAATAACTGTCACAGGTGAAGATGGTGACAAACCCGTTGAGCTCCTATCCTCCCGTATGGTTGGTTTTTCACGCTGTACAAGAGTGGGGACTAGAAGAACTTGTGCAGGCGTTGTCTTTTGACACAACTTATAATACTCGATGAAGCAGTGAAGTTTGTATTCTTCTTGAAAAGAAATTGGAAAAAGATCTTTTATATATTGCGTGCAGGCATCAAAGTTTTGAATAAGTATTAAAGTGAGTATTTAAAGAATGTGTTTCAGCTTCTTCCTGTCCGAAGTTGTCATTTTAAGCGTAACAAGAAAGAGTGGCCGAAATTTCAACAAATTTTGTTACAGGAATTTCTGATCGAAGTGTCAATTTACTTCTCTGTAACACGAAAGATATGCTAGTTTTTGCTATTCAAAATTTGGAAATGAAGGATTGCAGAGAAGATTACATAGAACTTTTGACGCTTGCACTAATATTTCTAGGCAGTACGCCTCCTCGAGTTATTTCTTTATATTGCCCTGGAGCTGTACATAAACGATGTGGATGGGAAAAGCCTTATATTGTTTAAAAATATTTCTCTTCATAATCGGTTTTAACTAACATGGTACCTATCACCACGGCATGGCGCATCCTCAGGTTCTCCCCAGAGGAAAAGACCTCTAGATATAGAGGTTAGCTGCTTATATGCTGAAAAAGCAGTCGCGGACAGACGACTAAGTGTGGTCCTCCAGCCTGGGCGTTTGGGTAATGCTAAATACCTCATCCTGTAAAAAAAAAGGCATTTGTTCAGAAACATTCACAAAAACCTTGGACAAGGATTGATAACTTAGCACGACCTCAGCAAAAAAAAAATGGACATGAGATTGGCAACATAGAATATTAGAAGTCTTTATAGGGCAGGTGCGTTAAAATCCGTAACGACTGAGTTAGAGAAATACAGGATGGACCTAGTAGGAGTTAAGGAAGTTAGGTGGAAAAGAAATGGATGTGTGAATTCCGGAAATTTTACGTTGTTTTACGGGGAAGGAAATAAAAAAACACCAGTTAGGTGAATTTTGGTGGTGGTGATCACCATTGCCACCAAAATGTGTACCTACAATTTTTGATTAGTTTATAAGTATAAACTTCAAATTAGACACGCAGTTCGTACGGGTCTTATGTATGAAGCCTGACTATTTCCGCTTTAAGTTGTGAGGTGAGAAGGGGCAGAAATATCCAAAATAAATGCGCACTCAGGTTCCAATCGACTATAATAAAACCAGTAAACAGTCTATTATAGGGTCTGTTCTTACTTCTTGAATTTATCTTTAATATTTCATTGAATTAAAAAAACAACAAAAATGCGGATTGGTTTCGTTACTATAACCATTGCTACAATAAAGGTTAGATTGCTGCTAACGCCAGATGAACTAAAAAAAAAATTCAGTTTTCCTTGTCCTGCAGAGGAAATACTCAAATTAAGCTAGATGCTAAGATTGCATAAATTATGTTAGATCTACCTGCAAGATGCCAAATATAACTTCGCTGACACATAAGAACATAAAAGAACTCTATAGATAAAAATTTTCGACGCTTGGGTAAAAAGTCTATTGCTTTTACAAAAGTAACATTAGTTTGAAAGGATCTTTCATAAAATGTTTTTTTTTTTCTTTGTTACCAATGTTGGCATATTAGAAAACAACCGTTAGAACGTTGCACCTTCTGTCCGATAAGATAGTGTAATTTTACACTGGAGATCAATAATTGTCGATGGTCTAAATAATGTTCGTAGAGCTGAAGCAGAATATTCTATTATAATTTTATTAAAAGAGATTTTGGCACCACTTTATTGGATTTCTATTTTATTTGTATTTGTTTATCTGAAGCAGGAGAGAAGAAAATGAGAAATATGCAGTGTACTGTAACAACACAACACATAAGTGAGAGTTAGTGGAACAAGTGAGAGTTATCTTCTGTTCTGGGGCAACTTTGGACGTGATGAAGGCAGACGAACGATGGGTCATACAACGTTACAACTGCGTTTAAATACTCAAATTAAGCTAGATTTGGCCAAGGTGATAGGTATTAAGAGTGTATAAATTATGCCAGATCTATCTCCAAAACGCCAAATATGACTTCGCTGATCATAGGCGTCTCTAACACGTAAGAGTTCAATTGGATGATTCGATCAAAAAATGCTTCTAGGTCCCTTTACGACAACAACTAATCGTAATATTGTTCCATCGAGGATAGCAATGGGTCACTTTCTACATATTTAAAAGGTTCCTTATACTATGATCATTAGGGAGTTTCGTCCTTATGAAGAAATTTATATAATTAATTTTGTTTCTTTACCTTGTTTTTCTTCCGTCATGCTTCGTTTTCCTTTTCAATGCCCAAATTAAGCAGTTTGTTATTTCTGTCATACAACTCATCAATATTTCCTTTCTTTCTGCTTCAACCTCCATTTCACAAGTTAAACAATCATTTACATCCTTAGCTTCTATATTTGGGAGTACTTTACCTTGCTATTTTATATTTCTATTTAATTTCCGTCCATATAAATTTTTAACTTTTCTTATTAGGATGGAGCATTTAGCACTTTTGTTGGAAATTCAATGACGGCTAGTGCGGAAAAGGTGCCATCGGTGGCACCGACCTTACTGATTTCTTTTTATTTTTTTGGACAACCCCTTACCCTGCCCCAATGGACTTAAAGTGTTTTAAGTGTTTGGTTAGGCAACACGTACAACACCAATGACAGAAAAGTTACTTGTGGTCGTTTTTAGAGTTACTTGATGGCTATAATACAATTATTTTATTAAACGAAACTTGTAACAATGCCAGTAAATAATTTTGAAATGTTTATGAGTCAAAGTGCAGCCATATTATTTCAGTTGTTGGAATCAATGGCCAGTTTTTTTTTTTTTTTTTGGAATGCCACGTTAACGATGATTATAGGTATAGCCCTTGATATAACACGAGTTTATTTGTGCAGCTCTTCGCTTATTTTGCTCTGTACGCAAAATAACCCAGAACACACCAGAGGGAGGTGGTTCCACATCGAGTTCCGTCCACGAACTAAGCATACGTTGACATTTGACCTTAGGCCACGTAGTTCTTCTTGGTCTCGAAGCGGGACATTCTTCTTCTAGACTTCAGTTTGGCTCTAATATAGATATCTCTTGCGTTGTGGCCGCACATTTTCGACGCTGCCTCGGACACCAGCTTTACTGTGCTTGCACAGCTTGACTATGGCAAGGGAATATTGTTGTTAGAGTAGCTGAAGTTCGGATGTTTCCTTCAAGCTGTTGATCCGTTATGTTTCGTGTGATTTTCGGTTCTGTTAGACATTCAGGCCAAATAATCATGTCGTACTAATTTTTAGGTGTAAAGTTTACTTTCGGAACAATGAAGTCACGTGGGCGGCTTGATCTCGAAGTCTTCTGGCCGTGGAACTTTTTTTTATCCTTCTGCAGCCTAACGTTCGAATATTCGGATTTTCATCTGCTGTCATCGCTATCAGCAGGTTTTCATGATGAGCGTAATATCTGTTTGTTTCTTGAATAGAATGAACTATGTGTTGTAGATTTTCTGGCAGAAAACGAGATAGCTTAAATATGCTAAACAGATGCATGGCGCCCATTTCGCACGAAGGATTTTGCCGTATTGAAATCCAGATGGTTGCGTATACTTTGACAATGTACTGGCAAAGAAGACACAAACTTGAACTAGGTTTATCAGTACTGATGTAGTGGCGAAGCATCCTACGGGCCAATGTAAGCCACCGTGAATGTGATAATGGTCCTGGCTTTCTTTTTGCTAGATCGGTAGTCATAATCCTGTAGCAACAGCCTTACAAACTTCAAAGAGATAATTCTGGTTGCTGCTTAAACCATCTGTTTTTTTCACTTCAGACACCCATTCAACGGGAATGGGTGTAAAGAAGACGATCGGTGAACGTTCACAATCCTTTGATTTCTTTCCGATGGAGGCGGAAAAAGCGTTGGGTCTGGTCGTTCCACCATCCAATTCGGTAATAAGGTGTCGAAATGGTATGAAGAAGGTAAATGAGATGCTGCAGTTCCTTTTCTAGGGATCTTTGTATCTGACTTATCACGCCGTTATCTAATCCTGTGTTTGTGGATTCACCATTGCTGCCGACTGCCTCAAGGAATGACACGTCGTACTGGTTCTTCTCTAAAAGCTCCAATATAGAGTCAGCAATATCCTTGCCAGTGCCTGACTTAGGTGTGGCATGACACAAGTAATCTGAACCGGGCTCCGATAGAACTGTGATATGCTTTTCTGTAACCTCTCGTGTTCGTAGCTTGCCTTTAATTTTTTCTTGCGCAATAATTTTTTTCCGTCGAATTAGATACTTGTAATCGCCCGGCCTAGGTGAGACTTTTCTTTAAGGATCTTCTCACCCCGCTTATCTTTTCTTCTTCGTACCTTAGATCTGTCAACAACAAGATTTTTGTGCTCTGGCGTTATGAGTCTCCTGTTCTGAAGTACGACAGAAGCGATCAAAGCAACCTGTCTGTTTGAGGCTCCAGTTCTAAACGCTGCCTCCGCTGTATTTTGAAGACAGATGTGATTTAGGCTATGTTTCCTTCTTGGTCGCGACTCGAAGTCAGATCCAGACGTGCTTTCCGATTCAACAGCTTCGCTGGATTCTCCTCATGACGCCAGTATCTTTGACCTGTGCCTATGCCCAATCCCACTAGTTGATGGACTTGCTCCAAGACTTTCAGCGTGTTTCTTTATTGTGTGCCCCTTAAATCTCCTCACTTTACGAGAAAACATCTTTGACAGTGATTTGCTTGTTCGGACCAATGCTCAATGTTACCAATGCTCATTTTCAGTGATGTTCTCTGGTCCAAAAAAACTTGAATTCTCGTTTTGGAATCTTGCTTGTCTTCTCACAGTTCAATCTTCGGCGGTTTTACATCTGCAAGACGCAATATCAAAAAGAGACTTTTCCGCGTGTGCAACAAAACCTGCACGAAGTTTCGCTTCTCGTCCTTGTCGACAGAAATGTTTTTCCTTTGTGCGACAGTTATTATAAAATGTTTTCAACATGTCAAAAACTCTCTTTTCTGAATGCTTGCTTTGCGCCAAATATGTACAACTCTTTGTCGAACTAGTTTACAAATGTCACTCACTGGTAATTTAGTTAAACTTTCGTCACCACTTAAACCACTTCGAAACCAATGATAATGTCGCATAACGTCAGCGTACGTGGGTAACTGCATTTCACTTATTTCACTTGGAGTGCCAAATAAGCCTCGTTTCACATTTTCCCGAGTTAGTCTGCTATGAGGCTTTTTCTTCATCTTGCCTTCCATTGCTTCCGAACTTGGAAACTAAAGTATACAAAATGTCTCTGAATCGTATCGCAGTAAGAAGACTGTAACTTTAGGTACAATGCACAAACTCGCTGTCTTAACAGAAACAGTAGCGAACCGAAACCATTAAAGCTTATGCTGCAATAAACTTGCCTGTTGGATTGGCTGGCCGAAGTACGCAATATTTATACCGCTGCCGAAATTCGAGCGAGAATATTCTAGAAACGTCGTTGTAGATTCTGGTAGCAACGAGGCGAGCGGGAGGTGCGCGAATCTTCTGGACTGAGCCGGACGTCGCGGCGACGGTCGAAGAGCGTGGCCAAAGTAAACAACCACGAAGTTGTGTAGCCTGCCGCTAGATGGAATTTGCTGTCGGTGTACATAACAAGCGAAGAGTTGCCAAAAATAAATCGTGTTATATCAAGAACTATGCCTATAATCATCGTTAACGTGGCATTCCAAACAAAATCTGGACATTAATTCCAACTGACTCATAAACATTTTAAAATATTTATTTGCATTGCTACAAGTCTCTTTTAATAAAATAATTTTATTATAGCCATCAGGTATCTTTAATACGACCACAAGTAGCTTTTCTGTCATTGGTGTTGTGCGTGTTGCCTTACCAAACACTTGAAAAACTTTAAGCCCGTTGTGGCAGGATAAGGGGTTGTCCAAAAAAAATTTTAAAAAATCAGTAAGGTCGGTGCCGCTAATGGTACCTTTTCCGCACTAGCCGTCATCGAATTTCCAACAAAAGTGCAAAACGCTTCACCCTATTTCTTATTCCTTTAAATTATTCTTGTTCTCTTAAAGTCTCTGTAGATTTCCTTTCTTACTTCGCAGTTCAACTTTCTAGACACTTTTACAATAATCAATGCAACTTTGTTTCTTTACTTTTCTTCCACAATTTTCCAAAAATACTCGTTATTTGTGCTTTCTCCCAGAACTAGTTATTCCCTATGTCTACTTCGTTTCAAGTGATGTAATTCCCTTCCAAATTTTAAACGTAACTGTTTTTACTTTTCCATTTATAAATCATTTTCCTCTATTTTTCAGTGAGAATCTGCTTATAGGAGCACGACACCGACAACCTTTTTTTTTTTCAGGTTTCTTTTCTTCTTACGTTCCCGTTCATCATAGTTTTCTATCACACTATAGCTCGTCCAGCGTTTGGTCTGTACTGTGGCTGCTTATGGGCTTTTACCTCTGCGTACTTACCCCCTTAAAGAGAACAGATTTCACTACTGCAGTTTATCTTTAAAAATGTTAAATATTTACCGACGATACAAAAATAATTTTCATAACTTCTCTTTTCCTTATAAAGTATTTAATTAGCTTTTCATAGCTAGTTTTTGTTTTTCAAACTTGAAGGGGGAAGACACGATAAGCGTAATGGCTGCTAGAACGTTGCCGATCCATTTGTACGTGACTAAAACTGTCTGCTCAAAGATAGCGTTTCCAACTGCCGAAAAATTTCATCGTAGTGTCAACCTACATTCGTGATCTCATTAGTATTGTCACTTCCACTGATTTCACCTAGCTAAAAAGAAATAAAAGTACGGCCAGAAAGAATTGAATGAAATCTTTCTGATTTTTGGAAAAAAGTAACATTTCTTTCCATCTCCTTTTCTTTCTTTTTTCTATCTCAACCAAAGAGAAATATTGTAATCAAAAAGGAAAGAGAGCAGAAAAGGAGTTGTAGTTTAACGTGAGATTCGAACAACTTGTGTCCGCACCTGGAATGGAACCCGTGACCCTTTGATTACAAGGCGACGAGCGTAACCACTCATCCACGGGGGACACTGAATAAAAAGGCAGTAATAATTTCAGGGGATGATCTGCAGGATGATTTTTCAAGTACGAAGTTACCATCTCAGGTAGTTCATTTTATTAGGTCATTATTATTATTATTATTATTATTATTATTATTATTATTATTATTATTATTATTATTATTATTATTATTATTATTATTATTATTATTTAACAAAGCTACAACCATAATCCATATTTTTCCAAAACTATTAACTTGCTTTGTATTAAAAATAAACGCTAAGTATAAAACTTCTTAGGCCTAGCACTGATCCATGAAATTTTTCTCGGTACATCTGAGTTCGATTATTTAGATATATTCCTCGTCGGGAAGGAAATTTTTAGCGAGAATTACTGTAGGACACATTTCATATTTCTTCTTTCATCTTTCTTGTATTGAAATTTCTTTGGGAGTTCGAAACTGACCGATTTTTGTTGGGTTTTATAATAGGGGAAACTATACAGTCGTGGGCACCTTAAGGCATTATTTTTAGTAATTAATATATAACTTTTATACGTTTGGCCATATGTATCTAATATTTGTTAAATAATATTGTTACAGTATGGGCTTTAAAATAAATATGATATAGGACTGAAATGTAATGTTAGGTACGTGTAATATATTTTTTTTAAAAGTACTAACTTTTATAGGGATGGGCCTTACAGAGACTGAGTTGGGCACTTTTGATTACAGTTATGGGCACCTGTGCAGAAATTTCTAAAATTATTTAATAATGTCAAGATACATTACTTTGTTACATAAATGCATAATACAGCATCTCGTTTTGATGTTTTGTAGTTTTATAGTAACAATTTTAATAAAATTACGAACTTATGAAATTAGGCACTCTGTTTGCCTAATCGCTGTCACTTTCAGTTTCGTCTACGATCTGCAAACACTGGATACAATAACTTACATCATCATCGTAGGCTTCTCCACAGCAAGAAGGCAAGCTTTATGAAAAGCCTGTCCACAGCGTTTGCAGTTCATTTCTGGTAAACGAGGTCCTACACTCTCACCACACTGGTTACACAATCCAGAAAGTGAAAAAGTACAGTTTTCTAATTGTTCCGTACTGTTTTCCAACACCCTCACTTTCAATATGATTGAATCTTCTTTGCATGCTGAACAAGAATGAACTCCCTCAATTTTGTTCTCTTGCAGTTCGCCAAAAAGCACTCGTTTAGCTGGAAGGGCAGAAGATAATTTCTCTACATCAGCTCCAGTTATACCCAGGGCCGTGCTGGGATACTAATAAGGGCGGTGGACAAGTCTACTAAAAGGGCGCCAATACAAACGGAAATATATATATATATATATATATATATATATATATATATATATATATATATATATATATATATATATATAGAGAGAGAGAGAGAGAGAGAGAGAGACTCTTCGAAAGAAAGTATGGGTGCCTTTTTATATCAAAATCACCACCAAATTTGTTTTAGTATTAACGTAAATAGCTAACCTCGAATCGAAATCCTCTTTACCACAGAAAAACTTTTTAGTTCCTGCAATAACATTTCTCTCAAGTAAAAAGAAGCTAAATGTATCAATAACTTAATATAGCACGCCTATGGACGCAGGAGGCTCATTGCCGCATTTACAAAAGCTCTCCATTGATTTCTGTCCTTAGAAAATTGAACCCAGTTTCTACTTTATATTTCAATCTCTGCGAGAACCATTTTAATATTGTCCTCCCATCTGCGCCTCGGTCTTCCTAACGGTCATTTTCCTATTTAGATTTCCAGTTACAACTTCGAAAACGTTTCTAATTTCTTCCATTCTGGCTACATAACCTGACCATTTGAGCCTCCTAGACTTGATGACCCTAACAATGTTTGGTAAACGGTATAAAATTATGCAGTTCCTCGTTATGAAGTTTCCGCCTTTCCCCATTCCCGTTCCTTTTGGAGTTCGAATATTGGTTTAAGAATTTTGTTTTCAAATACTGTCAGTCTGCGATTTTTCCTCAGAGTCAGTGACCATGTTTCGCAACCATACAGCACAATAGACATGCTTATCATTTTATATTTTGAGCTACAAATTTCTCAACAGAATTAGCGACAACAAAAGATTTTTAACTGAATTATAGCACAAGATCCCTGCTTTCAGTTGACATCATTTTTTTAGTGATTATGGTTTTGGTGTGTTAATAATGATCCTAGATATTTGAAAGTATCCACTTTGTCGAAAGAAAATATTATTTGGTATTTTAACGCATCCATAAAATGCAGTATTACGATCCCGACAAATTTCCATTTATTTAGTTTTCTCTGCATTTACTTTTAAGCCTATATCCCTACAAGCGTTAATTAAGATTTCTGCATTTCTTTCTATTGTTCTATAATTCCCTATTAAATTTACATCATCAGCATACGCCATAACCTGGCAAATACAATTCAGCTCTAGTACCTGATTGCTGTCTTTGATTTTCCTTATAGTGTTCTCCAGAACAAAGTTAAATAATTATGACGACAACGCATCTCCTTATTTCAGGTCATTCTCAACGTGAAAGCTCGTGAACAAGAATTTCTCTACTCGAACCTTACTTCGGGATTCATTTAAACATATCTTAATTAATCTACCTTTTTCGGTATTGCAAATTCTGTAAGCATGTTATACAAAGTTTCCCTCCTACCAGAGTCTAAAGTCAATAATTGATGTGCCAGGATGTTGTATTCTCTCATTTCTTTTCAAGTATTAGTCGAATGGTAAATATCTGGTCGATAGTTGATTGATTTTACCTAAATCAGTTCTGATAATCTCCAATAATTTCTGCGTATGGAGTCAATCTTCCTAATACAATGTTTAAGAGGATTTATTGGATGTTGACAGGAGAGAAATGCCCTCGATAATTATTAAATCTGTTTTGTTGCTTTTCTTCTGAACTGAAACTATGATTGATTCTCTTCACTCATGTCGTAATTCCTCCTTGTTCCAGATAATGAGAATGAGTTTCTGTATCTTGCTCTACAATAATTCCCCTCCAGCTAAAATTAAGTCAACCAGAATTTCGTCTACACCCGGAGATGTTTGTTTATTTTATTTTATTTTATTTTTAAATAGCGATTTCTATTTCTGTCTGGTTAGGTTCTGGAATATACGGTTATGCTGCATGCATTTCACTTTCTCCACGTGCATTAGTTTTTGGCTATGTGTTAAGCAAATCGTCAAAGTAATCTTTCCATCTATTTAAGATGCTATCTGTATCAATGAGAGCTGTTCCTTTAGGTTTCTTTAATTTTAAGCACGAAGTTGATAGCCCTTCTTTAGTTTGTTGATGCATTTATACGTGTCTCGAATGTTTTTGTTTTCACTATTATTTTCAAGTTAATTATTTTAACTTTCAAAAGTCGCGTTTCTTTGTTCTAAAAGTTTTAGAAGTTTTCTGCCAGATGACAATGAAATTTTATGCAGTTATTTCGTTCAGAATTTGTAGCCAACGCAGTTTCTTCTGTTTTCTCTTCTCTGTTACTTTAGTACATTCCTGGTTGAACCATGGTTTGTTCCTACGTATTTCTGCGTGCTCCAATATTTCTTTTGCTGAAATTTTAATGTTATCTCTAATTTCAACCAAGTATCTTGAACACTAGTGCACTCAGAACCTTCTAAAACCGAGAATCTATTCGACACTTCAATCTGGTTCCCCTCTCACCTGACTCTCCTCTATTTAAAAAAAATACCGCTCCGTTTTCAGATATTGAATATTTCCTTTATTCAACGATAGTCTCTCTCTTACTATCACAATCAACTCCTCTGAACGACCGAACATCAGTTGTGCTAGACTGTTCTTTTCTGTCTACTAAAACATGATCAGTTTGATATGTGTTTTTCCATCTGATGAGGTCCAAGTATATTTATGAATGTCGCGATGTTGGAATTTTGTAATCTTCACAATAAGGTTTCTAGATATTGCACAGGTCACGAATCTAACGCCGTTGTCACAACCTGCCTTATGCAAATAATTATTCCCTATAATCGGTTTCAAAATACCCTCTGGTCCTACCTTCACATTGAAACCTAAAAGAATTTTCATATAGTATTGCAGGAGATGATCAAATACCAGTTCTATTTTTTCGTAACAACTGTCTTTTTTAATCGCCATCCTTATTTTCTGTTGGGGCATGTGCATTTAAAACAATAATATTACACCACCGACCCTTAAGAGAAGTAAAAGAAAATCTATCATTAACAAATTCAACCTATGTAATTGCTGATATTACGTATTCGTTTGTGAACGGAAAGCTCTGTTTCTAGTTGGTAATTTTTAATTTGTTCCTCGTAAAAGAACGTAAAATTTCCCGACTTGACTTCTCTATTTCCTTCTCATCTAACTTCCTAATATCGCACTAGGTCCAACCTCTATTTCTGAACTCATTTTTTACAAATTTTAACGCGCCTGTCCTATAGAGACTTCTTATATTTTATGTCCCAAATCTCATGTCGATTTTACTTTGAGGAGTTCGTGCCAAGTTATCAGTTCTGATCCGAGGATTCTGCAAACTTATCTGAAAAATCCTTTTTTTAATGGATGAGGTTGTTAGCCTCACACCAAATTTTCAAGTTGGATTACCACCCCTTGTCTTAGTTAGATTATACTCTTTACCTGTTCTCTGTCAATAGCAACTGTATGAATTTATAATACAAAACTGAAATACAGAAGAATAAAATTTTAAAAAATAATAATGTGATATTTCGCAGGGCATCTTATGTAAAGGGCGCCTTGTATTCTTCACAGGTGCTGTACTACCAGTCAGTATTTCAATTTATTAAACAAAGTCGGTATACAGGATAACTAAAACCACTTATCTATAATGTGATGTTTCGTAGGGCGCCTTATGTAGAGGGCGCACTGTACCTTTCACGGGTTCTTCGCCAACAGTAACTGTGTGTATTTATTGTACAGAACTGTGCTATACAGAAGAGTAAATAACATCGTTCATTTTTGATGTGGTCTCGGAAGGGCGCCTAATGTAAAGGGCGCACTGCACCTTTCACGGGTTCTTTACCAATAAAACCGTAAAAATTTATTACTAAAAACTTGTACTTTTATTTATACTGTGATATTTCGGAGGGCGCACCGGGACACATCCCGGTGTCCCGGTGGGCCAGCACGGGCCTGGTTATACCTGTACTTTCAGAAGAAAATAGATTAACACTAGGAGTATCTTCGTGTCTTTTTTCTACTTTCCCAGTTGGACCTGACTGTTTAACTTATCTTTTCCTCTTTCTCCCTCTCTTGTTTTTCTTTTGTATTTATTTTCTCTTTGTGCAGCTCTTTCCATTTATCTGATGTTATTACAAATGGGAATCTTTGAATATTGCGACCTTTCCGCTTTGGCGTTTCTGGCCATACCAAACAGTCCTTAAAAAGCGGCATATCTGATTTCTTGATTGGATACATTTTACCCAGATCAGTAGTTCTGTTTTGCTCTTCTGGTGTCACCTCAACTTGTAGAGAAGTGCTTGCTTCCTCAAGTTGTTCTGCTAAAGCACTTTCAGTCTGTTGTAATCCTGGTGAGTTTCAGGCTTCATCTGACGGCAACTCATCATTTGTGTGGATTTTTATGAGCGTTTCATCTTTAGAAAATTCTTCAAATATCTTACAGAGAAGGCGAAAATCTTCACATTTTTCTTCATGACCATTTGCAGCTTTATCTATAAACTGTTTTATTTGGTTACACTTCTCGGGTCCAAGTAAATCACAAAACTTCTCATAAGTCAAATCACGAAAACTTGATTGCATTTAAGCTGTATTTAAATAATCTTGGAAATAATTCAGTCCTCACTCAGCGCCGCAAACTAACTTGGGTAGCTACCTGAGTGAAAACGCTGTGATTAGTTTCTTAAAAGCCGGTATTAACAGCAGTGGCAAATGATGTGCTGAGTAATCACATCCGAGGCATCAATGCATAAATCACCGAGAGACACTGGCCATTACATCACAGAATTCAGCTTAAAAAGCAACTAGGCCTATTTCATACTCCATAACTTCACGTGTAAGTACTGTACATGGCCACAACGTAAGTCACTGGCGTTTCTCCTAGCGCGAGGACTATAGCTATATTTTAAGTGTAATCATATGTGATAAATATGAATAGGCCTTGTTATTAATTTTCAAGGAAAAAACTGTATACTTAGCAATATGAAAAAAGAGGCTTCGGACTTCCAACGCACACTGACGTTTGTGCAGTGCTTCCCCTTCTTGTTCTTTTTTGGGATCATGATCTAGGTCTAGCTGAGTCGAAGCGTCGAAACCTTCCTTTCATATTGGTAAGAGTGCAGATTTCCTCCTTTTTCCTAAAATTAAATGTAATCAGATACATGAGAAACTTAAATCTACTTAAATAACCTGATTATAATGGGCCCTATACCGAGATTGTAGTTATACACTCCCTTGTACATTTTTTCCAGAAAGGGGTCTCTATAAAATAAGCCTAGTTCTATTGTTATGCTTAATCACGGCCGCCTTTATTGTTATACAGACCAGTCTTGAAATGGCAACTGCGCCTTTTTGCCTTCCACAGACATTCCACCCAGCACAGCCGGCTGCCCAAATTCTCTGCATTAATGTCTAGAGAAAGGGAGGATCCTCGCTAAAGTGGTAGAGAGATAGTCTGTGGACTGTCAACTGTTGAAGGTGGATAGTCTATGGCAGGCCGATTTGCGCAGTTGCCACATTCAAGGTTCTGGCTTGTATAACAAAGGAGGCCGTGGCTTAATCCAATATAAACATACAGTGATGGGCATAGTGAGTTTACAGTAATGGGCACTGGGCCCATCACTGTTAAATAACCTTTAAATTTCATGAAATTTTCGAGCAAGAAACACAACAGCCTGAAATGCACTTTAGGCTTAAAATAACGACAAAAAATTCATATAGTAAAATATAGTTATGGGCACTAGGTGCCCATCACTGTCATGTTCCATTAAATTAAAATACAGTGGTGAGCACCTCATGAATTGAGAGCAAAACTCATTTAGACTTACATCTCATAAGCATGAAGTACTCTTATCATTTAATAATCACTCAAAACACAAAATTTTAATTTCCAATTGATTTATAATAAAACAAAACCTTAATCAGTACACCTATCTGATTAAAAGAATTCTTTAGAAATGAACAACAACCATCACAACGTTTCACATCGCGCACCTTTCTACACCCCGCCACACACACGAAAGAAGAAAGACAATTGACAAATTGTGAGCGTAAAGAAGAAAGGCATACCAAAATTTGAAAATCGTCAATAGCTCGCTACAAGCGCTCAGACTCTTATTATTTGAAAACAATTGGCATAGGTGCCCATCACTATCAGAGTGCCCACGACTGTATAGTTTCCCCTAGTATAGGTTTCAGAAACTACACCAGGAAATAGGGAGACGGTTTGTTGCGGTGGGTAGGACTACTTGTTTACCTACTGTATCATATTGTCGCGCTAGATGACTCATCTGACTCCAGACAAAATTCTTCTCTGTTGTGTTTGCTATTGTACAGTGTGTGGCGGAGTGTGGTCTCTGAGCATTCGGCATTTTGTTGATTGTGTTTATTTACGTACTGTGCTGTTCTGGGAACAAAAATCGGGTGTGTGTGTGTGTGTGAGTGTGTGTTAATATATCAAAATGGAAGAAGTTACAGCCAGCACCTCTTTTAAGCGTAACAGTGGTCAAGTGTTGAAGAGCAAAGAAAGGGCTATTGTTATGAACGTGTTTAATTACTTAAAGCAGAAAAACCCGGGTAAAAGTATAAGCTGGTTCGCGAGTGAAACAGCTGAAGCCACGAAAACTTCCAGGACAACTGTTTTCAAAACTCGAAGCGAGTTATAAAGTGGGCCTTTAGTAACACCGAACAAGAAGCGATTAAGAAAGAAAATTGAAAAGAACAGTCGATTTGTAAAATATAATGAATTTGTTAACAGTATGATCAGACAAGAAGTCCATAAGTAATTCTTTAGAAATTTGCCACCAACACTCAATTCCGTTCTCAAACAGGTGAATTCAGATCAGGGGCGGATCCAGGACCGACTTCTGGGGGGCGGTGGGTTGTCATACTGCTACTTTTAAGGGCTCCAAACTTTGGGATGGGTTTTATTTACATATAAAAATTAGAAAGTTTCCTCTTCTGGGTAGGGGGGGCGATCGGGGCGATTGCCCCCCCTGGATATGCCCCTGATTCAGATCCCGATTGACCGAACTTTAAAAGATCCACGTTCCACGTACGTTTAAAAGAGCTTGAATTTGTTCATGAGAAAAGACAAAGTAAGGCCATGCAGAGAGGATATTGTGTCGTTGCGTCACAAATATCTACGGCAAATAAGAAAATTTCGAAACCAAAATAGAAACATAGTATACATGGGCGAATCATGGGTAAATATTGGGATGGCCGTGGATAAAGAGTGGAAAGACAAAACATATCGAAGGAATTGATCCTTTGGAGTGCAATTGACTCAATATGATAAGTTTATTATTATTATTATTATTTATTAATCGTCGTGGTGGTGGATATTTTACTACGTGAGTTGGCAACATCAGCCGGCAGTATAATAGAAGCGCGATCTGTTCTGCATTTGTTTTTAAATCAACTTGGCATCGCTGTTCCCATAAGACCAAAAGTCCACTCAACTCTGGATAAGCTATAGTAGGTCACTTAGTTTTCAAACACAAAGATCATTAACAACTTCTTCGCCTTTATAGTGTTCTTTTTTTTATCTTTTTTCTTTTAGTTCCATCTTATCCTGGCATTCAGATGTTTCATTAACAGCATATATAACATTCAATTGTTCTTCCTATTATCTTATATATTCCTACTACAAAATGTGGGCGTCCAGTGTTCTAGAGACGCAATGTCGTTCACACATAACAACATAAAGAAATTCATATTTTGTAATTTTTTAAGCTTAGACATAAAAGGTCTATCGCTTCTACAAAAATAAAAGAATAGTGGTGGAAAAAACTCTCCAAAAAATACGCTTACCACTTCATAAAGATATATGAAAGAGATTTAATTTCATATATCTGTGGCCGACTTTATGTTTTACAAATTTAATACATCAAAGAATGCAAGATTATCATAAAGGTAATGACTTTTGTCAAGATGTCTATTCTCAATTAGAAAAATTGCTCTCTCTTTTAATTTTGTATCTGATCTGAGTAAATTTCTATACTTTTATACGAAATGCCTGTGCTGCCATCTTTCACTTTAATTTTAACTATTATTTTGAATTTGGTTTTCATTTGTGAATATTTCTATTGTCAATGAATTTGTTTAAACTCAAGTCGCCTTATGCAGAATCGTTCTGGCAGGTGATTAGTACCATACTAGAGAGTTCGACTAACTTATGTTTCCTGCAGTAGTCAGACCTTTACTACGACGCTAATAGTATACCCTACGTTAAAACGACTCTACATAATGCCCAAGAAATTTATTTCGCTTGAAGTTTAATAAGTTGCTGCAGATTAATTATACTAATGCACATATTTGTAAACAGGGGTGCCCATCCCCCCCAAAGCTGATGGCGCACTCCCCCCCAAAACTAATAATCTCTTCCCTCCTCAAAACTCAAGTCCTCTAAAAACAATTTCCCAGTGTAGCAGTAGTTTTTATAGTACTAGTATTTGTTATTTTTGTTGTTGTTTTTATTTCCTGTAGTAGTATTATAGAATGCTTGTAGTAGTAGTACGGGCAGTAGTAATTATAAAAATGACATTAATTTTATTAGTAGTCTTGGTAGTGTACAATACTAAATATGTTCTATAAGGATATTGAAGGGTATAAAAACTTCTACACACTGTGTATGGCACAGGTATTCTTTTTTTTTTTTTTTTACAATTAGTAGTATTATTTTTTTCTTTACAAAATATTAATATAATTCCCTTGTACATGAAAAGTAAGACGCAAGTTACAAGTTATTGAGTTTGATACCAAAGGAAAATGTTATCCTCGAAATTAGCCTACAAAAAGAAGTGATATCCAACAAAAAAACATTCCTGTAAAAGAGCCAAGTACGAGTGGCCTTAAAAAGAATTGAAATCACAAAAATAGGCGCCAAGTTCTGGTGGACAACAGTTACAAACACTCACTGGCTCACTTCAAATTTAGATTTGAAACTTGGCTGTTGTCTGTATGGTTACCACTAGCTCAAAAATTATGTCAAACTACTTTATAATTTTCAACAGACAACATAGGCAAGTTTCAAATCTAAATTTGAAAGTGATTCCTTGAGTGTTTGTAACTGTAGTTCACCAGAACTTGGCGCTCATTTTTGTGATTTCACTTCTTCTTAAGGGCGCTCATACTTTTTTTTTTTCAGGAATGATTTTGTTGGATTAAATTATTACTGGTCGTGGTGGTGACATTAACCTACCCTTGATGTCTTTTATAGAGTAATAATTTTTTTCTTTGCTCACTCGACAAAGCAAATTTGTCTATAATATCGCTGTTGGGAATGCATTCTAAAATGTCTTTTTCGGAAGAAAGGACAAGCATGTCGGAGAGCCATACATCTCCCATGCTGCTTCTTAGTCTATTTTTTACAATCTTTACTTTACTCATAATCCTCTCTGCTGAGCAACTCGTTGCTGGTAATGACAGAAGTATCTCGTATAATATTGTTAGGTACGGAAAACCAGACATTCAACAAACCTGTGGGCGGCCCTTCTCTCTTAAAACGAACCAACCTTTCCTTTCATACGGCTAATTGCGCGGTACTTCATTCATCGAGTATCGAAGCAGGGGGTACGGGGGTTCACCCCGGAAAATTTTTGGAAATTAGCTTCTCAAAATCGTGTTTTAATGCTATTCCGACAGTAAAATTGCTAGTTCAAAAGTAGAGTAAAATCCCCCCCAAAATTTTTCTCAATGGCGCAGCTTGCGCCATACATCCCCCCTGTTGGCGGCCCTGTTTGTAAAATTTGCAGACGAAATTTCTAATTATATTTTAATGAAATACTGTGTAAATAATCAACATTTGGTACGTGTTCTTACCCTGGTAAATATTTGATTAGGTAAAAACTTGTCCCATTGATTTTTCACTGTACTTCTTTAAAAAAAATACATGCTATATTTGTCTTCCTGATATTCCTCATGAACTTTTACGAGTGTAGCAATATGATTTTTGCATTAGCATCGATTCTTTGTGTTTTTTAAAAACTAAGTTTTTATGCAAATGTCATTACCGCAACGTGTCCTCTCTAACAAATTTTCAAAATACATAGCTTTGTGTCACTTTCGAATATTTTATTTTTTAACTAATCGACACATTGAAGAGAATATACATTGCTCCTCATTACTCCGATGAATAAAATATTCCACCTTTTATTATATTTATTTTATTGTTTCTGAAACCTTAGTCTCCAGCTTAGCATGTCATCACCGCAGAAAGTTGATAATTCAATTATTTATCGATTTCAAATTGGCAAGATTGAAGAAGTGAGAAGTTAAGAACGATTTGACATCCTAATTGTGTGTGATGTACGCGACAGCTCACATGTAAAACATATTTATTGCGCTTCAAACTTCTATGTTTGGGTGAGTGTTTTTATTCAACGCCATTACCAAAAAGAGTATTTTGTTTTAAGTATCTTTGTAATCATAAATCTTTTTAGGAAGTTACATTGTGCTCTAATGCATTATATTTGTCCAACTTACCTGATGGTCGTTATTTAAAAATGAACAATGACAATAGGGATTTATAGTCACTTTGTCATTAATGCAACATACATTTTTATTGCGGTACTGACACAGAAGAGCGGTAATGACTATTGAAATACATAAGTGTGTTTTTCCTCCATAACAAATTAATATATTCATTAATATAAATACTGTTTTTTTTTTAGGGTTAAGCCGGTCAAAGGGTTACGCCCTTTCTTCGGGACGAGAGTTATAGGTATGGGGAATTTTCTTTATTTATAGGGGGGCATTGAGGGTTAGGAGCATTATTTTATTTTATTTCATTTCATTCTTATTTGTGGGCATCTTTTTATTTATTTATTTATTTTTTTTTGTTTTTTTGTTTTTTTATTTTTTTAATTTTTTTATTAGAGATGAGGTGAAGTGCAGATGGACGTCACAAACACGAGGGTAATGTTAGTATGGACGAGTGAATGGTTATCTTCTGCCCTCGGGCGTCACAGGGCTGATGAAGACAGATGAAGCCCGCTGCTAGCAACATTGATGGAACACTAGTGCAGAGATGGATAAATGCATGGACTAAGATGAGGTGGACGGTATATAGCAAAATCGGCCTTGCGGGGGTCATTATCGTCTAAAGTCGTATGGTAAAGAGTAAGAAGATGTTGAAGAGGTGTGGCTTGATGTTGAGGAGGGGTATCATGAATGATGTCCTGGTGAAAGGTGTCGAGGAAGAGCGGATTACCTTCGGCAATGACTTTTGTTATGTATTTTGTGCGGAGTGTTTCCAAGTGTTGTAAGATGGTGGGAAAGTTGATACGGCGATAGAGATCGGCAGTTGGTGCTGGTAGTCTTATGCGATAGGCAAGGCGGATAGCATGACGTTCGGATATTGCAAGTCTAGTATATAGTGCGTCAGGGGCAGAGATCCAGCATATATGGCCATGTGTGAGAGCATAAATACTGTTGGAACTCCTCAGTAATGTGACAGCAAGTCCTAGATGCAGTTGCAGTACCAGTCTAAAATAGATGATGGGGAAGCTACAAAAATTTATTTCGAAAGTAAAGAGCCTGGCATCTGTAATACGTTAACCAGAAAGCATAAAAAATATTGTCTTATTTATATTTTCTGTGGGGCAACTTATGGCTTAACACCTTCTTAGGGGCTTAAGCCCATCCTAACTCCATCTTTTGTTATTACAGAGTAATGTTACATTTGAAACGTTTCATTCATAATAGGTGGTAAATTAAATAAGTTTTTTTAATTAGAATTTTTGTGTTAAGTTTTAATTAATATTCTTGTGTAATTTTATTCACTAATTTTGTAATAATTTCTTAAAGTGATTTATTGGTTTCCCACAGACTTGCTGTATGATCTGTCAGGAAAGTAAATGTACACCTATTTTTCGAGTCTGGCATTCCTGTTCTCCATCCGTGGAGAGTATGAGAATTAAATCAATCAAATGTTTACTGAGGGGCAAAAAGAAAAGCTTAATCTGAATAAGACATTGCAGAGGGGCACAAGCTGTGAATACGAATAGTGCATTGTGTAAATAAAGGACGACACCGAAAAAGAAGGCCAGAAACAGCTGTTAAACTTACAAAAAAAGAGTAAAAATTGTCGAAGTTGGAACATAAAACACAAATACAACAAATACGCCGACAACTAAACGATCACCATGCCATGATCTTGGTGTAGTGGTTAAGGTGCTGGCTTACAAATGCAAAGGTCACCAGTTCGAATCTTAAGCGAGGACATTTTAAAAATTTTTGTTAATAATACATACAACTCATGAGAGATGGTAAAAGAGGTCGTATTTAGTTTTTCGTAGCTATTATTATTGGTAATGTTTAGTACTGATAATACTTTTTGTCTTTGCGTATTGCTTTTATTCTTTTCTTCATTTCGAAAGAGAAGAATATCCGAACAAATGCCACCAAAATTCCTCATATTTTGAATGTAAACGCCATTTGCAATTAGTGAAGAATAAAAATTGAACGTTCCGATGTAGCTGCAAAAAGTAAAAAGAAAAACATGGAAGTGGACCATACTCATGGTTATTAAAAATACAATTTCTACATGCCTTACACCTCCCGACCACGTTTCTACGTTAGCAAGTAAGAGGTTTGTGTTTAGGTTAGGTTGGTCAATACGTTTTGCAAAGGGGCCCGGTTTAGCTCTGACGCACCACAGGTGCGAGAAGGGAGAAAAACACTTTTTCTCTCTCCCTCTGTGTGTCTATTTATCTATATATTTGTATATATATAACGCTGTTTGTGAATGCCATAACCACCCTAATTTTCAGCGGATTGAGACGGAACTTGGCACAAACATTAATTGTTGAAATATCTTGATGAGTTCGTTAACCAGAATAATCAGATGAAAATGTTCAAAATGGTGTCCCTTCAAACTCTTAAAAAGTTCCAAGGGAACCAAATTTCGCCCATAAATAGGTATTCAGAAAGTTTGAATAAATTTTCCTCTTTTACTGAAATATTTGTGTGCAGAAACTTATTGAAATATTGGACCCGATTAATCGCCTAAAGAAGGTTCACGCCCTTTCGCTACGGTCAGGTTTTTTTTTTTTTTTTTTTGCAGGAGGGGGTTATTTTCCTATCGGAACAAGATGATTGTTAGTGATGATATGAAATTACACATTGAAAGTGAAGTAACTTGTGAAACGTGTTATTTGAAAGAATAATATAATAAATCTGCATTCCTCTAACACAGAGAACTGTAAATCATGTATTTCGAGTTCGGGAACCTGAATGGCGAGGAGTGTTATTTGATTTGCTTTTTAGTAACACATTGCATTGCAAATAAAGGTAGGCAACATTAGTGGTAAGTAAAATAATAATAATAATAATAATAATAATAATAATAATAATAATAATAATAATAATAATAATAAAAATAATAATAGGTGTTGTTTGTGGCAAGGTAATATCTTAATCAATTCTTCTTCAAACGTAATGATTGTAACGCCATATCTCCCTTACAAACAAAATATTAGCAATTTATATCGAGAGAACGAGAAACTGTAGAGCGATGGGACCAACGTTGGACAGTATGCACTCATAGTACTCAGAAAAGTAAGCGATTTCAATGCAAAATGAACGAAGAGTCATTGTCATGGGTACTCATGGGGCCACGGCAGAGCCCTCTTTAGGCAAAGGGTCAATAACTTATATCGAGAGGTGATACTGGGATGGGACCAACTTTGGACACCGTGAACCCATAAAGCGCATCGAAAAAAATAGGGGGGGGGGGCGCCAGCCAGCCTTACTTATTTCCACATAATAATATAAAATTATGTTGTCGAAATACACACACGAGTTAGCTACTAATATTTCATATTATTATTATTATTATTATCGACAGCGTCTTTTCATTACGTGTGCGTGTTTGACATCAAGCCAAAGAGAAGATCCATCATTCGTAGAAAGAATAATAGTCAGTTACTTTAACTATGAACGACAGCGAAAAATACGAAAAGAGTGGACTACCTGTAGCGTAAAGAAGCAATATTTTCTCTCAAATGGATAAAAAATCAAGCCGAGATTGATTCGAACTCGCATGGACGGCGCGAAAAGCCAGTGCTTTGTCCACTTTTTTTTTAACTGACTCACTGAACGTGTTTCAGTAACTTACTTATTGCTAATTTTACTTGCTTCACTCGTTTAACTTGCTTTTTCTAATAACTTATAACGACAGGGACACGAACACAGAAACATCGAGAACAGTTAAAAATCATAGATGCTCTCCCGCCGGGAATCGAACCCGGAACTCCATACACCAAAGGCGCACGTGTAGCGACTAGACCAGCGGGAAGGGCACCTCTCTCTCCCTGTGTCGTTAGGGATTACGACCACTGTATTGCCAGCTATCACTTCTGTGGGTTGTATACTATGATCACATGTTTCTTCTCTGCTGGAAGAGTAAAACCTACATTATATGTAATACATGAGGTATTTAGACCTACATGCTCTTCATATAATGTAATAAAAGGGTCATGCTGGGAATAAGAAAAAGAACATTCCTTGGACAAAACGGATACTATTGGCATCAGAAATATTTATCTACGAGGCATGCGCAGTACTATATTTCAGAATAGTTACTATTTTGTTCAGTAAACGAAGAAAGGGATATAAAAAAGCAAATATGTCGCGTCAACGAGATCGACCAGATGTGACAGGGGCGGAAGCAGATGTATAGTAATACAACAACTTCGCTCAGTTGATACGAGCCGAGCCGGTTGATATCACTACCCGAGTTGATCTTCTGCTTGGGCTCAAGAATTCGACCGTGCAGGTCTCAGCCTTAATTTTAAGAAATACAGTATATACTTATATTGGTGATTACGACATTTGAGGCTGTCTCGTAATAATAATAAAAAAACTCTTGTCTTCTCGTTATCTAGACGAGACGAGATACACTAAAATTGCCCCACGAGATGCACTAAAATTACGAGAGGAGACGCACCCTTGCCGTGAGCAACACTAAAAGTATCCCACATTACTGCCTACATTTCTCATGGCTTTCGGTTTCCAGTCTAATCAGGCACGGTTTGGGTACAAAACCTCGCGGCGACAACCTCGCGGACCAAAACCTCGCCTGGCCAAAACCTCGCCTCCCAAAACCTCGCGGTCCAACATCTCGCCGGGCCGAAACCTCGCCTGGCCAAAACCTCGCCGCCCAAAACCTCGCGGGACAAAATCTCGCCGAGCCAAAACCCCGCCTGGCCAAAACCTCGCCGCCCAAAACGTCGCGGGCCAAAATCTCGTGGGGCCAAAACCTCGTCTGGCCAAAACCTCGCCTTGCCAAAACCTCGCGCCTCAAAATATCGCCATACCCAAAATCTCGCCTGACCAAAATGTAAATGTTCCAACAGATGATAAGGATGACGGTATAAAAGACGCTGTTTCAGAAAAAGTATCACGGGTATTTGACCAAGTCCCGCGATACCATATGAAAATTCTATTTCTGTATTAGAGGATTTCAATGTGAAGATAGGGCGACAGGATGTTTTTAAACTGGTTATAGGGAAAGAAAGCCTGCATAGGGAAAGTAATGACAACTAACGGGGTTAGTTTCGTGAACTTTGGAACATCCAAAAACTTAAAATTTCAGCAAAAATCTAATAATATTTATGAAAGTATGAAATGATATATGAGTTTTTACGACGTCCCTTGATTATGTCCTGTAGGTTAAAGGAGACGTAGATGACCAGGATGAAGGAAATGATCGAATAAAGAAAGTGGGAGGAAACGGGAATAACCCGAGAAAGCCCACGCACACGATGTTTTGTATCTTCTTCTTCTTCTTATATTATTATTATTATTATTATTATTATTATTATTATTATTATTATTATTATTTGTAATGTGGAATTGCATATTAAGAGACTCATTGGGTAAATTTTAAAGAAAAGTTTCATTCGCGGCGAGATTTTTGCCACGCGATGTTTTGGGTGGCGAGGTTTTGGCCCGACGAGATTTTGGGCGGCGAGGTTTTGGCAACGCGAGGTTTTGGTCCGGCGAGGTTTTGGCCCGCGAGGTTTTGGGCGGCGAGGTTTTGGCCACGCGAGGTTTTGGGCGGCGAGGTTTCGGCCACGCGAGGTTTTGGGCCGGCGAGATTTTGTCCCGCGAAGTTTTCGGCGGCGAGGTTTTGGCCCAGCGAGATTTTGTCCCGCGAGGTTTTGGCCGGCGAGATTTTGGGCGGCGATGTTTCGACCGCGAGATTTTGTCCGTATCCCAATCAGGCCATTATTTCAAAACGAGTTAAAACGAGCTGAACGAGCGAGAGAGCCATTATAAAACTCGACTCAACTCGAAACTCAACCTCGAAAACAGCGCCTTGGCTTGGAACTCAACTCAAGAAAAATACCTTTGACTCGACTCGGATTGAACTCGAGTCGAGTCGAATTTTGGCTCGACTCCTGCTCATCCCTATTCGTATTTGTATTTTGTTTCCACTTCAACAATTTCTACTCTTTTTTTTCTTCGTTTACCTATTGTTTCTGGATTTCTCTGTCGGTGTCGTCCTTTATTAACACCATGCACTATTCTTATTCCCAGCTTGTGACCCGCTTCAATGTCTTATTCAGTTTAGGCTTTTCTCCTTACATTGACTTGACATGTGATTGATTTAATTCTAACTTTCCGCGCACGACCGATGAAAATGTTTTATTATTATTATTATTATTATTATTATTATTATTATTATTATTATTATTATTATTATTATACTATTGAACTTGCACGGCGAAATTACTGTATAATACGATATCATTTCAGTAATTTTATTCCATTGTATGTTATTTAATTTATTAATGGGCACTAAATTGTCTCCAGATGAACGAATAAATTAACTACGGCATGCACTTTGGTGGAAATATATTGCAATGATATTTCCACCAAAGTGCATGCCGTAGTTAATTTATTCGTTGATCTGGAGACAATTTAGTGCCCATTAATAAACTAAATAACATACAATGGAGTAAAATTACAGAAATGATATCGTATTATACAGTAATTTCGCCGTGCAAGTTCAATAGTATAATAATAATAATAATAATAATAATAATAATAATAATAATAATAATAATAATAATAATAATAAAACATTTTCATCGGTCGTGCGCGGAAAGTGAGAATTAAATCAATCACATGTCAAGTCAATGTAAGCAGAAAAGCCTAAACTGAATAAGACATTGAAGCGGGTCACAAGCTGGGAATAAGAATAGTGCACGGTGTAAATAAAGGACGACACCGAAAGAGAAATCCAGAAACAGCAGGTAAAAGGATTAAAAAGAGTAGACATTGTTGAAGTGGAAACATAAAATACAAACACGAATAGGGATGAGCACAAGTCGAGCCAAAATTCAATTCGACTCGAGTACAATTTGAGTCGAGTCAAAGGTAATTTTCTTGAATTGAGTTCCGAGCCAAGTCGCTGTTTTCGAGGTCGAGTTTCGAGTTGAGTTGAGTTTGATAATGGCTCTCTCGCTCGTTCAGTTCGTTTTAACTCGTTTTGAAATATTGGCCTGATCAGACTGGAAAGCAAAAGCCATGAGAAATGTAAGCAGTAATGTGGAATACTTTTAGTGTTGCTCACGACAGAGGTGCGTCTCATCTCGTAATTTTAGTGCATCTCGTGGGGCAATATTAGTGTATCTCGTCTCGTCTAGATAACGAGAAGACAAGAGTTTATTATTATTATTATTATTACGAGACAGCCTCAAATGTCGTAATCACCAATATAAGTATATACTGTAGTTCTTAAAATCAAGGCTGAGATCTGCACGGTCGAATTCTTGAGCCCAAGCAGAAGTCCAACTCGGGTAGTGATATCAACCGGCTCGGCTCGTATCAACTGAGCGAACAGCTCGAGTCGGCTCGGTTGGGATGCGCCGATGACCCGAGCCGGCTTAGTTGGAACAAGCCATCGACTCAGCTCAATTGAGCCGATGGCTCGAGCTTTCTCGGTTGGGATGGGTCACCTACTCGGCTCATGTGAACCGGTTCGAGCCAGCTAAGTTGAAACTAGTTCATCAGCACGTTTCGACTCAGCTCAACTAAGCCGATGGCTCAAATCGGCTCGGTGTGGTGAGCTGTTGGCTCGGCTCACTTCTCGATTCGGTTCGATATTGAATGAGCTGTAAGCCGTTGAGAAGCCCAAACCCGGTCCCAGCTGTTTTGAATATATTTGGATGAAGCCTATAACTTTTAACAATTTTTTGCTCGAGCCCGAATACTTGCCCCTTCGGAACTCAAACCCAGAACGTGACCGATGTCCTTGCCTCCTGAAGACTTCCAGACGACCGAGATCGACAGTCAATTAGCTTTTACTATTCAGATACAAACCGTATATCTTTTAAAGATTATACATGGAGTTGATATAATAATAATAATAATAATAATAATAATAATAATAATAATAATAATAATAATAATAATAATAATAATAATAATAATAGTTTTAAACTTGCCCTGAAATTTGGCAAAACTTACTTAAAAGTAGAGATTTCGGGGAAAGGGTTCCGTACCTTCAAGACACACCTCTGCAACTACCAACATTTTAAACTAGAACCTTTTATTGAAGTTTCATGTAGAAAGTATGTTTTGAGGAAAATAACTGTAATAAATATAACTGAATATCACGCGACAGTAAGGCATATAATAAACTAATTTTTAGAATATGCAGAGGTAAATATAAAAGCTTTGCTACAAAAATACCTACACAGAGCATAATTCAATGAGCTCTGAAATACAATGTAACGAAATAGCCTATGAGATTCAGTCTACAGAGCAATTGTTACTTAAAGAATTGACATACACTATTTCGAGAATCGAGACAAGACGGGAAATGTTTACGATACTTTTCGTCTCGTCTCGATTCTCATCTCCAAAGAGAGACGAAAATTTTGATTTAGCCCTGACCCGTTTCGAATGTAAAATGTTAATTCTCATGTTATTTTATTTGTTTTAGAAACGAGATGAGAAACTCCTCTTCTCGTGAGCAACATTAAATCAAACCGAAATATTCTTTCCAAATGTCACGTTCCTCCTTGTAATGGTATGACGTGAGCGATAATTTAGCTTCTAGCTTTTAATCTTCTACGAGATAATAATAATTATTATTATTACTATTATTATTCCTGAAGATTTGATAGTTCAAGTATTGAAACATCCGAGTATTCAAATATCTGAATATAATAAAACGTATGTTATCGCTGATCAATCGCCATCAAAAATTCTAAAGTAAGAAAAAAAAAATTGCAACGTGCATTCGCAGAAGCACCTTGACCACTGAACCGCGATCGCTACGCGGTAAACGATCCGTCTTTAGTCTGGTTACGTCTCTGGAGGTTTCTTTGTCTCCTCTTGCAAACTTGTATGTTATATTTTTCGATTCAAAATGTCTTTCGTATTTCTTTTATGAAGTCGGCAAAGTTTATATTAATAACTTGAGTTTTTCTTAAACCACTGATTCACAAGTTCGTTCTTTCTCCACACGAAACTACAAATATGACAGATTGAATTCTCATACTCCCCATTTCTTTCAAAGCAGTCGCCATTACCTGGTCAAAGACTTATTTCCGCCACGATTCATATTAACCAAAATAAATTCATTTTTCGGAAGCGGAACTTTCAACTTTCCGGATTTCGCAAAATTATGGAATTCAGTTATACTCCGGAATTCAGAAGAATTTCGGAACTCGGAAAGAATCCGGAATTTAGAAAATTCCGGAATTGAGAAATACTCCGACTTTTGAAAAAATCCGGATTTTCCGAATTCCGGAATGTTAACGAAATCAGAAATTTCTAAATTCCGGATTTTTCCGAATTCCGAAATTATTACAAAATTGGAATTTTCCGAATTCCGGAATTTGTCCGGCTTTACTTTCGGGAGTCCGAAAACTAATAATTCCGGAACGGGCTATCCCTAGTTTATACACAACCTTTCAGAACACTAAGCTAGTAGCTGTCTACAAACAAACAAGTAATGCAAAGCATGTTGTATACTGCAATACGTCATGTATTAAAATCCGACACCATGACCCTTTTATTACATTATATGAAGAGCATGTAGGTCTAAATACCTCATGTATTACATATAATGTAGGTTTTACTCTTCCAGCAAAGAAGAAACATGTGATCATAGTATACAACCCACAGAAGTGATAGCTGGCAATACAGTGGTCGTAATCCCTAACGACACAGGAAGTGAGCGTTGCCATCGCCGCTGGTCTAGAGGCTAGCACGTGAGCCTTGGGTGCATGGAGTCTCGCGTTCGATTCTCGGCGGGAGAGCATCTATGATTTTTAACTGTTCTCGATGTTTCTGTGTTCGTGTCCCTGTCGTTATAAGTTATTAGAAAAAGCAAGTTAAACGAGTGAAGCAAGTAAAATTAGCAATAAGTAAGTTACTGAAACGCGTTCGGTGAGTCAGTTAAAAAAATAGTGGACAAAGCACTGGCTTCTCGCGCCGTCCATGCGAGTTCGAATCAACCTAGGCTTGATATTTTATCCATTTGAGAGAAAGTATTGTTTCTTTTCGCTACAGGATGGATTTTCTCTTTGGTTTCATGTCAAACATGCTCACGTAATGAAAAGACGCTGTAGATAATAATAATAATAATAATAATAATAATAATAATAATAATAATAATAATAATAACATAATAATAATAATAATAATAATAATAATAATAATATGAAATATTAGTAGCTAACTCGTGTGTGTATTTCAACAATATAATTTTATATTATTATGTGGAAATAAGTAAGGCTGGCTGGCGCCCGCCTCCCTAAGTTTTTCGATGTGCCTTGTGGGTCCACGGTGTCCAACGTTGGTCCCATCCCAGTATCACCTCCTGTTTTCTCGATATAAGCTATCGACATTTTGCCTAAACAGGGCTCTGCCGTGGCCCCATAAGTACCCATGACAATGACTCTTCGTTCATTTTGCATTGAAATCGCTTACTTTTCTGAGTACTATGAGTGCATACTGTCCAACGTTGGTCCCATCGCTCTACAGTTTCCCGTTCTCGATATAAATTGCTAATATTTTGTTTGTAAGGGAGATATGGCGTTACAATCATTACGTTTGAAGAAGAATTGAAAAAGATATTGCCTTGCCACAAACAACACCTATTATTATTATTATTATTATTGGTTTACTTACCACTAATGTTGCCTACCTTTATTTGCAATGCAATGTGTTACTAAAAAGCAAATCAAATAACACTCCTCGCCATTCAGGTTCCCGAACTCGAAATACATGATTTACAGTTCTCTGTGTTAGAGGAATGCACATTTATTATATTATTCTTTCAAATAACACGTTACACAAGTTACTTCACTTTCAATGTGTAATTTCATATCATCACTAACAATCATCTTGTTCCAATAGGAAAATAACCCCATCCTGCAACAAAACAAACAAACAAACAAAAAAAAAAAACCTGACCGTAGCGAAAGGGCGTGAACCTTCTTTAGGCGATTAATCGGGTCCAATATTTCAATAAGTTTCTGCACACAAATATTTCAGTAAAAGAGGAAAATTTATTCAAACTTTCTGAATACCTATTTATGGGCGAAATTTGGTTCCCTTGGAAATTTTTAAGAGTTTGAAGGGACACCATTTTGAACATTTTCATCTGATTATTCTGGTTAACGAACTCATCAAGATATTTCAACAATTAATGTTTGTGCCAAGTTTCGTCTCAATCCGCTGAAAATTAGGGTGGTTATGGCATTCACAAACAGCGTTATATATATACAAATAGATAGATAAATAGACACACAGAGGGAGAGAGAAAAAGTGTTTTTCTCCCTTCTCGCACCTGTGGTGCGTAAGAGCTAAACCGGGCCCCCTTGGAAAACGTATTGACGAGCCTAACCTAAACACAAACCTCTTACTTGCTAACGTAGAAACGTGGTCGGGAGGTGTAAGGCATGTAGAAATTGTATTTTTAGTAACCATGAGTATGGTCACCTTCCATTTTTTTCCTTTTACTTTTTGCAGCTACTTCGGAACGTTCAATTTTTATTCTTTACTAATTGCAAATGGCGTTTACATTCAAAATATGAGGAATTTTGGTGGCATTTGTTCGGTTATTCTTCTCTTTCGAAATGAAGAAAAGAATAAAAGCAATACGCAAAGAAAAAAGTATTATCAGTACTAAACGTTACCAATAATAATTGCTACGAAAAACTAAATACGACCTCTTTTACCATCTCTCATGAGTTGTATGTATTATTAACAAAAATTTTTTAAAATGTCCTTGCCGAGGATTCGAACTTGCGTCCTTTGCATTTGTAAGCCAGCACCTTAACCACTACACCAAGATCATGACATGGTGATCGTTTAGTTGTCGGCGTATTTGTTGTATTTGTGTTTTATGTTCCCACTTCGACAATTTTTACTCTTTTTTTGTAAGTTTAACAGCTGTTTCTGGCTTTCTCTTTAGGTGTCGTCCTTTATTTACACAATGCACTATTCGTATTCACAGCTTGTGTCCCTCTGCAATGTCTTATTCAGATTAAGCTTTTCTTTTTGCCCCTCAGTAAACATTTGATTGATTTAATTCTCATACTCTCCACGGATGGAGCGCAGGAATGCCAGACTCGAAAAATAGGTGTACATTTACTTTCCTGACAGATCATACAATGATTTTCAAGCATTGAATGTTAAAAGGTGAGCGGCTCGTTATGGAACAAAATTAAAAGAAGATCCAATAAAATGGCAAAAGTACTTGGAGAAGGAAAGACAAAGATAGAAAGAAAGGAGCAGCAAGAGGAAGATGAAGCCTGTGAATGAGAGAAGCCCAGGAGAGCAAAGAAGAAAACGAAAATAGTGGAGGGAGAACTAAAGAAGGAAAAGAAGCAAAGACAAATATTTATCAAATATTTTCAGAGAAACTCAACCAGCATCTCCTCCATTATCAGAACGAATGTAAGTTATATAGCCTATGATAGAAAAAAATATAGGTAATAACTTGGCATAAGTCTATTGCCGTTTAGCTTTCCTTCTTCTGTTGTCGTTTAGTGATTTTGGTCGTTCCCTTTTCGAAAGACAGAAAAAACAAGACATGGGGACCAACACCGAGGTTATGTACTTCTTTAGATAAGGTAACGGATGGAAATGGCTTTCTATTTGCGGTCAAGGGATGCAGAACCATTAGCCTTCTCCTGAGAACAGGTTCGAGGGTGGTGAGTACTCGAACTTTTATGACTTCACCGCTACCCATCTCGAAAATAAACTAGATGATCAGTAGACCCCTGATAAATTAATGGCAATTAAAAATTATTATATTTGAATTGTTCAAGATATTCATAGACCAATGAAACAGGGTAGCTCAAAATTTACAAAAACTGTAGAAAATAATGTAAGTGCCACTTTGAAAGTGTTTCACTTATTTTTTTAAATACGTTTATGGCTTAGAGTTTCATACATAGCTTCACTTTCTTATATGCTAGATTGTATTTTGTAGCGGATCAGCTACATAAATATGACTGGTACTTTTCGAATTAAGAGTCACTCAGATTGAGTGGAATTTTGCACCTTGTAGACTGAATTAAATGCTGAAAATTATGTTAAATGTATTAATAGCTATAATGTTATTGATATGTAATCAGTATATATAAAATATTAAAGTTAGACTTCTATTTATCTTAACGATAGTTTAACGTTTGTTATTGTTACCTGGTGTCTAAGTATTTAGTTCTATTAAAAAAGAAAAAGAAAAAGGAGAAAGAAAGAACGATAATGACGAGAGTGAGAGAGTTTCCAACCCTGAAGAACAAGTCTTCCTTGCCAGGCTTTTGCTTGTTTCTTTGCCCTACAGCTGTGGTGTTGGTTTCGCGCGAGATTGTTTCGACGTGTAGTTTTCACATTGTTATTATGCAGCATGTCTTCGTGTTGGATACAATGTAATATAGTTGAGAAAGCAAGTGGCCAAAAGTAAAGTGAGTGTATTAAGAAGGCTTTTTTGTGCAAGTTATTAAGATGTTTATTTAATAATTTATCGCTGTGATTTTTTTCTTTTTATTTGGTGAAATTTTTCGATGTTTGATGAAGTTAATTTGGGTCCCGGAGGGAGCTTTTGTGGTCGTTTAATTGTGACCGCAAAAGTGGCTTGAATTTACTCCATCTGCTGTTTATTAGATTCGTGCTTAGTGGCTTTGTGATTTTCAATTCTAATTACTCCATTATTATGATCGAGTAGTTAAATGTTATACAGCCATACTCACTTTATCTCGGGCCAACTTTAACTGTAAGTCTGAAGTAGACTAACGGTACGAAGATGTGCTAACCAGAGGAAGGAAATTGATATCCTTAAAGGTAAAAAAAAAATATCAAAGGAGCAGTGGCGTCTCGTGACATGATTTCTCGGTAGTTTACAGTCGCTAGAAAATTATATTCTATTCCCTGTTCAGAGTAACCTCTAAACTCCGATAAACAAAATATTTGTATCCTTCCGCTTGTCACAAATACGATTGGCTAGTGATGTATCACTCCCACTCCCCACGGAGAGGAACAAATTTTACAAGAGCATTTTGACAATACTGTCTCGTGTTGTTCAGATACATAAAGCAGCAGCAGAAAAGAAGGAGAAAACTCGAAAGATTAAAAAAAATATATATTTGAATTTCGCTGGTAAACAATGAATTTAACGTGAACTTAGCAGGACCATTTTATTTTTCGATTTCTTCGACCGCTACGAACGAAAAGTTTTAAGTTAGTATCCGTAAAAATGCAGTACAAACATTCGTACAGGAAAATCTTAAAATTTATAGAAATTTATCAATGGTAATGCTATGTTCACGTAAACTTAACAGGACAACTTTCTTTTTTTCGAATTTATGGCAGGTAAAAACGAACATTTTTACAGTACAGTCTGGTAATAATAAAGTAGTACAAAAGATTCGTACAGAAAAAAAATTCAGATATGAAAAAAATGTATTCTGGTCCTGAGTGGCGGCGTAAGTCAAACTGGGGTTCGGGGTCAGTGAAGTAGATCGGAGCCCCTTCTCGAACAATCATGATTTATACGCTGCTTTTTTTTTTTTTGACATTCATTTGCATAATTATTGTTCCTGTTTACTCCTCCCCCTTTCCCGTTGGTGTGTGTGATTAAACCATCTTAATCTGGGATATATTAAATAAATAGGGTGACATTCAGCATCCCTATCTATATTTTTTAATGCTGAGAATCGCCTTCAGGCTGGTATCTAAAAATAAGATCACACTAGGGCTATAATTGCGTAATTGTCTCTTTTTTTATTCATTTCCAAACAAAGTACACGATGGAAAATGTATTAGAGATTAGGGAAACTACAACCCACGACAGAAATAACAATATCTTAAGAACAAACAAAACGTAATAACGAATTCAGAATTTATCGTACACCTATACTATCCTAGTTTAAACGCGACCTGTAATTAGATGGAATAGTGGAAATAATGCTCCTAATAGTACATTTAGAGATATATTTACGTACAAAATGTAACAATCAGCTAATATTTAAAAAAAACTGTAAATAATAATAAAACCGATGCGATTTCTAGATGTAAGCTCTATGTTCTGTAGAATTTTCTTGTTCAGTTTCTTTCCTTTGGTGTTCATCCTGTTGCATTTTTCATATGGTTTAGTTTATTCATGGTTTCTCACCAGTCTGAGTTTACGCTACATTTATTTGACAAGATTGTTTTCCTACAATTAGTGCCATTCACTTTAACATTCGGTTTCTCTCCAGTAATCATACACGATACCTAAACTTTTTCTTTTTTTTTATACTATCAGTAAATAATTGCTAGAAATGATTTCTCTCCTGCGTGTCTTCATTTATTTTTTTACTAGGATTCTTTCCAGTGATAATATACGATCTATTTAGTACCACTATTTTTGCCGAAATATCAATGAAAATTAAGCACTAGAATGTTTCTTTTCTGTTTTTTTCTAACTATTGTTTCCAGATTGAACATTTGTTTTGTGATTATATTTTTTGTATTTAATAATTCAATCATGTTCTTATTCTGTCCTGTATGACTGTTTACATTACCACTTACTAACACACTTAGTATTAGAATATATTACAACAAAAAAATCCTGAATATATTTAATAATTGGGGAAATATCGTAGATTAAATATGTAAGCACAGACTTTTACTACGGATTTTACCATCCTACTTTTCATTACCTTCAATCACCAGTCAATTGACAGATCTTGACGGTTTTTTGTTATTATTTTGGTACTTTTGTTTTTTAATTGTCTTAAGCTGAAACATGAAACTACTTTCGACTATAGTTCCGCTACCTTATTAGACTGCGTTCCAGCAACATTCAGAAATGCTATCTTCCTTGCTTTGGTAGGTGCGAAAGTCTTAACTATATCCAAAGTAGATGGTATTTCGTTTCTGGTAGAATGTCCAGATTCGTGAGTCTTTCTTGACTCATTGTGGAGCGCAAGTATGATTTTATCAGCTTCATTTTACTGAAAGGCCTTTCACATGATGCGACAGATACAGGAATTGTTACCAAAATCTGAAAAGCGGTTGCCAAACCTTAGTAAGCTTCTAGCCCCATTGAAGATACATATTTCTGTATGCCTTGTGAGGAAATGTCAAGTTGTTCTTTAGCTTTCTGAGCACACCTTAATGAACGGATTATATCCTTACAATCCTTAAATAAGTCTACGCCACCCAGGTCATTCGGGTAGAACAAAGCTAAATCAGAGCAACATGCTTTTAGTCTTTTCTCACTCTCATCACCTGGTTGCTACACAAAGTTGGCAATAGAACACAGGAATCCAAATCTGTCGTTCAAATCATGCATCTGACTAAAACGGTCATGCATTTTTTGTCTCATCTTATCTAGAATTTCATAGATAAAGCGCTTCACTTTGGCCTGTGCAGTCAAAGGTTCATCGTTTGCTTTTTCTCGGCTGATGCTTGTAACTCCACAGACTTTACTAGACCCCTGACTGGTCTACTGGTCAGAGAGCTCGCGTTTGGAACATGCGGTTATGGGTTCAAATCCATGGGATCTGATGGAACGCAGTGGTTCGGAGCTCACTTTAATAAAACTGCTGGACCTGTCCTTAGACGCTCCCAAGCTTGTTTAGAATAATAATCACAATTGAAACAACAAACAAACAAACAAACAAACAGGTTTCACTATACTTAAGTAGTATACCAATGCTTTCTATAAGGTCGAAGTCAAGACATTGCCATGGACTCCTTACAAAACACTGTTTAGGCTCTGTTTACTAGTGAAGTTGTTACAAAGCACTGATATTCAGTTGTTTTTATTTATTTATTGAGTTTACTATATTGCATGTATACAATCACAAGAATTGGCATGCGACACGATTGTGATCAGCTATCCATTTGATGGAGTTGCCCAATAGTTTACCCAGCTAATCGAGAAACTGTGGGACACGCCACACAAATTACTCTCCGTAAAAAATAGTTCCGTTTTATTCCATCTAAATATAGAAGGAATTAATATAACATATAATTCACTTAAATTATTTTTTTCCTTTGAATATTTGAGTATTTTGTTTTCTTATTGAACATTTTCTTCACTCTAAATTAGTGGGCTCTAGTGTAAATTTATACGCCGGAAAGCAAGATCAAGAAAGGGGAAAACAGCTAAGGAAAAGGGTTTTGCTCTCTGAAAATTCGACTTGTAAAATGCAAAAGAAAGAAAAGAAGGAAACAAGGAACCAGCGAACTTTATCGTCTGCACCAATGAGCTTCTACTTAGAACCAGAATTCTTGTATTCTGTTGAAGCATTATGTACGTTGATCCTTTCTTTGTGTCCTTCCCTTGAACTGAGAAATAAATAAATAAATAAATAAATAAATAAATAAATAAATAAATAAATAAATAAACAGTGATATTTTAGAAAGTAGGCTAGTACACGCGGCCTTATTACTTGCATCATAAGACTTTTAAATGTAAACAACACTCTCTACTTCGATTTTCCTTTTATATTTTAATCTACACTCAGATTTTTCCTTTACATTTCGCTGACATTATTGAACAAAGTGAAACTTTTATTTTATTCATATTTTTATCCACACAAATTTTTCCTTTAAATTTCTTTGGGGCCCCCAAATATAATGAAACTATCATTTTATTTATTTTTAATCTATATTCAGTTTGTTTTCTTTAAATTTCTTTGCGAGTTCCCAAGAGAGTGAGGCACTAAACTATAGCTTGTTTAACTTATACGGAAATCCGGCACTGATTATTTCATTTTATTTTTTAGACGGATATATCTGTTATTTCATCCCTTATTTGATATAATATCGATTGACAATTAATTTCGTTTGCTTTTAGAGAAGGTGTGGATTATAAACCTTGACGGTCCTTGTACGGCTCATACTAACGAGGTTCTTTAATAATTATTTTTTATCTACCGTCCGGGGGGCCCACAAAGTGGGGCCCGGGTCTGGGGCACCGCTGACAACGCCCTTACGCCGCCACTGCTGGTCCTGCTAAATTCACTTGAACTTAGCAGGATCACAAGTTATTTATTTTATTTTAATTTGAAACTGGTACAAACAACACTTCTTACGATAAAATCCCTTACAAACGCAGTAAAAACAATTCGTACAGAAAAAATCTTAAAATGTGTAGAAATTTGTCAGTGGTGTTGCTGTGTTCTCGTGAACTTAGCAGGACCACATTATTATTCGATTTTTTTAAATTTCAGACAAGTACAAACGAAACTTTTTACGATACGATCCGGTACAAACGCAGTACAAACGATTCGTACAAAAAAGTATTAAAAATTGTAGGAATTTCAGAGGACCACTTTAGTTTTTGATTTTTTCGAATTTGTTGCTAGTACAAACGAAATTTCTTATTGTGCAAAGCGGTACAAAAACAGTACAAACGTATGATACGCAAATATTTATAATTTCCAAAAGTGGTCCTGCTAAGTTCAGATTCGTCTTCAAAACGTAGTCTACACATTCTTAACAGTAATGTCCGTTCTTCTAGCAATGATATAAAAGGTAATATATTTAGCTTATTATAGCTGAAATTTCAGGGTTATAGTTACAGCAGTTGCTCATAGGTGGCAGCGTAGTATTTTGTGAACTCATTACTGAATGTTTAGAAACATAAAGACAGTGATAACACATTAAAAACCATATTCCTAATTTCATTATCTTTTGAATCAACCACTCTTCTGGTTTCTTTCAGTAATAGAGTTTTTGTTGAATTCTGGGATTAATATTTTCCTTCTCACGGGAGTAAAATTGGCTTCTTGGTATTAATTCAGAATAACAAGCATTCTATCAGCACGAACTCGACTCAGAATTCGATCGATTATCGATTCAAGGTCTGGGAACGACTAGTAACGCTCTGCGAGCATTCTAGCATTTTTGTTCACTTAGGGAGGATTGTTCTATTGTAGACAATCGACATCCCCTTGCAGTCCGTATTGTTGACTCAAGTGGGAGCCCGTGGCCATCATCACATACTCATCTTTTGTGGAGGGCCAGTGCTTGCCCTGACCGACATCTCCGCGAGGACGTATTGTTGCCTCAAGTGAGAGCCACAGTGGGCTTCCTCTCCGCATCTACTTCGCACGATCGCCTCGAAACACTCAGTTTGCTCAACTTACTACACGGGCAACACTCTTTGAGTGCCCCGTATTTGCTATCATAACTCTCTTCTCACGTTACCATCATGCATAAACTACCAGGAGTGTGTCGACCACCTTCTTCAAAACCTGAACCTAAAGAAAAACCTCATTTCACCGACCTCTCCCGCAAAACACGAACCTTATCAGGATCTTCTGACAAATCTACAAGTTCCGAAAAACGAGCACGCTCAAGATCTCCAGTTTACACTTATCAGGTGCCAAACCAATCTTCTACTACAGACCAACTAACTGATATGGACTTGGAACATGTTCCTCCTGGACCATCCGGATCTGCTTCTACCAAACCTACCATCCATAATTTCCTGCTCACGAAATATGATACTAAATTTAGAACACCAAAACTTGTCTATTTTCAACTTCAAAAGTATATGCCGAGAGCAGATATTGCTGACATCATCTTCACCCGGAATGGGATTATTCTCAAATCTCCGGACGTCAACTTCATTACAAAACTTCGAAATAAGGCATCTTTTGAAATTTTTGGCCCACAGGCTACTATGCAACGCCTTTCACCTTCCTCCAAAAAACAACCGCCTATTCCTCGGCGACCTCCACAACTATCAGTCGTCATTCGAGGTGTACCTCCAGACTACACTGACGCAGAAATCGAAGACGAACTACGCTATGGAGGACATGAAATCACAAAATGTATTCGAATCATCGGCCAAAATGGACCTACCTATATGGTACGAGTGCTCACCAATTCTAAAGATACCATCGATGACCTCCTTCTTTACGGTGCTTCCATCTATTGTAAAAGACATCGCGTAGAACCTTCTAAAACTCCAGCTCCTTTATCAGTACGCTGTGCACGTTGCCAAGAATACAATCAACATACCACTGCTCAATGCACCAAAACTCCTATCTGTGGATACTGCACTGGCAATCACAATACCAAATCCTGCCCCAATCTACAAGCCGCTCCTAAATGCAATACTTGCTCCGAAACTCATGCTACCTATTCCTACAAATGTAAGGCTAAACCGCAACCTCTACCAGATAAACCAAATCTAACTGTCTCTGTCCGTACAAACGACGAATCAACTCCTACCAATAACTCCATCAGAGACCCAATCACCATAGAAGACATGATACGATTTACTACCATCGTTCTTCAAAATGTTCATCCTTTTCTTAGAGACCATATCCTACTACAAATCACAAACACTGCCAAGTCTCTTTTTAAAGTCCAGCTTCAAGCCACCTACTCAGGACCTCACGTACACTTCACTTTCCACCCAATTGAACCTCAACATGACTTGGACTCTTAGATTTATGGTTTTCACTTTCTTGTTCTTAAATATTCGATCCGTCTTAAAACACAAACTCGTTTTCGAACAACTCCTACGTGAAGAACAAGTATGTGCCTTTGCGCTCAATGAAACATTTCTTACACCCAGTTCACCATTCAAAATTCCTGGATATCAGTTATTTCGTTATGACTGTGCCAGAAATGTCCTCAGAGCGCAAGGTGGAACAGCAATAGGCTGCTACCGACATCTTCCTGTCCGCACTCATACTTTACCCCACAATCTCCTCCAGCCTCTACCAGAACATAATCTTAATACAATCTACTTTAAATCCCTAACCATAACAGTAGCTACTATCTATGTTCGTCCAGGACATCCAATTCCCTATGACTTCTTTCATTACATCAACAATAACTTTCGCCATTATATCATTATGTCAGATATCAACTTCCATAGCCGGTCGAATCGAGAACGTACACACTTCATAACCTATGTCCAAAATCACCTGACAGCTGAAATCAAAGATCTTCCATCTGCCTCAAGACCAATCAGCGATACAACCCCTGATGTCATTATAACCTCTACCACGCTCAATATCGCAAACATTCGTGTTCTCCCGCCATTTGGCAGTGATCACGCTCCAATTTTGATCGATATCACCTCACCTATACAACCCACACGACAGCCTGAGCCTATCAAATACTATGACTATCAGCATGCTGACTGGAACGCTTACCAATCAGATATTACCAGAGTACTGCATTCCGTACCTGCTCCTACTTCTGAACAGGATCTTTACCATCTTACCGACAAAATTCAAGAAACAATATTACACGCAGCTCAAGATCATATACCTGTTAAGATGCGTTTCCCTCATAAACCGCCTGTACCACCTCAATATCGTCAAATCATCACTGCATCACGACAAGCCTTTAGGGACTATCAACGAACTCGAAATCCTGACGCACTTCGCCTCCATCGCCAATGGAACAGAATGGTCTCTAATTATCTCTCTGCCTATAAGCGCCGACAGTGGACGCGAGCCTGTAATTCTCTTTCCATTAAATCTAATCCTACTCAATATTGGCAAAAATTCAAATTACTTACTGGAAAATTCCAACGACCTACTTACCCTATCATGCTCAATACCCATCCTCTTCACACCGATCTCGAGAAGGCAAATGCTTTCGCAACTTATTTTCAGCAAATATTCACTCCACCACCTCAGCTGGTTAATAGACCAATTTATCGTCGCATAGCACGATTTTGTGACCCACAAAACCGATTTCTCCAACCTGATTGTACACATATTTTGGAACCTGATAATAACCTAACCTCTGAAATTCTTCCGGCAGATATCCAAGCTATCATCCATCGAAAACGCTCAACAGCTCCAGGCTTTGACTCTATCACGTATAAGCTCATCAAGGCGGCTCCCCCAGTACTTCTACAGCTCCTAGCATCTATCTACACCTTCATATTACGTACAGGCTTCTATCCACCTGATTGGAAAGTCTCCAAGGTCCTTCTCTTCATTAAGCCCGACAAACCAATTCATGATGTTTCCTCATATAGGCCCATCCAACTGACCTCTTGCCTTAGTAAAATTTTTGAAAAAATTCTTGTTACACGTCTCCATGCTCATCTCACAGATCGTAATCTCATTCCTACTCACCAAGCAGGCTTTCGCCCTGGCATTAGTCTGAATGACCAATTACTTCGCCTCAGTAACACCATCACCAATCATTATAATTCTTCTCACCCATCTTGTCTTCTACTGTTCGACCTAGAAAAAGCGTTTGATAGAGTATGGCATCAAGGGTTGCTATATAAACTTCACAAATTTCACTTACCCACTAGCTACGTCCGCCTTATACATTCCTTCCTTGCCAATAGACTCGCATATATCCTCATAAATTCTACCATATCTCATCCTATATTCCTACACACTGGAGTACCTCAAGGCTCTGTTCTCTCCCCGTTACTGTATATACTTTACGTAACAGATATGCCACCCCTACCGGCGAATATTCACTTATTTCAATATGCGGACGATACCGCTTTTTTGACTCTTGGAAAATCTATTCAACATATTAATCGCACTCTACAACCAGCCATAAATGCTTTTATCAACTGGTGTGACATATGGAAACTCTCCGTAAATGCCTCAAAAACCCAAACTCTCATTATTCAAAAACGTCCCTCCAAAATCCGTCGAAATCCTAACTTGCTACGTCTTTCAGTTCAAGGCACTCCCCTATTACCAACTTCCCATGTTAAATATCTCGGAGTGATCTTCGATAGTAAATTGACTTGGAAGCCCCATTTGCAGAAGATCCAAACTCAAGCCACTAAACGACTAGCTTTACTGAAAAGCTTAGTAGGTACCTCATGGGGCCTCCATACACAAACTGTTCTTACAACATACAAATCGTTTCTCCGACCGGCACTCACTCATGGCCATACTGCATGGATATCTGCCCCACCCCAACTGTATCAGCGACTAGAAATCGTTGAACGCCACGCTTTTCGACTAGCTTTTCGCATTCGCCTTCCGTCCCCTACCGCACTACTCTACGAGAGAATTACCTTTCCTACCATTCTTCAACATCTCGAACAAACCCGCTCCAAGTACATCACCAAAGGCATTCAATCAGGTAATCCCCTTATTCTTGACGCCATTCATACAGACATCCTGCTAGACACACCTTCTCAATATCTTGATACCCCTCTTCAACATCTTCTCACAATGTACTCCAATACCCTTGCTGACAACGATCCTACTAAACAAGATTTTGCCATCTACCACCCTGACCATCTATCACGGCACATCTATCCATCTTTGCACTAGTACTCATCATTGTGGTTCCAGAGGCTCATCTGTGCTCATTAGTTCTGAGTTGCCACAGAACAGAAGATAACCCTGCATTTGTCTCTACTAACCATCTTCCCTGTGTTTTGTCTTGTCTAATTGCACTGCATTCATCTATCATCTCATTATCCCATGGATGAACTCCTAGCTCCACTTTCTCGCCGATTATAGACCTAAATGATGCCCTCCATATTTGAAGAGTCCGATATATGCAATGGATGCCCTGAATGAATAAATAAAGAAATAAAAGAAATAAAGAATGTGAAAACCCAACTATATTAATCAATGCAAACCCCCCCCCAAAAAAAAAATGCACTGAAAAATAAATAAATAAATAAATAAATAAATAAATAAATAAAAATAAATCACTTAGCCCTCACCTTCTCTCACCTATCCCTTAGCTTTTCCTTCATGCCCTTCCCGAAGAAAGGGTGTACCCCTTGACCGGTTTAACCTTGTAAAAAAAAAAAAAAAAAAAAAAAAAAAAAAAAAAAAAAAACATTCTATCAGTGCATTCTAAGCAGTGAACAAGTATTGCAGACGTACTTGGGAGGACAGTACAGATACTCTACATAGGAGACTGACAGAAGATTCAGAAACAGAAACAGAAAGTTAAAAAATAAGGACGCCCCTCGGGAAAGCCCGCGCCCTGGATAGAGAGTAAGGCATCAACCAACATTCTACATGCCTCTCCTCCATGCAGTTAGTAACCTATAGTTTATGTCGGTGGGTGTATGTCGCGGTTTCTATCTTTCCGGAAGACATTTACACGCGAATCTGTAATTATAGTGTAAGATAGAAGGAAGGAAGAGTAAACAAGAAAATAGGAAAGCGCGAAAGAAGATTTTGTTGTTTTGATAGAGGGATAAAAAACCTGGTAACCAGAAAAAAACCCCCATTGTCGGTCGTGCTGCATGCTTAAGTATTTACATGGCAAAACCACTTGGGAAGGGTGGCAAAAATCCATGTAAACTTGTCTGTACTTTAAAGTTCACTTGTTGTTATTTTGAGTTTAACCTAGTTTAATAATTTTTATGCAAATCTGTGTAGTCTGTAGTGGGGAGTGTTTTGTTAGTTGGGCTATTGTTATTTTTTCTATCATGCAATCCGTGGACATCTGGCCTTTTTCTGCGCTAGTTCGTCATCTGGACCTGGAAAGAGACTTGTGTGGCTTTTGTCATTAGTAATTTATATGTAATTTACATGTCTCAGGTACGTCATATTTTGGTTGGGTTAGTTACAGGGTATCTACATACACTTCATATATACACTTTACAATACATACATCAAGTTTTGTTATTTACACTTTTTTTGGTCTTATGAAATGAATATATACACACACAGTTATACACATATTCTTTTATGCATTTTATGCGTTTGCTCATACTATAATTTTTTTTTATTTTATTATTATTATATTTTTTATATATATATTTTTTATTTTATATTTTTTTTAGTTTTTATGTTGTTTTTCATTTTTTTTATATTTTTAATTGTTTTTATATATGTTAACTTATTATATAATTTCTAATATTATGGTTATAGAGTTATATACAAGGAGATTTTAGTTAGTATTTACAATTATTTATCACCTGAGTACATGTGAATTGCCATTTGTAATCTAAGTTAAAAGTTGTTTCGGTCTTTTGTGCTTGTTGTATGGTCCTATGTCATAGTTACCTAAAGTTGATATCAGATGGTTTTCTGATTTTTCTTTAGCTGTGTAGAATTGGATGGCTAAGTTTCTGATTACTTCCGTGATGGGTAGGATGTTCAGTTTATATTGTAGGGGAATTAGTCTGGTGTATCTTGGGCAGTTAGTAATTATTTTGATTATTTTGTTTTGAAAAATTTGCAATTTACGTATGTTGATCTTCAGTGCATGTCCCCATGCTGGGGCTGCATATGTTAAGATAGGTCTTATTAATGTTTTGTAGAGTATTGCTTTTGCATGTTCGCTAATATTTTGGCTACTTAGCAGGCTTTTGAGTTCATTAGCCCTACCTGTGGCTTTCCCGATTTGTGCGGTAATATGTTCCTTAAATGTTAGTTTCGAATCTAGTAGTACCCCCAGGTATTTTGCTTTTGTTGACCATCTTACTGGTTCATTGAAAATTTTTACTTGTTGTGTTGGCGTCTTCCTGCGCTTGGTAAAGTACATGGCTTCACATTTATTTGCATTAATTTTGATTTTCCATTTTTCAAACCATTCTTCTAATTTTGGTACATGTCTTTGTATATAATTCACGGCCTGGTTGGGTTGCCAACTATTAGCGAAGATGCATGTGTCGTCTGCGAACAGCGCCACGTTCGTGTCGTTGTGTTTTGGTATGTCATTTATATATAGGTTGAATAATAGCGGTCCCAATAATGATCCCTGCGGAACACCTGCTTGTATCTCGCGTGAGCTAGATTGTGCCGATCCTACTTTTACATAGAAAGTTCTATTGCTCAAGTAAGCCATTAATATTTTTATGTAAATATCTGGGATTCCAATGATGCTAAGTTTGTAGAGTAGCCCTTCAGTCCAGACTCTATCAAACGCCTTTTCAATGTCTAAAAATAAGGCTGCTGTGCCTTTGTTTTTATTGTAACTATCAGTGATGTGCTCAATCAGTCTTACTAGTTGTTGCGTAGTTGAGTGGTGATTTCTAAAACCAAATTGTTCATCTATTAAAATTTTGTGTGATTTAATATGTCTTTTTAGTCTTGCAAGCAATACTGATTCCGTTAGTTTGGCAAGTGTGCATAGTAAGCTGATAGGTCTATAGTTTTGTGGAAACAAGGGATCTTTACCAGGTTTAGGTAGTGCTATTACTTTTGCTATTTTCCATTTTTTGGGAAAGTAGGCTAGTCTCATTATCGCGTTTATGATTTGAACTAGAAATTGAATTGCTCTTTGTGGCAAATTTTTGATACAAATGTTGTGAATATTGTCATGACCCGGAGCCTTTAGTGGTTTTAATTTTGAAATTATTTTTGCGATTTCATTTTTGTTGGTTCGTTTTGCAGATGTTTGTGAATCTGTCAGTTTAATTGATTCTATTTTTTGCTTGACAAGTCTTTCATGCCTTCTATTGTCCCCAATGTCATTAGGTCTGAAAGTTTTCTCAAGCGTGTCCGCGAGCGCATTAGCTTTTTCTTTGTCTGTAAATACTAGCCCATTTTCGCCGTGGAGGGAGGGGGTGGGAGTGTAAGGTTTCGTAAGGTTCTTAGTTATTTTCCAAATACTACCGTCTGTGAATTTTAAGGATTGTACTTTCCTGTCCCAAGTATACACCTTGTAGTTTTTAATTTCGGATTTGATCATTCTTCTTAATCTATTAACGTGATGTTTAGTGATTGGGTTCCTATTGGTTTGGTAGTCTTTTCTTAATCTATTTCTGAGTTGAATTATGTCTTTAATGCTTTGTGGTAGCTTAGCGCGTATTGATTTGCTATTTGTGAATTTGGGTACTGCTTTTATGGTTGCATTTTGTATAGCCTTAGTTAGAATTTCAACTGCCTGATCTATGTTATCCTTGTTAATTATCTCATACTTGTCTGGAATGCATTTTTCTACTTCTTTTTTAAATTTTTCCCAATTTGCTTTTTTATAATTAAAACCTAGTTGCTCAGTTTCTAGCTCAGGGTTTCCATTTACTGTAATGACGATCGGTTGGTGGTCTGAGTCTAGTTCATTTTCAGTATATATTTGTAAGGTACCGTTAATGTTTTTATGCAGAGCATAGTCTAGTACATCTGGTCTGTTGCCATTTGGTGGATAGTGAGTTGGCCTATGTTGCGATAACACTTGCAAGGGGGATCCCTGCATGTAGTTATATAGCCTCGTTCCATTATTGTTCGTTATTCTGCTGCAAAAGAGAGGATGTTTACAGTTGAAGTCCCCTGCTAGTAGTACGGCTGGAGCTATATTTGCAAGTTTCCGTATGTCATCCGTGTTAATTGGTATGGACGGGGAGTTGTAAATACCGATAACTGTTATGGGTTTGTTTTTTAAATATATTTTTATACCTGTAGCCTCTACAGTGCTGAGTGTAGGTAGTTTAATTTCTGAGTGCTTAATGTTTTTTCTAACAAGAGCTAGTGTCCCTAGTTTACTTGTTTGTGCATTTTTGTCGTTCCTATAAATTGTATAGTTCGATATTTTTACTTTTGTTTGGGTCATTAGGTTCGTTTCACTAACTAATCCGATATCTATTTCATTTTCTTCCAAATAATCCGCGAGTTCATCTATTTTTTCATTGAGCCCGCATGCATTCCAGGCAAGTATTTTGATGCTATTGTTGCCGTTTAATTGTTTACCCATCACTTTTTTTTTCTTTTTTATGGAGTTAAACTGCATTTTAGTAGTTTTCCTACCCATCTAATGAAATGCATTAGAAAAGTTTGAACGTGACAGAAAACAGAGTCTATATCCTTATTACCTGCTAAATGGAATTCTAAGTAGTCAAGTTTAGAGTTTATGTTCTGTTCTATGATAGGTGGTCTTTTGTCTGTGGTCCTATTGTCGTTCGATTGTCCTTGTGTGTTGTCTTTGCGTTGCGTCTCTGTATTGGTGTTAGTGTTCCTTCTCAGTTGTTTTGTGGGGGTAGTATCTTTTGTCGACTTGGTCTTAATGTATGTCTCATCGTCTGATGAAGAGCTGTCTGTGTGATGTCTTGGATTTCTGGGGGCGTTACGTCTTTTTGCGGGGGGGTTACGTCTAGGTGTCTGTTGTGTTGATGTGGAAGCTTCAACGTTAATTTCACGTGTGTTATAGTTAGCAGTCTTGTTTGTTATGTGTCTGGTTCTTTCAGCCCCTACTTTTGTGCTGCCCGACTTAAGGGCCAGGAATCTCTTGTATTCCGCACAGCCTCTGTAACTGCTTGGGTGGGGTCCGTTGCAATTAGCACAGGTAGGCGGATCTTCAGCTCGCTTCCTGCAATCAGCAGTCAAGTGCCCCATACCACATTTGACACACTTAGGCTGCTTCTTGCAGTTGCTCGCTGTATGCATGAAACCCTGACATCTATGGCACTGAATCAAATCACTTGGGGGGGGGGGAGGCCTATACTCTTCGATTTTGACTAGCATACACAATATGTGTCTCAAACTCACGAGCTCTTTCTTTTTTGCTAAGTCTGGCAGCTTTATCAAAAATAATGGCATTGGAACCTTCTTCATGCCCTTAGTTCTGTCCTTAGTGTCTATGTATTGTCGTTTCGTCATTTGGTGGGCAGTGATCCCCTTTGTGTTCAGAACCCTGTTTAGTTCGTCTTCTAACTCTTGTGTTGGCATATCAAGAGGTAGCCCCCTAACTACCATCTTGACCTGCGTGTTGTCTTTCTTAGCTGCGTGGGTGTGCTCTACATTGTGTCTGTCTGCATATTCTAGAATTTGATTGTACGTTTCCTGACTCCACGCAGTGATCTTATATCCTTGTGACGTTAGTTTGGCTGGTATGTTTCCATGTAAACTAGAAATTGTCTGAAAGTCTCGTCTGTGGGTTATGTATATTGGTGGGAACTGTTTTGTATTGTTAGTCCTAGTCTTGGTTACATTGTCTGTTGTTGCCTGTCTTTGATTGTCTGGTTTGTTCCGTATAATGTCTGCGAAGGTTGCCCCCCTTGTCCTAGCAGCTGTCTCACGGTTTGAGTTCTCTGTGTCGGTGTCTGTGCTAATCTCTAAATGTGAAAAAACTATGTCTGACACGTCCGAGAAAATGCTAGAGAGTCTTTGTCTGACCTGTTTCTTGTCTATCTTGGTTACGTTAATAGATGAATTGGATTTACTGCTATTGTCACTTTTACAGCTATTCTTACTTTTACTACTGATTTTACTTCTGGTGCTAGTAGCCGAGCTACTATAATCTGTGCTTGTGTCACTATCTGTAGTGTTTTCGCTAGAACTGTCTGAGTTAGTCACATTGTTTGTTAACTTACCGTTCGCTGCTGCCCCACTCATTTCCTCCAAGGTCTTCGCCGCTTCAAGCATGTTGGGGGTTGCGTCCATGTCCTTCTTCTTCTTTTTACTTCTACCCATTGCGCACTATCACTATTTACACTACACTACTTATATACTATCACTACTTTGTACAATATTATAACTAAGATATATATAGATCGGTACTAATTATTTCGCTTTTTTTTTTTAGTTTACTTATATGTGTTTATGTATACTCAGTGGTCCTTGAAAGGGCCGCAAGACCCGCTTAGTTACTCTTTTAAATATTAAGAGAGCGGTTTCTCTTTCCTAAGTCTCTGGGTGTAGCGTCTCCCTGGAAGGGTAAAGACCTACTTCCGATACCCTGAGCACTCCCGAATACTACACACGCACGTCATATAGAAAAACTAATTCACACTGATCTACACAATGCCTTTGCCGGCTCTTCTAAACACACGCGATACTTTAGATTCGTATAAACGCACTAAGCTTTCGCCAGCAGGTATTCGCGCACTTTTTACGATTTCGTCAAATATATAGATTATTTAGGGACGTTTCCCTAATCCCTACTTTTCAGGCCCCTGTTGCCAGGATCCGTCAGCCTGAACCCTGACAGAAGATTCTCATCTTCTGGAGGGTTATATAGTGCGACACAGATGACAAATTGGACGGAAAATATGCGAACTAAAAACAGTGTTGCAAATTTATGAACTCTAGTAGTTACTGTTGTTATAAGTACTATATTGTGCTATTAATGCAGAAAGAAAAAAAAATGTTCAATTTTGTTGTTCATGTTATTCCCTTCCGCTTCATTGTCGAGTCGTACTCGAGAAATATATCCTTTTACTTTTCGGTTGAACGATCTGCAGGCCCATATGTCATATAAGGAGTATAAATAGAGCGAGTTATGAATAAAATTAATTCCTTGTGTATTTAAAATCTCTTGATCTATTAATCACTTTTTTTTTTTAATTTCGCTTAGTATGTTTGAACAAGATTTGATTCGTAACTCAGTTGCTAGAGAGGGAACTGAGCGAGCGTTGGCGACGTAAGGCAGTTTAACTTAGAAGTAGAAAACATAAGCTCCCACTGGAAATCGAACTCAGGCCTCATAAAAAAATGTGAGAAGACAGAACCATATCACCATGATGGAGTATGTTACTTCTCTAAAAGAATTATTTCAGTTACCGCATCTCTCGTATGTGGAGTTCCTAGTTCGATTCCAACTCGCACCAAGTCTGTTTTGTGTAGGACGCACACAAAACACCATATGCGGGGTTTTCTCATTGTTCTTCTGCTTCCTCTCGCTTTCTTTATTTGATCATTTTTTAAATTTTTATCAATGTCTTCCTTAGTCTCGGACCATAACCGTGGAACGTTAAACTAAAAAATAAAAAAAACTGATGCAGCTAAATAGATATAAAATAACCTGTTTATTATAATGATTTTTTCTGAGTAGAGTAATATATTATTTTCAGCCTTATGTCAGGAGGGGCACGGTGGATCAGTGGTAGAGCGTTTACCTCTGAATCATGGGGTCCCTTTTCCAATTCCCGGCCAAGTAAGTTTGTGGTGGACAACATCGTGTCCGTGGGTTTTGTCGGAGTACTCCCGTTTCCTGCCAGATTCTCATTCCACCAATTCTCCTATCGTTATTCACTTGCCTAAACCACCGTTTCCTATATATATATATTAGCATTCTTGGTTCTTTATCTGATGATCCCATGTTCAAGTCTGTTTATCGTGTCTGAGGTTTTTCAAGATGTTTTCTTCAAGCTTCATTAGACGAATGAAACGTTTCAGTAAGTAGTGACCAACTTTCTTCCACGTCGTTTTATGCTGTTGATTGTTGCTTTTTTCCAGTATAAATGACCGTCTCAGAATGTATCAGGAACTTGATTAAGTATATAAATAAACATTAGTGTTCGATATAAGCTCAATATATGCAAAAAGATATGAGGTGTTATGGTCAACTCAATAAAAATTTACTTTGGTGAAAGCGCATTTTAAAATGTCTTCATAAGAGCATATTCAACAAAATGTTCATCTATCAATTAGTTATTATTATTGGTGGTGATTTGAGTTTAGCGTCCTTTTCAGCACCAAAGTTAAGTGAAACGAACCTACAATTTGGCATAGGATCAATATTACATGAGCTTCCACGAGAATCGAATCCTGATCTACCGCGCCAAATAGCTAATTGTATTGTTTAAGTTCTGTTTTTATTAATTCTTTGAGTAAATAAGAAGGGCACGGTGACTCAGTGGTAGAGCGTTTACCTATAGTGTGTAAGGTCCCTGGTTCGATGCCCGGTCAAGTAAGCTTGTGGTGAACAACATCGTGCTCTTGGGTTTTCTCGGGGTACTCCCGTTTCCTCCTACTTTATCATTCAACCAATTCTCCCATTATTCATTTCCTTTAACCATAGTCTCCCGTAGACTAACAGGCATAATCGCGGGACGTTAAACTCAAAGATTTTATTTCATTTCATTTTGATTAAATAAAAAAGCAGACCCAATGTTGTTTGCCCCTACTACCCGAAACACATTACAAGTACAAAACTTGTTTGAAATTAAAATAGGCCTATATTGAAAATAATAGTCCTTTTTCGATTTCATAAAATTAGATGTGTAAATAACAAGTTTTGTTAAAATACCGGTCAATACGTAAATGTACTATGAAATTCATCGTAAACTTAGCATCTATGCCAGTATCACTCTATATCAGAGTAGTGAAATGTTCTCAGTTATTGCAACGCTCTTCTTCAAGACGACAAGAAAGTTTCAACCAATAGGGGTTGTAAACACATTACACACCCCCAGAGCGACTGTCAACAGAGCTGAGTTGCCATGCTTACACATCTGCCTTCGACTCCACTCTGCTTCATTTCTTAAGATTCGCGCGGGCTGATTTACCTCGCGCTCTTCTCAACAGATGAAAAGAAAAGAGAGGGAAAAAAATGAGCAGAGAGGCGGAGTACTCCGTAACCATAAATACGCTTTCGCCAAGAATATTAATTTAAACTTTTTACTATCATCATTTGAACATAGCGCCTTAAAATGATATACAAATGAACATGTAATTTTAACAAACGACATTTTTTATTATTGAGAAATGAAAAATAAAATGCCGTGGCGACAAACTCACTTCATGTACAGTACATATTAATCATCATCGTCTTTTCCATCATAAAGAGCTAATATTGATATAATCATCATCATCATTGCTGCTGTCACTGTTTCCTAACAGTGTGACACGTTTGTTGACAATTTTAAAAAATTCCTCGCGTTGTCCAAGCCTTTTGTATTAAGTCCCATTCATGTTTCATTACATTATTCCAGAATAAATTGTCAACTTTGTCTTTGCATCATAACAAAGTTTTTCGACATTCTTTAGTGCAAAATTAGTGTTCTTTCGTGTTACATAACTCTTTAAATGTAACCTTATCATATCAATTGCATCGATATGGCAGTTTTAAGTAGGACTGTAAGTAGTGTTGCGCCAGGCCCACAACTAGAGGGGGGCTAAGGAACCTTCCCCCAAACTTTTGGTGGCCCCCCTAGACCTTAACACCAAATGCTATTATTAATACAAAAAACACAATTTAGCTATGTGTAACAGATTTTTTTAATGACTTGGCCCCCCTAACATATTCATGCCCCCCCAAACCTCTGAGGCTGGTTGGGGGCCTGTGTTGCGCACAAGACGAGTGCATTTTCAAATTAGAGAGGAGGCGAGAAACATACAAGTAATGATCCTTGTATCGTTATCAAGATCTTTCAAATCTAATGGGGAAACGAGTTCACCCAAGGCTTAGATCGCAAAAATTGTTTGTGATGCATGATTTATAGTACAAAAACTATACATTTTTAAAGTGACTGTGCGAATATAGTGAAGAACATTTACCAACGTTCAAATATATACAAATCATTATATTAAAATAAAAAATGTTGTTATATCACACTCTTTGTTGACCTCTTGTAACGCAGAAGGGTTCTAATAACTTCTCGATGAAATTAACAAAATACAAAATCCTGATCGATCTTTATTTGTCATTTGTCTAAGAAACCTAAATACATGAGGTGAACAAAGCATGCCGCGTATTTATCTACATCATCGGGACATTTCTGCTTTGTAAAGTTTATGTTCCTATTTTTTCCTATTTGCGTACCCTATGTCCTCTCCTATGATTCTTTCCCCTTTCAAATTTTTGACGTTTTGGTAGCCTCCACCACATCTCTTGGTCCAGAGAACATGTGGGGCATTTCGACAACCCCTGCTGTTTCTGGACATTCCATTCGCTTAAAACAGAGGCGTGGCTCAAGACCTCTGGAAACATTTCCGGTGCTTGCTCTTTGGCCGGCTTTAGTACAGTATTTTAACAACTGATGTTGAAGCAGTTTATTTTGTGTGTGTAAGTGCTAAGTGCTGTTTTGTGTGTGTGTGTGTGTGTGCGCGCGCGTTTACTATATGTAATGGCAAGTAAGAAAAAGCCTGTAATTCATTCCGAAGGAAGACAAATAATTAATAACGTAATTAAATTTTGTGACGAGGAGAAAAAAGCGGGTCACTGGCTTTTCCCAATAAATCAGGCTACGAAACGTGCTGCAGCAGCGACTGGAAAATGCGAAGGAACAATTCAAAGAATAAGAGCGGAAGGACGAAAAGCCGAAGTAAGCGGAGAAAAGTTATCAACTCCGGGAAAATCAAGCAGAGGTAAGCCTGAAAAAATCCAATTAGATGATATGGACAAATGCATCATAAGAAGAAAAGTGCACGAGTTTTATGTTTTCCGTAAAACTGTACCGACCTTACGATCATTGCTTCCTGTTGTTCGAGAAGCTATTGGGTTTACTGGAAGCAAAGAAACTCTACGAAGACTTCTCAAAGAGATAGGATTTCGCTTCGCTAAGTGCAAAAAGAACAGGCACTTGCTTATAGAAAGGGAGGACATAGTTGCCAAAAGAGCATACTTTCTTAGGCAAATGAGAGCTAATAGAGCAATCGGAAAGCCAGTTGTGTACTTGGATGAGGCATACATTCATCCAAACTACACAGTTAAGAAATGCTGGCAATCAGATGATGTAAATGGCATTTACACCACTGAACGTGTTGGCCAAAGGTGGGTCATTATACATGCTGGAGGAGAAAGCGGATTTGTGCCGGGTGCTCTCTGCATATTCAAAGCAAGAACTAAATCCGGCGATTACCACGACGAAATGAATGGACAGAATTTTCTTAGATGGGTTCGTGAGCAGTTGATTCCAGGCTTACCGCCTCACAGTATAGTATGCTTTGACAATGCGTCATACCATTCAGTGCAAACAAACAAACCTCCAACATCATCTGCTCTTAAAGCTGATATTCAAAATTGGTTAAGGGCAAATAACATTACCTTTGAAAGTGATTTTCGAAAAAGTGAACTATTGAATTTAGTGAAGTGTTACCGCCGGGAACCAGAATATGTGATTGACAATGTCTTGAAAGAACACGGACATACTGTTCTTCGATTGCCACCGTACCACTGTGACTTGTCACCAATCGAATTAATTTGGAGTTTGGTGAAAAGACGAGTGGCGGAAAGAAACGTTGAACAATCGGGTGCAAATATTAAAGATATAACAGAAGATGTGTTTAAGTCCATTACACCAGATGAGTGGAGAAAACAATGCAGCCACGTGAGGAAACTTGAAGACGAATACTGGGAACGAGATGGACTAGTTGAAGAAGCCGTCGAAAATTTTGTAATTGAACTTGGTGCTGATTCCGAAGTGAGTGCGAGTTCCACAGAAGATGATGAAGAAGATGAATCAGGATGTGACATGTCAGGCATCAGCCCTTTACCGACGGAATAATATCAACCAAGGTAAGGCATGATTTAGATTTCATGTTCATATTTTCATATCTTTGTAGCAATAAAGTGAATTTCTATGATTCGGGAGGACTATTCATATTCCATCCTCGTAACAAAACTGATTTGAAATACAGATCGATCATACGAGTCATTTTCAATGTTCTTGCTCAGTCGCATACAGTGGCTTAAGGTGATTCTCCAATTTTAACCCCCACCTCAACTAGATCATATGAAAAAATATATACCATATCAAGATATGTACTTAGGCATACAAAAACGCGCGTATTTTGAAAGTTGAAACTATTTAAGTTTGGACGTCGTTAATGAAATTCTGTATACGTCACTGGTCCCACATAATAAGGACCGAATTATGTCTAAAACCAATGATAAAATCATTGAAACATTTTTCCTAGAGCAAGATAAGGTATTTCATGTATGTATGTATTATTTCTTCCGTATTATTAATTCCAGTGATCAAAATTTAGTCCAGAACTTTGCTTCCACAGAGAAAATTCCTCAGGAGTTCCCCCCTTGAATTTTGATCTAGACAGACCAGTGTGTAAATTGAGGTTAGAAAAGTTAGAAGTGTTTTCGTAATATTTGTTGTTTTCGTGGGGGAGTAATATTATAACATTTGTTTTCCGTGTGTAACTACTACTACTACTTTTTTGAAAACAAAACTTTTTTTTTTTTTTTTTTTACAAAAACATTGGTCGACTGCATTTTTCTTGTAACACGTTAATATTAATAAAAATCAAGGCGTGCGATATTATATTATATGAAGCAAATCGACATCCATATTGTGTTGCCCTAAAGTAACCATTTCTCCATTCTTTCCTCAGATCGATTCTTTATCACCACTACATAAACTAAACAAATAGGGCTATGCCTTTTGAAAGTTATTTTGCAAACATAATTCATTTTTCTTTATATCACAAATTAGCCTTTCCCGGTGGTCTAGTGGTTAGCGCGTATGGCTTTGGTGCACGTAGCCCCTGGTTCCATTTCCGGTGGGACGGCAAAAAAATAATTTGTCAAATATTTATTTTAATCGATCATCTGTTTCTTTTAGCCTAAAGGGCATAGGTGTGGGACGTTAAACTAAAAAACTCATCCTTTTTTTCGCAATAAATTGTCCACTTTGTCCCTTGGGGGGTTTCTCAACTTGGGATCGCGAAGGGAAATGAAAACGATACTTGTAATTAGGACCTAGTAGCAGAAAAATATGTATTTTAAAAAATATATATGTTAAACTTCTTATTTTGATAGACATATTTTTATTTCTATACTTTGTTACCAAATACAGCAAAGAATATTAAACAAATAAAGATTAGTTAAGAGAAAAAAAAACATTTGGAATAAAAGAAGGAGAAACTGGTGAGAAACTGCAAATTGAAACACCAGAAGCAAAAAAAAAAAAAACTTCCAACTGTAAGCGATTGGCAGCAATAATGAAAAACTTATTGGAAACCGGAAATTAATTATGGGGGATTACAGGGAAGAGGATGTGATAAAAGGGGTCGTGATATAAAATGAGATGACCCAGTTTATTGTATCGTTAGTAAGTCTTTCGTAGTATTTTATCTTCAGTGATTATTGTGTTAAGGAATCAAAGTGCATGAGAATTTAAATTCATTATTATAATAAAAGAATAGCAGAATGTATACCTAAATGTGCCGGTATATATCCTTAACGTGCAAAAAACTCATACAGATCCTAAATACTAACAGACACATGTAATTTGCAGTTTTACAAAACAAACTGAAATTAAATTTTGTATCCACTACAAACACAATATCAAATGATCCTGAGTGAACAGAATCTTTCGCCCTTCCAATTTTTGGCGTTTGGGTAAAAGGAAAAGCGAAGGTTGGAGAGGGAGGGTAGGGTGAGAACATGGCAACACCGCCTTGTCAGAGAGAAAGTGGGGAGTATACAGAGTGCGTAACTGACCCTAGCGCCACGTAGAAATTGGTGTTCAGACATAACGTCATCTGTGTCGCACTATACTTAGATTTTTGAAGGTCATTGTGGTATTCATATCCTGACCAACTCTTGTTGCTCTCCGTGGATCGTACCATACATCGGAACTTGCTGTTCTTTACTCGTATAAACCCTAACTTATGCGGTGCATATTCTTTATCGCACCATGCATAAGCTACCGGGATTAGTTCAAGGACCTACACCTAAACCAGTGGCGGATGCCAAACGAGATCCCCGAAGTAATCGGCGTAGCCGACAGCTCTCGGAGGGTAGTTTAGAGTCTGTTGAGAAGAGATCCCGGTCTCGTTCTCCTACCTTTGTCAAACGTCCAGAAGATCCAGAACCGATGCAGACTACCGCATCCAATCCTACTACGTCCACTGTTGCTATGCAACAGTCATATGCAGCCACACTTGCACGACCGAAACTTTACTCATTTCTTCTAACCAATTTCGATCCTAAATACAGTAATACTCGTCACATATTTAATCAAATCATTAAATACTTACCACGAGCCAGTATTCACCAAATTGTTTTCACCAGGGGTGGTGTTATTATTAAGTCTGAAGATGAAAATTTCGGTACAACACTTCGTAGTAAGGCGAGTTATGAAATTTTCGGTAAAGCTGCCCAGTTATCTAAACTGCCGGATAGAGTCAAACAAAATCCTCCACCTCCTAGAACTCCTATGATGTCAGTAGTTATTCGAGGTGTCTTACCGGAAATAACTGATGAGGAAGTGCTTGAAGAATTAAAAGCTGAGGGAATTGAAGTTTCAAAATGTATCCGAATTAGAAACAATAACGGCGCAACATATATGGTACGAGTTTTGACCACTTCTCAATCAGCCATTGATATTCTGTTGCAAGAGGGCGCATTTATATATAAAAAGCGTCACAGGGTAGAACCATCTCGTACCAATCACCCTCTGCCAATTCGGTGTGAACGGTGCCAAGTTTATAATCAACATATAACTGCAAAATGTCCAAATGTTGCGAAATGCGGATATTGTACTGCCACTCACGAAACTAAAGATTGTCCAAGTACGGGCAAGGCTCCGCACTGTTCTACTTGTTCCAGTGACACTCATCCTACCTATAGCTATAAATGTAAAGCTAAACCAGCAGCAAATCCAGAACATCCTGAGATGACTGTCCCACTACGGACTACAGACTCAACAGTACCAGTGTCACAATCCATTACAACTCCATTAATTGTTGAAAACTTTCTCCGTTACATTACGCTTATCCTTCAAAATATATTTCCTTTCCAACGCCAACTTATTCTGGATCACGTTATTGCAGCAGCCTCAGCTATCTTTCAAGTTAATCTGTATGCTACATATTCTGGGCCCTATGTTCATTTCCACATTGTACCGAGAGACACCGCAGTCTAAGTTCATAATGTTTTGTGCGATTATGGCTCTTGCACTTCTTTTCATGAACATTCGCTCCCTACCGTCACATCGCATACTGTTTGAGCAATTACTACTTGAGGAGAATATAGACATCTTTCTTCTGAATGAAACAGCGCTCAAACCAACTACATATATTCGTTTTCCTCGATATAACTTTCTTCGCTGTGATTATCCAGACCACAATGCAAGAGCTCAAGGCGGCGCTGCAATCGGAATACGTAATAAAATCACTCATAGAAACCACTCTATTACACTGCATGATCAGTTACCAGAGCACCTAGTGACAACAGTTTACCTTCCAAATCTTGCACTAACAGTGGCTACAGTCTACGTTCGTCCCGGAAACGTCATTCCTCTTGCATTTTTCACTTACTTATTTCATCAATTTAGACATCTCATAATATTAGCCGACATTAATATTCATAGTCGCTCTGTACGAGATCAAGAACAGTTTCACGATCATATATCACTTAATTTGCATGGACATGTTTATCAACTACCTAAACATACGCGACCAAGCAGTCAGACGACACCTGACGTGGTTATTAGTACTGTTTCAATTGTCGATAAATGCATCATACAGATTCTGGATTGTATTGGCAGCGACCACCTTCCAATAAAAGTGATTGTTAACCATAAAAGACAACAATCAGAACCAGTTTTAAGAACTATCAAGCTGTACGACAAAGCGAACTGGGATCAATATCGCTCTGATATAGATGTCGCTCTTGCTCCTTTAGAACCACCTACTACTGAATCAGAGCTTGAAGGTACCGTACAAAGCATTGTAGAGGCTATAAGAAACAGCGCTGACCAACATATACCTCAGTATCGAGGTAAAACATATCAGCCAATGTTACCTCCTCAATATTTGGCCCTCGTACGAAAATCTCGCTATTACTTTCGAGAATACGAAAAAACACGAAACCCGGAATACCTAACGCAAGCTCGTAGGTGGCAAAGGGCGGTGCATAATTATATTGTTGCTCACAAGCGGATTACCTGGAGCAAAACCTGTAATCAACTGAACACAGAGTCACATCCAACGAAATATTGGAAAAAATTTCACCTTCTAACTGGGCAAAAAGTAAGTTCATCTTATCCCCTTATACAGAATGATCAACCTTTACATACGGACAATGAGAAAGCAGATGCTTTCGCCGGTCATCTCCAATCTGTCTTTACACCTCCTACCTGTATTCACCGCAGCAGTCCCAAAGTTTCCGAAGGAACAATAAACCAACTATTACAGCCTTCCATCCATCACAAGTTAGACAGCAGTAATCCTTTAACTCAGGAAATCACTTCTGGAGATATTCTATCCGTCATTAAACGGAAACGTAGCACTGCCACCGGCTTTGACCAAATATCGTACAGACTTCTGAAAGAATGTTCGGCCAACTTTTTCATTTTTCTGGCTACAATATATACATTTATACTTCGAACAGGTTACTATCCTTCTGATTGGAAGGTATCCAAAGTCTGTATGTTTTTGAAACCGAACAAACCAGCACATTCTGTGCAATCATATCGTCCCATCCAACTAACGTCCACACTTGGGAAAGTCTTTGAAAAAATACTGGTCTTACGTTTACACCCCTATATCATTGATCATCAACTTTTACCACTTCATCAGGCTGGCTTTAGACCCTATTACAGTATAAATGATCAGTTACTTCGCCTAACTACCATCATAACCAACCACTACAATAAATCTCTTCCGTCTTGTCTCATACTGATGGACCTTGAAAAGGCATTCGATCGGATTTGGCACTACGGATTATTTTATAAATTGCTTAAATTGAGTCTTCCTCTCTCATACCTCAGAGTTATTTATTCGTTCATACTTAACCGTATTGCATATGTCAGCGTCAATAACTCTCTATCCCATCCAGTATTTCCACACACGGGGGTACCGCAAGGTTCCAGCTTATCGCCTCTTTTGTACATCTTGTATGCTTCAGATTTGCCATCTCCAGCGCCGAATACTTACCTGTTCCAATATGCTGACGATACAGCCTTTCTAACACTAGGCAAAACCATACAACATATTAACGTACACTTGCAGACTACGATTACAGCTTTTCTGCAATGGTGTCGTAAATGGCGACTATCAGTAAATGAAGACAAAACTCAGACACTAGTTATTCTACCAACAAAGTGTCGTAGTAAAGTTAGGCGTAATCCTAATTTGTTACAGATACGAGTAGGCGACCACCTTCTTCACCCCTCTAAAACTGTTACATACTTAGGTATCATCTTTGATGATAAGTTGCGATGGACACCTCAGTTACAAAACATTGTTACGAAGGCTAAAAACAGATTACAACTTCTTCGTCGCCTTGTTGGTCAGAACTGGGGACTGAACTCTAAATTATTACTTAATACTTACAAAGCATTCATGAGGAGTGTCCTTACTTTTGGTCACGTAGCTTGGTGTTCAGCCCCACAAAAATTCTACAACAGACTTGAGATTCTAGAGCGACACGCCATTCGTTTAGCATATCGGATCAAACTTCCTTATCACAACACTGACCTATATGATAAAATTGACTTTCCTCCGCTCGTTCACCACATTGCCCACTTGCGTGAGAAATTTATAGCCAAGAATCTCCAGAATCGTAAGGATATATTTCTTGATACAATATTTACAGACTTACAGCAAGAATCCGCATATAAATACTGTTATACACCACTCAGCGTCCTGGTTACAATATATCTCCGCAATATTCCAGCAGATCATCATCACACAGCATTCTTTCGTCACCAACTTATCCAGCAGCACATTCCTCATCTTTTCCCATCATAGCACTGTTTCTCCACACCACTAATAAGGGCTATCCATATGTCTTTCATCAGTCCTGAGCCGCCCCAGGACAGTAGATTAATATGCATTTGTCTGTTCTAACATCCATCTACTGTGTTGTGACGTCCAGAGCACCTCACTCATCAACATTCATTTGTCATAAATTTGTACTATAATCTCTTTCAACAGTACCTTCTATACATTTCACAAAATTTTATTCTGCTTTACTTCTATTATCACTTTTTTACACTTATGTTATTTTTCTGCACTCGCACCTTTGTTTAATAGTTTCATACTTTGTTTAATATTGTTTTGTTTAATAACATTTTGTTTTCATATTTCGTTTTGTTTATGATATTGATATATAAAATTAATCTTTTTTGATATACTCTTTGTATTTTGATTTTGTTAATGAATAAAATAAATATTTCTTTCACAGCTCCTTGACCGACCATAATATGAATACAGAATAATTGATGATCTCAAACCCCAGGCCAAGAGAGAGGGCGAAACCCTCTAGTGGCAGATTACAAACAACTAATGTTTATTCAAATTTCCCATAAATAAAGTTTGTTCCACCCATAATAAGATGCCCTCATACTTCCGTATATAGAAATAAAGTGTTAGCTCCAACCACTACCCTCTAAAAAAAAAAAAAAACATTCTATGGTTACACGAGTTTCCGATACATGTCGGTTCATGTATGCTTTTATTTTTAGAGAAGCAAGAATGGGTACTTTATGCCTTTGCTTCATGAAAGAATTTCTAAATGAATGTTGCCACACTTGGTGCAATTGTACCAAATTCAGCTCTTTTTGTCATTAGTCGGCCCATTGGTACCATGCTGGCATTTTCAGCCTCTTATGTGAAAAAGTTGGTACGATTCTATCCAATTCCGCACCATTTATTAAATACTTGTTACTTGTGGCAGCGTAGTATTTTGCCATCGCAATACCAACAGTTTAGAAACATAGTGAAAGAGACAACATTTTACAAACTATATTCTTAACGTTTAGTTTTCTATAAATCAACCACTCTCTTGTTTTCTTTCAGTAATAGAATTTTTTGATAAATTTTGTGATGAATACTTTCTTCCTCACAATACTGTAAGTGGCATTTTGACATTAAAAAGGAATAACGACCATCCTGTGGTCATACTCAATCAAGGAGCCTAACCTCTCTTGTGCTAGTTAGTGTGCCATCGAAAATCAAGTGTTGCAATACGCATTTGGGAGCAAAGCACACATACACCACTTAGAGGGTTGACGGAAGTTCTCACTTTCGAAGGGCAACCTTGCTTTTTGAACCTCATCTCATCATCTTGTTCATCTCTTTCATCTTCATCTGGGCTTCGGCCCTTGGCTGCTTCACTACGATGGCGGACTCTAGCAACACTAACCGGCAATCGAATCTCGGCAAACATTGCGGATTACCTGCTACCGTTTCTTCAAATCTAGGCACTCAGTCTGCACAGACGGCACCCATTCCACCTTCTAACCGTACTCGGCACTTTTCTTGGGGAAGTCAACTACTATCGTCTGCATCTAGAGAAAGACATCCATCTAATCACTCAACACAGTCAGCAAAACGCATACGATCACGGTCCCCAACGGCATCAATGGATATAGAACTCATTCCACAGTATAACAATATTGCTACTGGGGTTCAAGGTACATCCTCAATACAATCGAATGTCGATCCTCTCTATCATTTCATACTCACAGACTACGACACAAAGTACACTAATCCCAAACTAATTTTTCTGCAAATCATGAAATATGTTCCACGGGTACGGGTTACTCTGGTCCAAATTGTTCCCAGTATAAGCGGCTTCATTCTAAAATCTAAAGATCCGAATTTCGGAATTACTATTCGCAACAAAGCCTCCTACGAAATCTTTGGTAAAAACGCAAAACTAACAAAATTGACGGATAAGCGGCAGAAAGAACCTCCACCACCTCGGAAACCACCATTTCTATCAGTCGTAATTAAAGGTGTCTCTCCAGAGCTTACTGATGGAGAAATCCAGGAGGAATTAAAGCAAGAAGGGATCTCAGTAGATAAGTGCATTCGTATTAGGAATAATAATGGTCCGACGTACATGGTCCGTGTCCTTTCTAAGCAACAGGACACTATTGATTACCTGTTACGTATCGGTGCACCCATTTACAAGAAAATACATCGCGTTGAAAAATCCAAAACACAAGGACCTTTACCTATTCGCTGAGAGAAATGTCAGACGTACAATGACTATACCACAGCAGCTTGTTCCAACCCATCTAAGTGCGATTATTGCTCAGGTCTACACAAAGCCGTGCTGGGATACTAACGAGGGCGGTGGACAAGTCTACCAAAAGGGCGCTCATACAAACGTGAATATACATATATATATATAAGTGTGTGTGTGTGCGATATAACTTAATTAATGTCTTAAACATCCGGAGGTGTTTCCTGTCCCCGAGATAAAACGGAAAGTATAGACCAACTTGGGAACTATGGACAGTCGAAAATTTTCGGAAAAATACAAAATCAGCCATAATCGAGAACAAAATGTCGGATCGAAACTGGGCAAAAGAGAATGTCCATTATATTTAATTAGAGATGCAAGGGCTCGAAAAAAAACGGCTTTTTTTTAAAAAAAACTCGCTTTTTCTGCTTCGCTATTTTGCTTGGGAAATTTTGGGCTTTTTAAAAAATTATGCTTTAAATTGATAAACCAGATTTTGTTTCGCTTCTCTACAACACAAAAAGTCATTTAATTAGTGATTGATTCCGATGATAATATAAAACCTCGAAAATAAACCATGAATTTAGAAAAGATATTTCAAACAGTTTTACTTCTCAACATATTTACATTATGAATTCCAAAGGATTAACCAATGTATATAATAAGATTTTTTTTAACCTCCTACATACAATAGTAAGCAGGGTTGGCAAGAACCATGGTTGTTTTTGAAAATGCCAAAAAACCCGTTTTTTGGGGACCGCGGTGATTGTGGCAGACTTCTGCCAGCTCGAAAGCATCACAAAACCAGGGTAGCCAGTGATACAAAAAAATTGTACCTTAAATTAGGTATCACAATCCACAACAAAGTGACTTACCTACCGAATTCAACCAAATTAACCACAAAAAATCTGCATATAATTATCTCTGAAACGTAAAATAGAAAACTGAATATGTTTTAAAGATTGCAAGAAAACGGACAATAAACAAAGTCAATATATAAAAAATACCTTTTTTGTGCAAATGAATGGAAATTACCATTAGTGGCCCAACACAGAATCGAACCAAATTACTAGCAAATTATCAACATACCATCATGTTTCAAACGTAAAGCGGACAAGTTGAGATTCGGTAAACTTTCTACGAAAACGGGCAATAAACCGAGTCAATATATAAAAAAATACCTTTTTTGTGCAAATGAATGGAAATTACCATTAGTGGCCCAACACAGAATCGAACCAAATTACTAGCAAATTATCAACATACTATCATCTTTCAAACGTAAAGCGGACAAGTTGAGCTTCGGTAAACTTTCTACGAAAACGGGCAAAAAATCGAGTCAATATATTAAAAAAATACCTTTTTTGTGCAAATGAATGGAAATTACCATTAGTGGCCCAACACAGAATCGAACCAAATTACTAGCAAATTATCAACATAACATCATGTTTCAAACGTAAAGCGGACAAGTTGAGCTTCTGTAAACTTTCTACGAAAACGGGCAATAAACCGAGTCAATATATAAAGAAATACCTTTTTCGTGCAAATGAATGGAAATTACCATTAGTGTCCCAACACAGAATCGAACCAAATTACTAGCAAATTATCTACATACCATCATCTTTCAAACGTAAAGCGGGCAAGTTGAGATTCGGTAAACTTTCTACGAAAACGGGCAATAAACCGAGTCAATATATAAAAAATACCTTTTTTGTGCAAATGAATGGAAATTACCATTAGTGGCCCAGCATAGAATCGAACCAAATTACTACCGAATTATCAACATACCATCATCTTTCAAACGTAAAGCGGACAAGTTTAGCTTCTGTAAACTTTCTACGAAAACGGGAAATAAACCGAGTCAATATATAAAAAAATACCTTTTTTGTGCAAATGAATGGAAATTACCATTAGTGGCCCAACACAGAATCAAACCAAATTACTAGCAAATTATCTACGTACCATCGTCTTTCAAACGTAAAACGGACAAGTTGAGCTTCGGTAAACTTTCTACGAAAACGGGCAATAAACCGAGTCAATATATTTAAAAATATCTTTTTTGTGCAAATGAATGGAAATTACCATTAGTGGCCCAACACAGAATCGAACCAAATTACTAGCAAGTCATCTACATACCATTATCTTTCAAACGTAAAGCGGACAAGTTGAGCTGCGGTAAAGTTTCTACGAAAACGGGCAATAAACCGAGTCAATATATAAAAAATACCTTTTTTGTGCAAATAAATGAAATTACCATTAGTGGTCCAACACAGAATCGAACCAAATTACTAGCAAATTATCTACATACCATCATCTTTCAAACGTAAAGCGGACAAGTTGAGCTTCGGTAAACTTTCTACGAAAACGGGCAATAAACCGAGTCAATATATAAAAAAATACCTTTTTTGTGCTAATGAATGGAAATTACCATTAGTGGCCCAACACACAATCGAACCAAATTACTAGAAAATTATCTACATACCATCATCTTTCAAACGTAAAGCGGACAATTGAGCTTCGGTAAACTTTCTACGAAAACGGGCAACAAACCGAGTCAATATATAAAAAATACCTTTTTTGTGCAAATGAATGGAAATTACCATTGGTAGCCCAACAAAGAATCGAACCAAATTACTAGCAAATTATCAAAATACCATTATCTTTCAAACGTAAGACGGACTTGTTAAGCTTCAGTAAATTTTTTACGAAAACGGGGAAATAAACCGAGTCAATATATTAAAAAATACCTTTCTTGTGCAAATGAATGGAAATTACCATTAGTGGCCAAACACAGAATCGAACCAAATTACTAGCAAATTATCAACATACCATCGTCTTTGAAACGTAAAGCGGAGAAGTTTAGCTTCGGTAAACTTCGTACGAAAACGGTCATTTGTGCAAATGAATGGAAATTACCATTAGTGGCCCAACACAGAATCGAACCAAATTACTAACAAGTCATCTACATACCATTATCTTTCAAACGTAAAGCGGACAAGTTGAGCTTTGGTAAACGTTCTACGAAAACGGGCAGTAAACCGAGTCAAGATATAAAAAAAACACCTTTATTGCCCGTTTTCGTAGAAAGTTTACCGAAGCTTAACTTGTCCGTTTTACGTTTGAAAGATGATGGTATGTAGATAATTTGCTAGTAGTTTGGTTCGATTCTGTGTTGGGCCACTAATGGTAATTTCCATTCATTTGCACAAAAAAGGTATTTTTTTTATATATTGACTCGGTTTATTGCCCGTTTTCGTAGAAAGTTTACCGAACCTCAACTTGTCCGCCTTACGTTTGAAAGATGATGGTATGTAGATAATTTGCTAGTCATTTAATTCGATTCTGTGTTGGGCCACTAATGGTAATTTCCATTCATTTCCTCAAAAAAGGTATTTTTTTATATATTGACTCGGTTTATTGTCCGTTTTCTTAGAAAGTTTACCGAAGCTCAACCTGTCCGCTTTACGTTTGAAAGATGATGGTATGTAGATGACTTGCTAGTAATTTGGTTCGATTCTCTGTCGGGCCACTAATGGTAATTTTCATTTATTGGCACAAAAAAGGTATTTTTTAAAATATTAACTCGGTTTGTTGCCCGTTTTCGTAGAAAGTTTACCGAATCTCAACTTGTCCGCTTTACGTTTGAAAGATGATGGTATGTAGATAATTTGCTAGTAATTTGGTTCGATTCTGTGTTGGGCCACTAATGGTAATTTCCATTCATTTGCAGAAAAAAAGTATTTTTTTATATATTGACTTTGTTTATTGTCCGTTTTGTTGCAATCTTTAGACATATTCAGTTTTCCGTTTTAGGTTTCAGAGATAATTATATGCAGATTTTTTGTGGTTAATTTGGTTGAATTCGGTGTTATGGATTATGACGGTGTTATGGATTATGATACCTAATTTAAGGTACAATTTTTTTTTTGTATCACTGGCTACCCTGGTTTTGTGATGCTTTCCAGCTGGCAGAAGTCTGCCAAAATAACCGCGGAGACTAGGCTTTTTTTGGTTTAAACCAGGTTTTTTTGGGTTTAGATATTTTGCTTTATGTATTTGTATTACATATTGACAGAAATAAGTTTGTTTCGCCTTGGTGTTATTATGCAACAACGGGGTTATGCTGGAAGAGGTCACATAAGCTTAAAGAAGTCCGGTCAGTAAATTTCTTAAATTGAGAAACTCCCGCCCTAGCCATCGGGAAAATCCCGTCATTACTCTAAATGTAAAACAATAACGGAAACATCCTGTTATTGCTTTGCATGTAAAATTTAAAGGTCAACGTATCATAATCAGTACGCTAAAACTGAGGTATTAAATTACAAATTTAGTGCGTACATATCATTGAAAGTACAATCCAAGCTAATGTTGGAAGCTACGTAGGCAATCGATAAATTTTGTCAATTTTAATCAATATATTTCAGCAACCTTGCCCTTTCTTTATAAAACAACAGGCATTCAGGCATACAGAAATATACAATTTAGTTTCGTTTCGTATGTTCAGGCTTAATATCCTTACGTAATACCGAGGTTATCAAGGAGAAGACTTTCGCTTAAAGTTACATCCGAACCGCTACTTTGTTTACGCATGAAACAAGGGTTGTGGTTCGACCGAGAATTGAACATGGGACACCTTGATTAAAAGGTGAAAAGGAAATAAAACTAATGCAGATTGTTTGATGTATGGAAACGTCACCATGAAGTTCACACGATTCGCATTTTTCGTTCTTTTTTATTTTTTGGTTTAAACCAGTTATTTAAAAAAAAGAAAAAGGAAAAAAGCTGGTGTAAACCAGCCAACCTTAAAAGTAAACACTTCTTTAAAAAATACACAAATAACTAGCAAAATTGTAGGTAGTATTTTTACTTAAAAATATTCCATACCTCTTTTTGGAACAAAATAAAATTAAAATAAAACATAAGAAAAATACTTACAAGGAAGGGTCACGCAGTGGCTCCGCTAAGATCCGAACGAGACAACTGTGTTTGCATTTGACATGTTATAACTAGACGAATCCCAAAGTTATACGTGCCACCGGGCGGAATGTCGTGAGTTACAACATAGTTTGTAATATAGAAGCTACAAAGCTGGCAGAATAGTTTGAATCTAGTCATTTTTTGGAAACCGTTGGGTAAATGGAAAACTCGGACAATACGTATTCCATCATTTTCAAGGGCACACTTTTTCGGATAAAAAAGTTTGCACCAGGGTCCTCGCAGGGTCCCAGACGGGGTCCAACTCAAAATGTTCAAATGGCAAGGAGGGTTAAGTAGCACATCGTTTGAAAGCTGTTGTAAAATGAAAGAAAATGCAGCAAGTCTCGACTCTCTACGACAACTCTGTGCAAAATGGGTGAGGGTCAAAATGTAAACAAGGACTTAATTGAAAAGTCCATGGTCACCCTTATAAATCGGAAACGGCAAGACAAATGTGAAAATAGGAAAGAGAGTGTGGCATTCTTTTCAAAGTACAACAATATAAGTTAAAACATCTTTTCCCATGGTTCCCACAGGGTCCCAGGTGGGGCCCAACTAAAAAGTTTCAAATTGCAAGAGGAGTTAAGTAGCTCATCGTTTGCAAGATCTTGTTAAATGAAAGTAGATGGAGCAAGTCTCGACTTTCTACGACAATCCTGTTCAAAATTGCGGCGGGTCAAAATTTAAACAAAAGCTTATTAAAAAAAAACTATGGCCACCTTGAATTCAAGATAGCCGCTTAAAACCTATGTCATTCATAACAGTACAAATCTAAATCTCTATTTTTCTGTATTATGTATTTAGAAACAATAGGAAGACTAAAGAACAATGGAATTTTGATTCACTTCAACTATTATTTCATTTGGTAACAACACACATATATTTTGTTCTTAATGCACGTTTGTCACTGTTCTCTCGACATCATTTACTTGAATATAACGAATATGCGATGAACACACAACTCTGACTTCCGACTCATACTGCTAAACAAAAATTGAATACCTTCTGGTATTTTTCTAATTTTATCCTACGTAGCTCATGCAAAAAGGACTTGCTGCACCAGTAGTTTGGGGGCTCTATTGTAACGTATTCGTGAGGTTACATTTGTATACCATTCGTTGGTTTGATCGCAATACTTCAAGCAATACCAAATATACAAAAAAAAAAAAGAAAAAAAAAATAATTTGCAAGATTGGCGATCGAACTTCGTTGGTTTGGTCACAGAATTCCAAGAAATAACACATTTATATACAAACTCATTTTTCACGCTGGCAGCCATATTGAATTACAGATTATACTCTTCGATATTTTGTGGATATTTACTATTAACCATAAACGTAAATACCACATTTCGCTTCTCCAACACCAGTAGTGTGAGCTGGACATGCGTTCGATACAAAGTGCGGCATTTTGAACTGAAGATGCCGCATTTTTGAACATTTCGCATATTTTCGTCACCTACTAATCAACATTAAAGTCAATTTTGGTTTTCCTAGCTTCAGCAGTTTGGTATGTTTATCCTTTCGATATAGGTTTTAAGCGGCCATCTTGGATTCAAGATGGCCATATATTTTCAATTAAACTTTTGTTTACATTTTGACCCGCCGCAATTTTGGACAGGATTGTCGTAGAAAGTCTAGACGTGCTCAATCTTCTTTCAGTTAACAAGAGCTTTCAAACGATGTGCTACCACTCTTGCCATTTGAAACTTTTTAGTTGGGCCTCACCTGGAACCATGTGGGGACGCTGGAACAAGATGTTTTCAGTTAAATCGTTGCACTTTGAAAATAATGCCACACTTCGTTTCCTGTTTTCACATTTGTCTTACCGTTTCCGATTTATAGGGGTGGCCATGGACTTTTCAATTAAGTTTTTGTTTACATTTTGACCCGCCGCCATTTTGCACAGGGTTGTTGTAGAAAGTCAAGACTTGCTGCATTTTCTTTCATTTTACAACAGCTTTCAAATGGTGTGCTACTTAACCCCCCTTGCCATTTGAAAAGTTTGAGTTGGACCCCGTCTGGGACCCTGCGAGGGGCCCTGGTACAAAGTTTTCTTACCTCAAAAAGTTTGCGTTGAAAATGATGGGATACGTGTTGGCCGAGTTTTCCACTTACCCAACCGTTTCCGAACAAATGACTCTGTTAAAAATATTCTGCCAGGTAATTTTTTTGTAGTTTTTATATTTCAAAATTTGTTGTAACTCACGATATTTCGCACGGTGGCACGAATAACTTTGGGATTCATCTAGTTATAACATATCAAATGCAAACACAATTATCTCGTTCGGATCTCAGCGGAGCCACTGCGTGACCCTTCCTTGTTAAATTTATATGATACACTTAAAGGCTTCACATCTAGAGCTTTTGGATATGTATATTCTTGAAATTCTAGTTTTATATAAGCACGATCACGGTTTACTCAGTTCTCAAGTTTTCTGTATTTCTAACAAGAGGGATTCAACATATGAAGGGTGTGAGGTAAGAACATGGTAACCCACAATTTTACTATTTTAAGAAATTAGAAATTTTCTGCTGCACAATCCATTTTGAAAGTCGGAAAGCTGATTTTTCACATAGGACTATACATGAGGGATTAAACGAAGCCGTATGCGTTGCTGTCTATCTGGTACTGCATAACTCAGCAATTGAAAATTTGTTAGTTACCATGTTCTTGGCTCACACCCTTCATATCATTATGGAACTCTCCCCACCCCACGAACACACAGAAAAAAAAGGCCTACGGAATATATATAAGTTAAGATAAATACAACTGCACAACAAACATGACTGAGTGGAGCTTTTGCGCTTCTATCGGGAAGTCCGGGATTCAACTCAGCATTCGACCATTCTGACAAAACTTTTCTTCATTCCATCTATGAAGTAGAAATAGTGCGTGTACTGTGAGTTGGCCGACTTCATTTCTTATTGTTTTTAAATCGTTATTATTACTAATTACCAGCAGTGACGGTTTTGCGAAGGTTAGGGGTCGGTCTTTCGGGCTGAAGCCTGTTCCCCAAAATTACGGAATGTCTAAAACAAACGAAATACCTATTAGTTATGTATGCCTTTACTCATAATTTTAACCTGCCGTCAAATAAAAATTACGAATGTTTAGAAAAACTAAACATTAGTAAGAAAAAAACCCTCCCAAAATACTTTTCTAAATCCGCCACTGATTCTCAGTATAAAATGATCTTCAAGGTTGTATCCGGAACATTATCGCTAAATATATAAAGGAAACGAAATACACTATTAGTTATGCTTGTACTCATAAACTTCAAGCTCCTCCCAAATAAAATTAGGACATTTTAGGAAATGAAACAATCAGAGAAACCCGTCCAAAAGTACGTTTCTAAATCCGCTACTGATTATTTGTATAAATTAGTATTCAAGGTTGTATCGGGAAAATCATTGCTAAATCGTTGCACAGCTACAGTATAACAGAAATGTGGAAGTACGGTTAGACGGATATATTGAAAAACGTACTCTTTGACGGATATATAGAAAAACGTAAGTTTAATTTTTGCGCAAGAAGCTAGAGTACTAAGCTCTTAGAAATGAAACACAGACGACAAACTGAAATGATCCCGAGAAGAAGAAAAAATGTCGATAACTCAAAAGGTAAAATAAAGTTAAATAGCCTCTAAAATTGCCCTCAAATACTACATTCATCATGTTAGCTTTAATTCGTAAAACATGTGCTCCATCCATCTTGATGGTGAATTTTAGAGCGAAATATGGCATTTAGATCATGGAATTCTTATCTAACTATAGAATATACTATAAGAAAGCTATTTAGATAGAAAAATCATGAAAATGAAAAAAGCCAAAATTTCCAAAATTCTCATATTTTTTTTTCAAAAAAGCCGTCTTTTTATGTGAAAAAAAACCATCGATTCAAAAAAGCCGGATTTTTTGCATCTCTATATTTAATTGTGGATTCCATTAGTGTACAATCGGATCTAGTGCAAGGGCGGTGCAACGGCGACTCCCAAAGAAACAGGAGTATGCCTTCGAGTATTTTAGCAAACGTTAAATGAGGAAATGTACAAAAATCGAAAGAAATAGTACAGAGTTCAAATTAGAACACTTAGAATTCGAAAGAGAAATGCACATGGGTGATTGATCTATTTTGTCTGAGCACAAAATAAACTCTCGGAAGAAGAGTTTAAATAAAAAGAAGTCTTTAACGCATCGCAAATACATGGTAATGGATGACAAATTAACTGCTTCCTGTCCAAAGTAAGAGTGTGTGAAAATGGATAGAAATAACTTTGATCCAGATTAGGTTTAAATTACAATTACAATTTAAAATTTGTTTATCTGTACCCGTAAATAATTAAAATCATGTAGAGAGTAGCAACTATGTATCTAAAGTGCAATTATGATTCATTTTTAGTACTTTTAGTGCCTCTCTTAATTTGAAATTATGAAACAAAAATATAAATTTAAGATAGCATTACAGTAATAAAAATACCTAACAGTTGTTAAATTAATTAATTTAGAAAAAGGTTTAAATTATAACGACTGTGCATAAGAAGTCAGGCAGCAAAGATCATGTATGATGAACGAGAGTACAAGGGATTCTTCACATCAGAACAGTGATTGTCACAAATTATGTCAACACAATTTGGGCGAAAGTAAGCTGAATTAAAAGATTTGCTCCTCGAAATACGTAATTCCGTGGAAGATAATAATTTCGAGCACAGAAGCAAGAAATTCGACGAAACACAAGCTGTTGCGTGTGTTGCACAATGATACAAAGAAATACAGTTTCAAACTACCGATTTATTCTATTTCGTTCAAAGTAGGATAACTATGAAATATTCAAAGGTACTGTACCTTTACAGTATTTGTGCAACGCAGTTTGTGTACACAAGACAAATGTGAATAATAAGAGTTCACAGTCTGATATTGTGGACCATTGACCGTATTGCAAAGATGATATCGGCGAAGAATACTTTTCCGCATGCGGTGAATCACACCTGAAGTTTCAGAAATGACTGCCGCAGCTATACAGTATTAATTCGAGGAACAAGTTATTCGGCTGTCGTGGCTGGTGTAGCATACAAGACGCGTTTCAATCACCCCCTTAGGAAAGAAATCAAACGGGCGTGAGGTAGGATGAACGAGGTCGTCATAACACAGGTTGTTCTCCCCAGCTCAAAGATCTGGAACGTTTTATTTAGGTAGGTCTGCATATTTTTGTTAAAATGTGCAGGTGCATGCTGGGATCACATCTGCTGTCTTATGTTCAAGGGCATATGTTCTAACAATTTCGGGAGAACATTACGTAAAAATTACAACGACTCACCAAAGGTAGTCGTCAACCCTGGTTCGGCTAATAATGTAAGTAAATTTTTAGTGGTAGTAATCGTTCACACCTTAAAATATCTTCAGTGATTACATTTACTAGTATTCTCACCTTTTATACTTCATTTACAAGTCGATAAGACGTATTAAAGAATTCATTCGTTGATTCTCTTTTAACGTTTATTCACACAAAACTGACTTGCAATCGTACATGTTAGTTAGGTATCTATAAACAACTACATAGCAACTAAATATACAATAATGTATGTTTCTTACATATATTAAAAACATTCTTCTTTTGTTATTTTTAAATTAACATTATATCTGGTATAGTGCTTGTGTAGAAGCACTTTCTGCCCAAAAATACAAGTAATTATCAATTTATACAAAGTATTTCGTTGTATAAAAATGTCGCCCGACGATGGGACTGAATATAAAAGTTACAAGGAAGCTTGGCTTTTATATTTAAGAACCACTGGTCCGTTTATAATAACGACATTCCCTTAATTATGTTCTATACATTTTGATCGACCCTCGTATATATATATAACATTATTTAGTTTCCTTTACATAAGTGCATTTATAATAAATCTTTTATTCCATTAATACTTATCTTTGACAATAAAGTTTCAACACAGATTAATATAATGTAAACAACCTTTTGTGTTTAATCAATCATGAATCAAATTATAATCCTTCACATTAACAAGAAAGAATTAAAATCATTTGAAAATTATCGTTGGTTAATGAAAATTAAAGAAAATTAAATTGAATAAAAATCAAAAATTAAACGTAACCTACGTTCGAACAAACAAAAGGAAGAAAATAAATCTATTTTTACACAAACAGAAGACACCCTTTTATTTTTTCCTTAGTCTCCTTCATTCCTATTTATTTGAGCAAGAATGTCAGGCGCGACTAACTTTTTCACTAGACGCATCCATTTTTCTTTTGTATACTGGGTAGGTCTCCAAACCTTCAACTCATCTATATTACGAAGTCCAATTGACGTACCCGTTTTAGCGTTCAACAATTCAAAAACTTTCGGGTTTATTTCCTTAAAACATAAATAAGGACCTGAGAAAATGTCACAAAATTTATAAATCTTCTTTAACAACACATTACTTTGTGGATGTTGTTTAACAAAAACTAAGTCATTGACCTTGATCCGATATTTTCCTTCTTGCAAAGACTCTACTTGAGAATTACGTTTCAAAAATTTGTTATGTCTTCGGATTTTTACCATATTCACTAAATTGGAAGAATCTACGATTGTTGAATCTTCTAACTTGACATTAAAATGTCGTTCCACAGGGAAAATCAAATCAGAACCGTTATGTACATTAGCAGGAGACACGCCTAGAGTGTCTGATATAGAATGATTCAAAAGGTACGTGATTTGACTGACATGCTTAATCCATTCGGCATGTTTATCTTTACAAAAGTGTCGAAACAACATACCAAAATTGCGATGCACATTTTCGACAACAGAGCTGCTAGGATGGTACGGAGTTACAAAATGAATTTTAATGTTAGCCTTGTTCATAGCTTTGATAAACACATCACTTTTGAACTGTGAACCATTATCACATAATATGTGTTCGATAGGGCCACAATGTGGAATATATACGTTCAAGATTTTATTTATGATAGCAGCGGAAGTTGCTCTACGCAGAGGATAAGCTACTACATAACGTGAAAAGATATCCATGGTAGTAAGTTTCTTCAGTAGCTGCTCTTGGTAAAGGTCCGTATAGATCGATAGACAGAAACGAATGTGGTCTCTCCGGCGTTATTGAGAGCATAGGTTTTTGTACAGCCTGGTAGTTATGTTTAATTCGCATGCACTCAATACAGTCCTTGATATGATTTTTGATTTGAGCTCTCATTCCTCTCCAATAAAAGGATTTATTAATCAAGGCACATACCTTTACATAACCAAAATGACCGAAATCGTCATGATAGGCCTTTAATATGCGTGTTGTCAGCGTAGGTGGAATGCAAATTTTGTTTCTAGATTTGAATTTAAAATCTTTAATAAGTAGAATTCCGTTGGATAATTTAAATCTGGAATTCCATTGTTTGGGACAATTACATTCCGCATTGCATGAAGAAAGATGTTCCATGATTTGGTTGTATTCATGATACTTTATTTGATGTTCTCTTAGATCTTTCATTGAAATGGTAGCTATTTCATCCTGTAAGACCTTAAATTCGTTGATGGACAAGATATGTTGTTCTTCTCCAGGAAACAGACGTGATAAGGTATCTACGGGTCCATTATCTACCCCTTTAATGTGTTGTACTTCAAAATCATAAGCTTGAAGCTCTAACGACCAACGAAGTAGTCTGTTATTATATCCCTGTATGCTGTTAAGGTATCGCAATGAATTATGGTCGGTAAGTACTATGAAATGACATCCGCTGAGATATGGAGCAAATTTTTGTATCGCAAAACATACAGCCAAAAGTTCGATTTCTGTCGTGGTGTATCCTTTCTCAGCTTTCTTTAAAGTACGGCTAGCGCAATGAATAACGGCCGGTTCCTGAATGGTTGGATTAGGTTGCCAGAGTACTGCAGAGATTCCAAGTTGAGAACCGTCACACTGAACATAGAAAGGAACGTCATAACGAGGGTGATTCAAATGGATGTTTCGTTTCACGCACTCCTTCAACTTATTAAAACTGTGTTCTTGAATCGGACCCCATTGCCATGGTACTCCTTTCTTTATAATCATAAATAAAGGCTGGGCTATCTCAGCAAATCGCGGGATGGCTTTGCGAAACCAATTGAAGAGCCCTAATACTTGCCGTGTCTGTTTCACATTTAATGGGGCAGGCAGATCTTCTATGACTTGTACTTTAGATTGACTGAATTGTAAACCAGAGGAATCAATTTGGTAGCCAAGGAATTCTATAGAATTTTGCAGAAATTTTGATTTCTGTAAGTTGATAGTGAGACCCGAACTTTCCAATCTGTCTAAAACTATATCTAAGTACTTCAAGTATTCCTGCGGATTTTTTCCCATTATCAAAATGTCATCAGCGTAGGTTATCACGTTGCTGCGTAAGTCTTGACCTAAGACTTTATTTAAGCAGGATGCTAACGCCGCACTACCATTGATAAGCCCAAAGACTACACGGTTGTATTCATATAAGTGACCTTCAAAACTAAATGCTGTGTACGGTTTCGAATCTTCATGCAGTTCGACCTGATTATAAGCCATTACTAGATCTAAATTCCCGAAGACTGCATTCCCTTGTAAAGAGGCTAGTATTTCTTCCACTGGAGGATACCTCACTTGTTCCAGATCAATATGACAATTCGTGCGTCTCAAATCTAAAACCACACGTAGGGAACCATTTTTCTTTGGAACTACATGTAATGGATTAATGTGAATGCTTCGTGAAGGCCTAATGATCCCATCTCTTAACATATCTGTAATTTGCTGACGTACATTTTCCCTGTATCTATATGGAATTATATAGGGCTTGGTTACAATGGGTTTGTCTGTTTTAACCTTAAAAGAATACACAAAATCCTTACAACGCCCAGGACGTTCTGAAAAGACATTTTTATGTTTATATAGGATATCCTTAAAGTAAGCTTTTACTGTATTATCTGTAAAATCAAGACTACTTTCAAGTGACTTAACACGGTCAGAAAACAATACATCGTCTTTTGAATCCATCAAATTTTGTGTGTCTTTCGTTCGTTGATCATTTAATTTACTACTTTCTGAACTAACAGAAACATTATTCAATACATTAGGAACATTATTATATTGACAAGCAATATCATCTAATTTTGGAAGCAGTTTCTGAACGATTTCCTGAGGTATGCCAGGTATAGTCAACGTTTGGTTTCTAAAATCGAGCATGACACGCAATTGAGATAATAAATCTAAACCCATAATTAATTTTTCATTCAGTTCCTTTATTACTAGAATAGGGATTGATATTTCAAAATCTTGAATAGCTATTGTCACACGAGTAATTCCAGCTACTCTCTTTTTATGTTTGCCGGTAAAATCAACTATAATAAGATTCTCAGCCTTTTGTAACTTAGGATTCGAATAATTACTAGTAATTACTTTCCATAACGAATATGATAATAAAGAGGCGTTTGCTCCTGTGTCAAGTAAAGCTTCTGTGCTTAACCCATTGATTTTGACAGGTATTTTAGCTGTACTGTATGATTTTAAAAATACAAAATTTTCTTCAACATCAAAACCATCATTGACAGTATCATCTTTGGACCAACAACGATTTACTACAGGCATAAATTGGTACTGACATCTATTAACTGCTATTTCCGAATGATTATTTACAGATATATCATGTAAAAGGTCGTTTTCATTATTGACATGAACATGTAAGTTGGAAGATAAATGTTCATAAGAATCAATAGCTGACGTGAGTTTAACATTATCGCATAAATTTGAAGATAAATGTTCTTGAGAATCTATAGCTGATATGGGTTTAACCCCTACCACATCAGCTGCAATTAGTTTAAATTCATACTCGCCCAAGCGGCACACCGACGTCGAAAAGACGTGGTTTTTTTGGTGTAAAACACCGTAAAATACACCGAACATGACGTGATTTACACGTCTTTTCCCACGTGGAAATGTCCGGGAATATGACGTGATTTTAATGACGTCTTTTACACGTCATAGAATATGACGTGATTTTTATGACGTCTTTTACACGTCATAGAAATGACGTGTAAATCACGTCTTTTTTACGTGACTTCCACGTGTAAATCACGTCTTTTTCACACCCTTCATGTGAATTGGAAGGGGGGCGTTCTCGAAATGAGGCGGCGAGAAGCAAAGGGGTGTAAGCGATATTTGCAATAAAGTATGGATGTCTCAAAAATGGATTCTGCACAGCTAAATATACAAACTGGATGGTGAAGCTCGTCGCAGTCCAATAGAAAGTCTACCCATGAATACTCTACGCCGAACTTCATTATGCAGTTTGTATATTTTGCAATGCAGAATCCATTTTAGAGACATATATACTCTATTGAAAATGTCACTTACACCCCTTTGCTTCTCGCTACCTCAAATGTCATAGAAGTCTGACAGGATTGTTCAGTTCCAAATGTCAAAACCATTAGAAATTGATGTGCATCCGCAGTTTTGATATTAGGAATTTCAATAAATGTACTACCTCGATTATTCGCCACACTTTTGAGGCTATTTACCAGCCCCTATTCAACCGTTTTGCACCAAAGTTAGGGGTTAGGCTACTAGGGCTACCTAGTTCTGGCCCTGTAAATTTTGAAATAGATCGGTTGAAACAAATAACCCTGAAACTGTGTCGAATAATCGAGATCCTACTATACATAGATTGAGATTCCTAAAGTCAACACTGGATACACATCAATTTATGATTATTTGGACATATGAAACTGAATAATAATAATAATAATAATAATATCTACTCTAAAACACACAGCTTACAACACATTTTTTTAAAAAATGATAAAAAAGAAAAAACATCATACTTTTTCTATTTTCTTAACTGCGTTTTTTTTCTTGACAGTTCTGAACTGATCTCTGGCCGCAACACTTTTCTTGGGTAAAAAAAAGTCTACGAATAACAACTGGACAACGATTATTATAAGTAAAAACAATAATGAAAATAAATTTATCCTTGTGGCTGCTGCTTGATTTTTCACCATTGTGTTGTAATTTGCATAATAATTTACAAGCTCCTATACCAGATAAGTAAGACCACTGGGTTATTGTAATAAATAACAGATCAGGATAGACCCTAAGAACCCTAGATCTTGCCACAGCGAAATACATCACCACCCTCTCTCGGAAGCACACATTGGGGAACGTCAAAGTATTGTGGTCTATTTGATTGGTCTGTACCAAGAATTTGGAAATTTCGCTTCTCCGAATGTTCGTATTATCTATGGATTGGGGATTTCCATATCCAATTAACCACCTCTAGTGTTGTTGATTTATATTTTTTTAGTATTTGGATACTGGCCTCTTGAAGAGTATATATTCGCCTTAATGTATGGTATATTTATCTACACATTAAGAAACGAATATACAATAGCTGTCGAGGAATAATTATATACCTAATGCAACAGGAAAGAAACGGCAGCGCTTGCTCCACGAAAGGATAAATTTAAAGCCATACATTAAAAAGAAAACCCGAGACGCATTGAATCGACTTGAAAAACATAAAAAAAAGCCCTCGAATGTAAGACTCACCCTTGGCGGAAAAAAAGCCCTACATAACTTTTAAGAATGAGAAAAGACGAATAAACATGGTAAAAACAAAGAATGAAATGGAAAAATAAAGGAACATTGTACTTACAGTCCTAAGAAAATGAAATGAAATGAAATCTTTGAGTTTTACGTCCCACGCATATACCGGTTAGGCTAAAGGAGACGGTGATAATGAGAAATGAATGAAATGGTGGAATGAAGAAAGTGGGAGGAAACGGGAGAACCCCGAGAAAACCCACGCACACGGTGTTTGTCCACTACGTGGACAAAGTTCACTTGGCGGGGGCTGGGATCGAACCCGGAACCCCAAGCACCAGAGGTGAACGCTCTACCACTGAGCCACCGCGGCCCTTAGTACTAAGAAGAATCCACTCATTTCGTCACTGGAATTTATTCATGTGTATTTACTAGTACCTTCTTCTTAATGAAATTACGGTACAACACGTGCTTCCATAAATTTTATAGCTATCCATTATTACGCTAGTATGCGCACACATACACACAAACACAACCACCCACATCCAACACACACTCACATACACAAGAACAATGGGTTTTATTGACAGTGCAAAATTTAGGACTAAACTTTTATAACTCCAATTTAAGACACCTTTATTTTGGAGGTGAAAAATCGAAAAAGAAAGTACATCTTAAAATTAATTAACCTCTGAGGGATGAAAGCGAAAACACATAACCATTAATTTGAATTCTACATTTATTAGTTATATGTACAATGTGCACGTTTTGTCGTATAAAATAATATTCATGCTATTTGTAATGCAACAAGAAACACTGATTGCCTTTATTATTTGTAATACAAACAAGAAATATGTAGACAATGCAAATCTGTTGGTTATAATCTAAAACTTACAGAGATCTTTTAATAATATAAAATAAAATGAATCAAATTTTTCTATAAATTTCGTATGAAGGAAAACACCTTTCATAGTTATTGAAAGTACAGAAATGCAGCATCATATCAAAAAAGCCTCACGTGCATAAGTAGGTTAAAAATGGGGACTGCGGTAAGTATCCCACTTATTATCCCATCTATTATACCAGTAGCAGTTTCTTCCATCTTTTAGTTTTCGAAAGAGATGCCTTTACATTGATTTCCAACAAAGCGAGGAGGAACAGGTCAACATGTTTCAAGCATGCCGAATCCTTTTCATCCTCAAACAACAAGGCAGATGGAAGTGAGTATCTTTCTACTAACATTTTGAAGATTTGTGGCATTTTTTCATTTGAAGATCTTTATTTTTACTCACGAATGATAAGTGTCTTTAAGGCTAGTTTGCACAACGTGAACTTTGCTCTTTTTTCCGCGGGAGTTAAATTCCATCGCCAGCTCTTTGGAAACCAAGCATCAGAGAAAGGTCCCTTTTCCTCCCAACGATGACAGATAGGAACACTGAAACAGAAAAAAAAAAATCATGAACAATCATAGTGCAATTTTTCAGGTGGGGAGAAAATTTTAAAAAATAATTACAATACGTCATGTGTAACTACAATCAATACGCAATAAAACGATTAGTTACTGCACTCGCTTGCATGAAGTCCCACTTTTAACGACCTTCCAAACAGCGAAATTAAACTACCATTAATTTTAGTTATTCTGTAATAGCTTAACTTTTGATTTTATTGCAGCTGTTAACTCTGATTGTTCAGGAGGATCAAACAAGTTGGGGGATATAAGACTTTGTATGTACAGATACATGACAAATAATTCTGAAACACTCATAGAAGGCTACATTACGTATGTGCTCACAATATAAAATGCCACTCCAAGACCAACTTTAGGATGTGAGCTAAAAGTGACGATCAAGTATATTGATACGATATTGATACAAACAAAATGGTGTATAACTTATGTATTCCGAAAAGTAAAAAAAATGTGAGCAAACGCCCCCTCACTTGTTACTGGAGTATTTTTAAAAAATAAGACTTCTAGAACCAGAATTCTGTCACAAGCAGTAGGGTAAAAATCGTCACATTATTTGTTCTGAGCAGGGTTAGAAGTTGCGGCAGTTATTATTATTATTATTATTATTATTATTATTATTATTATTATTATTATTATTATTATTATTAATAATAATAATAATAATAATAATAATAAAACTTCTCTTTGGTGAAAATTATATTTTACCCCTCTGTTGAGAAAAATATTTTCGGGAGGAGTACTTTTATCCATTCAAAAAAAAAAAAAAAGCGCGAACACTATAACATGTGATACATTCCATATTAAAGCTTTGCTTATATATAAATACTCAAGTCAAATAAAATAATTACTGAAGGAATAAAAATTAATAAACAGGGAAACCTTTAAAAATCTAAAATAATAAATAAATAAATAAATAAATAGAGTGTATCTGAAGAAGACAAGGGTAGTTGCTGAAACAGTTACATTTAAATAAAATTGGCGCAGCTGTGGCTCGGTGATAGAGCGTTCACCTCTGGTGCTTGGGGCCAATGATTCGATCCCAGCTCACTTCAAGCGGCTTTTCTTGGAGTTCTCCAATTTTTTCCCACATTCTTCATTCCACCATTTAATTCACTTCTCATCATCACCGACTCCCTTAGCCTCAGTGCCTGATCGTGGAACGTTAAATTGAATATTTCATTTATATAAAAGTATTGCCTTGTTCAACAATTATTTTATTTTAGTTAAGTACTAATAAAATATTACTACTTTCTTTCTTTTCTTCTTACTCGGCATTTTCTTACATGGGTATTATAAAATAACATGTCAAAAACTCACCTGTCGCAACTTTGGTATATATGTCATCCTCCACAGTGATATTTCTAGAGCAGCTCGACGAGCAGAAAGGGGTCAGGTGGTCTGCTGTTGATCAATTCATCATTTGCAGGAGCATTGGCTACACGCTCTGGAAAGTGGGAGTACATACAAGGCTTATTTTGGCAAATAACATGTATTTACACCTAGGCTTATTACAACGACTAAATACATTTAACATGAGATGAAGCAGTTTAATTTTATGTAAACAGTAAAGTGGGTTTTTACTACATTTTGTATTAAAAAAAAAAAAAAACAGAGTTTATAGAAAGAAAAATGAGTTGGCAGGAAAATATCAGCCATAAATTTCACATGCTTTCTGTTCTGGATATTTTCAGCGTAAAGGAAGGTGTGAAGAAGAGTCCGAAATCGTCCCAACCTCGATGCAGGAATGGCCACTTCTTAAATGGAAAGATACGCAAAATAAATATTGACAAACTTGTGGACAGATAGATTTTATGGATTATTGTCTGCCCGTTGTTAACAAGAAGCAGGGATCGGAAATTTTTTGAGTTTTACGTCCCACGATTATGCCGATTAGGCTAAAGGAGACGGTGATGATGAGTAATGGATGGAATGGTGGAATGAAGAAAGTGGGAGGGAACGGGAGAACCCCGAGAAAAAACACGCACACGGTGTTTGTCCACCACAAAGTTCACTTGGCGGGGGCTGGGATCGAACCCGGGACCCCAAGCACCAGAGGTGAACGCTCTACTACTGAGCCACCGCGGCCCCATAAGAAGCAGGGATCGGTTTTGAGAACGGAGTGAGAGCGTAAAATATCGCATCTTGAACACAAAGAACACAAATGACTACCTGCGTTTTCGAACGCGGACATTTTCTGACCAAAAACACCAAGGCAAGTAATTTCTTGCTATGTATTGCTTCATTTAAATTCTGCAACGTGAAAAAAAAAGTTTTTATCTTACATTTATAATACAAGCTTGAAAAAATCAAGAGCTCCAATTCTGGGGTAGGTTTTATTTTTTTAAAAAAATAAAAAATATCCTACTCTGGGAGGGGCAGTCATCACCTCTGGATCCGCCCCTGTTGTGTACACACCTTCCTTTTGTTGGCAGCAGATATGTAAGCCCAGAAGCAATGAGGTATGTTTTTTTTTTTTTTTTTTTTACTGATGGGGCTGCAGTGCCTCAGTGGTAGAGCGTTCACTTCTAGTGCGTGGGGTCCCTGGTTTGATCCCAGCTCGTGCCAAGTTAGCTTTGTGGTGGACAAACACCATGTGCCTGAGTTTTCTTGACACTCTCCCGTTTCCGCCCACTTTCTTCATACCACCATTTTTCACATTTCATTATCACCATCTTCCTTAGGCTCGGTGCCTTTCCTGGGGCGTGAAACTAAATATTTAATTTCATTTCTTTTTAATGATGAGGAATTGGTGTTCCACCTGAAAGCAGGTTTTTGACCCAAAGAGACTTCCGTTGTTAATGTGCGCATAAACATTAGGAGGATATTCCCTATGTCAAGAGCTCTCTTAAACACATCTGACTGGAACCAGCACCAGCCCCCAACCACGGTCCCTTAACCCTTTGGGGATCTTATGGTACATTTTGTACCATACGCGTTTTTCATGGTACATTGCGTTATTTCTCTTCTATTTGAGCTTTTTCGGCCGGTTTTTTTTTTGTTTTGTTTTTTGTTTTTCAAGTCCAGAGACATTGTAGAAGGCATTACGTATGGTTTCAGACCGTACTGCGTCCAGACATGGGAGGTGATGACGTCATAATCTTAAAGTGTATTTTTTCCCTTTTTAAGCCTATGTTCATTATTTTTTGGCGGGCTTATATTTTCACGTAGAAGATTGAAAGTTTGCACAAACATTCAGTCCACCGAGTAGTATTTACCAGATTTTTTGGTTTGATGTCAGTGCTAAAACAGGGGGGGAACCAGAGGGACAAAGGGGTAATAAAAGGGATATTTTTACCCCAAAAATCCCGTTTCTCGTCATTTTCCCGCCTCACATACATGATAGAACCACGTGAGTCATACCGTCTGAAAGGCCGTTCCATTCTGAAGAGAATGACGGTCGAATTATTATTCTAGGGTAATTAGGGATGTCTCAGGGATTTTTTGAAAAATATACTTCTATATAGGGAAAAATGGGGCATTGTCGGTATATATATTTTTTGGCGGGCTTATTTTTGAACGTAGAAGATTGAAATTTTGCACAAACATTCAGTCCACCGAGTAGTATTTACCAGATTTTTTGTTCCGATGTCAGTGTTAAAACAGGGGGGGGGGGAACCAGAGGGGCAAAGGGTTAAAAAGGGATATTTTTACCCCAAAAATCCCGTTTTTCGTCATTTTCCCGCCTCACATACACGATAGGACCACGTGAGTCATGCCGTCTGAAAGGCCGTTCCATTCTGAAGAGAACGACGGTCGAATTATTATTTTAGGGTAATTAGGGCCGTCTCAGTAAATTTTTATCCAAATATACTTCTGTATAGGGTAAAAGTGGGGCATGATAGGGAAATTTTTTCTGGCGGACCTATTTTTTCACGTAAAAGATTGAAATTTTGCACAAACATTCAGTCCACCGAGTAGTATTTACCTGAAGTTTTTTCCCCGATTTCTGCGTAAAAACAGGGGGGGTCCAGAGGGGCAAAAGTTGAGAAAAGGGAAATTTTGCAGCAAAAAATTCCTTTTTCCAGGAATTTCCCGCCTTAGATACATGATGGAGACATGTGAATGGTACCGCCTGAAAGACAGTTCTATTCTGAAGAGAATGATTGGCGGATTATAGTCCTAGGGTTATTAGGGATGTCTCAGGAATTTTTTTCCCTGAGATCATAGTGTTTTATGGTGATTTGGGGCATTGTGGGAATTTTTGATAAAAATTCTCCCTCCCTTACTATTCAAGATAGAAACTTGAAATTTGGCACAACCATTCAGTATACCAAGTACTATTTATCAGATTTTTTTAGATGGCTACGATCACACAGGGGGGGTCCAGGGTGGGCCAAAGTTCGAGAAAAAATTTTTTCCCTCCGAAAGTTTCACTTTGACAATTTTTTCCCGCTTCTGGTATATGGTATGAGCATGCAAGTGGTACCATTTGAAAGCCAGCTCTATTCTGAAGAGAATGAGGTATGAGCCATGATCCTAGGATAAATAGTGACGATGCAGTAGCTGCTTGACTGAAAGTCTCAAAAATAGCCCAAAAAGCCAAGATCCCCAAAGGGTTAATAAGACATTTGGTTTCCTTTGAATCGTTTCACGATTAGCAGTGGAAATCATAATAATATAGTCATGTAGAGAATACTTAATTGAGCTGGAATATATTTTTTTGAACTTCAGTGGCAACATTGATAAGTATCCATCATCACATGCTGGCACTGGAGTAAGTAGTGTAATCTAAAATGCGAGGGAGCTGTCTACTCAATTAATGAACAAAATATTCGAACAGTCAAAAAACCGTTACATTATGATTTCCACACCGAATTCTGTAGCACAGTTACGGTAGCCAAGTGTCTTGTGAGGGTGTGTAGGTGCAGCAGGGCGATGGTTGCAGTTTGAGAGTGCTCTCAACTCAAGGTGACCAGACGTCCCGTCCCTTATTTTCAACCGTTGTCCCGTTTCTTTCAGATTCTCAAACGGGAAGCCTAAATGTCCCGTTTTTAAGCAAACATGACCCAGGTGTCCCGTAATTATTATTCAAAATATAAATAGCCAATGCTAATTCTACACTCTTCCGTACCAACACTTACTGGGAAGGTTCACCCGTGCCTAGAACTTCTGAATATTCAAATGAGAATTGAGTGTTCTGTGGTTCAAGTGGAAATTGAGTGGGAATTCTGAGTGTTGAAGTAGTTAAAAGTATTGTTGGGTAATACTTAAGTTAGAAACACTGTGTTATCATTCTTACTTTGTATTTTGTAAATTGAAAACACTGCTGAGTCCCAAAATGCAATGTGGAAGTCACCCCACCCCCCGTCGCCGATTCGTATGCGTCCCGTTTCTGAAAGTAAAAGTTCTGGTCACCTTGTCTCAACTGGGGTAATATCCTCCCACTGATTATGCACATATACAATGGGGGCACTACTTTAGCAAACGGGTCTACCAAATATTCATCTATTTTGTGGATTTTTTCACTAGATTTAAGACAGTAGTGCTACAAAAGGTTAAACAAAACATAACTGAGTGAGCGAAGGGGTTAGAGCTTCCATAGGGCTCGTTGTTTCTAACTTTGAAGTCATACACGATTGGCATTGCAACAATTGCCGAGGGTCATTTCCCAAAGAGGTTCACTCGAGCAGTCGGTTCTACCTAACAGAAAATTCATAGGTAACATACGATGTGAAACATATTTTTGTGAAGGAATAAAAGTGTGAATGTCAGTAATTAATGTCAGTACACAGCAAATTGAAATGAATTTTGGGCATTATTCGAGCAGACGGTTCTACCAAATTTTGACATATTTCTTACAGTTTCATATCAGGTTAGAACAATGCATTTCTTTTAGAAGAGCATGAACTAAATCAGAAGCTCCATTAGTGCTTGCAGATTGACTTCAGGCCTCAGTACAAATACAGCGTGGACGTAAAGCGTAACAATTTCAGTGAATAAAACACGAACCAATTTATTTCAGGTCCCCACTAAAAAGCAGGGGTAGGAGCACAGCAACAGGGTCCGAACGGCAGCGACGGGATGCGTCCGTAGGGAGCAGGCGCGTCAGCGACGGGGAATATACGTCTAAACGAGAATAGTGGAAGACCACACTTACATATGCAATACTTTCACTGATCACTTAAAATTCATTTCAATATGCTGTACACTGACAGTAATTACTTATATTCACACTCTCATTCCTTCACGAAAAATGTTTCTTATAATATTTTACCTATAAATTTTATATTTGGTAGAACCGTCTGCTCGAGTGAAGCCGCATTTTGAGTGATAGTGAAATCATTGTAAGCGTAAGTGTGCTTTTCCATTATCCTTCTTTACGCGCATAGTCCCCGTCGCTGACGTGCCTGTTCCCTACGAACGCACCCCCTCGTTGCCGCTCGGGCCCTCTTGCTGTGCTCCTGCACTGATTCCAATAGAATGCATTTGTGCTTTTTAGTGGGCACCTAGCAAAAGTTATTTCGTGTTTTATGCACTGTACTTAATATGCTACGCGTCGGGAAGGTTCTAGAACACAAGTCCCCCCCATATAGGTTAACAGCTAGATTGGTTCTTTTCTGTACCAAAGTTTAACATTTAATTCACATAGTATTGTTGAGCGAGCGTCAGCGAGTGAAGGCTGGTTAGAGCCCCGCACGGTACGTTGTTTTCTGTCTTTGTTACAATTAAGTGGGAAGGGGTACATGTGTTTTAGAACCTTGCCCCATGCGTCTACTCTAAATTTACACTAACCCCCGTGAAGTCAATCTGCAAGTAGTAATGGAGCTCCTCATTTAGTGCATATTCTGCTATAGAAAATACAATGCTCTAACCTAACCTGAAAATGTAAGAAATGTATTAAAATTTAGTAGAACCGTCTGTTCCACTAATGCCTACAAAAGCATACACTTACTGTCATCTCGTTGTTTGCTTGCATTTATCAGTCTTTCGCCTTTTCAAATAGTACCACAATGCGTGCAGCTTTTATTATACGGATTCATAGTATAAGTAGTAGTAGTAGGGACGGGTTAGAAGCCCCGCGGAGGTTGGTTGGTCCTGTTCTCGACATGAAATAGGCAAATTAAAGACTTGTCCAATTTTTTCCGTATATTTTACAATCTACGGATCTGTATAATAAAACTGCACCACAGAATGACATACTTTCCCATGCATACTCACTCCCATATACGGTTTATTGAGAATAAAAACACATACATTATCATTTTACTACCTTCACTATTAACATTTTATATAGTATTCTACCTAAAATATTTAATTTGATACAGGCGTCTGCAAATGTTAACCTAATGTAAGTATCCTCGTTCTTTCTACGGTATTTTAATACACTGTAATAAGAAACCGTAGAATACTCAATCTGCTGAATTTTACACAGAATGCACCTAGATAGGAATAGGATAGGAATTATACTTACTTGTCTTAAAGCTGACCTTTATCACAGGTGACTTTAACAAAACACATTATTTATATTCACAAACAATACCATCAAAACACGATTCCGCAAATGGCTCACGATTCCCAGCATGCACTGCTCAAACTGCAGTTACAGTACGGGGAACGTCCGCGCTTTTTAGCACCTAAAAAAGACGTCTATTTTTGGTGATGTCCGACACGTGATTCTTTGTACCATTCTGGCACGTGATAAACACGTACAATTTAGGTCATGTTTGACACGTCATTTTTGTTACCATTTTGGTACGTGATAAAGAAGTTCCAAATTTTCAAAAGACGTCATTTTGAATTCGAACCCCAAAAAAGGACGTGTTTATGACGTGACTGTGCTACTTGGGCGTGTATGGTTCCAATAAAGTACATTGTACCGCACAATCATGATTATGTCTCGTATTGTTGTTCTGTACATGAATTGTGTCATTATCTTGATTTTGATGCGAAGTGCCATCTCTTGACCCACGATTACGTCTATCCATGTAGTTTACTGTATTCCTGGAATTTCGCCATGTATTTCGTCTATTTTTGAATCTATTTTGGTTATATGGTCTTACATAAGGATTGCCACGATTAATTAGGTTAGGTGTATTCCCAACATATCTTTGCCTATTTTGCTCGTTCTGATTGCTTGAATTTACTCAATTTAGGTTGTTTTCCGTATCATTCACATTACGGATATCTAGATTTCGAACAGGTACAAAATGATCTGAATTGTTTTTAATTTTACCTACTCCCGCTTGATGATTCAGAGCATGGTATTGGGTTTCATAACATTGGACAAGCATTAATAAGTGGTTAAAACTCATACACTGGGTAGAAAACAGGATCTGTTGTAGTTTAAACGGTAGCAAATTTCGAATTGATGCTATGATTCTAGATTCCGATTGCAATGGATTTACGACTTTTAATTCGTTGTATGTATTTACAACAAAATCGACAACAGATTTGTGCAAACGAGGATTGAAATGTTGGTTTCTAATCGTAGCATCTCTATTTGCAAGCAAAAAGTCATTTTCGTAATTTGCGATCAGTGCTGCCTTGAATTCCTCATACGTACTAACGTGATCTCGTACTGCTTTAAACCATAAAGAACATGGTGGGAGTAATAAATGAGGGATTATTTTCATATATTGCGATCTATCTATACACATTATATTGCACTCGTCCTGAAATTTTTCTAGGAAAGAAGTAGCATTCTCGTTACATTTACCACTGAACTTACTCATAGCACGTATTTCACTCATCTTTACGCTTAACTTTACCTTCCTTTTATCATTCCGTGTACTTGTTGAGTGACAATTCCTACCTACGGCGTGATGTGTAGTTCCACCATCTCTCTTCCGCCCATTTGTATTCCTCGGATGTTCCAAAATAATGTCCTCATCGGATGTATTACTTGAATGAGATCCACATTGATCCGCTACGGGTGAAGGCGAGGTCATCTCTTGGGAACAAGGGAATTCCACACGATCATGAACCATGTTATTGTGGTATACGTTGTCCTTAATCTGTAGCGTTCTAATTTCCTCTTGTAAGGTAGCTAACAACTGAGTATTGGCACGTATCTTGTTGGAATTATCCGTGATCTCAATCTTTAGTTGAAGTGCAGAAGATTCTATTACTTCCAAATCCCTTTTTATACCACTGACTTCTTGGATTAGATGGTTGTGATTATCCTGGCAATCCTCAGATATTCTTTTCAACTTTTCATCGAACTGCGAGGTGATGTCATTCATCGCCTGGATAATAAATTGTTTCGTCTCTTCTGACTTCTGCTCCAATCGTCTACTTAATTCCTCATATTGTTTGTTGGATTCCTCGGACTTCTGCTCCATCGTCTGCTTTAATTCCTCATATTGTCTGCTGGATTCGTTGGACATCTGAACCAAATTTTGTTCCAATCGCTTCATGACTTCCGAATCGTCTTTTCGGCATTGTTCTTGCCGCTGTAAGGCTAGCAGGATTCTGTCTTCTAATGTCATTCCTGGTGCTGCACTTTGTTGGTCATTACCACTGTCACTGGTTTCTTTCTCTATTGCCTCACCGTTCATTTTTCTTGTGATTATTCTACAACTTCTCAGTATAGTTGAGTTCGTAGTCATTAACTTTATTATAGAAGTAAATTCACCCTTACTTTACTTCGGGATATGAATTTACAAAAATCCCGGGTGAGGTAAACCAAAATTTTTACAACGACTCACCAAAGGTAGTCGTCAACCCTGGTTCGGCTAATAATGTAAGTAAATTTTTAGTGGTAGTAATCGTTCACACCTTAAAATATCTTCAGTGATTACATTTACGGTCCATGTTCCTTTAGGGGGGTCCAAAACTACACTGGACCCCATTAAGCTAACCTAATCTAACCTGACCTAAGCTAACCTAACCTGATCTAATCTAACCTGACCTAACCTAACCTAATATAACGTTATATTATGTAATCAAACGAAAATCAAAAGAAAGAAGTGGTGTCAAAGGCACTGGACCCCCTTAACGGAACATTGACCACATTTACTAGTATTCTCACCTTTTATACTGCATTTACAAGTCGATAAGACGTATTAAAGAATTCATTCGTTGATTCTCTTTTAACGTTTATTCACACAAAACTGACTTGCAATCGTACATGTTAGTTAGGTATCTATAAACAACTACATAGCAACTAAATATACAATAATGTATGTTTCTTACATATATTAAAAGCATTCTTCTTTTGTTATTTTTAAATTAACATTATATCTGGTATAGTGCTTGTGTAGAAGCACTTTCTGCCCAAAAATACAAGTAATTATCAATTTATACAAAGTATCTCGTTGTAAAATTAAAAAAAAATATGTCCTCCCACACAGGCGAGTCCGTAATAAATAAGGTCCTACCACAAAATTATCCACCATACTGCGCATTAAATCTCTGCTGCTGATCCTTCACTAGAGTTGCATGTGGACTTTTACGCCCTACACTTGGCTAGTGCTAGTTTCAGGACGGTCTCTGATCATGCCAAGTTCACTGTCTTCAAATTCAACAGCCCACATGGTGCGATTCCGATTTCACGTAGAGGAAATTGAAGAGACCTTATCTCTCGAATGCGAATATGGACGCGTGGAAAAAATACAAGGAAAATTAGCCTCCTTTGTGGGCGACGGTCACGATATAAACGAATCGCCTCTGGGTTATTTCTTTTGCCTCTCCATAAATGAGGTGCGTATGTGCCAGCTCATGGATAGGGTAATCTGTTATTGCGCAGACACATACAGATTAACACAATCAATTTTATTTAAACACCAATGTCTATACTTTTAATCGACCGTGAATACCTAGACACAACTCTCTAATGTTGAACGCATCACTTCATATTCTGTTATACAGCAATTCTACCGGGCTATGTATATCACTCAAGTTGCGTAGATGCCTACTATAACACAGCCACGTTAACTGACGCTATTCCACAACAAAACTGCAAGACAGTCTTCTGCGAGCCACTCGCAATTGACACACAAGGGACGATAGTTCCGTAGTGTGCGACCAAAGCATCACGCCCTTAATGAAAGTACTATAAGCTACGTATGTACTGCTACATGTACGGAAAAGTGCCATATTCTCTTTCTTCCCTGTAGGTATTATATCGAGCTACAAGGTACATTAGAACAGAGAAAAAAGATTTTCCACCATTTTTGGATGTAATTCCAACGACCTTTCTTCTAGAAATTTTCTACAGCAGTGACAAAATCAGAATCTAAGTGAACTACACTAGGACGCGATTTTGGTATATTCACAATAGCAATGTAGTTTTTCGTAGCTCATGCGTAAGGGGCGATTTTCCAACTACAAGGGAGTGGAAAAGCCTCTCGAAAGTATCCCTGGAAGAATATTCACCTAACGGATAAATCAAGTATACTGTCCCAGTGCATTTCTTCCTATCGATATGTAACGTGTACAACATATCGTGTTTCGTCTATTTTTGTTGCTTCTGTGCACAGAAATAATATATACCACGGAATTACATATTACGAGGAGGAAATCCTTTAATCCAGAATCCAGCTTACTTTTGACAAATATATATTCAGGAAGTATTTGGGAATCCTTGTGTTATGTGGAGAATCCATTGTATATACATTCGTTCATCGCTTATGGTCTTTGCATTTGGGATACTACATGTGTTTATTTACATGTCACCTGACTATCCTATGCACAGTCGTTTTAAACCTAATCTTAATCAAAGTTATTTTTTCATTTTCACACACTCGTAACTTGAACATGAAGTCGTTCATTTATCATCCGTCACCATTAGCCTAGAAGACATACCGGTAATTGTGATACGTTAAAGATTTCGTTTAATTTAAATTTCTCTTCCGAGAGTTTGTTTTGTGCTGAGACAAAATATATCAATTACATATGTCTCTCTCTCTTAATTTCGAATTAAAAGTATTCTTCTAACTTGAACGATATACTATGATTTCGGCTGCAATGAAATTGCGCACACTTTTGCGGTTTTATCAGTTTTATCTGATAAGCCGTTGACAAGCTATCGTAATGTACAAGATTGCGAACAAAAATATGAAGCAACGTTGTCAGATGGACAATATTTTCTCTTTTGTCATGTTTGTATATGGGCGTGACTTTATTGACAAGTGTAATTTTGAAAATACGGAGAAATGAGCACAGAAGCGTATGAAGAAGTGCAGAGAAGTGATGTACTGTATTCGAAAAAAAGAACTCTCACCAGTTCGTCCGAGAAATATTACAGAGGCCGTTGAGCAAACTGTTGAAAGAGAACACGAGTTAAGGCATAATGGAGAAAAAGTTTCTATTTGCAAATTAAGAAGCTAATTTATCATCCTTGACTAGTAGTGGGAAGTATGCCGTCTATATTATTACGTATTATTAATAATAACTTCGAGAATTTCATCGTAATGGTTTGCTTTGTTTTATTTAGGTTTCCACCTAGAATATGGGCTTCAGAACCCTCAGTAGCTCTTCGATCGACGAACGGGGTCGAAGCATTTCATAAGCATTACAATGAACAAGTCTATTCACCGGGTCCAAATATTTATTAAGTGATTTCATCTTTGTTGAAGATACAATCAGAAACTAAACTGAAATTAAGGTCAATTACGAAAGAACATACCAACACACAAAGAGAGGAAGATTTGAGGAGACATAACTTCATATTGAAGCAGCGTGAGTTGATTAAAGGTTATACATATTCAGAGTATCAGACAAAAAGAATTAAATTTCTAAAAATTGTAGGCTTAAAATGGCAACCAGGAAAATTTTAGCATGTGGATTGTATAATATGAAAACTTGGTTTTGGAGATGCCTTGACTTGTATTTACTAATCAAATTATATTTAATTAAGCTTCAATATAATTTGCATTTTATTTCTAATTTCTGTTTCTATCCTAGTCTGAAGAAAAACCCTGTTTGCGCACAGATTTTAAAGCTATCATTGGGGCAATGTTGAACAAAAATCTGTGTTCAAAAAGGCCAACAGAGATTTGTGCGCAATTTTGGATCTAGAATGTGCGTATTCCAGTTGCTCCCTATTATTTCTGATTGATGAAATCTTGAATTTGATTTTCTTTTTGTTCATTTCCCTCACTCAACGTTTGATAAAATACTCAAACGAATACTCCACTTTCTTTGGGAGTCACCCTTGCGCCTCCATTGCACTATATCCCATTGTACACTAACTGAATCTAAAATTAATGGACATTCTCTTTTATCTGACTTTGATCCGACGTTTTGTTCTTGAGTTATTGTTGTTTTTACATTTTTCGACAAATTTTTGGGTGATCATGGTGCCGAAAGGAGGCATTTTTACACCCAGCTTGGTTCATATGTTTCGTTTTATCTCGTGTCAGAAATCACCGCCCGAGGTTTGTTATAATAATTAAGTTACACCCTGTGTATATAAGGCTCCATTTTATGTATTAAATTCACTCAATTTATTTAGTAACATAAATAGGTAAACCGTGAAAACGTCTTTATTAGAGAAACATTATTATTTCTTCTAATAAATTATTGTGCAACAAAATGAAGCTTAATATATATCAATAGATGAATATAGTTTATATTTTAGAAATGCAATGGACATTGATTGTTCGAACACTGCTTAAAACGCACAGGAACAATCAAATCTGTAAATAAAGAGCTTAAAATAAACTTGAATTCTTAAACTGCGCTATATCGATTACGCTTAACTTTTTAAACTTTTTTTGCCAATAAATTTGCCAATAGAGAACTGTACCATACAGAAGAATAAATTAAACCGTTTACCTTTGATGTGGTTTCGCAAGGGCGCCTTGTATAAAGGACGCAGTGTACTTACCACAGGTTCTTTACCAACAGTAAAAGTATGTATTCATTGTATAGAACTGTGCCATACAGAAGAATAAATAAAACCGTTTATCTTTGATGCGGTTCCGCAAGGGCACGTTATATAAAGGACGCAGTGTACTTATCGCAGGTTCTCTACCAATAACAACTGTAAGAATTTATCATACAAAAAAAAAACTCGTACCTTTATTTATAATGTGATGTTTCGGAGGCGCACCGAGACATGTCCCGGTGGGCCAGCACGGGCCTGGGTCTACATGAAACCAAAGCATGTCCCAACTTACGAGGACCACCTAAATGTAAAAACTGTGGCAGTGTGGATCACCCAAGATATAACTATCGTTGCAAAGCGAAACCAGTACAGAAACCAGAGCACACGGAGCTAACAGTACCACTAACAACGACCGATACAACAACTCAACCTAACCAATCAATCTTACCACCGCTAACAGTCGAAGATCTTCGTTACATCAGTTTGTCGCTTCAAAATATCTTTCCCTTTCAGCGAGCCAATATCCTTCACCACATTATCACAGCTGCAAAATCCATCCTTCACATCAATCTCCATGCCACTTATACTAACAATTATGTTCATTTTCACATTGGATCACTGGAAACTGCTGTTTAATACAATCCGCATAGTATTCTTCATTATGGGTATTACTTTCTTATTTGTTAACATTCGATCATTTTCGCAACATAAACTATTATTAGAAGCACTGTTGTTGGAAGAACATATCAATGTCTTTGCACTTAACGAAACCGCTTTAAACCAAACACGCCACCTCGCATTCCGGGCTATCAACTACAACGTTAAGACTATCACAACCATTTGGCTCGTGCACAAGGCGGAGTTGCAATAGGCTTTTCTCCAAAATATCCAGTTAGAGCGTACAATCCGCCAGCTTTCAGTACTTTCCCGGAATATCTTCTTTACTCCATATACTTTCCGTCTATAATCATCAATTTTAGTACGATTTATATTCGTCTACGTTAACCTATCCCGCTAGAATATTTCCGATACATTGTCAATAATTATCGAAATATTATTATCATGGCGGACATTAATATCCATAGTAAAAGTGATCGTGAGAAAGCAGATTTTCAAAAGTATTTAACTAATGATCTCCATCTTCATCTACATGTCTTTCCATCGCACACTAGACCTGTCAGTCAGACCACGCCTGACGTTGTCATTACTTCTCTGAATCTTCTTTCAGACTGTCAGCTAGAAGTTCTGGACTCGATTGGGAGCGATTACCATCCAGTAAAACTCACACTAACTCGAGGGCAACGACCACTCCAAGAAATCGCCCCTCGTCATGTTCCGAGATATGATAAGGCTAACTGGCCTCTTTTCCGGCAGGATCTTGAACGCCTTCTTCATTGTGAAACGCCTCCAACTAATGAAACTGAGTTAGTTTCCTGTGTTACAACTGTCACTAAAGCCATCCAAATAAGTGCTTAGGACCGTATCCCAAGAGAGCAAGTACACCCACACAGACCGAAATTACCGCCAACCCACATTCCACTTATACAGCAAGCTCGAAAACATCTTCGAGAATATTATAGGACTGGGAATGATTCATATTTACGCTTACACCATCAATGACAAACAGTGGTTGTAACTATCTTGTTGCGTATAAACGTAGAAACTGGATAAAAACTTGTAACAGATTATCCGAGGAAGCTCATCCTTCTCGCTATTGGAAGCGGTTTCATCAGCTTGTTGGTAAAAGCACTACAATAACCTACCCTCTCATAACTGACGGTACTCCTCTCTATTCTGAAGCAGAAAAAGCAAATGCATTTGCCGCCCAGTTACAGGACGTTTTTACACCATCAGCTGCTTCCAAACATTGTGAACGGACAGATATATCAGGTCTTCCTGCCTTACAACCTTCCACGGAGCACGCCATTGACCCAGCCCATCCTCTTACTTCACCCACCACAGTCGATGAACTCCATACGGCACTAGCACGGAAAAGAAATACTGCACCTGGGATCGATTCGATATCTTACCGACATATCAAAGAAGCCCCGCCATCACTCCTGCTAATCCTAGTAACAATATACAATTTGATTCCTAAAACTGGTTTCTAATCTTCAAATTGGAAAGTCTCCAAAATTTGCATGATTCACAAACCTAATAAACCTGTACATTCAGTATCCTCTCACAGACCCATCCAGCTCACCTCAGTCTTCAGTAAGCTATTGGAAAAAATTATCGTTTGTCGACTCCATAAGTATCTTGACACAACTTCTCTGTTACCTATCCATCAGGCGGGCTTTCGTCCTGGATTTTCCTTAAATGACCAGCTACTTCGTCTTAGCACAATAATTACTAACCAATATAACAAAGCTTTACCATCATGTTTTATTCTCATGGATTTAGAGAAGGCGTTCGATAAGGTTTGGCATTATGGCCTCATTAAAAAATTGCAGTCGTTCTAACTTCCCGTGTGCTAGCTTAGGTTAATATATTCTTTCATTTCAAATCGCATTGCTTATGTTATAGTTGGTAAAGCCCTCTCTTGGCCGATTTTTCCTCTAACTAGTGTACCACAAGGATCATCTCTCAGTCGTTTATTATATATCCTCTATGCATCCAATATCCCTTCTGTACCACGCAACGTATTTATTTTTCAATACGCTGACGATACAGCTTTTCTTGCACTCGGTAAAACTGTGCATCAGCTTAACATTGCTTTACAAGCAACACTTGATAATTCCGTCAAGCGGTGTAAGAAATGGCACTTAATGATCAACTCCGAGAAAACACAAGCTCTAGTATTTCTACCGCCTAAATGTCGTTCCAAAGTCCATAGAAACCCAACTCTTTTGCGCCTAAGTGTTGATGGGTACCCTGTACGCCCTTCCACCACTGCTACCTATCTAGGCGTGGTTTTCGATTCAAAGCTCAGCTGGAATGCTCACTTGAAAAAACTAACGGACAAGGCCAATCTTAGATTAAATCTTTTGCGAAGCCTCACAGGAACAACTTGGGGATTAAAAGCCGATATATTGCTTCATACTTACAAAGCATTCCTTCGTCCGATCCTTACTTTTTGACATACCGTTTGGTGCAATGCTTCTGCTTCTTTCTATGAAAAACTTAGCATCCTGGAACGACATGCTATTCGTCTGGCGTATCGAATTAAACTTCCATATGCGACGTGGCTCACGTATGAGTACATAGACTTTCCAAAGATGACCGAGCATCTCGCACAACTTCGGCTTAGGTACATAACCTCTCGCATCCGAACAGGCCATCCGCTTTTCTTGGATATACTTCACACTGACGCACTTACCGACGCAGCATACCGATACAAGCACTCCCCATTAAATATCTTCGTATCTGTGTATGTGACATATGAACAACTTCCTGCGGCTGAAAGGGAAATATATGAAGTATACGTCATTAATCATTATCTTCCTCATATCTTTCCATCTTAGCACAGATATCCTCATCACTAACAAGAGCTTCCCAATGTGTTCATTAGTCCCGAGCCACCCCGGGACAGAAGAATTAACACTGCATGTGTCTCACTAATCAAACTCTGTTTGTGACGTGTAAGCACTTCATCTCATTTTTATAATCATCATTATTCTTTATTCTATTAAATTTCTTATGCACTGTAATTCCTATTAGTATCCTAGCACCTCAAATATATATCTACACTTTTCTGTTATATATTTTTTCTTTTCAGAAATAATCTATGGATTTATTTTGCATTTACTAATCTTTGTGTTCATGATTACTGCACTTTGCCCTTATATCATTGCCTTGAAATCAATAGTGATACTTTGAACTCCATGCCAAAGAGAGGGCCTAACCCTCTAATGGCTAGGAGTAGGAAATTATTTTATAAAACTAAAATTGATGAATAAAGATGTCAATATGTTACCCTATTCCCGTACTCCTAAGAAATCTGTGGTATTAACAAAGCATAAAGTCTTAGTTTTACAGTGTTTACTTCTGGTTTCTGGGGTTCTTGGTTCGATTCCAGCTCGCGAAAACTGAATTTTGTAATGAACGAATTTCGTGTGCGTGGGTTTTATTGGTTTACTTCCGTTTCCTACCCCTTTATTCATTCCACCACTTCATTCATTTCCTATCACCACTATCTCCTTCAGCCTAATTGGCATTCCGTGGAAAGTAAAACTCAAAGATTTAATTTTGTTTTCACACAACACAAAGCAACACGTGCGAAATGGATCTGTAACAACAAAGCGTAGTATAATGTCAAATCATAGGTAAGACCATATAAACAGGAGCACTGTTGGAACACATTCCGTCAAGGTCTTATCGATATTTCTGAGCTCAAACTGAAATGCAACAACACTAAACAACAACGTTCCCCGATAACAGTAACAAATCTGGAATATCAAAATCAGCAAATCAAGGAAGTGAATGAAAATACATAAGTAACAACTTACCTTAAAATATATTTCATACAGCGTAGAAACTTTTAGAGTAGAAACACAATATTCAATCAAATATGTAATATGAAGAGGAACCGGTATCATACATTGATTTCAACGGCTAAGTTAACCGAAAATTAAATTTGTTATAGCTTTCGGTTACGGAACAGATACTGTTTTCTGTTTAAATTCCGTTGGTCCTCTTTCATAACCTTGTTGTATTGCACTGTTTCAAGTACTAAACAAGTGTGAGTAATACAAAAGATTGAAGTCCACTAGGGAGCAGCGGAATATCATTTGGGAAAATGGGCCCTCCTTTAACTACCTCTAAATATAGGCATATAAAGAGGAACTGTCATCTTTCAATAGGATCCATTAAGATCCATTTCTTCCCTATTTCTGATTCTTGCTTGCTATATGCATAGACATATTTTACGATGGTGAAACCACTTTTAACTTTTTTTTTTAATATTCCCATGCAACGCAACGAAGGGAATATCCCTTAACCTTAGCTGCTGGGAGCTGTTCTGTTCAATTATCAGAAAATAAGGTTGAGACATCTTGCACTGAAATGTCTAGGTTATAAACAAGGAAAGTTCAATTATTATCGACCAAGTTGTATTATGTCTCGTATCTTTTCAACTGTCTTGTCTTTTTGTCTTTTCTTTCTTTCTCTTTTTGTTATTGATAATATGTGAATGCAACTAACACCATAACGCTCATAACCTTTCACTATTAGCAAATACTTTAATTTTTGATACAAGATTAACAGTCTTCAGACTTGTATCTAGAAATCATTGATGACTTCAGAAGGTTTTCCCCAATGGGGATTTAAATTTAGTGGCAGTTTAAAAGTACTGCTTAAATACTGGAAATTGACGACGATACGAGTTCTGCCCTCAGGGTTAATTTCGCATCTCCGGGGCAAATTTCTCTCGAGCAACACTCTGAAATCATAACTGTCCCTGATATTCTTGTTTCAAACAAATGCCAAACTTCGTTTTCTCCTTTTCCTACACAACTGTGAAAGGCGCTTATGTTGCAAGTGTAAGTCGTGGCCAAGGAAGATTGTGGTCGAAAATAGAGTCATATATTTTCTTGATTTAAATTTACTTGAGGTTCTCCATTTCTTCCAAATATATCACTCTATTATTTATTTTTAAGAAATAATTCACCTTTAGCGTTATATAAACATGATTTCAGTTACCAGCAGATTTACAAGGGTTGTTGGGAAAGGGACTGGGTCCAATTCACTTTGACGATAAACGAATGTTTGAGATATGGAAAGTAAATTTTACATCAAAGCACAATTAACAGTACATTTATATATATAGAAAACGAGGGAGATCATATCTCACTTAAGAAAGAATTATAGAGATTTTTAGTTTCTAATGCGTGCTACTGATTATCAACTTTTCTTATATTGGAACTGATAACGCACAGCGGTGTTTTCCTTATGTCTTTTTCGTAAACGGTGTAGGGGTATTTCACAAGAGTTTTTTCTTCCTGAAAGAAATTGCAAAAGTGTGTACAAACAGTATCTTGGTGCCACATTACAGGTGCAATATATCTAATTCTAAATAATCGTCTTTCTATAGATGTTTGCAAAAATGATGGCAGCTTCTTTCCTTTCCAGAATGGGTTCCTTTCAATCTGATATAAACAGCAATTTGTTCCTCTGTATTAAATCATTTATTTCCGGTAAGATGAATGCAATTGAACTGGTAGTTTTACGACCTTCGATTATGCTGGCTAGGCTAAAGGAAACGGTGATGACGGGAAATGACCGAAATGTTGGAATGAAGCGGGAGGAAAGTGCAGAACTCTGAGAAAACCTACACACACGGAGTATGTTGATCACAAAGATCACTTTTCGCGAGCTGGCATTGAAGCAAGGACCCCATGCGTCAGAAGTTAGGGCTGTAAAACTGAGCCGAAGCGGCTTCTGGTAAGAAGTATGATTCCGAGTTACTTGTTTCCCCTTAAACAAGAATTTCATTTGTCTCTTTGGTGAAATCCTTTGTTCCTAATGAATGTTGAATTACTGTGCTATCGCATGCATTTCTCTAATTATATTTCTACTTTCAGTCAAGCTAATCAAACCTTTTTAACAACACAAATTTTTACAAAGTATTTAGACCCAAGGCGACCACGTATATAATGAATCGTACACAAATTAAGAGTTTTTAGGGGAAGATGCATTTTCTCTTGACTTTTCGGCGCTTTACGTTCTCAGAGCAATCGTTGAGTACTTAAAGCCATTACTAAATCAACAAGAATACTGACACATTACATATACATATACGTAATCAAGTCATTATTATTATTGTTATTACTATTATTATTATTATTATTATTATTATTATTATTATTATTATTATTATTATTATTATTATTATTATTATTATTAATAGTGATAATATTTTCACTATGTCTGTGAAACACAAATTTTGACACTATCAAGTTTGTTTCAGTTATATGGGTATAAATTAAAAAAATAAAGTCAATTACGATCAGCAGTGTTAATCAATGGTAACTTCTAAACTATGTGAACAATACACAGAAACTTGGAATAGTACATCTCTAGCTAATGGTTGCAATGCAGGAATAAGCATGGGCGCCGCAGGATTTTTTCCAAGGAGGGGCAAGACACACACATTCATACAATCATATTATATATATATATATATATATATATATATATATATATATATATATATATATATATATATACATATATAATACCCCACTCTCACATCAAAAGACATATGCACGTAATTCTTCATGTCGAACTGATCAATTATTTTAACGCATAGTATATCTTCGTTAACTATATAGTAAACATATTTTTTTTAAAAAAATCAACAGATTAGATATTAGAATAGTATTGACAAGAAAAAAAGCATCATAAATAATCTACTTAGTATACATTTCATTCACTGGAGTTCCTTAAACACAAATACAAGCGGACGAGGACTCTCGTTAGTGAATCTAGTATTTGCTTGCTCTATGAACACATTCTTGTTTACAAGCACATGTTTTCAGTCTTTCCTGGATCTTTTCTCTTGCATTCTTAAGCGTAACCAAGATTTTACTCTAATTAAAGTACTAAGTGAACGTTCTACTGTGCAACTAGTCACCGTAAGCGAAAGAAATATTTATGTTACACTCCCAAAAGCGGCAGCTGAGGCTTCGGTATCTGTGTATAGTTGGTGAAAGAGTTTGTGACATCTCAGCGATGATTTTCAAACATGTTCAAAATAACTTCAATGTAATCTTCGAGCGTGGAAAGATCTATTGCCTCTCCCTGTAGAGCATTTGTAGTTGGCTCTAAAATAGCAGTGTGTTTGGCCATGATGTGCATTGATATTACTAATGTAGAAGGTGACGCTGAACATTGTAAGTATGTAATGAGTACTTTGTTGGGCACTTCTATTTCCACCAGGGGGAGCTATTTTAGGCAATTCACTATTTCTGAGATTTTTCCAAAAATATTCTGATGCTTTTGTTCTTTACAGATCACCATATTTCACAGAAGGGAGACGTATTAGGAACAAGATTTATTTCTAACAGACCTTTTACGAAAAAAAAAATTATATTTTGCATAGTTGCAACTGAACTTCGAATATATTTTAACTTCAGTAGTGTCATTAATAACCAAATTTAATTTATGGCTAGTACAGTGAAGAAATAACGCCTTAGGATATTGCTTTTGTATTATTCTGTTCACACCATCTTCCACTCCTACCATTGTAGCCCATAGGGCATAACACTGTCCACATAATTTCGACTATCAAGTCACATTTTGACAAAAAGGATAAAACTTCGTTGGAACTGCCTTTGCCTTTCGTTGGAAGTTCCTGTAGAGCCAGAAAACCACGGAATTCTTCTATTTGGGTATGATTTAGAGTTGAGTCTAAATATTATATAATTCCTACTGACAACTGCTCTACACCAGAAATGACCACACTTTCATCAGCAGTTACTCTGAATGATTTTCTTTATTTGCTTCCGTAACAAAACATTTTAAAATTCCTTTTCACAAACTGTAAATTCATTTTGAATTCATTGTGGAGTTTTTTTTCCGCATAGTTCTTCAATGTGTTCTTTCAACACAGTGGGCCTTATGCAGAGTCGTTCTGACGAGTGATTAGTGCCATATTAGAGTTCGACTAACATATTTCCTGCAGTAGTGATGCCTTTAGTATGACGCTAATCACACGTCAAAACGACTTTGCGTAAGGCGGAGTGTCTCCAGGCGCGACACAAAGGGTCCTATGCAGAGTCGTTCTGAAGCGTGATTACTGCCATACTAAAAAGTTCGACTAACGTATGTTACCTGCAGTATTCAGGCCTTTAGTATGACGCTAATCTTATTTTAAAACGACTCTGCATAAGGCGGAATAAGTCTAGCAGATCAAGGAATACACCCGAGTTTGATTAATTACTTCGAAATGATATATCATGTGTTATGCAGAAAAAGATGGAAGATAATATAGGACCTTGATTTGCTTGATTCCGGAATAAGGACAACGCTATTCTCACCTTTTTCGCCTCTTAGAAAAGGAGTCATATGCATTCTGAACACCACCATTAACAGAGATTAAAAAACTAAAAATAAACAGTATCTTCGGCTTCCGAAAGCAATTGAACTCAAGCTTTTGTCACCACAAAAGCCTATAAAAGTTAATCTTTTTCGAAAATCCAAGGGGGGCAATTGACCCCTCTTGCCCCCTTTGTGGGCCCATGGCAATAAGATATGATAAATAGATTTTCCCTCCGACCTTCAATCCATATTGAAAAAAGAAACATTATTCGCTATATGTTACGGTACTGCTTTTCCCATATAGGGAATAAGAACTCCTTCTTGGCTAAGCGGTTAGCACACGCGCCATTGGCGTAGGTGATCCCGGGTCAATTTCCGGTAGGAGCTAATTCTGTTTGAATGCCACAGTAAACTAGAAGTCTAGGTTTCACATAGTTTGTAGCTGAAAGGTGATGAAAGAAAAAAAAAAACAGGACTAACCAAAGATTGGGCGCAGCAAATTGCACTGATCAGGTGCTAAATCTGAGTAGCTAAATTATTACAAGTAATTATCATGAACTCTTATTAATCACTTATTTAATACGTTAATAAACTTCGACATAATCTTAATACATTTACGAATAATGCTGTACTCTTATCTTAAAATCACAAGCAATCGTAAAATGAATCTAACTACTCATTGCAGTATCCACTTTAAAACAACCACAGGTGAATACATTTCATTTTCTTCTACTACTCCAAGTACATGGCGTTAAAACACTAGTCATTTGCTGCCAACTCTGATATTCCCCACTATTCAATAACCAACAACATTCCCCTCCTTATTTTTTTATTTCTCTTTTTATTTCCAATAAGCTTGCACTAGTTTAAAAATGACTTTTAAATGTGATCATATCTATTTTCTAACTCCACGCAAATTCAAGCTGTTGATGTAAACCAACAATGTTAATACCGGGAAATATTGCCATTTGCGATAATATGAGTCACAGATCTGCCTCTATTGTAATAAGACTGCCGTAACATCTAGAATTAAAAGTGTGAAATCTCCTTATGTTTTATAAAATTTCTTCCGTGAATTTTTTTCTTCTTCTTAGTATGTTTATCATTATTCGTTAATTTCAGCAATGATCTCTATTCAGATTCATGAGGCTGAAAAGTTACCCTAGCCTCTATTGACTGTTTCGGGTCTATCAGTTTTCCATGTTTCAGTGATAATTGATGTATCCCTTGAGTCTGAATGGTGTTGTTTGCCATTTTTTGGTGGTGCTCTTTCGCGGTGGTTTGTGAATAGTAAGGACTTCAACTATTAGAACCTACATAAAGGTTATTTATGTTGATATGCGTTAAAGAGGTTCAACCTATCGTAAATGTACTAATTGGTATTTCACGTTATTAGAACATAGTCGGATATTTGGTGGAATGTCTCCTGATGTTACTGATATAACAAAAGAATTTACAATAAAATAAAAATTACGCCAGGATTAGTGACACCCTATTCAATAAATGGCGTTGGATATTGTTTTTGTTTGTACATATCAGTTCATAAATAATAATAATAATAATAATAATAATAATAATAATAATAATAATAATTAAAACCACAATGTAATTGATACTATTTTTTAAGTACTAAATTCCCTTACTAAATATTTTATTTACTTTTTCTTTCTGGAAAATAGGTTTAAAATATTAAAATCACTGTAATAAAACGTATAATATAGAATATGACTAGGGGAGAACCAAAAAGTCACTTTGCTCTGGTGGAAATACAACTTTAGAAAATTATAAGTATTTGCATACCATACATTTGTACTGGCTTTGAACCGGATTACACCGTAGAAATTTACGTTTGTACCTTACATAGATTCGAAAAGATCGAAAAATAATGTGGTGCCTCTAAGTTCAGGTGAACGTAGCAGGACCACTGATTAATTTCTACAAACCCGAAGATTTTCTACAAATGAAACTTTTTACGTTAGAATCCGGTACAAACTCAGTACGAAAGATTCGTACAGGAAAATCTTCAGATGTTTAAAAATTTGTATACTGGTTCTGCTAATTTCACGTGAACATAGCAGGATATTTTGTTTCGATTTCTTCGAATTTGAAGCCACTACGAATGAAAATTTGTACGTTACAATCCGACACAAATGCAGAACAAACTATTCGTACAGGAAAATTTTAAAATTCGTAGAAATCAGACAGTGCTGCTGCTTGTTCTCGTGAACTTAGCAGGACGAATTTATTATTCGATTTTTCGAATTTCAGACAGGTACAAACGAAAATTCTTGCGGCACAATCCGGTACAGACGCAGTACAAACGATTTGTACACAAAAATCTTCAAATTTGTAGATATTTATCAGTGGTCCAGACATTTTCACGTGAACTTAAGCAGGCCAATTTATTTTTCGATTTTTTTATCGAATTTGAGACTGGTCCATAATTTTTTTTAAAAGTACAATCTGGTACAAACGCAGTACAAACGATTCGTACAAGAAAGTCTTCAGATTTGTAGAAATGTGTATTCTGATTCTGCTAAATTCATGTGAAGTTATAAGGGCCACATTATTTTTCGATTTTTTCGAATTTATGGCCGGTTAAAAAGAAAATTTTTACGTTAAAATCCGGTAAAAACGCGCTAACTTACAACGAGTCACACAGAAAACTTTCAAAATTTGTAGAAATTTATCAGTGGTCCTGCTGGTTGACATGAACTTAACAGGACTACGTTCGTTTCGGATTTTTTCGAATTTGAGACCGGTACAAAGGAATATTTTTACGGTACCATCCAGTACAAACGCAGTTCAAGAATCTCCAAATTTGTAGAAATTTAAAAGTCGTCCTGCTATGTTCATATGGACATAAAGGACCACATTATTTTTCGATTTTTTCCAATATGTGGCCAGTACAATCGAAACTTTTTTCGGTACAATCCGTTACGAACACAGTACAAACGATTCATACAGAAAAATCTTAAAATTTGTAGAAATTTAAAAGTGGTCATGCTATGTTCATGAGAACTTAGAAGGAACACATTAGTTTTCGTTTTTTAAAAAAAAAAAATTCTGGTACAAAGGAAATATTTTACGGTATAAACGGGTGCAAAAGCAGTACAAACGTAAGTTACGCAAATATTTATAATTTTCAAAAGTGGTCCTGAGTAGTTGTGGGAAAACTAGTCGACAATCATGAATATTCATGAGTGTGTACTTTTCTGACATGGTAGCACTTGGTAATGCACGTTTTAAAAAAATGGATACACCCTTTTTCCCCGCATACTAATGACACATAATGTATGCAGGTGCGGCCGGAGGTAACATGACATATAATAAATGTTTCCGGTCAAAGAAATGTTAATTGGACAAGCAGAATACAGAAAAGACCTTTTCGGAAATAAAATATGCAGATCACACACGTAGAACAAGGTAATTCATTAATATTCAGCACATGTAACGCGACAGCTGCTGGAGAATTTTCTAGAAATTTGGATCGTTGGTATGAGTGAAAGAAAGCACTAGAAGATTCCAGATCTTTTTTCTAAGCTTATTATTGTTGGAATAGGGGAAAGAACACACTCGAACCTTCTGGAAAGATTTAAGGGCATATAAATACTGATGCATTTGCATGATGTGTACATTTAGAAAGAAGAGGGCACCAAGAACATCAAGTGTTAACTTTGCGAAGAAGATATTTTACTACTAGGAGAGATTGGAAGATTGGTAAGTAATAACGTTGTAGTTTTCTTGTATTATACTTGTTCATTTTTATATGGGAAAGGGACATATTGTAATTGTTTGGAGTATAAGGGGACGGAACTGTTTGGTTTTATCGGGAATTGATTGCGGATTTTCCGGTATTGAAAAAATGATATGACTCGGTGTACTTTTATGGAATTATAACTTGACTAAGATATAGTATAATGTAATATGTAGGGAAGCAACATTAATCGAATGAGTATTCTCCCATTTGGAGAACCGTACGCTAAATTGTATGCTTGCAGTGTGAACTTATTACTTATATGTAGCTATGAATTGTGTAAGATATAACTGGTATTTAGAAAGTATATGGGAAGTTTTATTGAGTAGGGAGCCATGATACTGCCGGAACTCGAACCAGGGCTATCCCACGTGGAGAACCGTACGCTTGCTTGCACTGTAGACTTTTTTCAGTTATAAATGGTATATTTTACAATCTTATATTGGATAGGTAGTTAACAGAATGCGCCCCGGGAATCGAACCATGGCTCTTTTACATGCAAAGCCAATATGGTTGAGCGTTAGTGTTACGTTGAATATTATATTTTGTAATTTGAAAAGTCGTAATACGGTAACTAAATGCATTTTTTTCTTTTTTGTTTTAGGTGCTGAAGCAAATAAGTGATAGAATCGAGAAAAAGCAGAGAGCACGAAAGACGTGGATTTCAATTGGATTATCACTTAAACAGAGATAAACTATTATTCGGTAAGTATTATTATTATTATTATTATTATTATTATTATTATTATTATTATTATTATTATTTTCAAAATTTTGTTTGTTTTCAGGTTTTTTAGTCATTGTATACATATATTGATTGCACTTTTTTTGTCTTGTATTTTACAGAAAAAATGGAGTTTTACTTTGAGGAATTTAACGTGATTGATGAAACCATTTTCCAGGGAAGACTGAGAGGCTTGGATAGTGCTGAACGTGTTTTACAGACTTGGCAACAAGTAGTGGACCTGCAAGCAGCAGGGTATGTTGGATCGTCTGAAATTGTAAGTGATCTACTATCGCTTTTGTACCTATATTATAAAAATAATCAATATATCATTCTGAATAATGTTCGCTCAGCAGCGGATATTATAGAGCTTTTTGACCACGGATTTTTCCGTGAAGATCGACTGTATGATGCGGCATTTATGTCATATTTAAATTATATGGCCTCTGAGAAGGGGCAGTTAGAGCGAGTGAGTGACAAAAGTGTATCCGCGTTCTTTTCATTTACGGGAAATCGAGAAAATGTTCAATCAGAACATAATGATGATGATGACTTATTACATATTGATTGGGCACTATTAAATGAAATTAATTTGGATGAACCAGTAGAAATTCAAAATTCCGAAACTGACTTTACAGAGATGTTGTGGCAAAAATTACAAGAAATTGAGGAAGAAAATGCGCGTGTTGATCGTCTGAATAATGCACATTATTCAGAAGATATGCGGCCCACAACTTCTCAGCACCCTCCATTGCGAGGGTATGGAGGGAATGAAAGAGAGTGTAATATGTTTGAAATTGTGGGGAGACATGTGAGAGAGTACCCGCGTTTCAATATGAAAGGGGTGGAAATTATTGTAAAACCAACTGTACAACATATAATTACAAATCCCATGGATTATATTACGTCCATGATGGATTATGCGCTTTCTACCGTTCTGAGGGATACACGTCCCCACGATTTTGTCGGTTTAAGAATAAATTCCGACAGAGATCTCCTGAATAAAGAAGTGTTTGTTCCATGGCGAAAACGTCAAAATTTGAATACCGATGTGGTTCTTAGAACGGTGGAGAACGTATTAAATAGCAATGAATCATTTCTTTTAGGAAATCAATTAGAATTCCGGTTTGATATCGTTGATGGATTACACGGACAGGGTATATCTAAACGCGCAGCGGTAAGAAAATATGCAGAAATGAGTATTTTTCTCAAGGATCATGTGGTGGCCACAAAGGCTAGCGATTTTCTTTGTCTGCCAAAATCCATAGTATATTGGATTACGAAACATGAAGAGAGTAAGGGTGCACTATACACTATGACCCTGCCTACACGCAAAACCTGGGAAAATAAAGCACAACAATTGTGTAACGATGCGAAAATGTACGTTGAACGGAAACAGGGATTTGATTTAGAAGATGTAGTTGCATTTCAAAATTATTTAGTGAAAAAGAATTATCAAATTGTAGTATATGAATTACCGGAAAATTCCAGAACACCTGTGGTACGCTACCCAGGAATAAATGCTGAGAAAAAGATATTTATTCTGTATCAGAGAGGGGATACTGTGGGCCATTTCCAGCCCATTAAGAATATTACTTCGTTTATGGGTAAGAAGAAGTTTTGCTTTTCGTGCTTGGAAGGATTTAGATCAGATCGTAGTGCTCACCAATGCCTGATGAGATGTTCGTACTGTGAACATTTTCATGGTAAAGAAACTACCGCGAAATTGGTACATTGTACACAATGTAATAGAAACTTTGCTGAAGGCATTTGCTTTAATAACCATTTAACACTAAATAAAGTAAAGAAATCCACATGTGATTACGTAAAATTGTGTAACGCATGTGGTGTAATTTATGATGTGAGAAAAAGAAAATCTCCTCATGTATGCGGTGACTATTATTGTAGTCTTTGTAAAGTGCACGTAACTGTTGGCCATCGATGTTTCGTTCAAAAGTGTAAACTAAAACGCACTGAACGGTTTTTGTACATTATATTTGATGTGGAAACCATGCTATTAGCACCAAATGAGAAAGGTGAACGGGAGCATGCCGTAAATTTATGTTGTTGTTTGAATGTATGTTTTCACTGCATAAATACTGGAGTAGATAGTTTGTGTTTCAAGTGCGGAGATAAAATATCCGGGAACCGTATGTTTTCTTTCACAACCATGGAGGCGTTTATTGAACATGTGCTTATGGAAAGACCAGAGTATCAGATCATTGTGGCACTTGCTCACAATAATTCGCGATATGATGGTCTATTTTGTGTGCGGACACTTATTGAGAAACAAAAAATAACTCCACATGTTCTTATGCACGGTCAAAAGATATTTCAAATTAGTATTAGTAATCGTTTTTATTTCCGGGACACTTTTCTTTATCTTGGTGTAAAATTATCCAAATTACCGAAAACCTTAGGATTGAATGTGGAATTGAAAAAAGGAGATTTTCCATATCTCTTTAATACAGAGGAACATCAAAATTATGTTGGAGAATGGCCGGCATTGTATTATTATGACCCAGACTCACGTAGTACGGCAGACCGGGCAGAACTTATGCTGTGGCATGAAGAGCGAGTACGGAATGGTGATATTTTTGATTTTCAGAAAGAATTGATGGAGTACTGCCGGAACGATGTGCGTATATTGGCGGAGGCAGTAATTAAATTTACCTCCATGATTGAAGAGAAAACAAATGGTATTCAATGTTTTATTTCCAGCACAACAATCGCTAGTCTAGCAATGTTGACGTACCGGTGTCATCACCTGATTGAAAACACAATTCCAGTTATTCCTCCAAACGGGTTCCAACTTACTCAACAACAGAGTATTAAAGCATTAAAATGGTTGAAGTATATGGAACATGTAACAAAGAGATCTATTGTTACTTCGAATAATGCGTTGAGGAACGGTTTGGCAGATATAAAGTCGATGGTTTTGACGCTAAAACAAACACTATATATCAGTTCATGGGATGTTACTGGCATTCCTGTAAAAGCTGTTATAAAGATAATAGAAATAGCATTTTATGCAAAGAAAATGGTGCGTACAACACTTTTGAAAAGAGATACGAACAAACAGTGCACTGCCGCAACTATTTGAAAAAATTAGGTTATAATTTAATAGAAATTTGGGAATGTGAATGGGATGCAATGGTAAAACGTGATAAACATATACAGAAGATCCTCGAACAACGGTGCAAACATATTCGTGATCCTCTCATTCCGAAATCTGCCTATCAAGGAGGTAGAACAGAAAATTTTAAGTTATATGTAGACTGTGCAGAGGACGAATACGTAGTTTACGTAGATGTCACCTCGCTTTATCCCGCAACAATGTGTAAACGAGGCATGCCTGTGAATGTACCTAAAGTACACAATGGCCCCAATTTCCCCAATGTGCGAAACATTCATGGACTTGTAAAATGCAGTGTTCTTCCACCCTCCGATTTATATTTTCCAATCCTCCCTTATGTTACGGGAGGAAGATTAATCTTTGGATTGTGTAAATCGTGCATGGATGAACAAAATGATGATGAATGTACGCACATAGATCTTGAACGTATCATTACCGGTACGTTTTGTACCCCCGAACTGCACAAAGCATTAGACAATGGGTATGAGCTAATTGAAATTCATGAAATATGGGAGTTTGATTTATTAGTCCCGGAAAAAGATGTTTGTGAAGGACTATTTGGGTCATATGTGAAATCCTTTTTACAAATGAAACAAGAAGCTTCAGGCTTTCCTGCAGAATGCACTACAAAAGAAGAGCAGGAAAAGTACATTCAAGAATATTTCAGGCATGAGGGAATACAGTTAAATTATGAGAACATAGAATATAATCCAGGCCTGCGCAGTACAGCGAAACTGTTTTTGAATTCGCTGTACGGGAAATGGGGACAAAGAACAGACCTTTCACAGTGCACAATGGTTGATACAGCAGAGGATTTTTTAAAAATTTTAACAGATCCTAAATATGAAATTCAAGCTGTAACACCAGTTGGTGAAACTCATTTAATTGTTCAATATAAAGACTGTGAGAGTGAAAATATCCCATTAGCATTTTCAAATGTTGTGCTGGCAGCATTTATAACCTCATGGGCACGACTGTGGCTGTATGATCTACTAACAAGTGTTGGAGAACAGAATGTAATCTATTGCGATACGGACAGTATCATGTTTATACAAAGAAAAGATGAGCAACTCCCATTAAAATTAAGTTCGTATTTGGGTGGGTTAACAAATGAAGTTCCCGAAGGTTGGGAAATACGTAAAGTAATAGCATTAGGTGCAAAGAATTACGCCTACGCTTTACGCAATGCTAGTGGGGAAATGAAATATGTCTATAAAATACGTGGAATAACATTAAATCACAGAACAAGTGATAAAATTAATTTTGATAGTTTTTATGATTTAGTGACGGGGAATCGGGAGGCAACTGTAATCGAAATGCCATCCAAAATTGTTCGGAAACCAGATTTGCGCATCTTTTCTCGAAGAGAACTAAAGACACATCAAATGGTGACCAGTAAACGCAGACGAATAGACGCTGACATTGTGACTGACGTACCAAAAAGTGTTACTGTTCCGTATGGCTATAGATCTCATAAATGATTGGCCAGAGACTCGTTTTTTGGGGAATAAAAAGCAGAGTTTCTATCACATTGTGTCATTTGCAACAAAGATGTTACGTTTTAAACATCCGTGCACTATTCTCATAGCCGGCCCTTCCCGTGCTGGTAAAACTCACTTTGTGAATCGATTAATCAAAGAAAGAAATGATATGTTTAATGTTTCCTTTAAAGAAATTGTATGGTGTTATGGCGCAGTTATACCAAACTTGGACGTTGATGCAAAAATACGTTTTCTGGAAGGAATCCCCGATATAAATACTTTTGATATAAGTGAAAATTCATTACTCATATTAGATGATTTAATGTCAGAAACAAATGACGATGTGGCCAAATTATTTACCAAGTACGCTCACCACAAGAAATTAACCGTAATATTTATTGTTCAAAATTTATTTCCAAAAAACCGGCATGCTCGAGATATTAGTTTAAATGCACATTATATAGTGGTATTTAAGAATCCACGTGATAAGTTACAAATTGAATATTTAGCAAGACAAATTATGCCTCGTGAAAGCAAACAACTCGTGAATGTCTTTGAGGAAATTACACAAAAACCACACACGTATTTATTGTTTGACCTTACACAACAAACACATGATGCCCTACGACTGAGAACAAATATATTTCCCGGAGAAATAATGCATGTGTACAGTAGTGTTAAAAACGCGGCCACACCGTTTTATGTTTAGTTGGCATCAAGATGTTGAAGGTAAAACATCATTACAATACGCTCTGCACGCTTGCGAAATGCAAGCCATCCGATCGGAAAGTTATTCTTCAAAACGCACCGGGTGATTTGATTCGTACCATATCACAAGTAGCAAAAAATACTATAAAAGGAAATATCCCCATATCATTAATTCAGAAGCAAAGGCTCCGTAGACATAAGAAGATCTTACGTGCTCTCTCCTCAAAACTTTCTCTTAAAAAGAAAAAGAAATTATTACTACAGAAAGGTGGTGCATTACTTCCATTAATTCTCGGGCCACTCATTGGTGCCTTAGCCTCAACAATTTTTGGAAGATAACATGTCGGAATTACGTAAAATGCTATTAGTTCCAGAAAATGCACTTCATAGAATACAATCTAATTTAAAGACGCATGAAGCACATCAATCAAGACTAGATAAAGATATGAGCCAAATCTTACATCGTACAGATTTGAGTAGAGAACAAAAATGGAAATTGTATCAGCAAGTATTACATCAATATTTACATTATAAATCGAGTCCCACACCGGAAAATCCTATTGCCCTACCCATTGTTGACTCAGAAAATGCAAGTAGTCGTACAGATAGTGGTATTTTAACTCTTGTACCCGATATATTACAATCAGTACCAAAAACACTTCGAAGGAAAACGGATTTATTACTTAAACAACTCATTAATTCACAGAAAATCTCGTGGGATCAAACAGGTACAGTAACTATCGATGGAAATATCATTCCCGGTTCCAATATTATCGATTTAGTAAATGATGTCGTTCGTACACGAAAATATTCAACACAACCAGTAGGATTACAGCCATTTAAAACGTTATTGGATGATATTAATGTTCCTCGGGAATTTATTAGTTCACGTACACCAGAACCGCCTTCACCTGCTTTTACAACCCCGAAAGTGACTGGCAGTAAAATTCGAAAACGGCATTCTTCTTCGACTGCAGTATCACCCGCAATTGCAGCTAACGTATTTCGGTATTGGAAAGAATATAAAATGTAAATAAGAAATGACAAAATTATCAAAAATCTATTACAAGTATTCAGATCCTGCATCTTTATCCAGTGTTAGTACATTAGAACGTAAAACAAAATTATCCCGAGAGAAAATTAAAAAATGGTTAGCATCACAAGATGCATATACAATGCACGCTCCAATACGAAAAACATTTCCACGGAAACAATATTATGTTAGTGGTCCTAATGAAACATTACAATGCGATTTGGCGGACATGCAAAATATTGCAAAGTATAATGACGGATATCGCTATATTTTATGTGCAATTGACATTTTTTCACGGTACTTGTATTGCATTCCTGTGAAAACAAAGAAAGGGCCTGAAATGGCTAATGCAATAACTTCAATTTTAAACCAAGTGCCATTACTGGTTCACGTTCAAACTGATTTAGGGTCAGAATTTTATAATCGCCATGTAAAGAAAGTGTTTAAAGATTTTGGGATTAATCATTATAGTGTACATTCGGAAATGAAATGTGCGTTAGTAGAAAGAGTAATTCGTACCATTAAAAGTAAAATATATCGTTATTTTACTGCAGAAAATACGTATCGGTACATTGATGTGTTGGATCAAATTGTACACAATTATAATCATAGTTATCATTCAACTATTAAAATGGCACCCGCAGAAGTAAATGATTCAAATATCAATCAAGTGTGGAATACGCTGTACGGAAAGACTGTACATAAGAAGAAATTAACTTGTAAATTTCAAGCAGGAGATTATGTTCGTATTACTAAATATAAACATAAGCTTGAAAAAGGATATTTGCCCAATTGGTCTCGAGAAATATTTCTTGTTGATAAATGTATAAAATCAAATCCTGTAACTTATAAATTAAAAGACTGGAATGGTGATGAAATTAAAGGAATATTTTATGCTGAAGAATTACAAAAAATATTTCTAAGCTCAAACAAGACCTATTTAATTGAAAAAGTTCTTCAACGTAAGAAGGGGTGGGTTTTCGTAAAATGGTTAGGCTACCCAGAAAGTATGAATTCGTGGATTCGAGTATCTAGTATTCAGTCTGCATAATGAATTCGTCATTGAAACACGGTTTTTACGTGACGTTACCTTCCAATGCAAGTAGTACACTTTTTGATAATACAACATCCTCATTTCGAGTAAAACTTGCAAGGGCCATAGATTTAACGGACGGAGAGTGGGTTGTGGGCTTAACACAAATTAATATACCGTGGAGTTTTTATAATGTTGGTCCGGGTGAACAAATTACAATCGATACATTTATTGATGGTGAATATATTCGATATCCTGTTAAAGTAACAGAGGGATATTATGCATCCATTAAAGCCATCTTAAATCTAATTCCCGAGAAAGTACGTATAATAAAATATAATTATTTTAAGAATCAAGTGTATATTCAACATTCCTTCCGGTCACGTGATCGGTGTATTCTAGACATAACAAAAGGTTTACAACATATACTCGGTTTTATGAATGAAAATTCAAAATTTTATAATTCAGTGGTGTATATAAAAGATCAACATAGGGAACAATTTCTGGCTCCTCAGGGAAAATATCCCTGTAACCTTGATTATAATATTCCAACAGAAGTTAACGTATGTGTGGATATTGTAAAACAACAAGAAGAAATTGGACCTTTACTTCGTAAAATTAGTATATTTTACGAGCGGTATGAACGAATCAAAAATATTTTATTTCATAACCCGCAGTACGTGAAAGTTGAAAAGAAATATTTTGATACAATAGAAGTAAACTTAAAAGATGAACTCGGTATAAACTTACCATTTCGTTTTGGAACTTCGAACTTGACACTTCACTTTAAACGAAGATGATTTCTGAAAGCATCGAAGACAGTTTCTACATTACACTGGTTTCAAATGCAAGTACAGACGTTTATCCTAAAAATAGTCCAACCCATTTCATTAATAATTTGAAAAATACTGTACGTTTAACAGATACGGATTGGTGTGTCGGATTAAGTGAAATACATATTCCTTTAACGTGTCATAATGTCACCGAAGATGAAAATATCGTTTGGTACAAATTAGAAGGTCATGAAATTATGAAAAGTAAAATTACTCCTGGATATTATGCAAACATTGAACACATACTGGAAGAATTAAATAAAGTTTCAGAATTTATACGATTTAACGCTTCCAATATTATTCATGTTACTTCTGAACCAAACGTTGAATTTATAACAGTTTCACCTACTTTGGCTATACAACTAGGTTTTCATGAAAAAAATGATCTCATTATTCAAAAACAGGGATTTAAACAACCATACTTAGATATTGGATATCCTTTTCAAATTTTTGTGTATACTGATCTTATTGAATATCAATTGGTGGGAGATACGCAAGCTCCCTTACTACGTATTGCAACTGTTGGCAATATGACTTATGGAAAAGTTCAAACGTTACGATATCAAGATATTCACTATATACCACTCTCTAAATTTTGCTTTAACAGTGTTGAAATACTACTAAAGGACCACGCAGGACGAAATTTACCATTTCGTTCCGGGACATTGACAGTGACACTTCATTTTAAACGTTCTCCTGGAAAATGAAAAAGCAACATACGTATTATCAGCGGGGACGTGGCCTTCCCTTCTTTTCAGGTCCAGTTTATCAACGGGGTCATGGGATTGGTAGTTTCTTTAAAGGTTTATTTCGTTTTGCATTGCCTTTATTAAAACAAGGTGCCAAAGCTGTAGGCCGGCAAGCGTTACAAACAGGAATACAAGTTGCAGGTGATGTACTAGAAGACCGTCCATTTAAAGAATCCGTTCGTGCTCGCGTAGAAGAAGCTGGAGAAACATTAAAAACTAAAGCTGCAAATAAACTTAGTCAGTTGTTAACCGGTAGTGGTAAGAGACGTCCACGAAAACGTAAGGCTCCTGCTATTGTACAATTCGGTCCTCCGGTCAAACGTAATCGAAAATATTCCGGTGATATATTTAGTTAATCATGGCTTTACTCAGTGGAAGTAGTCCTGAATGTTGTACAAGTGAACTTGATTTGTTTACTATTCCAATGACTCAAACTGCTATTGAGTCATCTTCCACTGTTGAATATCGTCCGGTTTCTACTTTATCGTCAGAAGGACCAATTGAATTTGTTGTACCTGGTGAAACTGGTGATTTTATTCACACTGCATATTTGTATCTCTATGTAAAATGTAAAATTACAAAAAACGATAATACAAATTTAGTTGCGGCGGATATTGTTGCACCTGTAAATAATTTTCTTCATTCGTTATTTAGTCAAGTTGATGTTTTATTAAACGATAAATTAATTAGTTCATCATCTGGTTCATATCCGTACCGGGCTTATATCGAAACATTATTAAATTATGGTAGTGATGCCGCTCGAACCCATTTAACTGGGGGATTATGGTATAAAGATACTGCAAACCAATTTAATGTATTAGGTAATGCAAATACTGGATTTACAAATCGTGCCCAGTATGTTAGAAATAGTGCATCATTCGATATGTATGGCCGTATCCATGCTGATGTTGCCGGTGTGGGATGTATGCTTCCTAATAAAGTAAGCTTACGTGTAAAATTACATCGTACAAAAGATACGTTTTGTTTAATGTCTGCTGAAAATACAGCATATAAAGTCAAACTTGAAGACGTAACACTTCACGTGCGGCGTCTAGATATTGCTGCCGACTTAGCTATGCAAATCAATGCTGGCATGGAACACACTCCGGCCAGCATACCTCTTACTCGTGTTGAAACTCGTACCTATACCATTCCCGCAGAAGTAAGTTCATATAATCTCGATAATTTATTTTTGGGTAAAGTACCAAAAGGTGTTGTTATAGGTTTTGTATCAAACGCTGCATTTAATGGTCAACCACATGTAAATCCTTTTGAATTTCAACATTTTAACGTTAACAAACTGCAATTACAAGTTGGTTCAAAATCATTTCCACCGACACCCCTCACTCCTAATTTTGAAAATGGATTATATGTTCAAACATATTCCACTCTGTTTTCCGGTACCGGTATATATTATCAAGATCATTCACATACAATTTCCCGTGAAGAATTTCGACATGGATACACTTTGTACCCGTTCATTCTATCTCCAACAGGAACATTAGATGATTCTACGTGGGATGTCATACGTGATTCCCCTGTCAATTTAAAATTATCATTTTCTCAACCTCTACAAAATTCCATTACATGTATTGTGTACGCTCAATTTGACTCTCTCATTCAAATCGATAAAGACAGGAATGTATATACTGATCATACAATGTAAAATTTCGTCATTTGAGTGCCATGAGGGTTATTGTTCACTTCTCTGCGTTCAACGATAATGATGATCATATTATTATTAAGGAACTTGCAATTGTAAATCCTGATATCCCCTTTGTACAAAGCTGGATTTTTAAACCACCATATCCATTACATGAATTACGTGTGCCGCTCATACTTTCGAATAAACATCTAGTACAACATGATTATGGTATTGACTGGTACAATGGCGATGTAGATTACTCATTGTTACCTACTATATTGAAACAATATTGTGCTAATACCTGTACCTTGTATACTTATGGTAAAACACGTCAGGACTATCTGCAGCAACTATTGGAACGGACTGTTGTGAATTTAGAAGATTTACAGTGCCCAAAAGCGTCTTCCTTGGGATTTCATGTTTACTCTTGTGCTTATTTAAAACATAGATTTGGACAATTTAAGTGTTGTGTGCGTGAAGCTTTATTATATGCCGAATACTTAAAAGTCTATGGTTATGTTTTATACGTAAATCCAAATAGTGCAACGTATGTTCCATCAAAAATAAAACAAGAGGAGGAAAGTAAGGATGAAATAGACTAATAAACATGTATAGTGATCAATTATTACAAGTGTTACTAAAGGACTGTATTACCGGTGCAAATGTGACTGGAATTTATCCCATTGATCGTTTACCTATACTTGTTCAACACCCTGTAGGACTGATTATTAATTTGGACAAGTCTGATTTACCTGGTAGCCATTGGGTAGCGATCTATATCAATAACAATAAACATGGATACTATTTTGATTCTCTGGTACAGGGTGTGCCTAAACTAATTCAACAGTTCCTACAAAGGAATTGTAAACTCTATTTTGTAAATACTGTACAAGTTCAAGATAATCATTCTATCATGTGTGGATATTTTGTATTATATTTTCTGTATTATATGATACGTGGTGTTTCATTTGACAAATGTATTGCAATGTTTAATCATAAAAAATTAAAAAATAATGATAAGCTTGTCAAAAAACATGTAGAAAACATAATGAAAAAGAAAAAAAGTAGATGTTTGTAGATTTTTAGAAATAAATAAATACCAATTTTTTAAACTTTTATATTTTTATTTCTCCATAAAATATATCTTCCTTACAATAGTTTTAAGATTACAATGAAAACATTAAACTTGCTATGCCCTTAGTAAGGGTTGTGGATCGCTCATTTTTCCACCAATAATTCAATTGTTGTGCATTTCGATATGCACATGCCGATTTTGATTCTACTTGCTTATGAAATGAACAAATTTCATTACAAACAGTACCTTGTAATTCTGTTAATGGTGGACAACCTTTTCTTTCTAGATCCACAACGTTTGCTAACGCAAAGATTTTCTTTATCCAAATGGATTTTTCCCCACCTTTACAAAGGAAAGTTGCATCTGATGCACAAAAATCATACATAATATTCCGAATATGTGATACGAGATAGCCAGTCTTACTAGACCATGACAAGCCATGCAAGTGGTTTGTAAGCCAATCGATTTGTTTTTGGCAACCTATTGGTAAATCGTTAAATTCGCATGGTACTTTTACTAAACAATGAAAATTTAAAGTATCATCACACGCAGTAAGACAAAATTCACGTATTACAAATTCATTCGGGGAAATCTTAAATCCCTGTATGTCTACAATATACATTTTATGGCAAACTGAAATTTCACACGAACGTTCCATGACAACTGGAATAAGTTGTCCAATAAATTCAGTATTTTTTAAACATTCACCAGTTTTTAACATAAAGTTTGTGATTGAAATTTCACGATGCCGTTCATGAAAAATTTCAAAGAGTTCTACTAAAGTCTTATCATTCAACAAGTGCTTTTCAAGAAAAGTTCCAGGATTATGCTGCATACCACTTATTCCATTTGAGCGTAAGTATACAGTTATCGTTTCTAACACACAACTTTCACTAATGTTTTGTCCACAATTCTCACTATCACAATACATGATTACTAATAAAAGGAAATCAAACAATACACAATTTACCATATGTCCACGTATTTCCCATAATCTTTTTCTAGTAAAATTTTTAATAGAATGGGTCTATATTCAAAGTCCCACACAAGATCTCGGAAACGTTCAATGAAATTCCATATCATCGCAAAAGGCTGTCCATGCTTTTTTCTGTAAATTGATAATAATTCTTCACGAACTTCAAATTTCGTTACAGCATCTATAGCTTTCCGTTCAAGAGATTCCGTATCCAACACCAAACAATCGTGTGTCCATTGACTGCCGTCTCCGAACCCGCAAGCAAAACAAATACAAATATCGTCTGGTTTCCAGTATATTATACAGTCTTTTATACAATCCAATGATGTACGTTCCACAGTACACTCACATGGCAAATTCAAAAATTCTTCCAACTCCCAATTCTCCACCGGGGAATTACTCACTGTTGGTGAAGGTGTAGGGGGATATTCTTCTATTTCGTTTTCAACATCAAGTAACGGGAAAACTTCTGTTTCCAGTGGCGGAGGTTGCGGGCTTACCACCGGTTGGAATAAAAATTCTGTTCCCGGTAATACATCCAAGTTGGCCGGGGTAACTTCTGTTTCCAGTGGCGGAAGTTGCGGGATCACCACCGGTTGGGATGAAACTTCTGTTCCCGGTAATACATCCAAGTTAGACGGGGTAACTTCTGTTTCCAATGGCGGAAAGTGCGGGCTCACCACCGGTTGGGATAAAACCTCTGTCCCCGGCAAAGATGATGATTCTGCGGAATCACTTTCACCTCTTGTACTAAAATTCAAAGGTTTCGGTAAATCCATGCTTTAAAACCAATCTATAACTCCTTTTCACTAAAAAACACTGGGTATTTAATATGCTTCGTCCATCACGTGATATCCCATTCCAACAATCACAATTTCTAGAATGTTCTCCAGCAGCTGTCGCGTTACATGTGCTGAATATTAATGAATTACCTTGTTCTACGTGTGTGATCTGCATATTTTATTTCCGAAAGGTTTTTTTCTGTATTCTGCTTGTCCAATTAACATTTCTTTTGACCGGAAACATTTATTATATGTCATGTTACCTCCGGCCGCACCTGCATACATTATGTGTCATTAGTATGCGGGGAAAAAAGGGTGTATCCATTTTTTTAAAACGTGCATTACCAAGTGCTACCATGTCAGAAAAGTACACACTCATGAATATTCATGATTGTCGACTAGTTTTCCCACAACTACTGTCCTGCTCAGTTCAGATTCGTCTTCGAAACGTAATCTAAACATAATTAATAGTAATGTCCATCCTTCTAATAATGATATAAAAAGTAATATATTTAATTTATTACTGCCGAAATTTCAGTGTTATAGCTACAGAAGTTGCTCACAGGTGGCAGCGTAATACATTGTGAACTCAATACTAAATTTTTAGAAACACAAGGAGAGTGATAATACATTAAAAACCATATTCTTAATTTCGTTGCCCTTTTGATCAACCACTCTTTTGTTTTCTCTCAGTAATAGAGCTTTTGTTGAACTCTAGGATTAATATTTTTCTTCTCACATTACATTGAGTAACATCTTGGTATTAATTCAGAATAAGAAGCATCCAGCCGTTTCACTATACAATAATTTATAATTTTATTTTTAGAGAAGCAAGAATCGGTACTTTATGCCTTTGCTTCATGAAAAAATTTCTGAATAATAGAGCATAATTATGCTTTATAACGAAAGTCTAGCAGTAAAGAAAACGTTTTGTTTCTAATTTTATTTTATTTTTATTCTAACAAGATATGATGGGTTATTAGTTATCAATTTTTGTTTTAATGTTAATCCTATAGAGTTGAGTTTGATTTCAATTTAGCGTCCCTTTCAGCTGCAACGCTAAGTGAAACGTGGACTTCTAACTTATTGTGGCATCCAAACCGCATTAGCTTCTACCGGAAATCAAACCCGTGTCTCTCAGGCCAAAGCATGTGTGCTAACGACTTAGTCACAAGGGAGTTCTTATCTTATTCAATATGGGGATAAGCAGTAGAGGGTGCGAATAATGTTTTTTTTTTTTTTAATATGGGCTCAAGGTCGGAGGGAAAATCTATTTATTATATCTTATTCCTCTATTGCAATCACTAGTCATACGTAAACTATTTCAAGCTTGTGTGTATTATTCACGTAGTTTACGAGCAGTAGCGTAGCCAGGATGTGTGTTTGGGGGGGGCCCAAGTGCTGTTATAGGTACATATAGAAAAATTACAAACAAAAAAATATATAAACATAAAAATATATAAAAAATTACATACATCAAAGTACTAAAGTACATTGTCGGACCTCTTTGGGGGGGGGCCCGGCCCCTCCGGGCCCCCCCCCTTCCCTACGCCACTGTTTACGAGTCTACCATAGTGTACACTCTAGAACGAAACTGACTTTCATTTATACCCATGTAATCGCAAAGTGAAACAAACGTCGTAATGTCAAAACTTGTGTTTCAGAGATAGAATACTGAAAATATTATTACTATTAATAATAATAATACTAATAAGGACGTGATTACGTATAAGTATATGCAATGTGTCAGTATGCTTGTTGAGTTACTAATAGCTTCAAATACTCGTCGTTTACTCTGAGTATGTAAAACGCCCAGTAGTCCAGAGAATTGTATCTTCCCCTTTAACCACTTGCTGGGTATATGGTTGCTTATATATGTGTTCGCGGCGGCTCTGGATACTTTGTAATAATTTATGTTGATGGAAAGGTTTGATTAACTTGAATGAAAGGAGAAATATTATTAGAGAAGTGCATGCGATACCAATAAAGTAATTCAATATTAATTAGGAACATAGGATTTGACCCAGAAGAAGAATCAGATCCTTCTTTTGGGGTAATCAAGTAACTCGAAATCATACTTCTTACCAGAGGACGCGGCGGCTCAGTTGTACAGTGTTCATTTCTGATGCATGGGGTCCTTAGTTAGATCCCAGCTCGCGAAAAGTGAACTTTGTGATGGACAAACTCCGTGCGCGTGGGTTTTCTCTGGGTACTCCCGTTTCTCACCACTTTCTTCATTCCACCATTTCATTAATTTCCTATCATCACAGATTCCTTTAGCCTAACCAGCGTAATCGTCGGTCGTAAAACCAAGATTTCATTTCATTTCATTTGCATGCATCTTACCGGAAATAAAAGATTTGACGTCCAGAGGAACCAATTGCTGTTTATATCAGATTAAAAGGAATCCATACTGGAAAAGAAAGAAGCTGCCATCATTTTTGCAAACATGTATAGAAAGACAATCATTTAGTATTGGATGTGTTGCGCCTGTAATATAACTGGTTGTGGTACAAAGATGCTGTTTGTACACATTATTGCAAGATCTTTCAGGAAGAAAAACTTCTCCTGAAATATCCCTACACCGTTTACGAAAAAGACATAAGGAAAACACCATTGTGCGTTATCAGTACCACCATGAAAAAAAAAATGAAAATCAGTAGCATGCTTTACAAACTACAAATCTCTGTAATTCTTTCTTAAGGTAAAGTATTATCTCTCTCTCTGTATATATATAAACGTACTCATAATTGTGTTTTGATGTAAAATTTGCATTCCATATCTCAAGCATTCGTTTATCGTCAAAGTGAATTGGATGCAGCCCTTTTCCGAACAACCCTTCTGAATCTGCTGATAATTGTGATGATGTTTATACTGGCTACGTCTGAATCTGCTACTGGCTTACACTTGCAGCATATATGACTTATTTCCGATGTCAACGTTTATCGTCATAGAATGAAAATGATAACTAATAGTGGGAGGATTTTCTTCAATTGATAAAGAATCTCAAGGCAACATAAAAATAACTATCGGCAAAACTGTACTAAAGTCGAATCTGGTTCCAATTTAATATTTCTTACGGTTTCAGTACTGATTTCCGTAGAACACAAACGTTAATCGATACTAAGATGCAGTTGCTTAAAATCAATTCAGCCTTACAATAATATGTTCTATCACCTCCATTAAAAATCTATTTATTCAAGAAAGGTTCAAACTAACGATCCCAAGTTACAACTTTTATCGCAATAGAAGAAAAATGGTAAGTCATAACGAGTAATGGCTTACTGATCTTGATTAATCATCCGAGGAACAGACCCTAGTTATTGATTTTATTAGTATATTGCAAGTAGAAGTAATAGATGCATTATTTTTATTATTGAATTCCCATAGTTTGGAATACTAGTATACACTGTTAAAAATACTTTTTCAAATCTGAAAAACAGTTTCTTATCTGCGTCCAGAATGTCTTTTCTTAGAAACAAGAGTTTGAAACTCTCATTAATGAGAAACGAAGTAAAGTAGATGAAGTTGTATCAAGCAAAACGAGAAAATACATTGTTAGTTTCCTTATGAATGAGAATTGCCAAAACTCATTTCTAAGAAAATATTGTCTCGGTGCACAGATAAGAAACGGTTTCTCAAATTTAAGAAATTATTTTTAACAGTGAATGACCGGTACCTTATGATAACAAATGTTTCATATCTGTGCACTGAGAATATTTTTTCTTAGAAACAAGAGATTGAAACTCTCATTGATGAGAAACAAAGTAAAGTAGATGAAGTTGTATCAAGCAAAACGAAAAAATACATTTTTACTTTCCTTATGAATGAGAATTGCCAAAACTCATTTCTAAGAAAATATTGTCTCGGTGCACTACTAAGAAAAGGTTTCTCAAATTTAAGAAATTATTTTAACACTAACAGTTCTTTATTATTATTATTATTATTATTATTATTATTATTATTATTATTATTATTATTATTATTAGATAAAGTAGCTGTAGTGAAGAAATATAATGAAAATTATGGTTACAATGCATAACAAATCTCAGTAATTATTGATGTAACGGTCTAAAATTTTTCAAGACTTCTGTTCCCTAACGATTTTATATCCTCCAACTTCTGTAACTGGTTGCATGCCTGAATACAATTGTTTCCTCATTTTTAAATCAGTCGAGACTTTAGGTTGGGTTTCGTATCACACTCCACTTCCTGGATGAGTAGCAGGCTTTGCAGGGATAATGAAAGTTAAGTGCAGGCTTTCATTATTGCCTTTGATGATTTGGAGTTTAGCATCCCTCTTAGCAATGGCACTAAATCAGACGTGGATCTAGAACTTCACTTGGAGTCCAAACCACATAAGCCCAGACCAAGGAATGCAGTTTTACTCCAAAACGTAAGAATGTCATTCGAGAAAATTGGACTTTCCCGACGAAGAATTCCATAAAACATTTTTTAAATTTAGTAGCAATGTGTTAATCAGTACGGATTCTAGGCGAGTGTACATAAATGGAGAATTGACAGCCAAATGTCAATAAATATACCCTAATAATAAACTACTTTTTGAATATGTAGAGGCTTTAAAACATGTAACTCCATTGATATTTCGAACTCGATCTTTTCCTGATGACCCTACATTCTCTTTCTTATCGTCTCTCGAAAGAAAAAGAACTGAATAGATTTAGAATTTAGATTTATGGGCTTTTGGCATCTATGGCCATTTAGACAGTCACGTTTGACGGATGACGTTCCTCGCCAAGCACACTATCCTGGGGAAAAGGAATGAAGAAACACCCCTAGGACTTATAAGTTAGGCTTCAACCTCACATTTGACAGGCACGTATCAGGAAAACGCAGGAAAACCTCATTCAGAGTGGGTGGCCTAGAAAATCTTTTTACACTTTTTTCCACTGAGTGCCGCCACCGAGAAACGAACTCTTGGCCGCTCGCAACGAAGGCGAGAGCGTTAGAAACGAGAATGGAATATAAGACAATGTAAACTAGAAGACATCTCAAAAATGTTTTATTTTCCGTTGACCACGTTTGATTATATACAAATGTAGCAAAGGAGAAAACTGTTACACCGGAAGAAAATTATAACAGGCAAACTGTGATAGAATTTTAGTGTGATAAGTTGATAGGTAGTGAAAGTTATTTTGAGAGTATGGACGAATGAGTGTAAATAAGAGAGTTAAGTGTCGGTGAGTGTGAATGAGGGTATCAATAATATTTGAGGAAGTCAGTGTTGGGTGGTTCATGGCATATCATTTTCAAGTTTCAGTATTTCATTTTGAAATCGATCTTCAGATAATATAAGAAAATTAATAATTTGCTTTCAAAATTCATCAAAGACATCAAAGTTGTACCGCTACATTATGCACAAAATTGTGACTATATCAGAAGCATGGAAAGGCTTAGGTACTCGAGCTTTTAATAGGATATTGGAAACAAAAATATGTCAAGCGAATTGAGAATTAGCTACAATGTACCACTTTTTGAAAAGAAAAGAGATGTGCAAGAATGTGGCAATTGCACTGGAATAAAACTTACGAGCCATCCAATGAAGTGCTGGGAGGGAGTGATAGAACGATTGTTGAGAGAAGAGACTCAAATTATAGAAAAAGCAATTTGGTTTCTGGCCAGGGCGATCGGTAACGGATGCAATATTTGCACTTAGGATGCTAATGGAAAAGTACAGAGAATACTAGAAGGACCTTCATATGGCTTTCATCTCTAGAGAAAGCGTATGACAAAGTGCACACTATCATTCACCGCGATTTGAGATTGATTAAGCAATAGAAGGTGCGTCTTCTTAAGCTCTTGCTAAGAAATGACCAGGAACATCTTACCAACTGTTTTAAAACTGTATGAACGGTATCTGACCGGTGGGAAGAAGTAGTTTATTGTCAACACTGGACGAAGCGTATGTTTATCTGGATGACTGTAGAAGAGGAGAGGTAAGGAAGAGGTGATGCGTTTTCAAGAATATGATGTCAGGATCAAAGATTACTGAAAATAGATTATCAAGTATTTTATCGCATGACTAATGTGATCGTAAAAGTGGAGACTGCAAGGATATTTGATCTGTGTTCTGCGTTCTACTATAGGATGTAAGAAAGCAATTTTATTTATATTCACTTTTAATTAAGGTTGAAGAAAAGTAATTTCAGGTTGTTTAATATTTACACATACATAAACCTTGCACTGGCATGTTCCTTCTACAAAATTTCATTATAAGTAGCTAACTTTATTTGAATTCTGCTAAATCAGTAACAAGAATCAATTTATTAATAATTTATTCTGACCAACAGAGTCAATGTGCAGACTACTGATTTCTAGTAATAATTCTAATTAAACCCGCTCTTTCAATTAAATACATCATCATCATCATCCATCATTATTGTCAGTAGTTTTGAAATAAAATACAAAAAATGCAAACTCTTTATCATTCATTTACATTGTATGTATTAGAACGTATTCTGATGCGCTGTACATGAATATTCGAGAGGTGTAATTTCACATAGTGATAATTTGGGACATCGATAGTGCACCATTATACTCACCCTGAAGCAATTTATTTAGATCCTTCTGCTATTAGGGTAATACATTTGGGCCTCAAAAGCAAATTTTTAATTTTTATTTTAATAAACATATTGAAACGTTTTATATATAAACAATATTTTAATTAATAACATTCTTCCATTTTGTTTTGTTCATAAATTATGTTAAGTATTGACGGCTATTAACTCAATAATCGTAATAATAGTTAAAATACAAATATAAAGCGAAACAGCTTACCTTCCTTTAAACAAAATTCTTATATTCACTACGAGTTGACAGCCATTCAAAATAAAATTTAGGTCAATCAACCCGTTGAGAAGAGGAGTAGAAAAAGCGAAAATCAAGAACGGAGATTATTTTACCAGACTCTCTCTTTGATCCAATAATATACACCTCAGCTCATACTGTAATATTAAATAAGTAGTTCCCTCGGTAATTGCAGGTGTCAGTGGATATTTGTCGTTCCCGTCTTTTACAAAATTTTCATAAAGCAACGCAACGCAACAGAAAGCCAAAATCCACCTTAACTACTATTATCAACAACATAAACAGAACCTTGCGTTGCGTTAATACAACTGTTACGCAATAGGACAAAATGAGCAGCCACAAAAGCAAACCTTTTATGTTATAATGTCTTCCACAGACCTGGTTTCTATTCCCAAGGGAACTGATGTGGCATGGATTCCCCATAGCCCTTGTTTGGCATAGCGTTCGTACTGAAAGGGACGATAATTTCCAACCCAACTAGAAATATCATTTTATTAATAATACCCTCCGCTTTCCGTGGCTAATTGTCTCCCTATTGTTATTATCTCTTGCTCCGCTATATACACTTCCTACGTGTGATATCTATGATCTAGAACAGTGGTTCTCATAGTAGGGTACGCGGACCTCTGAGGGTCCCTGGGACGTATCCAGGGGTTTCGCGACGCCTAAACTTTGAAATGTGTTATAATAAAGTGGAACTCACTGCTGTTATGCAAGAAGTACTTATTTCAGTTACTAAAAAGAAAGCAATTAGAAATTATACTTACGTCTGTATATTTAAATGTTTTCCTACTTTACTAAATTTCTGCTCTATGAGTATGAAGAGTTGTCTAAAAATGCATTGCAACATTTGACGTCTTTCCCTACAACTCACTCACATGAACATACCTTTTCTGCTTTGCAGTATTAAAACCTGAAAGAAAAATCGTTTTAATGTGGAATCGGACTTAACATTAAATTGTGGCAAAACTTATTCCGGTTTTCAGTGCAATTATGAAAAAACAGGAAGAATTTCTTACCTCAAATTAGTAACGCCACATTTGAGAACATTGTTGATCAAGTGACTTTCCTTTTTAAAAAAGTACATTAATTTACAGTCTTGAAAGTTAGTGTAAAATTAATTATTGCAATATTTTTTAAAAATCTTTTTCTTGCCAGTGGTAATTTTAATCAGTATAGTTTTTAATACCATGTGAAATTTCAGATAGCATTACAAGGGGGTTCGCGGATCACTTTACGAATGAACAGGAGGTCCGCGTTATACGAAAGTTTGAGAACCACTGTTCTAGAAGATATAAAGCTGGCAGACATTCAGACAAAACATATGTATATTTTAGATCTATAAGATTAAGGGCAGATTTTCATGAAAGCTTCCGTTCCTTGCGATTTCTATGTGTAGTCAACAGAAAGTTGTGTTACACGTAGTACCGTACTTAAACAACTTTCTCAATTGACTATTCAGGCACATCCTAAGCAATGAACGAAACGGACGTTTGGATGTAAAACCGCCTTTAAGCGTGACAATGGTAATATTCTTGAAATCTATACATGACACCTTAATTTTAACTTTATAGGTAAAACGTAATTCATAGATGGCAGCACAGCTTTCCATAAACATTATATCAACAGTTTGATAACTACGATGCAAATAGGCTTTAACTTTAACAAGATTTTGTGACATGTTAATCAACTAAATTAGATACTCTTTTGTTTTCTTGTAGTAACTATCATTTATGTTTTGCAAATATATTCCTTCCTATAAGGTTCAAGGAGACCTTTGTAATTAATTTAAACTTATGCGGTAATCTTGGAATAGTTACTGGAGACATCTGATTGTAAAAACATAAGTAAATGTGGCTACTGTGCTGGCCCACATAACACCCGGACTTGTAACAATTTGCAATTACCACCAAAATGCGCCACTTGTAATGAACAGCATCCGGCCTACAGTTATAAGTGTAAGGCAAAGCCGGACCCTATTCAGGACCATCCTGAACTCGTCGTTCCTTTGCGACCACCGACACCAGTTCAAACCACTCCACATCCAATTGACGCTCCTGTTTCATTGGACCAGCTACTCACGTTTCTGACACTCGCTCTGCAAAATATTCATCCTTTCATTCGGCCTCATATTCTACAACAAATCATTATAGCAGCAAAAACAACCTTCCATGTCAACTTTACTGCAACATATTCCGGCAATACTGTCCATTTCCATAAATCACATGCTACTACTATCGATTAATATCATGGCTTTAACCTTTCTCTTTCTCAACATCCGGTCACTACCAAAGAACAAAATTTTATTTGAACAGCTTCTTCTCGAAGAGCATGTAACAGTCTTTCTACTTAATGAAACATTCCTTACAAGCTCTCGCTCTTGTCGTTTACCACGATATACCATGCTTCATTCTGCAAACCCTCTACCTACACTTCGAGCTAATGGGGGAGTGGCCATAGGGATTTCTCCTCACATCCCTTTTCGACAACATCACTATACTACAACAGCTGTTCCCGAATACCTGATTGCCACTGTTTATTTCAAAAATATCATAATCACACTGGCAACTATATATATAAGACCAAACCATCCATTACCTGAGCAGTTCGTACAATATATCTCCAACACCTTCAATAGATATATTATCATGGCTGACTTCAATATGCATAGCCGCAGCGATGGTGACCGGACCAATTTTGCTAACTTTATAACGACGCACACTACTGGAATCATTATTGATCTTCCGCAAGCTACACGTCCCATCTCAAACACAACGCCTGACATAGTCATCGCCTCAGCAAATCTTGTCTCACACTGCAATGTCGAAATCCTTGATCTTCTGGGCAGCGATCATGCACCCATCAAGCTCGTCTATAAACCATATTTAACTACAACTAGTTCTTCGTTACCATTGCGAGTGAGCTTGCGTTATGATAGAGCTAAATGGGATCACTATCGTACACATATTTCAGACCTCACCAGAGATCTAACCGAACCCACCACAAGCGATGATTTATATCAGACTGTAGACACCATTACCTCTGCAATCCAAGAAGCCAGCAACTTATACATTCCAACCACCCAATCCGTTCCCTATCAACCTAAGCTTCCGCCTCAATACATCACTATGATCAAACGTTCACGCCAGTTCTATCGAGACTATCTTCGCACTCGCAATCCAGAAGCACTCCGACATCACAAACAACTCCAAAGGACAGTTCACAACTACGTCAAAGCATATAAACTTCGCTCCTGGGTGAAGACATGCAACAATCTTTCCGAAACATCGCATCCTACAAAATTCTGGATTCGCTTTAATGCACTGTGTGGGAAGTTTACTACTACACCCTACCCTATTTTATTAGGCGATACACCTATTACTACTGATCGAGATAAAGCGAATGCATTTGCAGAACACTTACAAGAAATTTTCACACCGTCAACTGACAACGCACCACACGCCGCAGAAAGACTTAACACCTCATCGCCACAACTTCAACCAAATATTACTCATATCTTACCTACTAATGCTACTGTCTCTGCTCCCATCACTGTTCAGGAAATCTCACAAGTTCTTCATAATAAGCGAAATACTGCACCAGGTCTCGATAACGTCACATATCGCCATATCAAAGAAAGTCCTATCTCACTTCTGCTTCTTCTTGCGAATGTTTACACATTCATACTGCGCACTGGCTACTTTCCTTTAGCTTGGAAAACATCTAAGACGCTTATGTTTCCTAAACCACACAAACCGCCGCAGAATATTGCATCCTATAGACCTATCCAACTTACTTCCACCTTCAGTAAGATCTTAGAGCGCATTCTGGTTAAACGATTACATCTTTTCATCGCCGATCATAACATACTCCCAGTCACTCAAGCAGGTTTTAGGCCAGCCTTCTCTATCAACGATCAGCTACTCCGACTCACAACGCTCATCACACAACATTATAATTCCGCTCAACCTTCTTGTTTAGTGTTATTTGACTTGGAGAAAGCATTCGACAAGGTCTGGCACCTTGGGCTCATATATAAACTTATCAAATTCCAGCTTCCTATCTCATATATCCGTCTCATATATAATTTCATTACCAACCGTATCACCTATATCTCCGTACGTGGCAGTTTATCACACCCTATCTTTCTATTCACAGGAGTACCACAAGGGTCGGCTTTATCTCCTTTACTATATCTTCTGTATGTAGCTGATATGCCTCGATTACCAGATAAAGTACACCTCTTTCAATATGCGGACGACACGGCCCTTCTAGCAGTTGGAACAACTATCCAGCAGATCAATACTATCTTACAGACTGCTATCGAAAGCTTCTACACCTGGTGTACTCTCTGGAGGCTTACTATTAACGCAGCGAAAACTCAGGCCATAGTTTTCTTACCACCCAGACAAACTTCCAAATTCCGTAGAAATCCACGAAAACTCTCTCTCCAGGTTGATGGGGTGCATATTCAACTCAGTAATACTGTTACATATCTGGGAATAACATACGACCGCCACCTTACCTGGTCGCAACACTTGAAAAATGTTACCACTAAAGCCTATAATAGACTCAATCTCTTGAAACGATTGACTGGTACCACTTGGGGCCTTAAAGCACACACAATACTAAATACGTACAAAGTATTCTTACGACCAGTCCTCACATACGGATTTACTGCTTGGTTAGCTGCCCCGACAAAATTCTACAATAAGCTTTTCATCCTAGAACGCCATGCTTTCCGTACAGCATTCCGTATTAAGCTACCTAGTCCCACACAAGATCTGTATAATCTAATTACCTTTCCAACCTTACAGTACTACATTGAAAAACTGCGGCTCACATATATCACCAAGCGCTTCGAAACTCGTCATCCTTTACTTCAGGATACAATGCGTTACTTAGCACTTCATCCAACACCTCATCGTTACTATCATCCTCCACTTTCGCTTCTCTTCACATTATATCATTATACTCTACCACCACTAGATCCCGCTTTACTTATCATTGCTGATTACGTCATTCATGAACATCTTCCTCTCATTCACCCATCATTTCCAGCACAGTGATTACCATTATTTACTAACATGGGCCTCATTCGTTTTCATCATTGCCTAGAGCAGCCCCTAGGCTGAAGATAAGCTCATTTGTATCACTAACATCACCCACGTGTTGTCCTGTGTATGCACCTCGCCACATCATTCACGCCCATTTCTATATCATTAGTATCGTGCATGCTATACTTAATCCTCCGTTATGATCATTAATGTTCTTTGTTTATAATATACTGTCTGATTATTTCCTTATTTATTTTCCTTTAATAACAATCATATATATGTAAAGTAACGTTTCATTCATCTATTTATATAAGCTATCACATCTTACTTTTGGCACTTCTATTGTTCTCATGTTTTGCTTTGTTTTCTCACTTATATATACATTTCTATAATTATCATATTCATATTTATGTTGTTCAATTATACTCGTTATTATGTTACTGCTCTTATGTTATTAAAACTACACCTACCACTCAAGTATGATTATGATCGAAAAGATCATAATGTAGTAGTTCTAGTAATAAATAAATAAATAAATTACTCTTAGCCCACCCATGCGTTACATCTTTACCATGTTACCTTCACTTCTCACACCTAAGAGAGGGTGTAGCCCTCTAAAAGGGAGCTAGCATATGGCTAGCACTAAAAAAAAAAAAAAAAAAAAAAAAGTTACTGGCAACTGACCATCAATGCCGCCAAGACACAAGCCATCGTTTTCATTCCACCCCGAAAACGTACAAAGGTCCATCGGAATCCTTCCAAGCTATCCTTACAAGTCAATGACGTACCGTTACATCCTACCAAAACAGTTACCTATCTAGGTATCACATTCGATCACCACCTCACATGGACACCACATCTCAATTCAGTCAAGGCAAAAGCATATAACAGACTTAATCTTCTGAAGCGTTTAACTGGTACCACATGGGGTCTCTCTTCGAATCTTGTTCTTAACACTTACAAAGTCTTTCTTAGGCCTGTACTGACATATGGTTTTCCCGCCTGGATCTCTGCACCAACCTCATATTACGAAAAACTTGCCATTCTCGAACGTCATGCATTTAGAACTGCCTTTCGCATCTCATTGCCTAGTCCTACACAAGATCTCTATTCTCGAATTTCTTTTCCTATACTCAAGTATCACCTAGAAACCTTACGCTGCAAGTTCATTACCGACCGCTTCACTCATCACCAGCCACTTCTTTTTGATACAATTCATTATCTTACACTCCATCCCTACCGAGCACGCTATACTTATACACCTCTACATTTACTCGTCACGCTATATTATTACACATTACCTCCTAATCATCCAGCTCATGCGCTCATAGAGGATTTTTGCATTCATGCTCATCTACCTCATATATTTCCATCTTATATCGCACAGTGATTTCCTATGTTACTAACAGGGCTTCCCCATGTCTCCATCAGCCTAGAGCCGCCCCTAGGCAGAAGTTAACTGCATTCGTTTACTTAACACCTTCCTAGTGTTGTGACGTGTCTGCACCTCATCCCATCTATCATGCTCATATTTTCCTTGCCGATTAATTAACGCCTTTTTTATCTTTTCACTTTGATTCACTCTTTTTTTTTTTCCTCCATCACCATGTATCTTTTCAAATTTGTTTCGTAAATATTTTTTCTACCCTGCTTACATTATGTTATACTCTTTGTATCATACTATAATATTTGTATTGTATTTGTAATATGTCTGTGTTCCCAAAATTCCTTCCACTACCGGTGTCATAATGATTATGATCGCAAAGATCATAATGTCCATGTTATTTTTTTGATTTAATAAATAAATAAATAAATAAATGTATATAATGAAAACTATCACCAAGTACTCTAACCTCCCTTAGACCATCCACAAATCATCCCTGCAACCAATATTTCCTATAACTTCCCATCCCTGAAAGAGGGCGTACCCCTCTTAGAGGTAGCTAGCTTGCGAGCTAGCATTAAAAATAAAAAAAAAAAAAAATAGTTACTCTTATACTTTGATATATCAGTTGCTCCAGTTCAGGTTCGGAAAGATCCTTAAGACCTTAGCAATTATTATAATAAAGAACTTCTCTGAGACCGTCACAAAATCCCTTAAATCTTCTTTTTACCCAACACTCTTCCCTAAGAGAGGGCGTAACCCTCTAAAAGGGTGCTAGTCATTATGACTAGCTATAAACAGACTGACTGACTGACTGAATAGTTAATTTGCTGCATTTTTCTTTTATTTTCAATTTTTAGAGAGGCATAAATGGGTAATTTAAGCCCTTGCCTTCAAAAGAAATAAGAAATGAGGTGAAGTTACTGTTCAGAGTTGCCAACATGTACGATAATTATCTAATCATACGATAATTTTGAACCCTGTACGATAGCTGCAGTACGATAATAGGAAAATATACGATAATTTAACAAGTCATGTAAGAAGCAGATACCTGATCCCTCCTGTAATGAAATCGGGGACCACTACCACCCACACAGGAAACTAATCAAGAAGGGGTAGTTACTAGCTATTTAATTTAGATATGATTTAACTGTAAACATAAAATGCCTTATGCAGAGTCGTTTTGATGTACAATCAGCGTCATACTAAAGCTCTTACAACTACAGGAAAGAAATGTTGGTATGACAGCAATCACGTGTCAGAACGACTCTGCTTAAGGCCCGTAAAGTGTTGAAGAAGAATCATTTTTTTCTGGTGGTAAAGAATTAAGCTTCGATCTTGTTTCCTATGCAGATTGCTAAATATAGTTTTAGCCGTGAATGTTCATGTGAGTTTCTTGTTAATGATAATAAAGCTTGATATTGAGACTGGAAACGAAAGAGACGATAATTTTACGACAAAAACGATAATCTTAAGTGCTATGTACGATAATATCTTCAGATCTGGTTGGCAACGCTGTTACTGTTTGACATGGGGACTGACCATCGTCAAGCTAACGTAAAAGGAAATATCTTCATTTACTTGTGTTGCGGGTCCGGGTAAATGGAAACGTCACTGCCCAAACGGCTCGTCGGCTTTAAAAAATAAATTCCTTCACTTTATATAGAAAACATTTCATTTGGAGATAGTTTCCTCTCTTTTTGTTGTAACTCTGTTAATGATAGGGTTACCCAATGTGAGACTACTTTTAGACAACGCCCTATATAGTGATAGTTAAATTTCCACGAAAATATTTTCCGGGAAAATTTTTCAAAATGGAAATATTCCTTGAACTTATGTAGAAACACAAAGAAAACTATGTTCTATTACTATATTATGATTTCAAAATGAAATTCGATTTTATCTCACTAGAGGCCTACTTATTACTGTTGTCTCCAGAGGATTCTTCAAAATGTATATTCTGAATGGTATTAGGTGATATTATTATTATTTTATGCTATTTAGGGACTATGCATAAATGTATGTTTACTTACAATTTGTTTTATGCGAGTAAATATGTAGGAAAAAAATTTGGTATAGAAAGTCCCCACACCTTTGCACCGCTAAACAGTTTAAATTTATACGGTATGTAAGTAGATATTCGAAACTTGAAACTACTACCAATATTATAATCATAATAAATTTTTAAATGGTATATACAAACTAGGTTGGTAACTTCCAGCTATCGGTACTAATGAAACATCCTGGGAAGCAACTCTAATTTTGACATGTTAACATTACCTTCTAAAAGTACATGTATTTACGACTACATAGATTTCTTTATTCAATATATGATTCTTTCTCACAGAGTGAAACTCGAATCAGACGCAGAACGCCATCATGTATAAATTGGTACTTTGGTACTTTCTAGTGCAAATAAGAATGGAAATTAAAAAATGATAATTTTAATTAGTTATATAAAGTACAGTTAACGAATTTCAATTTTTCTTATCTCCAAGTTATTTAAAACCTACAACTAAATGATAATAAGTGAAAAAAAGTAATTAGTTATATTTTTCTTATAATTTGGAAAATAAAGTAAAGAAATGGACATACATTTTTTTCCGGGATTTTATATGTCAGGGAAAAAGCCGAGAATATTCCCACTTCTTATTTTCCTTCCACCGAGAATATTCCCACTATATTCGATTTTAATAAAAGGCCATTGCGAAGATAGGCAGATAAATGATTGATGTGTCCTTGAAAGCCTACTTAAAAATTACGTGTTGTCTTCTCGGTGATGACTCCGATTCCGTAGATGCATTGTTTTTGTGATATTGGATTCCTTCCCGAATCTCAGGTCACCTTCTATCCAAAATTTTTGGACGCGCGCCCCAACTGGAGATTAATTGAGACCAGAAGTAGGGCTCGGACTTCGGACATGTCTACAGTTTTAGTGCTTGTGTAATTTTTAAATAACGAAATCGGCCATACTGATTTTATTTCAAACCTATCGGGAGCATAACCACAGCCGGCTCATTAGGTTCGATTATTTTATCTGAACCATTATTCAGACTTTACACATAAGAGTATCGCAATTTTATGCTTTTTCAGGGGAGGACAAGATTGTCCATCAAACAATGTTTTTTTTATTATTATATTAGTATAAAAAGCATATGTTTTTCAGACTTAAGAGGGAAATTGTTCTGTGTCCTACCCAAATGATAGCCCTCTTGCAAGGTTAACACAAAATGAATGTGTAAGAGCTCATCGATAGAAAACAGTGATTACACATATTTAAGGAGATTTAAATCATTTACTTTATCTTCATTCTAAATTAACAGTACTTATTTATATCCCATAGTAGTAGGGGTCCGCGTTTGCCAGAATGACTCAACCGTACTTGGCAAGAATGAGTCGGAGATGCTTTGGCCCGGGTCGCAACACCTACGGCAATTTTGCTTATGCTCACTCAGGGGCGAGGGACCAGGGAATACATAGGACCACTGAGGGTGCACAAGATCATCGTCATCCACATGAGGACCTCGTCCCCTTTGATTAGTATAAAAAAGATCAATTTTGGAGTTTTTGGAAGCATCGCAACCTTGGTTATACAATTTACGGCCCACGAACCATAACGTTAGTGGGAATGAGTCAGAGATGCTTTGGCCCAGGATTGCGTTATATATTGAAATTTTACTCATGCTTACTCAGGGGCCATGCACGCTGCAGCAAATGAGTCAGAGGTACCATGGCCCTGCTAATGCGATAGTGTTACGTCATTGAATTAGGGTTTCAAAATCAGAGGTAATAATGGTTTAATTATTTCTTTAATGGGCACAAAATTATTAAAAACATGCCGCCTTATGCAGAGTCGTTTTGACATATGATTAGAGCAGTGGCGTATTTAGGGGGGTGGGTTCCGGGCTTAAGCACCCCCCGAAATCTTACTTAGTATAGTAAAGTAAATGAAATATCTTGTAGAATTTTCACATTTCTAGGCAAAGCTTCCCCCCCGAAAGTTAGCAAAGCCCCTCCCGAAACAAAATCGTAAATACGCCACTGGATTAGAGTCATACTAAAAGCCTGACTACTGCAGGAAACATATGTTAGTCGAACTCTTTAGCATGTCACTAATCTCACGTCAAATGACTCTGCATAAGTCCCATGGTGTTTAATCTCTTTCTTAATGATTTATTACTTTATGAACTAGAACAAGTTTATGAATGCTTTTTATTTCGTTCCCTTTTATGACATAAATTTGGAGATTTTTATCCCCATTGATGAAATGTTATTACCCTATATCGTTATATATTTGGACTAAAACCAGTGCGGTACTTGATCTGAGCTAAAATAGTTGTATGACGTCACTGACCTGGGATGGTTAGCTGGGAGGTTATGATGGCTTGTTTCGTTCTCTTCTATGGGTATACAATTACGAAATAAAGTCTTTGATCTCTTTCTTGATGATTTATTACATTATGAATTAGTAGACCCCAGCAATAGTATTAATACGAAAATCGAAAACTCAGGGAGGAATAAATAACTTTTGGTTAAGGTTTAGTTTTCATTGATGGGACTTATGGGACACGAACCACGATATTCAATTGTCAACCTTGTGTCCAGAAAAGCATACATTTATATGAGACGCAAAAAGCAGGGGTGGGGGCGAAGCCGGACTTGGCTAGTACCGCATAAATAACAACAATAATTTATATCGCATTCGTTTGTGGATTAAATAAAAATGATTCAAAGTTTAAAAAGCTTCTTCATGTACTGGCTTATAATACATGTTTAAAAGCAAATTTCAGCTATATTATGTTATATGTGCTTATATGTTCGTTGTGAATATCGTTGACATTCTTTCCTTATTGCATATCGAACATAGACGGTATTTAATTGTCAAATAGTTGTAATGGTTTACTTTGAAAGGATATAATGATTCTTTGAGAAGGAGAAAAGGATTGCGACCAGGTGATTTTGGACCCAGTTAGTACATTTCGTTCTCGTTCGTGGATTAAAATAAAAAAATGACGTTACATTTACATTTTGCTTAAATCTGATTGCTTCATTGCAATAAAAATTAATCATACCTATGTAACGAGATAATATCGAGGAGTTATTTTTTACGACAAAAGAAGAACATACATGTGTAATGGTTTACTTGGAAAGAATCCATTCATTCCTAGAGAAAGTGAAATGGGAGGAATATGGTGATTTCGATCATAGTATCTTTCGTTTCCGTTCGTGGATAAATAATAATGTCACATTTACTCTTTGCCTTTATCTGATTGATTCATTGTAATAACTCATCTAAAGAGACAATCATAAGTACGAAACATTGTTAATGTTTTGAGCGATTAAACGCTCTGCGTTCCAGTGTTTAGTTTAATTAGTAAGGGCTTAGCTGACATAAAACGTTTCGGACAGCATTTGTTATAGGCTTGTTATATGTCTTTTAGGTTCATGAATAAAATGTTCTCAATATTGTCTAATATTTATTAGATTGATTGGTTCTTTATTACATTATGTGGATGAATGTAGGCTTCTATAGGGCAAAAATACATGTACCAACACTTCAGAATTTCAATGAGTACCAATTTTTTGGGTTAATTTTGCAGAACAAAAGTCATGGTCTCCAGAACTAATTTTAGTGTTTGATCACCTAAAATTGCTAAAAATATAATTTGTGAAGTTTACAAACCTCATGCATTCTCTTTATTACGTTATAGGCATGCATTGTTTAGATTTAGTCCCCGAAGGTCATGAGTTTGATTCTCGATCAGAGCTTATATGACTAATATTCAGTTAAATTATTGTGGTATTTAGGATTTATGCTCTACACAGATGTTGTGTGAACTCTTCAAAGTAGAGTTTGCTGTCACTTTATTTACATATAATGAGGATATTTGTACCTTAATGCACTCATCTTAAGCTTTTGATAAGAGAAAATCACGGAAGCTATATCATACTTTAAGGTAACCTTCATAGTCTAGGTGATAGCTCGTATGAGTTATATCTTGAATAACCTTCACGGTTTACTTTAAATCATTATCTCAAAATGTTTTAGTATGTGCCAAACATTTTCAGTGAGTGCAAAGATGGAATTGTTTCACGGTTAACCGTTAAATATTATCCGGTTTTTAACTATTCGTAAAAAATAAGCTTTTTAACTTTTCGATATTAGTTATTACAAAATTTCAAGTAAAAATTTGAAACTAAAATTTTTCGAACTCAAAAGTTTCAAATCAAAAATATTGAAACTGATTTTATTTCGAATGAAAGGCATCAAACTAAACTTTTCAAAAAAAGTTGAAATCAAAATTTTCGAATTAAATTTTTAAACCAAAAAAATCAAACTGAAATTTTCGAATTAGAAATTTATCAAACTGATACGAACAAAATTTTGAAAAGGAAAAATTTCAAACCAAAATTTTTGAACAAAACTTGAAATTTTCGAATTCAATTTTTCAAACCATACAATCTCTTACTGAAATTTTCCAGAAATGAAATCAAAATTTCCAATAAAGCGTTTGCACCCAAAGAAGCTTAAATTAAATTTTAGAACTAGAAATTTAAAACTAAAATTTTCGAACAAAAAATAAAATCAAGATTTTTCAAACCAAAAATTTTAAACTGAAATTTTCGAATTTAAATTTCAACACGTTTTCGAACTAAAAGTATTACAAAATGAAATTTTCAAATCAAGGTTTTGTACTTAAAATTTCGAAAAAAAAATTCGAACTGGGATTATAAAGTTTCGAACAAAAACAAGAAAATAATTCCAAATTTTGAAATCGAACATTTTGAAAAAATTAAGCTCAGGTTTCAAAGTGATCACTTCATTATATTGCATCTTGGAAATAAAAGATTTTTTCTTCAAGTGAGCATTTGCGACTATATTTATAATCTTTAAATTCAAAGTGTATAGTGATGCGCACGAGACAAAATTTGTGGCTGTATCGTCTCAAACATGTTATGTAAAAGTGATGTCTCGACTTGAAAAGCGTGTGTTTCTCTATTGGAAGAGCCGTGTCTCGACTCGAATCTTGTCAGGAAAATCCTGTTTCGACTTGTCTCGTGCGCATCCCTAAAAGTGTAAAATTAATTATTATTATTATTACTATTATTATTTTTTTGATACTCCAACTAGATGTTAAAGGTAGGGATTAACCAATTTTGAGCAAAGGGAACTTTTCATCAATAACCACCCTATGTTCAACTATTTTATATATAAAAGGTCACCATTTCAGGTGAGGAGAAAACTCCATAAAATGGTCTGTTTGGCAATGATCTGTTTGGTCGTTACTAATTTCATAAGGCATAGTCATAGTCGTTTACGGATTTTAAAATTTGAATTTTCTTTAAGAAATATTTGGGACAAACTTTTCGAGACGATGAACCATTTGCTAAGCCATAGCCTGAACTACACATTAATATTGCTTGAAATAAAGTTTAATCAAATTTATCTGATCAGACAGTCCTAACTTACGAACCGTTTTAGTGAACTCTAACTTTTATTTGTTTAAGATCAACGTCTACGTGATGAGCTAGTAGGCCAGCCATAACCGGACTTTTTTGTATCATCATGAAAACACGCAGAGGTTCTTAGAAAAATCTGTCTGGTCATAGCCTTTACCAACTTGATCAAGACCTGAAACACGAATTCCAACCTCAGAACAAGCATAATGACCCACGCTTTATGTCACGGGGAAATCTGTGCGCTCCACAAATGGTACCAGTACAACAAAGTTTTCTCCAATATGTAATTCCTACTTATCAAAATATGCACGCCTCAAACGCAAATGCATCTCTAATGCAAGTTTTAAACTAATTTCATCCGTGCTGAAGGCGATGCATGCTCGGAGAATAGTAGTGTACATCCTAATAACCACAACTGTCAACAGAAAGATAATCTAGTCACATATAACGAAAGGTCTAAAAATTCAAGAAAAACGAAGCAGACATTAATTAAAATCCCTTAAAATATACAAAAAGGAAATAGCTAAGTTTCCTACAGACTTAAAAATTCTAGCAGAGTCAATGCCATAGCTGATTCTGTTTCTCGTATCAACATCATAGAGAAATCATTATTGCCTAGAAATGCTAAACTTATTGAAACTCAGATTAAAGTGTTGGGTGTACCTTAGAACCTTGTAGTTATAAAATATATGGCAATTTTTAGCTTTTGCATTAATGGAAGGGCTTTTCACTAGAAGTTCCGTGTCTTGGAGCGTTTTAAACCAAAAGTGTTAATAGGAAACGATTTATTAATATTTCACATTTGTGTTTGTAAGCCCCACTTCGATTTTACGGCCATTTATAGTCGAGAAACAGGGCCTTTGTTCACGTGATAGTAACCTGGTTAGCAACTGTCTCATTTTATTAAACTTTCTGGACATTCGCATTTCCACCTACCCACTGTAGTAAATGAGTGGCTATTGATCAATAACTTGGCTCCTGAAGAAAAGCCGGTAATATATAAGCTGTGTTCCGACAAGGGAAATTCCAGTCGTGTTATTGCTTGGGAAGACACACGACCCAAGCAGGACGAAGATCTGCTCGTGTGCTACTTTAATCTAATTCGCGCACTTGTGCTATTGAAAGCTAGCTCCCCTTGTTTTGGGTTGAGCATTAAGAACAATCTGGCGACTATACGAGAGTGAGCAGCAGTTAAGTGTTGTACCACTAGTGTACTGGAATTCTTAGTTTCATGTGACAAGTGGGTTCCAGGTTGTAAAATCATAAAGAAAATTACGCCAGCGTAGACAATTGTTAAGTATTACCAGTAGGAGATTATAGCGGACTCTTGGGATTACCCAACGTACTCCTAAAACTGCTCCGGTACAGAAACTCTTCTGTGGACCCCTTTTGCATCCAGTTTGAATTCGACGCCAGGACTCAAGTGGCATCAGCAGCGAACCAACTGACCGGTCGAAGATTATTGTGAATAAGTGAAATCTTAATTTATCAATTGTGCCACACAGCCAGCTTTATTAAAGAAAATAAAATTAGAAATAAGATAAAGGGAGCAATAAAAGACGTTAGATCGGCCGGACACATATACAGTAAAGGTTGCTTGTTTATTTGTAATCTTTTGATGTTCTTTTAATTTCTATGAATTACATTCAGTATCATTACATTTTTCATACAGTTTAACCAGGTTTTGTGACACGCCCTGCAGGATAATTTTAATTTGTTAATATCTGTGCTTAATCTAGTTATTTGCACACTTTTTTCCATTTTTACGGTATCTATGCTTTGTCTACCGTTTTCCCCAGTTTCGGTTAAAGACTAAACGTAGGTATGGAAGGAATCATAATTTGCCGTTAACAAAGCTGGGATAGACACACTAATTGAGTGACAGAGAGAGAGAGAGAGAGAGAGAGAGAGAGAGGTGTAAACCTTCTTTCGCAGGAAATAAATCAATGTAAATGTTACAATTGTATTTACGAAGCTTTTACCGCGATTGAAAACACGATTCCAACCATAAATGACGTCCGTGCCAAAGACAAAATCATCAATCTTCGGATGTAAATGTGCCCGAATATATGACTGTTTTATTTGTTAAAACCGACAGTATTTGGAATAGGTATTGTAGTATTTGCGTATAGAATCCAGAGTTTGAGTCACGTAGTATATGTAGCAGACGACTTAAAATTAATTTCCTTGGAAATTGTTCAAACTTGCGACAAAGGAAAGAGAGAGAGAGAGAAAAAAAACAGTAAGCATACTATAAATAAAATAAATTTAATACCATAGTAATATCACGAGGGTGTTTTTTCGTAAGAAGTTAAAATATAACATTTTTATTCTTGTTCGCGAAAATTTTTTCCCGTTAACCTCCGGTATTACGCACAGACGAACAAACACCAATCAGCTTAACGTTATCAAACACAGACATAACATTTTGTTTACACCTTTGTTATTTATACGTATGCTAAAAGTATTGTGAGAAAATAATTATAGGATTTGTATTTAGATATGTTAAGATAAATTAATAAGCATTTGAGAAATTTAAAAAAATACCTTAAGTGAACTTCGAGCATAAGTTCAGTTTTAATTTTTTTAAAAAATCACCATCATGAGGCCGTGTTTAGTATCTGTTGGTACATGTTTATTCGGTATACATCTAGATAAAGGTGTAGAGACCGTAAAATCTTTTGAATGCGCGCAGGCCCGTGTTCTAAAAGAGAAGTCTGAGTTGTGTAATAGCCACACAGTACTTAATGATATTTGTTTGTTTACACCGAAGACAGTTTTAGGAAAAAAATAACGTTAGTAAGATTATTGGCTATGAGTTTGTCGAACAACTTTGTACAGTGGTGGACGAATTGTTTTGTAGGTTTGTACAAGATCTTGGGGTGTCGTGTGAAAGAACCGTAGAAAATTCGGTAAAAGATACATTTAGAACAAATCATAAAATTATTAGTGTTCAGGAAAAAGAAACAAGCAATGTAAATCGTCATAAAAATAACAAGACTACTAGATCTAGAATTTTAAAAAAAAAACCTGCACGATGTAGCCAGAAACGAAAATTTTGTTTTACTGCCACTAGGAAGACAAAACAGCTGATCACTTATGACGTCAGAAACGGTAATGTTAAGTATTCGCAGACTCAAAGTATTAATACGGGAAGAAAAAATCAGTTCACGTCAAAACTAAATGTGAGGCAAGTTATTCCTGAGTTAAGCATAAGTCCTAGAAGTAGGTTAACTCAAAAGAATTTTAAAAGGCGTAAATGTAAAAACGTTGGGTGAAATGTTACAGAACATGCTGTAGAGGGAGCCCTAGTAGGCGAAGGCAAGCAAAAGCGAAGCATAATAGTACCGCAACTGTACAAAAGTTAGATAAACATCAGCTGTGTGAAATGAGTCGACAAAAACGCAACGATACCTAGATTAAACTAAGACCATTTAAATGTACTCGATATAAATGAAAAATGAAAGGGTTTCGAGAACCAACGTAGGCCCCCGAACAGAATCGAACATATTACCAATAAGACTTAAAATGAAGACAAGAACCAATTTAAAGAAGTAATTTACCGCGATTAAAATCATCGTGTTCTATTTTCCCCGTAATTTTCAGTTACTTCATTAAAAGAATGAGTAATGAAGAATAGTTGGGAGGAGAACAGAATCATGTTAGGCTTATTTAAACCGATATTGAAAACATAGCAACTTGTCGTGTATTTCGTCCATCTCCTTCGTAATTCGATTGTTAGGGTTTTGATTTTTCAGCTATACCAAGATACTTCGCGTCGTTGATCTGCCTCTGCAATGAAGAACAATCACATAATTATAAACAGGTATGTTTATTTAAAATGTATTTTTTGTTATTTTTACAGCATTTGGACATCTTGGACTGGATTTGGAGCATAAAGGAAGGACAACATTGTAAATTTTAAACAGGTTATTTGATTTAGACCGCGAACTGGGACTTTGAAGATTGTAATAGTGCCCCACCACCTTTTAAAAGTATGGTTATCCCGTTTTGGATACGGAATTTTAGTATCGAATTCTGGTTAGGATGTTCATGTTTTGTATGTTTTTATTTCTTTTCAGGTGTTTCCAGTTTTGGAACCAGAATCTATTATAAAATTTTATTCTCTAATCTTGTTTTGAGTTTTTTTTTTACTTCTCCTTTATGTGTGGTATGAACATTTAGCTGTCCCCATACAAATATGCGTTTAGAGAAATATTAGGCAATTAGACATATTTAAAAATCTAATTAGAGAAGTACTAGTAATTATTTCAATTAATTGTGAGATTTGAATTTTGGGTAATTAAAAAATATACTCCTTAGTTAATGAATAATTTTATCTCACTTTGTTATTGAGTAATGGTAAAACTATATTAAATTTCTAATGCAAGATTGATTTGGCGTTGAAATATAGTAAATCAAACATAATTTAGTATAATACTGAAAATAGCTGATAACAATATTGGATTTGGTAAATCTTTTTGGGGCTTTGTTCACATATGCTGTTTGCTATATCAAGTCAATATGTAGTCGTTACGATCATAATGAGATTTGAAATTTAGTTGAGCTTAGAGACAACTATATTATAAGTTAAGAAGAGTTAAAATTCAAAACATAATTCATCCCCTAGGAACAACACTACTTTCCTCGCCAAATTAAAATGATGAAACCAGGGTAGCGTCTGGTTGGGTTCCAGCTAATGTGAAGATTCGGCAATTAACTGCAAATTTCAAAATTTTGTTTAGGCTTTTAATGTTTGGCATATTTAGAGAAAAGTATAGTAATAAAATTGATGTTTGGATTTTAAATTTTAATAAAATATTCAGTTTTGATTTGGAATTGGAAAAGTAAATTAGACTTATTCTTTTGATTTTTGAACATAACTCTTGTCTCCTGTGCAGGCGATTATTAACTGGTCTCGAGAAAAAGAAAAAATGACACCAGTTGATAATCCCACAGTACACCCCTGCTACGATAAACACCGGATACAATTATGTATCGATAGTAATGAATGCCTATGCCAGTTAGACAGTACATTGTAAAGTTAAGGATTATGTTAGGGGAACATATTAAGATTGTTACGTACTTGTAGGCATTGAACAACATTAACGTTTAATGAGCAAGTTAATATTATTGTTAGTTTATATTTGACGATTATGACAAATGTTCCTGAGTGTGACGTTACACCGATTGTGATAAGTGCATTTGCTAGTTAAGCCGCACATTTATGTTGGCAAACGCTCTTTTGAAAGTTATGTTTTTAAACCTTCTATTTTGTAGGTACGAGCGGGCCTTGAATAATATTAGTTGTTAACTGATTGATAAAAATTGAAATGCGGAGCTGTAGGATTGATATTTCGTATGAGGGTATATATCTTATCGTCCTTTTCATTGTATTTAATTTTTTATAGTGACTCCTAAAGGCCTGAATGTTGATAACCCAATTGGGGTTGGGAAATTAACCCTGACATGTCATATCTGTAATGCGTAAAGCATTAAGCTGGGTGGTATATATATGGTTTTAGTGTAGAAGCGATTCATTCGAATCGTCAGGGAGTTTAGCGACCCTGCACGCTTCAGCTGTAGGAGATTGTAAGTCTGCGCCCTTTAGTCTTCGGGACCAATTCATTAACCTACATTTTTTATGCAATGATTTACAACATGTGTTGCCAACCAGTGACAAAGAGAATGGCGCTATGTAAGGCTTAACCGCCGTTTACTCATTTATATGTATTAAAATGTTGAAATAATTATCAGTTAATGCCAGTATATAAATAGATACCTCAATATTTTATGTGTACCGGTAAAATGCGTAGCAATGTTAGTTAGTATGTATGTAGATTTTACTCAATTTTGAATTCTACTAATTTCATGAATAAATTTCCCATATTCAACGAAGAAAATATAATTAGTATCTAAGTTTTGTTCGTATGCTATAATACATTTACATATTACGTTTGTATATTTTAAGTATCTTTTTGAAAAATGAATACCTAAAATGATGAAATCGTTTTAGTGCGGAAAGCATATAAAAAAGTTTGTTTTCATAATTCTTCATGAGTTTATCTATTGCTCAAAGACTCGCACAAAAGAGAGATAATCTAATATTTGTTTTGTTTTATGATTATTGAGATTTAAAATTTTAAATGATTTTGTATTCTTTTAGTATTTTTGATGTTTAGTAAGTTGAAAATATATTTGTGTGATTAATACTACAATTATTTTACCCAATGATTGTTTTGAAGATTGTTTTGCCTTATTAATGCTTTTGTGTGTATGAATATATATTAGTTTATATAATAATTTTGATGCTATATTAGATGTTTATATTTGGTAGTTGAACATCACAAAATATTTTGAATCAGAAGGTTTAAGTATTGATTAAATTTGTTGTACAAAGGTGCATACACACATTACATTACACCAGATACACATTAGGAATTTCGACCTTATCGTTTACACCGTCGTCAGGCAACATTTCGGAAATCGACATATACATTTTTGTAATTGTCAAGTAATTAGATACTTTGTGTTAATCTTTAGCTGCATATCCATTTGTTTTAATGTATTTACTATGTTTTCAAATATGTTGTAGTATATGTTTGGAGGAAAGTAAATTGAAACACGTATAATCATGGTGAGAAACCGATAATTGGAAGATAAATAAATAAATAAAACGAAAGAGAGAAGGAACTATGAACTGCAAATACAAACGAATGAAATAATAATGAACATTTTATTAATGGTGGCACAAATGTGGCTTATTCAGAACTTAAAGGTGGCATTATAAATATAACAGGTGGCTATAACATTAGGTGGTTTATTGTCATACAGGTTGAACAACCCTATAATTGACAAATGAAGTGTGATCTACCATATACAGTGAAGCCTCAATATACCGAATCTCATAGTGAATGCCCAGAGACTTGAACTCATATACAGGGTGTTAAACAATACAGTGATTTCCCAGTGACGTCTCAATACAGACCATTAACCCTTTTATGGCCAGGGCTCTCTTTACAAATTGGATCAATTTGCTCGATCACTTGTTCGGGTACCAATAAGGATATCACGGACCCGAAGCTGATTTTTTAGGATTTGAAAGATATTGGAAAAGACAATGTGAATTCTAAACTTTATTAACCCAGCCTCGTATATATAGGAACAATCTCGAAGCTTTCTTCATCAGTTTGGTATTTCGTGCATTTGTGTTGGTAGGCCTCACTTCGATTTTACGGCCATATACGGTCGAGAAATAGGGACCGATTACTTGATAGTAACATTCTTGGTGAACGTTCCTCCGTGTCTGATTTTCGGGACAATCACTTTCCACCTACGCACTCTTATAACCAAAAGCTATTTGGACGATAATTCTGGTTCCGACGCTAGGAGTGAAAATCGGGATTCTCTCTACTGATCATATACAAGCTTTGGTTTGCTAGAAGAACCCTCAGTGTTTTGCACGAGCGCATGGTTGTCACTCGGAAGAGCATCCACGAAGGCGAGTGAGGAGTAGTGTTATGAAGCAAATACGCTATATTTTTATAGGCGCTCTCCTTGTACGGGTTGAGCTTCGCACGCTAATCGCCGTCTGGATACGTGAGAGCCAACTTTTTAGTTTATCGTCAGTGATTGTTACGCCTCCATGTAAAATCATTTTTCTTATAGTGTGTAGAAATTCAACGTGAAGAGACTAGTACATATGTGTTAGCACTCTAACATTTGATCGCGATCTTTGTTTTCTGTGACAAATTCTGGTTCCAAACCATTGAGCAGGGAAGAATAATTACCCCAGCTTGGACGATCGCTTATTCCCACCAGTAGAGGAGTGTATTGGACATTTGGAATTACTCGACGCACTCTTAAGATTATCATGACTCTAGTACACTCCTGAGTCCAATACACTCCTCTACTGGTGGGAATAAGCGATCGTCCAAGCTGGGGTAATTATTCTTATTAAATTTTCTGTGGACCTCTCTTACATCCAGTCTGGATTCGACGCCAGGACTTGAGTGGTATCGGCAGCGAACCAACTGACCGCTCGAAGACTAATTATGAGTAAGTGAAACCTTAATTCATTGATCGAGCCACCTTCCATTCACATAAAAACGAAATAAGAGGTTAACGCAATCATAAAAGATATTTAATAAAAGTTGTTTATCGTTTGTAGTCTCTTGATGTCCTTTTAACTTGTGAAAATCATATTCAGAATCATTATATTCTTTGCAGTTTAATTAGGTTTTGTGATTTGTATCGTAGGATAATTTTTATTCGTTAATACCTGTGCTTCAGTTAAACATCTACACACACTTTTTACGGTACCTATGATTTGTCGATCGTTCCTTTCCAGCTGCGATTTGCGATTAGACATAAGTGCGTAATGAGTCGTAATTTGCCGTAGTAAAGCTGGAATTAATTCATTACATGAAAGAGACAGAGAGAGAAAGAGAGGGATGTGTAAACATCAGAGAAGTCAAAAGCTAATTTGAGTGACATGCTTATATCTATAAATTCTAAGGACGACAAAAAAAAGTAGGAAAACGAATGTAGCAAAATGACGATAAAGAATGCTTCAAGAAATTTTTTTGAACCAATAAATTTCGCTACAAATCCTAGCAGTATAAGTGCGAAATTGTTGATATATATCAATACGATACATTAATTCAGTAATAGGTTTCAAGCTCAAAGTATGCAGTTAAAGGTAGGTATCAACCAATAAGATTTCACGAAATATAACTTGCTATCAATGATCTTAGACCTGTGGTTCTCAACCTAATTCCTATCACGACCCCTATTCTATCACATTCTCTTGCCACCGACCCACTTATAGTTTCTGGTTTGTAATAAGCTTGTCTGGCATTTTTAATATACTTATTGCAGAAATCTCACGATATTAATATTTCTATAATAGTAGAATCCTTTTCTTATATAGAGCAGCAGCGGCTCATTGGTAGAGTGTTAACCACTGGTGCATGGGGTCTTTGGTTAGATCCCATCTCTCACCAAGTAAATTCTGTGGTGGACAAACACCATGTGCGTGGGTATTCTTGGGGTGCTCCTATTTCGTCTAATTTTCTTAATTTCACCATATCCATCATTTCTCATTATCACTGTCTGCTTTAGCCTAGCCGGTATAATTGTGAGACATAAAACTTAAAGATTTTATATTATACATTGCCTATTTCAAGTGTCGATAAATTTAGAACTGTGTTACGATGGGAAGTAGCATAGTTCTAAATATTTCAGGATTTGAATTTGTCGATGTTAAAATAATTCTACAAATATATTTAGAACCACCATGATTTCTAGCCCAATCAATTCCTGAGGAACTGTTCTGAGAAACAACATTCCTGCAAACGGATATCCCCAAAGAAAAATTTTTCTTTAATTTACAAAAGATATAACAAAAAACAGCAACTTATTGGGAAAAAATTATGAAGCTTAGACATAATACATCTATCGCTTCTACAAAAAAATAACTCAACACGAAATTACTGCATACCATGTATCCAATTTTCTTTTTTTTTTTAATGCTAGCACGAGGCTAGCTACCTCTGAGAGGGCTACACCCTCTTTCAGGAGAAGATTTGACGGAAAAGTAGGATTTTGGTTAAGGATGGCTGGTCTAAGTGAAGGTAATTTATTTATTTATTTACTTTATTAACTTAATATCATTGTGTAAGTCATTATGATCTTTGCGATCATAATCATTAGGATGTGAGGAGAAAAAAACTACACATATATATAACTTAACAAACATATATAAATTACATAGTACAAAATGACAAAAAAATGAATGATAGGAACAAATATACATATAGATAATAATAGATAATGGAACATATGAAGATATCTGTATGGAGATACAGGCATAGATCATGGATGACAAATGGATATAGTGGCAGAGAAAGGACGTACGTAAGCTTCAATGAGATTATGTTAAATCATGATAAAAGGATGAACGTGAAAGATGAGATGAGGTGCAAGCACAGGACAACACAAGGGAGATGTTAGGAAGACGGATGCAGTTATCTTCTACCTAGGGGCGACGCTAGGCTAATAAAGACAGAAGGAGCCCTGTTAGTTACAAGAGGATTTACTGTGCACTATATGAAGGAAAAACATGAGGTAGATGAGCATGCAGACGATAATCTTCCAGAAGTGTGAGGTCTAGGTGATCAGGGGGAAGCGAGTAGCAATAAAGGGTGTAAAGTAAGTGTAACGGTGTGTAATAATATCGGGGTCGGGTGGGATGGAGTGCAAGATAGTGCATAGTGGCGAAAAGAAGAGGATGATGTTGAGTGTAACGTGTGGTGATAAATCTTTGACGGAGTGTCTCCAGGTGAAATTTAAGAATAGGGAATGCGATTAGTGAATAAATGTCACGAGTAGGACTAGGGAGAAATATGCGAAAGGCAAGGCGGAAGGCATGTCGTTCGAAAATATCAAGTTGTTTATAATAGGATAGTGGAGCGGAGATCCAAGCTGGAAAACCATATGTGATGACTGGTCGGAGGAAAACTTTGTAAGTATTAAGGACTATACTAGGAGATAGGCCCCAGGTAGTGCCGGTGAGATGTTTCAATAAATTAAGTCTGTTTCGTACTTTGGTTGTCACTGATTTGAGATGTGGGGTCCAAGTCAGACGGTGGTCAAAAACTATCCCAAGATAGGTTACTGTTTTTCAAGGCCGGAGGGGAACCTGGTTAACTGTAAGAGAAAGTAAAGAAGGGTTGCGATGGAATAAATACTATAGTTTGGGTTTTGGCAGCATTTATCGTCAAATTCCATTTGCGACACCAGGCTATGAAGCGATCAATAGCTTCCTGCAGACAGGCATTGATTTGTTGGATAGTTCGGCAGAGTGCCAGAAAAGCTGTGTCGTCGGCGTATTGTAACAGGTGAACGTTGGGAGGTAGCTCGGGAAAGTCTGCGACAAAGAGGACATACAATAAATGTGATAAGGCAGATCCTTGTGGCACACCGCACAGTAAAAAAAGAGGATGAGAGAGTGCGTCATCGATAGCAACATAAGACAAAAGGCAGACGAGAAAATGATAGATGAGGCCGATGATTGTGATAGGAAGTTTGAGTTTAATGAGTTTATAGATAAGTGCCAAATGCCAAACTTTATCAAAGGCTTTTTCAAGATCAAAGAGAACCAGACATGACGGTTGTACGGAGTTATAATGATTGGTAATAAGTGTAGAAAGGCGGAGTAATTGGTCATTTATTGAATAGGAAGGTCGAAAACCAGCCTGATGAGAGGGAATAATATTTCGATCTGCTAGATATGGATGTAAGCGTTTGACTAGTATGCGATCGAAAATCTTGCTGAAAGTGGAGGTTAACTGAATCGGTCTGTAGGATGAAGTTTCGGATGGTGGTTTATTCGGTTTTGGAAACAGGGTTTTTGATACCTTCCAATCTATCGGGAAAAAGCCACTGTGAAGTATAAAGGTGTATATCAGTGATAGAAGCATGAGTAGTGTGATGGGGCTTTCTTTAATATGGCGATAGGTGATACGATCGAATCCTGGAGCTGTATTGCGTTTTCGCCGAACAACAGAAGTAATTTCTTCGACTGTAATCGGAGCAGTAAGAACATGTTCAGGAAGTCTATTAGTCACAGCAGGTTGAAGGGATTGAGATTGAGTATTTACTGCCTCAGCAGGATGACGGTGGAACATATGATCAGGTGGAGATGGTGTAAAGATAGCTTGAAGATGATTGGCGAAAGCGTTCGCTTTATCCTGGTCGGAATGAATGGCTGTATTATCTAGTAGAAGGGGGTAGGGAGTCTTAGTGAGTTTTCCACAGAGTGCATTAAAGCGTTTCCAGTATAGCGTGGGATGCGATGTTTCAGCAAGATGATTACATGTTTTGATCCATTGTCGCTGCTTATAAGCGGTAATATAGTTGCGAACAGTTCTCTGGAGTTGATGGTGAAGTTGTAAGGCATCAGGGTTTCGAGTGTGCAGGTATTCGCGATAACATTGACGAGAACGACGGATCATAGTGAGGTAGTGAGGTGGTAGTTTAGGTCGATAAGGTACTGATTCAGTTTGTGGAATGTATAGGGCTGAAGCTTGCTGAATAGCAGTGGTTATAGTGGTGACTTGCGTCGCAAGCTCGTCAGGAGTGGTAGGTGAATGAGAATGGAACGATGGTAGAAGAGATGTAAGTGCGATAATTGACCCAATCTGCTTTATCATAGCGTGGTGTGAGATGAGGCGACGATGCTGCTTGTGAAGGGGCGAGACCAGTATGATATGTGATTTTAATGGGAGCGTGATCACTACCTAGCAAGTCTAAGACTGCCACACTACAACGTGTAGCTATTGTATTGGAGGTAATTGCAATATCGGGTGTGGTATTGGAAACTGGACGTGTGGGCGAAGGAAGGTTGAGAAGAATTCCTGCAGTGTGAGATGCTATATGATCTTGAAATTGGGTGCGTTCATGAGCAGAGCGACTATGAAAATTTACGTCTGCGAGGATGAGAAAATGTTTGAAGTTATTGGAAATGTAAGAGAAAAAATCTAACGGAATTGGAGTGCCGGGTCTGACGTAGACGGTAGCGAAAGTAAGAGCGATGGATTTAAAATACAAAGTAGCTACGATGTGGTCCGGTAAGGCTAGTGCAGGACAGCTGTGTTGTCTGAATGGTAGATTATGGCGAAAGCCCATAGCAACTCCACCGTTTGCTCTTAACGCTGGTGTCATGTTATCATGGCGAAGCAACGTGTAGGTGGGAAATCTGCACTGCATGGACTGAGTCAAAAAAGTTTCATTCAGAAGAAAAGCAGTGATGTGTTCTTCTTGTAGAAATGCTTGGAAAAGAGTTTTATTCTTGGTGATTGATCGAATATTGAGAAACAAAAAGCTGAAATCCATGACGACCAAGATATTAAACAGATGTTTCGAGTGGTGTAGTATGGAAATGAACGTAATTGTCTGACATACAAGGCTACATGAAAAGTTGCATACAGGGCTACATGAAAAGTGGCTTTAGCGGCAAGAGTGAGTTGCTGAAGGATGCTGGGACGATGGAAAGGATGAATATTCTGCAGTGTTAATGTGAGAAATTCTAAGAGTTTACCAACGGTGACTGGATCATTTACTGAAGCTTCTGTGTTGGTGGAGGTGGAGGTAGACTGAGTACGTAATGGTACTACTAATTCGGGGTGTGTTTGGTCTGGGGATGGTTTGCGTTTACATTTATAACTATAGGTAGGGTGGCGCTCCGCGCACGCAGAACATTGAGGTGGAAGATTCATATTAGGGCAAACACGAGTTAGATGGGGGCCAGAGCAATACCCACATACAGTGGGGTTTGTACAATGCGCTGTTGCATGATTGTTGTACGTTTGACATTTTTCGCATCGTAATGGCAATGGTGCAGACGATCGAGAGGGTTCAACGCGATGTTTGCGCTTGTAAATGAAGGCACCATGAGTAAGCAGATGGTCGATCGTCTCTTGAGATATGGTTAGGGCTCGCACCATGTAAGTAGGTCCAGTGTTATTACGAATGCGAATAATTTTATCAATGGTATGCCCCTCGTTGCGCAATTCCTCGTGTATTACATCATCAGAATATGATGGATCGACTACCCTGATGACTACATATAACATCGGAGAACGTTTTGGAGGAGGTGGTATCTTACGATGAGTAGCGTTCAAGGAGACAAGTGTATCATTTTTTCCGAAAATATCGAACGAGGCTTTATTACGGACTGTAGATAGGAAGCTAGCATCAGATGATTTGAAGATAAAGCCATTGCGGGTTTTTACAACTTCAGTGAGTGGAATGCTTGGCAGGTATTTTCGAAGTTGAAGGATGATGAATTTTTCATTGGTGAATTTAGCGTCAAAGTTTTGAAGCAAAAAGCAGTGAGGTGAAGAAGAAACAGGATGAACAAATGTTGATGATCGACGTGCTGTCGGTGAAACGTCGGCTTCCATGTCAGATGATTCTGAAACATCGATATGGTGTTTCTTAGCAGGAGGCGAATGTTTGACCCTATCAGAGTAACTGGGTTGGCTCCGTGGAGATCGAGATCGAGATCTAGAACCAGCTGATGTAGTGGAGGCGGTCGAGCGTTCAGAAGCTCGTCTTTGTCTCTCAGCATAGTCCTTCCGCTTCTCCACCTTCGTGGAGATAGCAGGTGGGCTAACGAAGACTGGTGGTAAGCCTCCATGTCGACTTTCTAAAGATGCTCCACTGCCTGAGCCTGGGTCTGCCATCGTAAATATCGAACTATTATCACGAGACCTGAACTATTCTCGAGCAGATGAATGTTGATGTGTGTTGATGAGTAGGTGGGACAACCCGTTCCGATAGTTGTCCAGGGGGAGCAGGTCCCCTGCCTCGATCTGTAAAACCGGCTGCCCTTGGCTTGATCAGTCTGACAGACGGTCGCGCAAAAGAGACAGAGAAAAAGCTCAGGATCAGGAAAAGGAAGGATATTTTCAAAACTCGTCACTGTTCTCTCAGTGGCGCTTCAGTGCAAGCTCTGGGAAAGTATGTGAATTTTCTTCTTCTTATTTTTTTTACTGTTCACCCGTCAAAGGGGTACACCCTTTCTTGGGAACGAGAGGAGGGCTAAATTTACGGAAGAAAGTAAACTATGTATTGTCTATGGTTAGTTTGGGATCAAAGGGGTATTGTTTATTAATCTTTATTAAGCATCAATTGTGTCTAGTAATTTCTACATAGGAGATTTCGCTGCATTTCAGGATTTTTTATTTTTTAATTTTTATTAATCATCAATTGGTCTGCATCAATTCCAAGGTGTAGATAGATCTGCATTCCAGGATCATCGCTTGCTGAAAGAAATATTGACATATACATACATATATATAAAAGAAGCGAAAGTTACGAAGATGATTCAGATGAAATAAATGAAACGATAACAAAAGAAATAAATAAATAAATTATAGTAGTTAAGTGCAGGCAATGGGCATGTATCGGGTTTATATGAAATGAAGTGCAGTAGACGAGACAACACTTTGAAGCTGTTAAAGTAACAAATGAGGGTTATCTTCTGTCTCGGGGCAACTCGAGACCAATGAGTGACAAGTGGAGGCCCTGGTTAGTAAAGAAGGATATCACAAGTGCAAAGATGGATAAACGTAGTGAGAATAATGATGTGGATGATATATGTCATATTGTAGTTTGTGAGGGTCATTGGCAGGGAGAGTCTGAGAGTACAAGGTCAGAAGATGTTGAAGAGGAGTATATATATATATTTTGGAGAAACGTCATGAGCCAGGTCAAGATGGATAGTATCGAAAAATACAGGATTATTGGAGCTCATGCGCTTGGTGATGTAGTTAGTGCGTAGAGACTCTATATGGTGTAGAATAGGAGGAAAGGTGATACGGTGGTAGAGTGGAGCCGTAGGGAAAGGCAGGCGAATACGAAATGCAAGGCGGATAGCGTGCCTTTCGATAATCTGGAGGCGTTCATAGAAGAAGGCTGGTGCTGATATCCACGCAGTGTGTCCATGAGTTAGAAGAGGGCGCAAGAATACTTTGTATGTGGTAAGAATGGTATGAGAGTGCAATCCCCAAGATGTGCCAACTAATTTTCGAATAAGGTTGAGTCTGTGTGTACTTTGTAATTGAAGTTTCCGCTCGTGTGGTTTCCATTGAAGTTTGCGGTCATAGACTACTCCTAGATAAGTAACCTGCTTCGAGGAAGGTATAGTAGTACCATCAATGGTAAGGTCGAGACGATTTGGGTTTCGTCTAATACGTGGGCGCCTTTGTGGAGACTGAAAGACACTTGCTTGCGTTTTGACAGAATTGACAGTCAGTTTCCAATGAGTGCACCAGTCAAGAAATGAATTTATAGCAGGCTGTAAATTTCGATTGATATGCTGTACAGTAGTGCCCAAGCATAGAAACGCCGTGTCATCAGCAAACTGAAAAACTTTTAAGTTTGGTTCAAAGGAGGCATATCTGCTATGTACATAAGGAATAACAGAGGTGATAGAACGGAGCTCTGAGGTACACCACAGTGTAGAAAGATTGGATATGATAGAGCGCTATTGATAGTAATGTAGGCAAGTCTAGAGGTAAGAAATGAGAGGATGAGCCGTATGTAGCACATTGGAAGGCGGAAACGGTGAAGTTTATACAGAAGCCCCATATGCCATACCTTATCGAAGGCTTTTTCTAAGTCAAAGAGTAAGAGATAGGAGGGCCGAGATGAATTGTAATGATTGCTAATAGTAGTAGTAAGACGAAGAAGTTGATCTGAGAGGCTGATGGCAGGTCTGAAGCCGGCTTGGTGAACTGGCAAGAGGTTATAGGTAGTGAGATGGATATGAAGGCGGTTAAAAAGAATTTTTTCGAAGATCTTACTAAAGCACGAAGTAAGTTGAATAGGACGAAAGGACGAGAGAGCCTGAGGGGGTTTATTGGGCTTAGGAAATAAGAGTATTTTAGAGACTTTCCATTGAGGAGGGTAAAAGCCGTTACGATGAATGAAATTATAAACGGAAGCAAGGAAAGTATTGAAGGAAGGAGGTGTAGCTTTGATGAGGCGATATGTGACTTTGTCGAAACCAGGTGCAGTATTTCGTTTAGAGTGGAGTACAGTGTCAATGTCGGAAGAAATGATTGGCTGAGTGAGAGGTGGTGCAGGATCAATGGTATGATTGCAATGAGGGCGTAGTTGCGGTCGGGTGGGATCTGTTAGGCGTTCGATATGTCGGTAAAGCTGAGTGGCAAAATGATGAGGAGAAGGCGTAAATATATCTTGAAAATAGTTAGCGAAGGCGTATGCCTTCTCGACATCTGTTTGAAGGGCATGACCATGTTCGACAATGTTGTAAGAAGTGCGAGCCTTAGTGCCAGTAAGTTGATGGAATTTCTGCCAATAAACGGAAGGTTTAGATGTTTCTGCAAGTCTATTGCACGTATGGGCCCAGCGTCGACGTTTATAGGCTGCTAGATAGTTTCGTACCATTCTGTTCCACCGACGATGCTGACGCAGAGCTTCAGGATTTTGAGTGTGTAAGTAGTCTCGAAACGCCTGTCGAGATGCAGTAATAATGGAATGATATTGAGGTGGCACTGGAGGTTTATGAGAGTATATGCTTTTTAGGGGGATATTGGCCTCTGCTGCGTGTGTAATGATATTTGAAAGAGTATCGACGACGTGGAGAAGGTCAACGTCCGTGTTAGGAGGAGAAACTCCTCTTAGGGCGTGCTCGATATCGGATTGGTACGATTGCCAATTAGCTCTCTCATAATCATAATAGTGAATGGGCTCTCGAGAAATTTTTGGTGGTGCCGCACAAGGAACATCGAGAAGAATCGGTGCAGGTCGCTACCAAAAGGAGGCAGAATTCGTATGTTGGATACAGTAAGACTAGAAGATGCTATGACGATATCTGGTGATGTCTGACTAATTGGGCGTGTTGCAGAAGGAAGATCTAAGATTTCTGCCGCAGTGGATTGATTAATAAAATCTATAAAGCGTTGTTTTTTGCCCAGCGATCGACAATGGAGATTGATATCGGCCATGATCAGGTAGTGACGGAAGTTGTCTATATACTGAAAAAGTTGTGTGGTATTCTTTGGCCTGGTCGTACATATATAGTGCAGAATGTGACAGTTCTATTGCGTAAGTAGATTGTAACAACATTATGTTCAGGAAGTTGCATGTGAGGAGGAAGCACATGTGTGCGAATTGGCAGATGGTTATAAGTGCCAATGGCAGTGCCGCCATGTGCTCGAGCTATATGCCGTGGACAGTCAAACCGAGTGAACTGTTATCCGGGGAGTTTGACTTGATGAAGTGGGGTAAGAAAAGTCTCATTTAGAGCAAAAGCATGAACTTTTTCCTCACGGAGGAGCTGTTCAAGCATAAGCTTGTGGGTGTTGAGTGAGCGGATGTTTAAGAAGAAAAAGGTATACGCCATAATGTAATAGATCGAAGCCATATTAGACAGAGGTTTCAAGTGATGAGATATGGAACTGGACTCTGTTCCCGGAATATGTGGCATGGAGCTGAAGATTGAAAAGAAGTTTTGCAGCAGCTGTAACTTGTGATAAAATGTGAGTGCGCAAGAAGGGATGAATATTTTGAAGAACAACTGTTGTGAAGCGCAGAAGATCTTCCACCGTGAGAGGTGTACGCAAAGAATTGTTCGGAAGAGTTGAGGAATCTATTGTACGAATGGGAACTGTAAGTTCTGGTTTTTCAGGTTGTGGTGCTGGTCTGGCGCGGCACTTGTAACTATAGGTTGGATGATCACCAGAACAGGTAAGGCAGTGTGGAGCTTGGTTGTGATTGCTGCAAGATGATGTGGAATGTGGTCCAGAACAATAGCCACACTTTGGAGTATTTGGACACTGAGATGTTGGGTGCTGGTTGTAGGTTTGACAGCGCTCACATCTGATGGGCAGAGGAGGGGGTGAGCGAGATGGTTCTACCCTGTAGCGGCGTACGATAGATGTAAGCACCATGCTGTAACAGATCGTCTATTGTGTCCTTAGAATCTGTTACAAGACGAATCATGTACGTTGGTCCGGTATTATTTTTAATACGGAGGCACTTCTTAAAAGAGTATTCCTCAAGACGTAACTCTGCTTCTATTTCTTCCTCGGTGTATTCTGGCGGAACACCTCGAATTACAACTGAGAGCATTGTGGCTCGGCGTGGTGGAGGTTGCGTCTTTTTGGTACTACTAGACAGCGCTTGGAGCTTTGCATTTGGGCCGAATATCTCGTAGGAAGCTTTATTGCGTAAAGTAGTGCCAAACTGGGGATCAAAAGATTTTATGATTACCCCGTTTTTGGTCCGAACAATTTCCTGGATATTCGCCCGTGGAAGATATTTGACTATTTGAAGATATATATTCTTTTCTGTTTTGAATCGGGTGTCAAACCCAGTAAGTAGGAAGTTATAGAATTGAGAACGGCCAGTGGAGTGTCTAGTATCTGTACCAATAGCAGCAGCAGTATCAGACGCGGTGTTGGTGCCAGGATGTGAGTTGGATAGATCGGTATTAGAAGGATGGACAACGTCCATAACACCAGTATCTATCAATAGTGCTTCAGCCCATGTAGATGGAAGAGGTGATCGAGAGCGGTTACTGTCATTGTCTGAAGGATGACGTGCGCTTTGCGTGCGAGGACGTTTAGGCGAATTTGCAGGTGTAGAAGCTGCAGAATCTCCTCGCAGAGGTTTGGAACCACTCCCCTTAGCCGGTTGCGTGTGCCCTCGGGGCATAGCAACCCTCACGCTCTTGTGTACAGCCGACTAGGTAAAGGTAATAGGTAGAAAGCACCCCGCTTGGATAGGTGCTTAGGTGGCCAAACATAGCAATACAGAAAGCTAGCAGCGTAGGCGTTGTCCTAGCTCAGGCCCGTCTACGTTGCGTCGATTCTTTCTCGCTATGAAGGCAGGAAACCCGAACAAGTCGGAGTAGGAGGGTATTTACAAAAAAAACAGCTGTTTGACGTGTGGTACGTCACAGCTGATATGAAGATGATTTTCTTAATATTTTTTTGTGCTATCCAAGGCTAGCTACCCGCCCGAGGGTTACGCCCTCCAAGGGGAAAGAGAAGTTTGGGAATTGGGAGAAAAGGACTGGGAGATGGTCTAAGGGAATTTTCATTATTTTATTATCACTTCATTTCATAAAATTTATTATTATTCATCAGGTGGATATTGCTATCTTTGCGATAGCAATCATGAGGTAGGGGAATGTCGGTATTGTATGATTAATTGTGAGATTGGACAATACTTTCTACATGGGAGAAGAGAAGAATGAGATGACTATGAGATGAGGTGCACTAGACAACACAACACGAGGGTGATTGTTAGAGGACAGATTATAACGACTTATCAAAATGATAGTCGTAAACCTGGTTCGTTTGCTGAGATAAAAATCCGAAGTGGTAGTATTTCTTCTTCATGTAAAAATTAGCTTCTATATGAAAATACCATTAATCTCACCTTTTTAATAAAACTGACAACGTCTATAAACGATGTTAAACTGGTTTATTATTTGATATAACTTATAATATCCTTTTCTTAAAACTGTTAAGTACACAAATTCATTGACTAAGTAACCATAAAACATGTCCATATCAACAACTATCCCATAATAATCACTTACATATATTAAAAACATTCTTCTTTTGTTAATATGAAATGAACATTCTACTAAGTATAGTGCATATGTATGAGTACTTTCTGCCCAAGGTACAGGTAAATATTACTCAAACCAAAGTATTTTGTTATATAAAAATGTCGCTCGACAAATGGACTGAATATAAAAGTCATGAGTAGGCTTGGCTTTTATCTTCAAGAACCACTGGTCCGTTAACATTAGTGTTTTTACATTGTATATGTCCATCATATTTTGATCGCACCTTGTATATCTATTCATTACATTTCACATATACATTAATATATAAATACATTCATAACAAATCTTTCATTTCATCAATATTTATCTTTAATTACATTAATTATATTTATTCCATTATTATCCATTATATTATTAATATATTTTCTTATTAAAATATCGTCGCTTATTTAATTAATCGTCGGAGAATGCGATTTCAAAAAATGTAAAGGACAAACGTGGGTTACAAATAAGATTAATCTTTTCGGGCGCATTAAATAACAAATAAGTCAGATGTTGCATTTAAAGGTATACATCGTAGCACTAAGATGTTATAATAAAGAAGAATATCATTCAAGGTAGTCGTTGAATAATTGATTTTATAGAATGGATCTTCTTTTTAACATAATCTTGGACAATTAAATTTTCAACACAAATCAATCTAATATAAATAATCTTTGCTTTTAATTAATTATAAATCGAATTATAATTCCTCATATTAACAAGAAAGAATAAAAATCATTTGAAAATCAATTTTCCAGTCTACTTAAAACTCTATTTAAGCATTTCAAGTATTTTTAAGAATCGTTTTCATTATTGATATTAACACATAAACTTTAAAATGAAAATTTACAAGAATCTATAACTAACATGAATTTAACCTAATTTCACTAACGGTAATCATGTTACATTCGTACTTGCATATGAATCTAATAAAGTGCATTGTACCGCACAATCATGATTAGGTTCTACATTATGTTGTACATGTCTTTCATCGTGATTTTGATTTTGATATGAAGTGCCATCTCTTGATCTCCAATTACGTCTATCCACATAGTTCGCTGTATTCCTGGAATTTCTCTCGGTACTTTGATTGTTTTTATATCTACTGCGGTTGAGTGATCTGACATCATAATTACCATGATTAGTTAGGTTAGGCGGATTCCCTACATAACCTTGTCTATTCTGATCATTTTGATTGCTAGAGTATACTCGGCTTAGGTTAGGTTCTGTATTATTCACACTCCGAATATTTAAATTCCGAACAGGCACCAAATGATCTGAATTATTCTTATTTTTACCCATTCCTGATTGTGGATTCATGGCATGGTATTGAGTTTCGTAGCATTGGACAAGCATCAATAAATGGCTGAAACTCATACACTGTGTGGAAAATAAGATCTGTTGCAATTTAAATGGAAGCAAATTTCGAATCGATGCTATTATTCTCGATTCCGATTGCAAAGGATTAACGACCTTTAATTCGTTGTAGACATTTACAACAAATTCTACAAGAGATTTGTGCAATCGAGGATTGAAGTGTTGATTTCTAAGGGTGGCATCTCTATTTGCCAGCAAAAAGTCATTTTCATTACACTTACCAATGAATTTGCTCATATCTCGAATTTCACGCATCTTAACACTGGACTTTACCTTCTTTTTCTCATTCCTTGTTCTTGTTGAGTGATAGTTCCTATCCATGACATGCTGTGTCGTCACACCATCTATGTTTTGCTCATCAGTACTCTTCGGACAACTTTCTTCATATTGCTTGTTAGCTTCGTCAAACCTCAGTTCTATCTTCTGTTCCATGGTCTTGTTAGATTCGTTGGACTTCTGTTCCATGGTCTGGTTAGATTTGTTGAACATCTGTTCCATGGTCTTGTTAAATTCGTTGAACTTCTGTTCCATGGTCTGCTTTAATTCTTCGTATCGCTTGTTAGCTTCGTCAGACTTCTGCTCTATGGTCTGCTTTATCTCGGTAGACATCTGCATTATTTGTCGCTGTACAGCTAACAAGAGTCGATCATCCCATGTCAAACCTGGTGTTACACTCGTTTCACCTTTGTCACTAGTATTTGATTCGTGCTGCATTGTTTCGTTGACCATTTTTCTTATGATCACTTTACCACTTCGCAATATGGTTAAGTTCGTATTCATTAACTGTAGTATAAAAGTAAATTCAACCTTACTCTTCTTCGGGAATTGAATTTACAAAGTCCCGGGTGAGGTAAACCAAAATTTTTATAACGACTTATCAAAATGATAGTCGTAAACCTGGTTCGTTTGCTGAGATAAAAATCCGAAGTGGTAGTATTTCTTCTTCATGTAAAAATTAGCTTCTATATGTAAATACCATTAATCTCACCTTTTTAATAAAACTGACAACGTCTATAAACGATGTTAAACTGGTTTATTATTTGATATAACTTATAATATCCTTTTCTTAAAACTGTTAAGTACACAAATTCATTGACTAAGTAACCATAAAACATGTCCATATCAACAACTATCCCATAATAATCACTTACATATATTAAAAACATTCTTCTTTTGTTAATATGAAATGAACATTCTACTAAGTATAGTGCATATGTATGAGTACTTTCTGCCCAAGGTACAGGTAAATATTACTCAAACCAAAGTATTTTGTTATAAGATGCAAGTTAATCTTCTCGCTTGGGGGCTACTCCAAGCATTGATGAGAGACAGTGGGAAACCCTGTTAGTAAGAGAGGACTACTGTGCTGAATATGACGGTGTGATATGAGGGGGAGGATGGTCTATGAGAAAAGTACGAGTCAATGGAAGATCAGGGTGGTCGGGTGGTAGAGAGTAATGATACAGTGTGAAAAGGAGGGAAAGAGGAGAATGTGTGATGGGATGTGGAAGATCGAAGTTGGTATGAGCGTTGATAGTATCTCGCAGAAGCGGGTGATGAAGAGTGAGACGTGTCTGAAAGTACTTAAGGCGAAGTTGTTCGAGATGGAATAAGATGTGAGGAAAAGGCATTCGGTCGTATAGAATCTGAGTTGGACTGGGAAGCTTGATGTGGTATGCTATACGAAGGCCGTGTCGTTCGAGAACTTTAAGTTTGTGATAATAGGAAGGGGGAGCTGCAATCCAGGCAGGATGGCCGTAAGTCAGCACTGGGCGAAGAAATACTTTGTAGGTGTTTAAAAGAAGTTCTGAATGAAGACCCCAAGTGGTACCAGTTATACGCTTAAGTAAGTTAAGTCGACGGTAAGCTTTTGCTGTAACATCCTGCAGGTGTGCTTTCCAAGAAAGGTGTCTGTCCAATGTAATCCCAGGTATTTGACTGTCTTAGAAAGCTGAAGACGAGTGTCGTTAACTGTGAGATTTAATAGAGATGGATTGCGGTGGACTTTGGAGCGTTTATTGGGTGGTAGGAATATTGTAGTTTGTGTTTTACTGGCATTGATCTTAAGCCTCCATTTATCACACCAGAGGACAAATGTATCTATCGCCTCCTGCAGTGCTGTGTTGAGTTGGTGAACAGTGCGACCTACGGCAAGAAAGGCAGTGTCGTCGGCGTATTGAAATAAATGAACGTTGTTAGGAAGTGGAGGCATATCTGCAACATACAGCAGGTAGAGTAGGGGAGAGAGCGAAGAACCCTGTGGTACACCGGAATGTAGAAAGATAGGATGAGATGATTGTTGATTGAAGAAAACGTATGCGAGGCGTCCAGACAAGAAATTATAAATGAATCGTATGTATGCGAGGGGAAGGCGAAAATTGAGTAACTTAGAGAGAAGTCCTTGATGCCAAACTTTATCAAATGCCTTTTCCAGATCAAAAATGACCAGGCAGGATGGTTTTGCCGTATTGTAGTGATTAGTAAGGTAGTTTAGAAGACGCATGAGCTGATCGTTAATACTGAACTGTGAGCGGAATCCTGCTTGGTGGACTGGCAAGAGATTGTACCGTGAAAGATGGAGATGAAGGCGTTGTAGTATGATTTTTTCCAGAATTTTAGTGAAAACCGGGGTTAGCTGAATCGGACGGTAAGAGGATACTTGGTCGGGAGGTTTCTCTGGTTTAAGAAACATAAGAACTTTAGACGTTTTCCACGGAGCGTTTATATAGCAAGTACGAAGGATAAAAGTATAGATCAGGGCAAGAATATTTATCAGAACAGTTGGGCTTTCTTTCACATGGCGGTAAGAGATGTTATCGATGCCGGGTGCTGTGTTGCGTTAGCGGAAAACTACATGCTTGATCTCGATAGGAGTGATGGGGGCAGTGAGAGCTTTGTGAGAAGAGACTGTGTGATGCACGTTTGGTTAAAAATGTGGAGACCAAAAGTTAAAGTGATCTGTAGGATGATGACGAAAATGACGTGTAGCTGATAAAGGCGTAAAGATATCCTGTAAATAGGTAGCGAAGGCATGAACTTTATCTTGGTCTGAGTGGAGTGCTTGATCATGATGAATGAGTGGATAGGATGTTCTGGTGAATTTTCCGGTGAGGGCGTTGAAACGCTTCCAATATTTGGTAGGGTGGGATGTATCAGAAAGAGAATTGCAAGCCTTGATCCATTGTCGTAATTTATAAGCTTTAACATAGTTTGAAACTGTACGGTGGAGGGCTCGGTGATGTTGAAGAGCTTCACGGTTTCCAGATCGCACATATTCTGTATAAAACTGACGGGAGCGCTGTATGAGAGTAAGATATTGTGGGAGTAGCTTAGGTTTATGGGGTGAATAGGTAGATTTAGGAATGAACTGTTCGGAGGCAACTTGTATATGTTTAGTGATATGATCCAGGGTAGAGTATAACTCATCTTCCGTAGTGGGAGGAACGCATTGCTGAAGAGAGTGACTTAAGTAAGTTCGATACTTCGACCAATCTGCTTTATCATAGCGGGGGATGCGTCTGGGAGGGGGTGGTGTGTTGGTGATAGAGGTAGTGGATACTCGGAGGCTGAGTTTAATTGGGACATGATCGCTTCCTATTGGATCTAAGATATCGATGTGAATACGGTGTGATAAAGAGAATGAAGTTATGGCGACGTCTGGAGTAGTATTGGATTCCGGGCGGGTGGGTTTAGGTAAAGGATGAATTATACCGGTCGTAGTTGTGACAATGAAATTCGTGAAAGTTGTCTTATCTCTATCAGAGCGGCTGTGAAAGTTAATGTCTGCTAAAATGATGTAATGACGGAAGTTGTTAGAGATGTAGTGAAAGAATGATAGTGGTATTGTGTGACCGGGACGAACATAAATGGTGGCTACTGTTACACATAATGACTTATAATAAAGAGTAGTAATGAGATGTTCTGGTAGGTTTTGAATCGGAGCGGAATGAGTACGATGAGGTATATGAGGTGAAAAACCTATGGCAACGCCACCATTGGCACGGCGGGCTGGTATGGTACTATCATGGCGAAGAATGTGATATCCTGAAAGGCGGCAAGTGAGCTTGGGTGTATGGTGAGTTTCATTCAGAAGGAAAGTATTGACTTTTTCTTCTAATAGAAGTTGTTCAAACAGAATTTTATGAGTGAAAAATGAGCGGATGTTGAGGAATAAGAAGATGAGAGCCATGATAAAAGCCATAGTGAAGATAGATTTAGACAGCAGTTGTAAGTGGAGTTGCATGGAAATGTACGTAGGGGCCATTATAGGTAGCATGGAAGTCAAGATGGAAAAGGTTGCGAGCGGCATGTTGAACATGCTGTAACATGAGTGGCCGTGCAAAAGATTGGACGTTCTGAAGGGTCAAAGTGATGAATGCTAATAACACTAGTTAACAAATTTAAACTTTTTGTTTGTTACATGAGAAAAATCACCTGATCTTAAAGGAACTTTTTGCGCTAAATTCGAATATGCACTCGGTTTCTCTCCATCACGTACAGTTTTCCCTAACAGAGGGATTTTCAGGAAATTCCCTCAAAAATTTCCCTTTTTCAGATATTTTATTCCCCTAGCTCCTGTCCCCTTACATATAGTAACATAAAAATTATACCTAAGTATACCTTGATTTATATTTAATAAACCCTAAAAGTTTCGTAAAAATCGCTTTGTTCTTTCTAGAGAAATAAATATATTTGTATGTATACTGTGTGCACTGTTTATTGCACCTGATAGTAATGCTTTCAGATCTCCTGAGTTGGGGTAAAAACGATTTGCTTTATTACTACAAACACAGACATAAAAATGAATATTTACAATAGTCAACAACACACTTGTATTGCTCTCTGTAAATTAGAAACGTGTATAAAAATAGAATGTACTTCCATCGTATATTTTTGTTAAACGTACAGTATATGTATATCTTAATACATATATATACAATTCTCCAAGTTTTTTCGTTTTGTTCATGAAATGGTTATCAATATTTGTTATCAAATGTAACAGAATGCAAAAGAAAGAAAGAATGGAATACAGACTCATTGTTGACAACAATGAACTAATGCAGTCTGAATTTTCCACTACGGTATCGTTTCCCCCCTCCCCCAGCGCATTTCTTTCTTTCTTGTGTTCTTGACACCTGGTGAGGGAGTTTTGTACATTTTTATATTGACGTGTGGTTTAACACTACTTTACTTTCAAAGTTGTCTTTGCTGCTAAGAGTGCTTTCATGTTTGATCTTAACGGCATTATACCCAACTAAGACCAGAAGTTTAGTTTGTGATCAGTACAATGGCGTCAAGAGGACGGCGTTCGTGTGTTAACTCACCAAATAGTTTTTGTTATGTGTGTGGCCAGTTTGTAGTTAAAGGACAGTGTAGATCCATTACGCCATCGGTGAAACTAGCATATTATATATATTTCGGATGTCGTGTGGGAGATCAGGACAAAACTTGGGCACCCAACATAATTTGTGCGTCGTGCTACGTCACTTTACTTGCATGGGCCAAAGGGAAACGGAGGTTCATGAAATTTGCTGTACCAATGGTGTGGAGAGAACCCACCAACCATCTGGATGATTGTTATTTTTGTCTCACAGTAGTTATGGGACATTCTAAAAAAAGCAAATACACAATAAGTTATCCCAACGTTAAATCCGCAATTAGACCTATTCCGCACGGGGATGAACTTCCACTTCCCGAGCCCCCTACCAACTGGGAAGAGATATGGCCAAAAGTCTCTGATGATGATCATGACTAGAGACCGGATGTTAGGCAAAATGCCTATTCTTTAATATTAAAGATATGATCAAAAATAACATTTTAAAGTTTATATGGGGAGTTATAGTTTCGATTTAAGCCAATTTTATTTTGCCTATTTTGCCTATTTCGACCTTTACTGCCTAAATAATTGCTTTAGTGCCTAATGTTGCCTATTCTATGCATTTTCTTCAAATTAAGCCTTCATTGGAAAAATGTAATTTATATAACATAAATAATAAACACATATATGTGTATATTAGGTGTTTGTAAACACAAGCACGTGGTACGTTGCAATATATATACAGAGTGAACTTCAAAGATGTGCACATACTTCGGGAAGTGATTAGTGATATCAAAAGAAGAAAAACAGTCCTCGTGTATTTTGTCTAATTCCGTGTCATGTACAAGTGACAGAGTGTCAACTTGGAATCGTAAATTGAATCCTGACAATTGGAACGAAACCGAAAGATGTGCGCATACTTCGAGAGTTGATTCATGACATGAAAAGAAGACAAAACGTCCTCTTGAATGTCACCAATCACCTCCCGAAGTATGTGCACACTTTTATGTCTCGTTCCAATTGTCAGGATTTGATTTTGGATTCCAAGTTCGCTCCCTTGTCACTCCTACACGACGTGGAATTCGACAACATGCAAAAGGACTTTCTGTCTTCTTTCGATGCCATGAATAACCTCTTGACGTATGTGGACATCTTTCAGGTTCTCCCAGTATATATGGAATGCATAACAAGCTCTGTTTTTATATATACAATAAAAGAAGATATTAACAAAGAAGTATGTTTCTATATTCTTTGAACATTATCTATGACCTAAATCTTATTTTTTAATTATATTGAGTATTTACCTTCATTATTTCGAGTTACATTTTAGTGCCTATTTTACTGCCTATTTTTTAAATTTTTAGTGCCTATTTTCCAGGTTTTTAGTGCCTAAACATCCGGTCTCTAATCATGACCTTGATGAACCATCGACATCAACATGTACATCCAAGAATCCAACGTTCATCCCTGACTGTGTTCGCGAGCCACATTTCATCCGGCAATGTGAACTTAATGACCTAGTCCGTGATTTGCACCTGACAAAACAAGAGGCGGAACTTCTGGGATCAAGGCTCTAGCAGTGGAACTTATTGGATGCAGAAACGAACATATCAGTGTACAGGAAAAGGCATGTTCAATTTTCAAGCTATTTCTCAATGCAAGATAATGTGTGCGTATGTACGGATATAAATGGGTTGATGGCGGAGCTAGGAATTCCTTACGTTCCAGAAGAATGGAGGTTATTTATCGACGCGTCAAAGGTCAGCCTTAAAGCTGTCCTTTTACATAATGGAAATAAAAAACCTTCTATACCACTTGCGCACTCAGTGAAGATTAAGGAATCCTATGACACCATGTCAACTTTGCTAAATCTTATAAATTACAAGTACCATTGTTGGCAAATATGTTGTGATCTCAAGGTAGTTGGTATTTTATTAGGACTGCAGTGCGGTTACACGAAGTACCAATGTTTTTTATGTTTATGGGATAGCCGAGCTGATGACAAACATTATGATGTGAAGGAATGGGAACCTAGAGTGAATTACGTACCTGGATAATGCAACGTCAAATACGCTCCTTTGGTAGATCCTAATAAGATATTACTACCGCCACTTCATATCAAGTTAGGACTTATGAAAAACTTTGTCAAAGCCATGGACACATCTGGTGAAGGTTTCAAGTATTTGCGAGGTAAGTTCCCTAACCTGAGTGATGCTAAGATTTCAGCGGGAGTGTTTATTGGTCCCCAAATTAGGAAATTAATGCTTGATGATAGCTTTGACAGCAAGTTAAACAGTGCTGAGCTAGCTGCCTGGACAGCATTTAAGTGCCTTGTGCGCAACTTTCTGGGCAATAACAAAGCTGAGAGTTACACAGAAATCGTACAGGACATGATACAGAAATACAAAGAGTTGGGTTGTAGGATGTCTTTAAAAAGCCACTTTTTGCACTCCCACCTCAGCTTCTTTCCTGCTAACCTAGGTGCTTTCAGCGACGAACAGGGGGAAAGATTCCACCAAGATATAATGGCAATGGAGAAAAGGTACCAAGGACGATGGGATCCTTCAATGATGGGGGACTATTGTTGGGGTCTTGTTAGAGAATGCAACATTTCTTACAAAAAGAAGGAAGTAGTGTACGTTTTTGTAACCCAATGGAAGTTTCATATATTGTGATAGTTTTGATTGTCTTTTCATGACCTTTTGGTACATTTGTATTATTGTTTATTGTAAATTGTCACACTTGTAAATTATATTGTATTATATTTCATATATGTGTTTGTGGTAATAAAGCAAAACGTTTTACCTCAACTTAAGAGATATGAAAGCATTACTATAAGGTGCAATAAACAGTACACACAGTATACATACAAACATATTTATTTCTCTATAAAGAATAAAGCGATTATTACGAAACTTGGAGGGTTTGTTAAATATGAATCAAAGTATACTTAGGTATAATTTCTATGTTAGTATATGCAAGGGGACAAGATCTTGGGATGTAAAATAAACGAAAAGGGAAATTTTTGAGAGATTTTCCCGAAAATCCCTTTGTTACGGGAAAATCGTACGTGATGGAGAAAAACCGAGTGCATATTCGAATTCAGCGCAAAAAGTTCCTTTAAGAACAGGTATTTCCTTTTATGTAACAAAACCTTTGTTAACTAGTGTAATTGATGAAGGGTGACATATTGATTGGGTTCCAGTGGTGTATCCACTGTTTGATTCTGAGCGTCGTGAGTACGTAATGGTACTACTAGCTCTGGTTTAGTCTCTTCTGGAGTAGGCCGAAATTTACATTTATAACTGTAAGTTGGATGAGATTTTTCGTGGCAAGTATTACAAGTAGGAGCTTGTTGAAGATTAGTGCAGTTGCGAGTTGGATGAGGTCCAGAGCAATAGCCGCATTTGAATTGGTTGGTGCAGCGATCAGTGGAGTGCGTATTGTATTCCTGACATCTTTCGCATCTAAGAGGAAGTGGTGCTGGTGATCGTGACGGTTCTACACAATGTCTCTTTTTGAAGATGAATACTCCATTATCTAGTAGATCGTTGATCGTTTCTTGTGAAGTGGTCAAGATCCGGACAATGTAGGTAGGCCCCTGGTTATTCCGAATACGGATACATTTTTTGAAGGAATAGGCTTCCTCTCGTAGTTCAACTTCAATCTCTGCATCTGTTATCGACGGATCAACCCCGCGGACCACTACCGACATGGTAGGTGGTTGGCGTGGGGGTGGACGCTGTTTCTGCTTATTGTTAGTGAGTGGAGAAAGTGTTGCGGTTTTTCCGAAGATTTCGAAGCTATGTTTATCTCGGATGGTTGTAGCAAAGTTTGGTGATGATGACTTTATGATGAAGCAGTTCCTGGTTTCTACTATTTGTGATATCTCAGAGCGTGGTCGGTATTTCAGAATTTGTTGAAGAAGTTTCGAATTCCGGTACTTAGGATCGTAATTTTGAAGAAGATAGCTATAAATGTCCGGTCTCAGCTTTGGAGGAGGCAGAGGAGGAAATTCCTCGTCAATGATGAGACGGTCATCGTCTGAACTAGAGATGCTGTGGGCATCTGTATGGTATTTCTTGGATGGTGGCGATCTTGACGACGGTACTGGGCAGCTAAGAGGTGACCGAGATCGATCTGGGCTTGTTTCTGCTGTAGACTTTTCCCTACGAGGCTTCCGCTTTTCCGTCTTCGTCGAGATAGTAGAAGGTCTAGAAGCTGATGGTCCTGAAGCCTGTCCGGTATCCATAGCCAGATACCATAAGCGATGTGAAATTAGACACTGCTAACTGTGAAGTGATGGAAGCGAAGCGAAACGACGGATTCAGAATTGATGAGCAAAAAATACACAATAATAGTGTACTTCAGCAGGCTTCCACTTGGGTGAAACCCTCGATCTCTCGTAACCTGTCGCCCGAAACTGAATTCCGATCGCCGTGCGTCCACACGTACGCAAAGAGAACAGTCTAGACTTGTTACGAAAGCTGTACTGCGCCAGCTGGTAAAGTATGATGTATTTTCTTAATGTGCAATATGGTGTAATGTAAATGCTAGTGGTTCCCCTGTAGCTGGGGCCGCCGTATTATGTTATATCCTCAAGAAGGCAAAATTTATAACAGAGATATAAGTATAATACTTTTAAATAAACGTTATATTTTAGATTGTCAGATAGGTCCTTCTTTGTAGTTTATCTTGTAATCTGTGTAAATTTCTTAAAAATTTCTGAGTTAATGCATTCTGCCATCTATCAATAGGTTTTCAACTATTATTTTCATTACGATTACGTATTTTGTTTACGATTGTTTTTATAGTAATTGCATTTTTTAAATTTTAAACTCGTTTCTTATAAAGGTTTTGTTAATTTTCCTTGAAGTTTAATATTACTAGTACTAGTTGATATACAATGACTGGGAAATAGAGGAAGTTGTGTAGAAAGTAGTATTCTCCATTGCATTTTTGCCTGAGTAATCTTTGGGCTTTTAAAACATTTTTAATTTCAGTTAAAAGATAGAAGAACAATTTTTCACTAATTTTTCATTATGAAATTTGAGATTATTTTAATTAGTGTATTCTTGAAACATAAAGATTTAAAGAAAATTAGTCATTGAATAAGATTGAAAAGAGATAGTTCGATAGAGCCAATAGAATCTCTACTTCCAGCTAATCACTAAGCTTTGGAGAAATGTTCAGCAACACTTTGAATTTAATAGTAAAAAGTTTAATTGTGTCACTAGCAACTGGTTTGACAATATAATTTATAAACTTTTGACAAATAAAATAGTTTATTTGTGTTTTTGTCTGTCTGTCTGTGTTCGCCCTGGGGATCAGACGAGTAAACCTAGTGATGGGCAGTGGGAATATTCCCGGAGGGAAGGAATTTAAAAATGGGAATATTCCCGGGTTTTTTCCGTGACCTATAAATTCCCGGGAAGGAATTTATTTCCATTTCTTTACTTTTTCTTCAAAATTATAAGAACAATATGACTAATTACTTTATTTTAATATATTATGATTTAATTCTAGGTTTTATACAATTTGGAGGTTAAAAAATTTAAATTCTTTGACGGTACTTTATATAACTAATAATATGAGTTTTTAAGTTCCATTTCCATTTGCACTAAAATGTAAGGTAATTGTTTGGTATTGGGAGGCCAAAACCAGCAAAAAGTATGATGATTTACGGAAGAAATGAGTTGATAGTGATGTTCAAGTAGTCAAAAAAGTATCGAACACAATTTTTTTAGGGCAGTAGGGGATTTATCCAACACGGATAGGTAAGTGTAAGCGATTTATGTGAGAAAAGAAAGTAAATTGTTGGTAACGAAAGTAGAAAACAACGTGCCATGCTGGGCTCTAACCCAACTTCATTCGCTAACGCTCGCTCTGCAACGCTGTCTGAATTTAATGTTGGTAACGTACGTATGAAACCATAAAACAACCGCATCGAAATAGAATATCGCAAAACAGTAGGTGCAAAATATGGCCCCCAATGCTAAAGAACGGCCAAAATTAGCAAAGTACTAATTACAAATGATGAAAATGAACCATTTTGTAAAGTAATTTAGAATTATGTAGAAATTGAGATCAAGTACTATTAATAAACATTGAACCATCATTAGTAGGCTTAATAGACGTCGGTCTGTCTCCTGTCTCTGACTCGAATTTCTGAAGAAGAACTTGGACTTCTTTTAGATGTGAATTAACGTATGGAATTTTGAGAAATATGTAGAATGAAAGGTCGTGTATGGCAATTTTACGTGCTAAAATATAAAGATAAGTAAGTATCTTGCAAATTTTGTGAACATAAATATGTATGCGCAAATGTTGATAAATTGGTGAGACATGTATCTTCTTGCATTTACTCAATCGAATTAGTTTATAACATTTATAAATTTAATGTGTTTATAATATCAGTAATAGAGTCAAGTTGAGTAAATCCAGTTACATATAAATTTAAACTGTTACTATATAATATATTATATAATTTTTTCACACATATTTAATTGATAGAACATATTGTAAATAAATATACATTTATGTGTACTTTCTAAATATAATAAAGTGTTAATAAAGTAACATGGTACCGTTCAGAATATACATTTTAAAGATTCCTCTGTGGACAACAGTAACCATATGCTGTGATATAAAAATTAATTAAACTTTGAAATCATAATATAGTAATAGAATGCAATTTTCTTTCTTATTGAAAATAAATTCCCGAATTAATTCCCATTTTGGGAATCTTCCCGGGAATATTCCTAGGGAATATTCCCGAAAAATATCTTCCCGGGAATTTACCCATCACTAAGTGAACCGAGAGTTTTGGTCAGGGGTTCCATGGCCCAGGCTCCAGATCAAGACGAGCCATTTTAAAAAAATCGTACCAGGGGGATCTCAGGGGGGCGTTTACTTGAACCGGCTTGGAAACGACAAATTTGACCGAGAGTTACCAAATTTTAGAAACGAATACCCTTTTCCAGGCTCCAGACTAGTGATGGGTAAATTCCCGGGAAGATATTTTTCGGGAATATTCCCTGGGAATATTCCCGGGAAGATTCCCAAAATGGGAATTTATCCGGGAATTTATGTACAATCAGAAAGAAAATTGCTCTCTATTGCTATATTATGATTTCAAAGTTGAACTAATTTATATATCACAGCATATTATTACTGTTGTTCACAGAGGATTCTTTAAAATCTATATATTCTGAACGGTACTATGTTACTTTATTAACACTTTATTATATTTAGAGAGAACGCATAAATGTATAATTATTTACAATATGTTCTATCAATTAAATGTGTGTGAAAAAATATATAGTAATAGTTTAAATTTATATGTAAGTGGATTTGCCCAACTTCACTCTATTACTGATATTAGAAACACATTAAATTTATAAATGTTAAAAACCAATTAGATTGGGTAAATGCTAGAATATGCATGTCTCACCAATTTATCAACATTTGCGTATACATATTTATGTTCACAAAATTTGCAAGATACTTACTTATCTTTATATTTTAGCACGTAACATTGCCACACAACCTTTCATTCTACCTATTTCTCCAAATTCCATACGTTAATTCACATGTAAAAGAAGTCCGAGTACCTCTTCAGAAATTAGAATCAGAGAGAGGAGACAGACCGACATCTATTACTAATAGTACTTCAGGGTTCAGGGTTTATTAATAGTACTTCATCTCTATTTCTACATAATTCTAAATTCATTTACAAAATGGTCCTTTTCATCATTTGTAAATTTGTAATTTGCTAATTTTGGCTGTTCTTTAGCATTGGGGGCCAGCTTTTGCACCTACTTTTTTTTGCGATATTCTATTACGATGCGGTTGTTTTATGATTTCATACGTTAAATTACGTTACCAACATTAAATTCAGACAGTATTGCAGAGCGAGCGTTAGTGTATGAAGGCGGGTTAGAGCCCCGCATGGCACGTTGTTTTATATCTTCGTTACCAACATTTCACTTTCTTTTCTCACATAAATCACTTCCACTTACCTTTCCGTTTTGTATAAATTCCCTACTGCCTTAAAAAATATGTTCGATACTTTCTTGACTACTTGAACATCACTATCAACACATTTCTTCCGTAAATCATTCTACTCTTTGCTAGTTTTGGCCTCCAATACTAAACAATTACAATACTTTTTACTGCAAATGAAAATGGAACTTAAAAATCATATTATTATTTATATAAAATACCGTCAAATAATTTTAAGTTTTTTAACCTCCAAATTCTTTAAAACGTAGAAGTAAATCATAACATATTAAAATAAAGTAATTAGTCATATGGTTCTTATAATTTGGAGAGTAAAGTAAAGAAATGGAAATAAATTCCTTCCCGGGAATTTATAAGCCAGGGAAAAAACCGGGAATATTCCTATTTTTAAATTCCTTCCCACCGGGAATATTCCCACTGCCCATCACTACTCCAGACCAGAGTTAAACGTTTTTTTCAAAATTCGAACCAGGGGGTCTCAGGGGACGTTTACTTACACATGTAAAAGTAGTAGAAAATGACCGATATTAATGTCGAATTTAAGTTTTCGCGGTCGCTGAAATCAATGCTACACTTCCATTAACGATGACTTGCAAATATAGTTACAATTTTATGCTGGCCGGGAGTGAGCAGGGGGAGTGGGGTATACCGTGACATGTAAAAATAGCCCCAAATGACCGATATTAGTATCAAATCCAAATTTTTCGCGGTCGCTGAGATCAATGGTGATAGGCCCACTCCAACAGGCGTTGACCCCGTGCGAAGCATGGGTATATTCATCTAGGGTGTATAATAAAATATATCATAACACACCAATTAGTAATATGGTTTATTAATTAAAGACACGTTGAAGTATGAACATATAAACGAGGAAGAAGTGCGACTGGCAGAAGTGAAAAAAGTGGGAGCCTCAGACGTACATCATATAAAAGATTCTTCTGTGTATGGAGTTCTATTTTCCCGATTATTATTTAAACCGGAAGTTGTAACAGATTTATATCGGTTCTGGTTTTAATAGAGAGACAAGAGTGGCGACGAAACATATTCTTACAATGCTTAATAGATCGATTGCAGGAAATGATCCTGGATCCCCCATATATATATATATATTGGTCTAGGAATTAATTCGTGCGGTTGGTACGCACACATTGAAGCTGTAGTACAAACACAAAATACATAAATACCTTAAGAAAAATATTGTCCATCGCTAGCCACCACTTTCGCCCATCTGTCAGGCAATGTACGGATTCCGTGGCGAAAGAAGTCCTCATCCTTGGAAGCGATCCAGTCAGAGACCCATGTTTCGATATCTTCTGAAGAAGTAAACCGGTGTCCAATCAAATCGTTGTTCATGCAATCGAACAAGTAGTAGTCCGAAGGAGCAACGTCTGGTGAATACGGCGGGTGGGGTAAAACTTCCCATCCGACATTTTCTAAATAGGTTTTGACCGGTTTTGCGACATGTGGGCGAGCGTTATCATGTTGAACAATAAGTTTATTATGTCTGTTCTCCCATTCTGGTCGTGTTCTGGCCAGAGCTTCCTTCAAACGCATTAATTGTCGTCGATAACGTTCTCCATTCATAGTTTCACCCGGTTGCAGCAGCTCATAGTACACCACACCTTTCATATCCCACCATATGCACAGCATAACCTTTGCACAGTGAATATCTCGTTTTGGTTGTGATGGACCTGGTTCACCTGGTTTCACCCAGGCCTTTTTTCGTTTAGGGTTCTCGTAATGGATCCACTTCTCATCACCCGTAATAATTCGATGCAGAACCCCCTTTCTGCTCTGTCGTTGAAGCAGCAATTCGCAAATGGTTTTTCGTCTTTCTGCGTCTCTGTCTTTCAATTTATGTGGAACCCAATGTGACATCTTTTGAATCATTACCATGGCTTTCAAGCGTTTGGAGACTGTTGTTTGATCAACGCCTAATGCTGCTGCAAGTTGTTCCTGCGTTTGACACGAATCCTGCTCGAGCAATGCTGTCAATTCTTCGTCTTGAATTTTTTTTGGCTGTCCAGCTCGCTCTTGGTCTGCCAAGCCGAAATCACCACTTCTAAACCGTGCAAACCACTTCTGACACGTTCGCTCAGCTAGAGCATGGTCACCATACACTTCCACCAAAATACGATGACTCTCAGTCGCACTTTTCTGCATGTTAAAGTAATGCAGCAGGACACCCCGCAAAAACACTTTATCAGGCACAAATTGTGCCATGTTCACTTAACTACAAACTGGTGTTGCTGACGCTTTAATCCACTGCCCTATACTACGAACGATACGCGATGACAGGGGTTTGCAACACATGTGTGGATACACGGAACTGTGGGACGCTCCGTTCGTTGCGCCATCTCTTGTCCACCCGCACGAATTAATTCCTAGACCAAATATATATATATATATATATATATATATACAGTGGCGGATCTAAGGGGGGGCTATAGGGGCTATAGCCCCCCCTTGACGCTCAGGTATACACTGGATAAAATGGACTTCAATCCTGCTTTACACTGGATAAAATGGCAAAATATGGTTTAGCCCCTCCCTTGATCATATCCTGGATCCGCCCCTGTATATATATATATGACTGAGATCGGTCGGGTGGTTCCAAGGATAAAGAGTCATAAACATAGCCACTTTTAATTTTATAACATAGACTAGCCTTTGGCTAGCTGGGGCTCTTCCCCCACACCCGTGTTTACTCGGCCTACGTCCTAGCTAGTGATGGTCAAATTCTCGGCAATATTCCAGGTATTTATGTAGAAACGCAAATAAAATTTCATCCTATTACTATATTATGATTTCAAAATAAAATTCGTTTTTTTATATAAATATTCAGAGTATACTTATTACTGCTGTCTCCAGAAGATTCTTTAAAATGTACAGTCTGATTCGTATTAAGTTATTTTACTATATTTAGAGAGTACGCATATCCTAAATATACATTTACTTACGGTACCGTATGCTTTATGTGAGTAAAGATATTGGAAAAAAACATTTGGTATACTATAGAAAGTTCACATACCTTGACATCGCTAAACAGTTGAAATGTATATATTTTAGTAAATTTTCTAAACTTAATCTAGTACTGATATTATAAACATATATGCTATTTAAATGTTATAAAGAAATTAGGTAAGGTAACTGCCAGAAATCATACCTAATCTGCCGAAAACTTCGTAAGGTTGCCAATGTATGGAATGGCATATATACAGCATGTTGATTTGAGGTACACGGTGCTTTCTTACTGTTTTCTTACTATATACTATTAAAGCTCTAAATTAAGAAGAACAATACTTACGGTGTTACAAAAATTTTACAAGAACGGTTGATACATGCATACACACGTAAAAAGAAGCAAAGAAATCCTAATTAACACAGGTCCAGAAGCACCGGTACTAATAAAACATCCTGCAAGCAACACTAATTTCGATACGTGCACATTACATTTTGAATGTATATGTATGTACACCTTGTCTCAAAAAGGTTGAGCGCATTTTTTATTGGTGTTTTAAGGCAAAAGTTTTCTAAGTCCAACTTCGGGTATCTTCGGAAAATAGTAAACCAGGTTCGAACCTCCAAGCCAGCCTTTGCAATCGGGAAAAAGTTTGCAGATGCGTTTTTCTTCTTTTAAATATAATAAGACTTGTTACCAAGTGTAGAAAAACAGCAACATTGATTGAAATACTTAATGATACAATATTTCGAAACCTTGTATTAATGTCAGCACATGCTTGTTTGTCATTTAGCTCTCCATGCGTGATGGAACATTTAGATACGTAAACGAATCTTTCCATATGTAAAAGAATGCTCAAAGTTAAGACATAGAATATAATTATCCCCTGAGTACTAAAATAAAAGTCAAAGTAGAACAGAAACAGCGTTTGTAGTGGATATGAATGTCATCTTGAGAACCTTTATACATCGCTAAAAGCATGTTAGCTCAATTTCTTGTAGTAGCTCACTGGTAAGTTGTCGGATTTCAAATCATAAGGTTATGAGTTCAATTCCCATCTGGGTCAATGCTTTTTTAAAAATTATATTTTCCGCAATGCATGAAAAATTATATAAAATAATTACATTAAAATAATTAGATACCATAAAATCTGAGATAATTTTCACAGTAGGTCAATATTATATATGAGAATGTTAAATGCAAATTAGGAAAATCGTTTAATAGCAATAAATAAATTATGTAGTGTATTTATTTGCAGCTATTTGTCATACAGATGTAACTGCTCAATATTCTCAATACAGCGTGTCATTTACATTCGTGAAATACAGTATATTCCTACGGATATAGAAAGTGTATAAAAAGAGTATGCAAAGTCGGATCCTGCTTCAAGACATAACTTTTCCCGATCCCCTTAACGTCACGGGAAGAAACACAAATTCTTTTTAGAACGGAATGTCGTTACTTAGAGCCTCATTCGAATACGTTGAATATGCTTTTGTATATTCATCTCTCTCTCTCTTTCTATCTCTCTCTCTCTCCCTCTCTCTCTCTGTCTCTTTGTTTTTGTGTGTGTGTGTGTGTGTGTGTGTGTGTGTGTGTATTGCAGAATATCCCAAGTTGAATACAACATTTGCATAGTATATGAGCATCAGTGTCATGGAATACCGGAAATTGAAAGTCGTGTTTCTTCAGGCTGGATTTGCGTGTTCATGTTAGCTCACTGGTAGAGTACGGGCTTGTTAATGAGGTCGTCTTGAGTTCAAAGCATGCAGAGAAATATCATTTTTTTGTTAGTAGAATTGCACAGAAATCGGATACAAGGAGTGATTTACTTCTAGAAATATTTTCAGAAGCGTTTAGGTAGCCCTGAAAAGGGCTGTTTTCGGGAGTTAAGGCGGGGACAATAATGTTGTGTCCAAGACCCTTCTGAATTTATTACACGCCCCATTCTTCTGGGCATGGAATCTATTAAATGGGTGACAAATCTATCTCCTTTCATTACCTCCAGCCATGCTTCGGAAACAAGGTGCCACAGGTCATCCTGAGTTCTTGGTGGATCTGCCTCAGTCTAACTGTCCCTTAGAGTACGCTTCACTTCTGCCTATATATTTTCCATGGGATTGAGGTTTGTTCCACGAGGCGGCCAGTAAATAAATCAATCTCAGGCTGCTCTGCGAACCATTCCTGAACCACATGGGAAATATGTATTGACGACTGGTCTTGCTGGAACTGAATTGCACCATCAGGCTGAAATACTCTTACAGATGGCACCATGATATTACTCATAATGTCTAAGTACTGAGCACTGTACAGATGTCCTTCAATTCTGTGAAGCTGTCCTGCTCCGCGACTGGAAATCCAACCCAAACATGAAATAGATACATGGCCACTGCGATTTCAAGCAGCCGCATATCCAGGGTCATATCGGGTGCCTCTCGGACGATACACAAAACGACGTCCCTCATTTGATGTTGTGAATATGGTTTCATCTGAGAAAACTACGTTTTCCCAATTGCGACCCACATTCGCCTGTGCAAACGCGAGACGGTAAATTTTGTGGTCGTCTGAGAGTTTTTCCTTCACGGCAGCAACACGGCCACGTAACCCAGCATGACGAAGCCTTCGCAGAGCTATATGCTTACTACCAGGAAAGAGAGAAGTTTCCTTTAGCTGTCTGACGTCCTTAGTGGGTCTAACCGGGCTTCGTTTACTACTCTTGCATCTTCGGCTTCGGTTGACACATGCGGACGACCAGGAGATCGTAAATTACCAGTCTGACCTGTAGCACCATATTTCCGAATCCATCGCCTTCCTGTAGAGACCGGAACACCTACTCGCCTGCTAGCTGCAGTTGCAGAATAGCCTTCCAACTCCCATAAAGTAATTACTGTTGTACGTCTATCCATAGTTACAAATGTTCTGAGCTGTGAGCAGGAAGCAATAGGTAAAAGCTAGTACCTGACGTGTGGTTGGTTACTTGCACGACACGCCTATTGTGGGGAACGACTTGGTCAACGACTCGCGAAAGAAATCTGAAAATGGTGCGCCGTATTAATAATATTAAAAACAGTTTTTATAAAGGAATATTAATACATACGAAAAGCTGTTTAAAGAATGAATTGTTATACTGACTTTACACTATAAAAACATATACCATATACCAAACAGATTGAGCGATATGATAATAGCTGTATTAAGACGAACACTTTCGAAGCCCAACTTCGGGTATCTTCTGAAAAAGTAAACTAAAGCTGCTGGTTCGAACCTCCAAGCCAACCTTAGCAATCAGAAAAAAATGTACAGATATGTTTTTGCTTCTGTTAAATATAATAAGATATGTTGAAATGGTATTAAGTGTAGAAAAAAAGTAAAATTGATTGAAATACTTAATGATACAATACTTCGAAACTATATATTTACACTCTCGTTTCGTCATTGTGATTTCCATATGGAAAAGAGCATTTACGTATGAGCTCAGTTATATTTCAGAAGCAGCTTCCGAAAAGCGGTCATGTTAGCTCAGTGGTACACCCCCGAGCCTTTAAGTCGTGAGTTCGATACCCATTTAGGTGAGACTCTTTTATGATATTCTACTTTCCTCAATGCATGAAAATTATGTAAAATAGTTACATTACAATTCATCAGTTGTATATATCAGTTGAACATATATATTCATATCATTTCACGACATAAGCAATTTTTATTTTCAAAATATAACATTTGAGGTATTGGCCGGACGTTGGTATGTTATATGTGAATATTATATACAAATTAAGAAAATCGTGTAATAGCAATAAATAAGTTAGGTAATTTATTTATTTGCAGCTATTTTCATACGCAGGTAACTTCTCAATATTCGCATTACAGCATTTAGGTAGAGCATATCGAAAAACGGATCGTGGTTCAAGACAAAAAACTAGCTAGCCCCAAACTGTCACGTAAGAAATTCACGAATCGCAAAAGTAAAATGAAGAGATTGAGAGCGGTAATACCTTAATCGCTCTCTCTCCACTCTCTCTTATCTGCATTTATACATATAAAAGTGTATGTATGTATGTGTCAACATAACTCATGTATGCCTAGACCAGGGTTTCTCAACCTGGGAGTCGTGGCCCCTAGGGGGTCGCGAAGATAAGCGGAAGAGATAAATATAGTTAGAATCTAATACCGGAAATTATTTTTAAATATTATTTAGAATTTTGTTCTGATAGGCATACTTTTATTTTTTATACATACTGTAAAGAGCAATAAAAATAAGTCTACTGAACATTTTCAAAGGGTGCAGAGTTGTTTAAAAATGAATTTAAATGAAAGAGGTGTGATATGAAACTAATGAGAACTGTATATAGAAATACTAGAAAAATACACAAGCAACAAAACCTGCCCATTGAAATACAATTGAAATTGAAACCTAATGAGATACCTAAGCATGGTGTAATTTCACTAGTGCAGCAATGCCCGGTTCAATCTTCGTGACGAACATTATGAAGCCATTTTCAACTGATAAGCGATTTCTTGTCTCTGTTTTAATGTTTACCATAAAAAAAACTTCCGCACAAGTACGATATAGCAAATGGAATTACTACTTTTAAAGCAGCAGATACCAGACCAGGATATTCTTCTCTCCTCATCAGACAGAACTTGTCCAAGTCTTCGTTACACAAAACCAGTTGCAAAGACTCGTAGCATGATGGTTCTATTATTTGGTCAAGAAATTGTGGGCTTAGATCAGAAGTGTAAGTGTCGGTTGGACTACAGATGGTCAACTATTGGCCTCTCGCCAAAAATTGGTGGCCCCGCAGCGACAATCCGCGGTGGCCCAAAATATGTTAAAATGCCTATATGTGTGATTTGTTTATATTTAGGTGAGTCAAAAAAACACAAAACAAATACCCCGGGGTGGACGCAAACTATCAATATTACGATTACTAGGCATGTGTTCTTCTGACTTCCCCACCGAAACGATCATAAAAGCTTGCTTCGTGTGGGATAAATCATTGACGTCTTAATTTAGTCAATCAGACAAATCCCTACATCTCGAGTTCTAGGAGGTGATACCGTGTATCGTTTCAGATTTATTGCCTTCTGGTGGGGTGCTATCTATGTACAAAATTTGAGCATAATAGCCGACATGCATCCTCGGTGCCTCTTATCTTTAGTACAATTTTAACCAGAGATGGTGTGGGTCAATGAAAATTTGATCCATGACCCACCATGAACCCCTATCACCCACCAACCAAATGATCCATTGGCCCACTCTGACCCATCATCCATCGTGATCCACTCTGACCCACCACCAACTATGAACCACTCTGAACCATTGCGACCAACTCCGACCCACCAACACCCATCGACATCAACTCTGACCCATGATCCACGTTCTCTTCTCCGTTGACTAAACAGGTTACACTTGTAATAAAACAAGACTGTGAAATTATCACTTATCGGAGTTTGAATTTCTACCGTCAATGGCTGAAGCATCTCTCTGTTACAATACTGGTGGATCTGACCTTTACGATATATAATGACAGTGCTTCTCATCTTCCGAATTAAAATGAATTTAAATTTATCATATATAATTATTTCTTTGTTGCCTTACAGATATATTTCAGTAGAAAATAGGATGAAATTTGAAAGTCTCAAATCAAGGAAAAGTAGAACAAAGTAAAAAAAGAAAAAGAAAAAAAACACTAATTTTCTATATAAGTAAGCACCTGGAGTGCCACTCTTTATCTAATCCACCCCGAAAATTATTGATTCGACAATAATGTCGGTCTTTTTTTATAATTTTGATGTCAGCCCCTTTCATTTCTCCTAGGAGAGCAAACGGATACTGCTACCGTTAGGATTAAATTTGGTCTTAAATGACATTAAAACTTCTACCAATTAATTTAGCGACCAGTGTTACATTTAAAAGCTCGGCGCCCCTACGCACTTTTGCTCTCGGCGCCCCCAATAACTACATATTTCTCCGCCCCTTCATCCCTAACTTAAAAATAAAACTTAATTCAAATATGCTTAATTAGTGAATTTATTACAGTTAAATACCACTCACTACATGCTACAGCTAGAACTACGTAACAAAAAATAAATGTGAAACATGTTCTGAACAATTTTTAGATTTTTTACGCTATTATTAAACATATTACAATAGTAAAAGAGGATTGTTCATGAAATAGTATATTTGCTCTTGATTTTTAACTTTTTCATACGGAAAAAATTAAAATATTATTCAAGTATTAAACTTTGCACTCTGCAAATATGTTGCCCTGTTGGCAATAGGACTAATGTGAAATGTGGACTAATGTAGACTAATGGGAAATGCGGCACTGTTAGCGCCGCTGAAAACTTACGATTCGATTCTAATATCGGTTGATGTCGATATTTTTATGTCGATACGTATCCACCCTGGGTGCTAATGGGAGCTTAATTTGACTTGAATTGAAAGTAGAACTATTCACCTAAGCGACCATGAAGCTATGGATTCGATACTAATATCGACCCGTTTCTAACATATTTGATATGTATCCCCACAGTACTCTTTTCCAGACTGTAAGCAATATAGTTAAAATTGCGCTAGAAATATCAGAATTATCTTGTGAGTTAGTCCCGAAAAACTACAATAATACCAAATCTGAACTTTCCACGTCAACTGGAAATAGACCTTATTTTATAACAATTTATATAATTTGATACATAGTTAGGATTACCTATACATGTGGCTGTTGTTCCAGAATATTTAGGTTTAATAATAATAATAATAATAATAATAATAATAATAATAATAATAATAATAATAATAATAATAATAATAATAATAAGTCTTTGTCTGAAGCACTGGCTGTTTTAGATATATCTATATTATTTGTCGATTGCTGTTTATGCACATTTTCTTCGCCAAAAATTAATACCAATACTTTATTGTCTTTTTCGTTCTAGCCACTTTTCTCAAACATTTTTTGAGCCTTCTCTGAATTAATATTTTGTCTAAATTTTTCTCCGCTTTTTCCCTTTCTTTTATTTCCTTTACACATTTTCCTCACCGAAATTAACACAATTGTCTTTCTTCCCATTTAACCACTTTTAAAAAAGTTTTGCGACATTTTGCAATTGAAATGTACGTTATTATTTCAACATCCTAAACACGTCTAACTCGAGCAAATCTTCTAAATTGTTCTAATTAATCAAACATCAGAGACTGCTGTGAGATAGTCACTCGCTACAAGACTTTACTATCGTTTTCCACCCTCTCCTGTTACCATTTTCCCTCAAATACTTTCTCATCTGAATGAAACCTAAGCAACAAAGGAAAATCTTTATTTTTACCCTTCCTTTCTTTATTTCTTTTTTTCCCTTGTAGGTCAAGGAAACTACCTGTAGCCACTTTCTTTGATGCCAATTGCGGTAGGATTCCTGTTGTAGTTAATCCTTTGGGAGCGGTGAATTATTCAAATTAGGCGATTACAAGTCACGTGCTTTTTTTATTTTGGTCGAGGTGAATGGTTCTTTTTTTGGGTCAAATAGGTTCATTAACTCTTAGCCCTTGAGCCAAGGTAAAGTATCTGTCTCTTGGTATCCTCTTTTATGATCAGAAAGAAACTGATTCTTTTCCGCCTGCCTGGCTCAGTCTGCAAGAGCTTTTGGTGAATATTGGGTCATTGTGTATATATTTTGGAGCATTATTTTTTGAGTAAGTGCTGCAAAGAAAAAAAAAGGAAAATGGAACCAAACTGAAACTAAAATAACCCAATCTCACCTAACTAATGTAACCTACTCTAAAATAGCCTAATTTATTCTACCGTAACCTAATCTACTGTATTCTCTAATTTAACATGCTGGATCCAGTCTATGGCACAAAGATGTATATTCGTTATTATGCATTATTTTAAACATAGAATTAACAGGGGCGGCTGGTGGGACTACTAAATATTGTAATGACATGTAATTAGATATTTTTTTAACACTAAAGATTTTCCCACGCCCAATGAATTATGCTGACTACTCTAAAGCAGACGATGATAATGAGAAATGAATGAAATGGTGGAATGAAGAAGGTGGGAGGAAAGGGAAGAATCCCGAGGTAACCCACGCACACTGTGTTTTTCCATCACATATGCTTAGAACTATACAGGAACCGTAATTCATAATCTGACATCTCTCAATCAAAAATTGTGGAGTCTGCAGGCCATAAACGAAGAAAACGCCGTCTGAATTACTGGTCCTAAAGTTATGACACTGCTATTTTTTTTCACTATCACCAAAGCTTCCTCCAAGAAAATTTTGTCCCGGGCTCAGAATCAAGATTTAAAAATGCTGAAGTAGATAGCAATTTTAACTTTATCTCTCGGGGGCGATTTCACGCATCAAGCAGGGCAAAGTCATTCAAAATTATGCCTGGAAGAAACACTACTGTTAGAGACACGTATTTGTTGTTTGCGAGTTTGTGCTTTGCGAATCAATATTCTCTTCTTTAAAGCTGCTCGGACTCCGCTACCTCATCAATTGGGTCAAGTGCTTTCAAGTTAACGAATTTGTTACTTTCACAGAAGCTAACTATTTAGTTGTTGCCGAAGTGGCTGCACCTGGTTGCGGACAACATGGTTAGCAGCGATGCAGCTACTGTACTGTACCAAATGCGATTGAATGTTGTGATGACATTCTCACGTACATTTCTTTCAAATTATCAATTATATTTCTTATTATACATGGTGGTCTGTTTTAATCTTTCCACGCAGATATCTCCAGAATGATACAACACAGAAAAAGTTTTAGGAGTAAACTATATATTGCCAAAGGGAAACTCCAATTCTGTCGAAGTTACCCCTTCCGCCCCCATTAATAAATTTCTTCCCACAAAGGAACCACGTCTTGGCGGCCATTTTGAAAACGGTGCCGGATATCGAAAATAGTTCCCTACAAAAGGTGTTACGTTTTTCAAGATCTATCGAGCGAGGTACAACTCGACGCATATTGCCATTTGAGTTTCTCCTCGTTCCCCCAATTTACGGGAGGCGGGATCGGTAATTTTGGTAGAGTTGGAACAACATTGCCCTTTGTAATATATAACATTTTTCTGTTTTATTATTTTCCAGATATTTCCGTGGAAAGATTAAGGTGCCACCCTGTATATATATATATATATATATATATATATATATATATATATATATATATATATACTCAGATAAAAAATCAAATGAAGAAACTCCAAAGACTTTTAAAAAATCTTATTCCGGTTCTAGAATTCTTGCACAGAACACCCACTCAAATGTCCGTGCTTTTACTCGGCTTAGCAATACGATAATGGACAACTTTTTAACATAAGCACTGGGAACATGTGCGTACTTGAATCACATTTTTCTGACTTTCACAAATTAAGGTATTCCCCTCTCTTCGTTAAAATCAGTAGTTTTGCCTATATCTATCATGCTTATTTTTGTCACGGAGGAAATTCACGTCATAATGTACAAATAGATTATGCACGAAAAAATATGTTTTTAATGTTTTTACTGCTGAGTTCCGAACATCAAGAGCGTAGAATAGATCTATTTTACAGCAAAATTGTGCTATATGTAAGATTGATTGATTTTGACAATATTCTTATAAATTTTAATTTAATAAATTTATATTGGTCTGTTAAATTGAACATACACAACGGATGTTTTAGTGACCCATGATACAATTGCACTAAATATCTAAATGTATTTAAAAACGGGAAGTTAGTAATTCAGTGTGGCAGAGACATTCTGTGACTACAAAAACCTAAATACGCGAAATAATTTCCATCAGTCTTAGCCTTGTGGCCCCTCCTAATCCTTAACTTCCACTTTATATGTTAGGTTAAGGTTGTACTCGTCAAAAGTATTTATTGCTTTTCTTTTAGAAGTTGACTATATACAATCATTGCTTTATCCAAACATAAATGTAAACTATAGCGGAGGGTGTCCAGATTGCAGGAAAGAAAAAACATAAAGAAAGATGCAGTGAATTTCTGATGTGTGAAAATAATGTTGTGGAAAGTAGCATAATATTTGGGTTTACAGTCGAAAATTGTTTTAGTTGTTAGTACTCTTTAAAGTGTAGGGAACGCGGTGGCTCAGCGGTAGAGCGCTCCCCTCTGGTGCTTCGGGTCCCGGGTTTGATGCCAGCCCCTGCCAAGTGAACACCATGTACGTAGGATTCCTCGGGGTTCTCCCGTTTTCTTCCACTTTCTTTATTTCACCATTTCATTTATTTTTCATCATCACCGTCTTCCTTAGCCTAGCCAGCGTAAACGTAGGACGTAAAACTTAAAGATTTCACTTCATTTCATTTTTCTCTTTGAAGTATTCGTATAGTTACGTGGGAAGTAAGGAAACTCTACAACAAACAAAACCGTGATTCATCGATTCCTGAAGGCAGTATCGGAATTATGGAAATGTTGTCGGTAAGTGAGGTAAAGTAACCGCAGCCTACCCTATTTTACGCTACAGTATAAGGGTAAATAATAAAATCTAGCCTAACCTCCCGTACACTACCCCACGCTGCGAAAAGAATCAAATGCAACATAAAATAAACGAAATCTAAACTACCGAACCCAACTAGGAAAAACGTCCTAGACCTACTATGAATCTGGAACTTGGTATTTGGACTCTCTCTTCTATCGAAATCCCGTTTAATCTTTGACACTATTTGAAGTGTGCGCATGATTACATACGATAGTAGTAAATTATAAGGCGCATACTCAGCGAAATCAAAGATGGCTACTGTGTTTGGTGCATGTGACATATCTACTTCCATGTTATTTTCGTAACTTCCCATGTGGAGGAAGACTAAAATATTATGATTTATCGATCAACACATTTTACACTAGCCAACAGTGAAAATGTAACTGGAATGAAATAGATGTTTGTTAACTATATCGATCACTCTGATAACGAAAACGACAATGAAAAACTGGAATTAGCTTTCGTTCCAAGTTAAATGGGGGTGCATTTAATTATAATTATTATATGCTATTAGCATTCATTGTCAATCCCTTACCATATATTCTTCAAATCCCGCTGATTGTAGACAAAGTGATTAAGTTTCCTGCAGACAACAATAGCTGTGTGTATTTTGTACCTATTTTTAGCCCGGGCTCGTAGCAACAACGGGTAGGGAAAGGAGAAGAGAAGAGAGGAGTGGAGCATGTTTCATTTAAGCGTAGTTTCTGTCTGTTACAAGCTGTGTTGTGTACTTGTGCTGGAAGAACGTGTTATTGAAGTGTAGTTAATGAGTGTGGTCACTGTAATTCCTGTGATTCAATACGCCTCGCAAATGCGTAAAGAGTGCTGATTATTTTTGTCACATTTGCGGACAGGCTACATGGAAATCGCAAAGGAGGCCAATAACGCCAATTATTAGGAAGGCGTACAGACTGTACTTTAGATGTGAAATCGGGGACCAGGACAAACCTTGGGCTCCTCATATATGTTGCATATCTTGTGTCTCGAGCCTTCATTCGTGGATAAACCGTAAAGATCTTCCATGGGCTTTGCTATAGCCATGATCTGGCGAGAACCATCACACCATGTGGATGATTGTTACTTTTGTATGACAACTCCGCTAACACATAGTATTTCCAAGAAGAAAAAAGTCTTCCTTGATATATCCTAACATACCGTCGGCCATGCGACCAGTGTCTCACGGAGATGGACTGCCTGTTCCTGTTTCACCTGATTGTGATAGTGACGAGGGCGGTAGTGAAACTAGTGCTGCACCATCACCTTCAAATCCCAGTTCTTCGAAATATCCTGATTTTGTGTGTAACGATGAATGTACGGAGAATCATAAAATAACACAGTGAGAACTTAATGACCTAGTGAGAGATCTGGATTTGCTGAAAGATAAAGCTGAAGTGTTGGCGTCAAGATTACAACAGTGGAATTGCCTTGATAAGACGGTAAATGTGACTGCATTCCGTAACCGAAATATGTCATTCCTTTCATTTTTCGAAAGTGAAAAGAAATGGTATTTTGTAGTGATGTAGAGGAACTAATGGCAGCTATGGGCATTGACTATAAAGGTGATAAGTGGTGGTTGTTCGTCGATTCCTCGAAAATAAGTCTCAAATGTGTCCTCCTGCATAATGGCAAAGTGCTACCATCGAATCCGATTGGGGATGCACCTTACGTGAAAGAAACATATGATAACATGAAACAAATTGTTATTGCGATTGAACTATCACAAGTTTAAATGGCAGACTTCCGGGGATCTGAAAGTCACATGCATATTACTTGGGCTACAACAGGGCTACACCAAATACTGTTGCTTCCTGTACCTCTGGGATAAGAACTTCATTGTTAAAAGAAATATTGCTCTAAGCGTAAATCATTTGAACCAGGCCATTACAATGTTATGCACGAAGCACTTATCGAATCCAAGAACATAATTCTCCCTGCTCTTCATGTAAAATTGGGCGCAATGAAGAACTTGTTAAGGTCATGGACAAAACTGGGGAAGAATTTCTCTATTTGCGCGAGAAATTTCCACGTTGTCTATTGTGACAATTCATTTTCTAACCCGAAATGACATCAAAATGCTACTTTTTACTTAACATAGAATTTGTAAATTACAAGAAGATACTGACCATATTATCTGTATTGTCCATATTAAACAAATTCAATATTAAAAAGAAAACACAATTATTTAAGCAGTTCACTATTCATGTTCACATAGTAATAGCCATGTTAGCACCAAGTTGATCACGTGACTTTTGAGCGCGTGCGCCTGTTATTTCCAACTGGCCTTGATGTGAAATCTTATCTCTCCTCTCCCCTAGCCCCTAGCACACGAAGAGCATATAGACTACCCATTGTCATGTAGAACCCATCTTTTCAGTAAATGCGCATTTCATCTATTTGTAGTGTCAGCCTAGGTATCTACTCACGCTACGTGCTAACTAACTCTATGGCCTTTGGAACAGGAAGGTTCAATGCCGCGTTCACAAAAGCTCTCCACTGACATCTATCCTTAACCAACTGGATCAAGTTTATACTTTGTATTCCTATCTCTGCGAGATCCATCTTAATATTGTCCTCCCATGTGCCCCTTGGTCTTCCTAATGACCAATTGGACTTTCCGATTGGACTTTCAGTTAAGGCTTTGTAAGCTTTGAAAGCGTTTCTACTTTCTTCTATCCTAGCTACATGACCTTCCCACCTAATCCTCCTAAACTTGATGACACTAACATGTTTGGTAATCCGTATAAATTATGTAGTTCCTCGTTGTGAAGGTTCCGCCATTCCCCATTCCTGTTCCTCTTGGGTCCGAATATTCGTATCAGGATCTTGTCCTCAAATACTTTCAGTCTATGTTCTTCCCTCAGAGTAAGCGACCATGTTTCGGAACCGTACAGAACAACAGGCATGATTATCATTTTGTATATTATAAGCTTCAAATTCCTCGACAGAATTCGTGACAACAAGAGATTTTGAACTGAATAATAACACGAATTCTCTGTTTTTATTCTACATTTAATTTCTTCGTGAATATGATTATAGTCTGTTAATATTGATCCTAGATCTTTGAAAGTATCTACTTCATCAAAAATATTATTTAATATTTTAATGCATTCATAATTTGCCGTATTACGGTCCCGACGCACATCCATATATTTAATTTTCTTTTCATTTACTTATAAACCCATGTCCCTGCAAGCGTTTAATAAGATCTCTGTATTTCTTTGTATTGTTCTCCTATTATCCCCTATTAAATTTACGCCATAACCCGGTGAACACAGTTCGACTGTAGGACCTGATTGCTATCTTTGATTTCCTTTATAGTGTATTCCAGGACAAAGTTGAATAATAATGGCGACAACACATCTCCATGTTTAAGGTGATTCTCGATCTGAAAGTTCGTGGACAAAAATTTTCCTACCCTGACTTTACTTTGGGATTCATTTACAGATGTCTTAATTAATCTAATTAGCTTTATCGCCATTCCATGTTCTGTAAGAATGTTGTATAATGTTTCTCTCCTAACCAAGTCGTATAAGCGTTTCTAAAATCAATAAATAGTTGATGTACCGGGTTATTGTATTCCCACTTCTTTTCGAGTATTTGTCGAATGGTAAATATTTGGTCGATATTTGATCGATTTCGTCTAAATCCGCACTGATAATCTCCAATACTTTCATCTGCGTATGGGGTCAATCTTGCCAATTGAAAAGATTTTATAGGATGTTGACAGAAGAGGGATGCCTCGATAATTATTACCGTCAGTTTTGTCGGCTTTCTTGTGGATTGGAACAATGATTAATTTTGTCCACTCTTGTGGCAATTCCTCCTTGTTCCAGATAAGGGGGATGATTTTGTATAACTTGTTCCACAAGTTTTTGCCTCCAGCTAAAATTAACTCAGCGGGAATTTCGTCTACGCCCGGAGATTTGTGTTTCGTTAATTTCTTTATAGCGATTTCAATTTCTATTCGGTTGGGTTCTAAAATATATGGTTGGGTTGGATTCTGGAATTAAATCACCTTCTCTCCACGCACATTATTTTTTGGCTGCGTGTTAAGCAAATCGTCAAATAAATCAATCTATCTATTTAAATTGCCCTCCTTATAAGTGAGAACTGCTCCGTCAGCTTTCTCTAATATAATCACGAGATTGATAGCCTTTCTTAAATTCGTTTACTCCTTTATGTATGTCCCTAATGTTTTTATTTTTACTATTATCTTCAAGTTCCTTAATTTTAGCTTTCAAAAAGTTGCGTTTCTTGGTTGCAAAAGTTTCGGAAGTTTCCCCCCTCATGTCTACGAAATTTAGCATAGTTATTTCATTCGCATTTTATAGCCAACGTCATTTTGCCTGTTTTGTCTTCTCTGCTAGTCTAATGCATTCTTTTTCGAACCATGGTTTGTTTCTACGTATTTTCACGTTTCCCCCCTTTTTTTTGAGAGAGAGAGAGATGACGCTTCGTAAGAAAAGAAAAGAATTCAATTGCTGGAATATTTTTCTCCATAATCTTAACGTTATATCTGTTAACTAAAGAGTATATGACATGCGTCAGATTTCAGTACCGATTCCTGTAATGCTATTGAAATTATCATCGTTTTGCTCAAATAAGAGTATTGTTGTGTCATACATAATTAATATGCATTCTTCGTAGTTTTGGGAAGTCATTATTTATATTATTATAAAACAATTTTAATGTGGATCTGTGTGGATACCTAATTAGAAATATGCCAAATATAAATATGCATGTATTCAGATTTCAGAATGTGTTCTGGGCAGTGATTTGCAATACTAATATGTACTACTACTTCATCTACATCGCCTAATATATAATATACTCTACAACAGCTTCACATCAAATTCACCTACCATAATAGAACCTTCATCTCCCTTCCCTAGAATAACGCTCAAATCTGCCCACCTCCCAATGTTGAAGACAACCAATGGCTTATTTAGAATTTTGTTTCGAGGGGTTGTGCCTAACACTGCGATGGAAGTGGGCAATTGCCCACCTAAGTTTGAAAATTAAATATTTTTTTAATTTATGCATAAGTTGAAGTTATAATGGCAAGAATTGCAGACCGATAAATCCTATATGATATGATACAAAAAATATACAAATGAATCTAACCCTTTATTCTATTCATACAAGAAAAAGGAAGCAACCTCTTGGCCTACCTAATTTCTCGGGCTTATTATTTCCCCGCTTTGATTTTCTTTAATTCAAACATTTTCTTCTTTTAAAAGTAACTGAACGATATAAGTTTTCATTTGTTATGATAACTAAAGTCCCGTCATGTTGATATCCCGCAAGTTGGTGTGGAACACCAGTTTCGCTTATGAACTCCTTTAAGTTTGTAACATGATGAAAAAGAAACAGAAAAGTAGAATGGACGAAAGAAAGAACAAAACGAAGCAGTTCTTTGAGGCGAACCATTTTTTTTTGAAGATCGCTTGGGACAAAAAATTGATTCTTCTCAAGGAAATAAAAAAAGGGAAAAATGTTTTGTAAGAGAGAGTTGGGAACTATGTATATAGTGTATGGAATGCTGGAATGTTAATTAACGTTTAATAATAGTCTATCAATACTTGTTAGAATGTTGTTAGATTAAGGATTAAGTTGCTTTTACAGAACGTTTATTTTGTGTGAAAGGAAGGAAAAGAAGAAATAGAATTAATTTGGTTACTGGAGGCAAGGTAGGGGAGGTAATTCGTTTGGCCGGAGGGCGTTGCTATCGCCGATCAAATCTACGAGGATAGTGTGCTCGTTGTGAAGCTCACTGTTCTTTTTTTTTATCGGGGTACATTTGCTTCGACGTGTTCTCGTGTCAGATTTCTTTGTATGCGGGCTTTATGTTTTTTTGCTAAGCCTTAGTGTTCCAATGAGGAACTACTCTTGTTTCGTTATGTGATCGCATACAAGTTTTGTTACTTTTCCTGAAGTATATTAAGTCGTATTAGAGGTTTGAACGATTTTGTGCTCTGTTGAATTCTTCGTATTAGGTTGTCTGTGTGTTTTCTTTAAAAACTAGAGCACGAGATCAAATGCATAGAGTGGGCAAATTGCGTTTTGAAATCAGTGCAACAAGCAATCTATTAAGTGGTGAATATTATGTGTAGAAGTGTTTCTTGCTTATTTTTTTCAAGATAAAGTGTTGAATGAAGTTTGTGAAGTGTTTGTTCTTATTGTCTGGAAGGAGCAAATTCAGCCGTTTTGGGGAGGGATGTCGGAGTTCTTGGCAAAGTGCCTTAAGTATGAATAGTGAGCGATATAGCTAATTGGCGATTATATTAGGTGCGGAAAGCTATTAATATTTGATTTGTTAAATTAAACTCAGATTAGAGGCATTAATCCCTGCAGGTACCAAATTTGGCTGAGAGAGTGAAATCAGTGGGGGCTTTAGTAACCCCGGTGGTACAAAATTTATTGGCATTCCATGTTTACTTGGCTTACAGTATGATAGGATATTGTATCCGACTCTTCTTTTGGCATTTATTCGTGGAAAAAACAGTTTGGGAATGTTTGATTGTTACTGGTTTTGAAACAGTTAATTTGACCCAATTGGATCGGACAATTAGCCGTCCAGCTCAATACCGGATGAACTAAATGATGGAAATAAAAAGGTAAAATAATCCCAAACGATTTCGTCAACCATCGTGAGTTATATCAATTTTTGTGTTTCTAAGTAGCATGTGGCGTTTTGTGTATAGTTTGTTTGTGCGGGTGAGAAGTAGGAAATTTCTGCAACAGTTTGTTTTGAGATTTCCAAGTTGAATTAGAGTTTAATTTACTGCTTTCACACTCGGCTTCTTAGCTTCATGAAGTGAGATAAATTTGAATGTCCATTTTTTTTGAGAGAGAGAGCTTGAATGAATAGATAGATTTGGTATCGATTGCTATCGATCTATTAGCAGGAGAGAAGTTTTGCGACGTTAGCATTCTTTACTTTTATTTGATAGTGACTTTTGTCTGCGGTTTGCAACTATGATTTTTACCCCGGAACTATTAAAATGTGTAGTTGTAGTGGTGGACTGCGCAGCAAGAGAGTATGTATTCTTTCTTTACCCAGCATGCCGAGGGCAATATCCGCTCCTCAGCATGCAAAAGACTAAGCGCTATTGTCATTCGTCGAGATTCTTTACTTCCGTTGTTCTTCAACCAATCACCAAACGCGTACCGCACCCGCACTGTTTTCCTTTGTCTGCAAGTCCACGCGGTGTGTGTACGAGAGAGGAAAAAAAGAAGAAGAAGAAAAAAGTAGTATTTTGCTGGTTGATCATCCGGAGAATGATATGATTTGTGCTGCGCAGAAACAATAATCATATAGTCAGTGAAATCCAAGGCTGTAAAAGTTAATATTGCCTAAATCCTGGAACAAGTGTGAATATAGTTGTAGTACTTGTGTTATTAGATTAATCACAAATCGTCTTCACTGCAATTACGTAGAATAGAAGTTCGTGCAGCATTACAGTGTAATCATCACTAGTCTTAAAAAAAAGCATTAATAATATGAGATTACATGTATAAGTGAACGGTATTTCAGCTCTTCAGTGAAAGATTATAGTATGCAATTACTAAAGAGGAAAAGAGAAGAGTGATAATCGCAATATTAGTTCACGTTGCATTGTTATTTGCAGTTTATCCAAATATAAGGTGAAAATAGCAACTAAAAGTGTAAACCAGGAAGTCATTCTACCGACAAAGGTCACACAGTCATTGAGTTTGTATTGTGTTTTTGATGTGAGTTACTCGTTCGAGTTCAGACGTCTATATGTAATAAACGTTATACTTTTGCTATTCCTAATTGACGTTCTATTCTTTGCTTTATAGTGTGATTAAATCATCCCCGTAAGTTGGATCCAAGGGCACGGCTTGTGTCATTTAGTGATAGTTGGACGACTATGGTAAGTAATGAAAAATGAAAAGTACACTGTCCTAACGTGCCCTGACACGTCACGTCTGACAGTATCTTTGGATTAAGCCCAATAGCTCGAGTTACTGCCAGTATTGTGAGTTTGCTTATCGTATAGTAAGGTGTGATTGGGCGGAGTTTTCTCATCTGTTGATGTACACATAACGATTATGGTGGTAAGTCGACGCAGTTCTGATCACTGATGTGTCTATTGTGTTTAAAGGTGAGTAACCCCAAATACTAACGGTAGCAAACATTTGGTGGTTCCGCCCAGGAAGAAAGGAATGTGTACATATACGTACAATGTTGACAGAATCTTAGAGAGATCAAAGTAAAACCATATAGTCATAATCAAAAGGGAAAGAAGTATACTTATTACGAAGTGTGTGTGATTTCATATTCATTTCTTTGTTGTATTCACGCGTCACTACTTTTTGTTTCAGAATTTATTATTTTCGTGACATATAACGTTCATGATGGCTGATTCAACTGAAATCATAGAGATGTTATCAAAGATAAATGCCAATCTTACTGAAAATAATGACAGGGTTGCGTCCATGGAAAGAAAAATGCTATCTGTGGAAGCTAAAGTCACAGAAGTTTCAATAAATAGTGCCGAGGTGAAATCACTTACGGAACATTTAGAACGAGCTGTTGCCGAAACCAGTATGCGATTACGTGAACAGGTAGAGTAATTAAGTAAGAACGTTACTGAAACTAATAACACAGTAACAAATATAAGGGTACAGATTAATAATCTGGATGTCAAGATAGAGCAGACTAGGGAAGAATGTAAACGTAATTTTGAGCTTACAAAAAGTGAGATAGCTAGTTGTAGAAACGAGCTAAAACTTGATTGCCAAGGTAATCGTACCAGCATTCAAGGATTGCATGGAAAATATTTTTTATTGCAACATCAGCTCAGTCAGTACCAAGAATCGAGCGGTGTTAGAATAGGCGGATTAGAAGCTATTATGTCAGTTAACGGCGGGTGTCTTAGAACCATTAAACAAGAGTGCGATGTTTTGCAGAACGAAGTAAAGAACGTTCATGAAGTTTCCCTCAAAAATAATGATAATATTGAATTACTGTCACAGAAGGTTGATGATTTGGAAGGCCGAAATGAACAAGTAGTTCACAGGCTAACGCAGTTTGTTAAGCAGATCCCGGTACAAGTTGGTATTAAGTCGGAAGCGGAACAAGAGATTCGTGCCGAGGTAAGAAAAATAAAAAGTGAGCAAATAGGTTTAAGTAAACAACTTTACGAATTAAAACAAAAGACTTATAGTCCCATGATGGCTAGCCCTCGGAGTGCAACGAAATCAAACCTGCCTAAACAAGTTTATAGCGAAGATTTGGAATCATCCGAAGGTTACGAATCGGATACCGTCGAAATTCACCCGAATGACGAGAGGTTATTATACGACCGAGATAAACCTCATAGGAGGATCACCCTTAATGAACTTAATATTTTGCCTAAGTATAATGGGATGTTAGACCAAGAAACCGCCAGATCATATTTACGAAAGCTCAGGCATAAAGCTGATCTTATAAATGTGCATGTCGACTCTGTTACCGGTGTTACCGTCTATATTGGAGGGTTGTGCCGCCGAATGGTTACGCAGCGGAAGAGCAGCGTTCAGTAGTTTCGAGCAATTCGAAAAAGCGTTAATAAAAGCATTCGAATCTGAAGTAGTGGTAGCTAGTCACATTACTGCCTGCAGGAATTTGCAATTCGATCCACAAATTCATAAATCTGTGTTAGAGTTCGCTACTAAGCAGTATCAAATACTAAGTGACCTAAATCCTGAAAGTCCACCTGCAGCCATATTGGCTAGCATCGTTCCTAATTTGCCGTATAAATACAAGGAAATGTTCACGATTCACCCGTGTGTGAATTACCCTGAGTTTTTACCAAGTATCCGACGTCTAGAATCGTTGAAACGATTCGATGACAAAAATGATAGGCGTACCCTTAACCCAAATGATAATCGGTATAAGTCGGGACAAGCTATTAGGGTGCAATACAGTAAGAAAGTTGGAAATTGCCCCAGGAATGTAGGTAGACACTTTCCAGAAAATGGTCGTCGTGATTCAACGTCGATGCAGAATAGTAATCCTGGAGCAGGACGTATAGCAGATATACGTAGTAATGAGGTTATCGAACCGACATGGGAAGAACAGAATAATAACGATTCCGTGGACGAAACGAATCGGACACACAATCATGGTCAACATAACGTTTATTGTAGAAGACGAGGCTTCCGTAATAATGGACCTAATTCTCAAAACTGGAGAGACAGGAATCCGGATGTTAATTTAAGTGAAGGATCAGTTCCGGGAAACGAGACGTAGGCGACTTCGAAAGGGGTGTTGTCGCCAACAGTTCGGAAGAAATCCCCGTCAACGTAATACGCGTACGAAATTATATACTTGACTTGGATAACAATGCCAGGAGTGATTCCGAAGAAAGTCAAGAAGAAAAAGATATTATTACCGCATACGATAGACAGTATAGTGCATATATTCACGCTACTATCAATGGCACATCCATTAAAACGCTTTGCGATAGTGGCGCTGAAGCGTCTCTTATTTCATATAGTACATGGAAAGACATCAGTAAAGAAATCACCGCTCCGAAGCTTCAACCTGCTGATGACGTCTTGATCATGGATTATACTGGCAAATTTAAAACTAAGTGTCGAGGTAAAACTGTTATACCAGTAGAAATTGACACGTTGTCGTTCCTATTGGAAGTATATGTGTTACAGGAGTTAAATGAAGAATTTATCCTTAGTCTTAACGCACTAACTCATTTACAGAGTGTGATCGACTTTCATCGTGGTACCGTTTCACTTGAATATGATAATATTCGTATTATGGTATCTTTACTGCCTATGAAAACCGAATCAGAAATAAATGATGGTGATAACAGTGCCGTAGCGAGCGATTGTGACGCTGAAGAGAGGATAAACGTAAATAAAGTGAAGGTCGATGAACCACAACACTTTCAGAAACAATGCGCCACCAATGAACAAATTGTTGCAGCTGTGCAAAGAGCAAACGGGATAGACGATTTCCAACGCAAGCAATTACTGGATGTTTTACTTAAGTATCGTGACATCTTTACTAATTATCCCGGTAAATGTAAAGATTTTGTGTATACAGCAGAATTTAAATCTGACGGGCCTTTGGTTAGAAAGCAGTATTTGATTCCATATAAAGCATTACCTTTTGTGCGGTCCGAAATTCAAAATTTGTTACAGCTTCAAATCATAGCACCTAGTCAATCGGTCCATAATAATCCTTTGCTGGTGGTTGCAAAGAAAAATGGTAAATATCGTTTGTGTATAGATTTACGTCTACCTAACGCTCACTCTGTATTGCGCCAGGTTAGACCCGAACGCATAGAAGATTTGCTTGCTAAACTGCAAGGTAAACAATTTACCAGTATTATTGATCTCCAACAAAGTTATTTACAATTCCCTCTACATCCAGACTCGCAACCGTACTTCGCATTCAATTTCGAAGGGCGGAGTTACCAATATCAACGAGTTGCTTTTGGGTACAGAAACGGACAAGCAGCTTTGAATGCCATGATGTATCATGTATTGGGAAATGAATTACAAGACCAAGTCTTAAGATATGTCGATGACAATCTTCTCTCATCGGATACTTTTGAAACACACTTAGAATTGTTGGAAAAGGTGTTCAACAAATTTCGTGCATTTGGCATTACGGTAAACATAGAAAAATGCCTATCTTGTGCCGAAGAAATTCCATTCTTGGGGTATATCGTTAGTAAAAATGGTATAAAAAAGGATGAACGTAGTATTAAAGCGATAAAGGAATTGCCCAAGCCGACCAATGTTAAAAGCTTACGGTCTGTACTTGGTTTATTTTCATGGTCGAGAGCGTTCATACCAAACTTTGCGGTAAAAGCCGAACCTTTATATACTTTGCTAAAACAATCGCGAAAATGGCAGTGGAGCGAAGATTGCGAAGTAGCCTTCAACCGAATTAAAGAGGACATTTGCGCCAACATCATGCTCGCACACCCGGACTTCTCAAAGGACTTCTACATTCAGGTAGATGCAGCATCATCATCTGGATTAGGTTGTGTCCTATGGCAAAAGCATGGAGAGGAAAAACGCATCTTGCAATGCATTAGCCGAACACTAACACCGGCAGAACGCAAATATTCTTCAACCGAAGCTGAATGTTTGAGTGTAATATTTGCCATACGTAAATGGAAACCTTTACTACTAGGTCATCACGTGATTATAGTCACGGATCATCATGCACTTTCTTTTCTCAACCGCATCAAACCATGGAATAACCGTTTGTTGAGATGGAGTGTAGAGTTGCAAGAGATGAATTATACGGTAGAATATATCCAAGGATCAGAGAACACTATTAGTGATGCCCTTAGCAGGTTATTTCCTTCTCACGAACATCGATTATTAAAAGTTCACGCATTGCAAGTTCTGCAAGAAGAAGTTCTGAATATCCCAGCAGAGCAACTGGCAAAGTTACAACGCGAATGCCCTGACTACATGAATGTTATCGCGGTATTGAAAGGAGAAGAAGAAGCCAATTTAAAAACGGAAGAACGTGGAAAAAATTTTATCGACTGGAAAATGGCATACTGTTGGTTAGAGACTTCCACCAGCCCAGTCAGTGGAAGATCTGCGTACCACCACCACTCATTAAAAATATTCTCACAGCCTACCATACCGATATTCATCACCCAGGCGTGGACCGCACTCAATCCATAATTTCCAAGGCCTTTCACTGGAAAGGATTACGAACTTCCATTAAGAATTATATCCGAGACTCTATCACCTGCCAACAGATGAAACCGGACAATCATCCACCCGCAAGACTAATGGATACTATTCCTATTAATCGTACTCGTGATGCCATCAGCACAGACCTGATCGGCAACTACCCAGTAGGAAGAAATCAGAAGAGATTTGGTTTAGTCATTATGGATTTATATACGCGGTACGCGGTACAGCGTTCACTATTAAATCATCCACAGCGAAAACTATTATTAAATGTTTAGAGGAGTATTACTTCCCGATGTTGGGATTAGTTCGTGTCGTAATCACCGATAATGCCGCAGTGTTTCGTTCGAAACAATTTGTTCAAGCGATGAAGAAGTACAATATTATTGTGAAACATACCACTCCCTACCATCCAATGGCGTCTCTTGTGGAAAATGTAAATAAAAACCTGGTACAAACGCTACGCATGTTGTGTTATCACACTCACACTGAATGGTCAGAATACCTGACGCAAGCTGTACTACTATATAATTACTCAATTTTGCAAAGTTTAGGTGTGTCTCCTGCAAGTCTGCATCTAAACATAGATTCGTCCAGGCCTATTTTTCTACATTTTGGTATCGATGTACAGGAAAGTGTTAATCCTGATGACGGTATAGATTGGAGTAATCGACTCATTTTAGCGGACATTAGAAGAAAGAAAAAAATAAACGTAGAAACGAAAGGTGGAACCAGACACAAGCAGATAAGAGATTAGTGAAAAAAGGTGACTTTGTGTTTCTACGACAGCAAAATGTAAGCAGTCTTGTGAAGAAGCAGATATCAAAATTTTTCCAATTGTTCCGTGGCCCTTTTGTTGTAACTGCTGTTACGAACAATAATAGAGCTGTGGAGCTCTGGGATCCACTAAATGGGACTAGTATTGGTTTTAATTCAGTAGATAGGATTAAATTATGGAATCCCACACCAAAGACATATAAAACCTGGATCCTTATGGCCCGTAAGCATTTGCCAGTCACAGAATTAGCCAAGTTAAAGGATATTCCATATGATCAAAAAATCTACGATAATCCTTTACCGAAGGTGGAGCCTATGATAAAGATCACGAACCAACCTGTCGAAGCAGACGAAGATGAATCTGAAACATTAGTGAAAGTAAACCTTTCTCAGGTTATTGAATCACCGTCAATGTTACATTTTATCGATATGCCGAACGATCCTTATGTTACTCAGTATTGTAGACTAGTCGGTGAGTGGACAGAAGATTGTTGGAAAGTAATATTATCTAATTTTTCAAGTGGCATACAATTGTAAAAAAAAAAAAAAAAAAAGTTTTGTATAGGTTCATTGTAAATTTTTATGATCATATATTAACTGTTTTTGTTTGTAATATCGTATTGACTCAGTGTTGTATCCGCTTACTAAAGTTCATTCTTATAATGTTTGTTTCATATTAGGATGTACACACGTTTTTGTCACGAAATAGCTTTTGTTTACTTCGATTTATATATTTTTCTATTATCCAACTGTTTCGAAGATAGTTGCTACCTTCATCGGTGTTACCTAACATTATTATTGATATAGCAGCTTAGTTTTTTTCTGTCTTAATGTTTCTTTTACTATTTATCTGATGTTCCATCCTTTATATTAAAGTTTTCTGATAAAAAAAATGTGTGTAATACAAAAAGAAGGGAAATACCTTTTGTAATATATAATTGTCATCGTTGTAAAGTGTGACCTGAGTAAAAAAAAAAGGTAATAATAATGCATGCAATAATGATAACGTGAAAATGGTCCAGGATTCTTTATACATTTATGTTACTCGAAAACAAAATGCACAAGTCTTGTGGGCGCCATACTGCTATCGACCTATTAGCAGGAGAGAATTTTTGCGACGTTAGCATTCTTTACTTTTATTTGATAGTGACTTTTGTCTGCGGCTTGCAACTATGATTTTTACCCCAGAACTATTAAAATGTGTAGTTGTAGTGGTGGACTGCGCAGCAAGAGAGTATGTATTCTTTCTTTACCCAGCATGCCGAGGGCAATATCCGCTCCTCAGCATGCAAAAGACTAAGCGTCGTCATTCGTCAAGATTCTTTACTTCCGTTGTTCTTCAACCAATCACCAAACGCGTACCGCACCCGCACTGTTTTCCTTTGTCTGCAAGTCCACGCGGAGGACTAGCTCGGGAGAGTAATGCTCCCGGAAGTAGAAACGAGAAACACATTTCTGATTGGTTGGCGTTATTCACTTCTTGCTACGTTGCATTCAAATAGCAGACAACAAACGCTTGCTGCTGTCGCCCTCAGTGGCCGAGTGGGCTAGCGCTATGTGCTAGTAATAAAGTACTCTTTTGGCGCGAGTTCAAGCCCCGCCCGAGGAAAATTTTTTTAACATTTTTTTTTACATTTTCATAACACTTATTAAATTAAAATAATATGAAAATAATACTTTAAAAAGTGATTTATTTATTTTTATGCAGATAAGTAGTTGTAGTACTTATGCCCTTGTACTCCATGATATAGGGTCATTTTGTTTTCCTTGTACTTCATGAAATAAATTTTGTGACCAACCTAAAACAACTGGCTAGGATAGCGCGTAAAACAGCTGTCTAGAGTAGCGCGCGGAAAAACGTACTTCCGGGAGTATTACTCTCCCGAGCGGGTCGTCCACGCGGTGTGTGTACGAGAGAGGAAAAAAAAGAAGAAGAAGAAAAAAAGTAGTATTTTGCTGGTTGATCATCCGGAGAATGATATGATTTGTGCTGCGCAGAAACAATAATCATATAGTCAGTGAAATCCAAGGCTGTAAAAGTTAATATTGCCTAAATCCTGGAACAAGAGTGAATATAGTTGTAGTACTTGTGTTATTAGATTAATCACAAATCGTCTTCACTGCAATTACGTAGAATAGAAGTTCGTGCAGCGTTACAGTGTAATCATCACTAGTGTTAAAAAAAAGCAATAATAATAAGAGATTACATGTATAAGTGAACGGTATTTCAGCTCTTCAGTGAAAGATTATAGTATGCAATTACTAAAGAGGAAAAGAGAAGAGTGATAATCGCAATATTAGTTCACGTTGCATTGTTATTTGCAGTTTATCCAAATATAAGGTGAAAATAGCAACTAAAAGTGTAAACCAGGAAGTCATTCTACCGACAAAGGTCACACAGTCATTGAGTTTGTATTGTGTTTTTGATGTGAGTTACTCGTTCGAGTTCAGACGTCTATATGTAATAAACGTTATACTTTTGCTATTCCTAATTGACGTTCTATTCTTTGCTTTATTGTGTGATTAAATCATCCCCGTAAGTTGGATCCAAGGGCACGGCTTGTGTCATTTAGTGATAGTTGGACGACTATGGTAAGTAATGAAAAATGAAAAGTACACTGTCCTAACGTGCCCTGACACGTCACGTCTGACAGTATCTTTGGATTAAGCCCAATAGCTCGAGTTACTGCCAGTATTGTGAGTTTGCTTATCGTATAGTAAGGTGTGATTGGGCGGAGTTTTCTCATCTGTTGATGTACACATAACGATTATGGTGGTAAGTCGACGCAGTTCTGATCACTGATGTGTCTATTGTGTTTAAAGGTGAGTAACCCCCAATACTAACGGTAGCAGATTGATCCACTATACATTTAGTTTTCCCTATTTTTCCCTTTTAGTGTTAAGTTTGGCTGCATATGATATTCGAATAAATTATTTAAAAAAAAATAATAAAATTGAACAAATTAACTTGCGTTAGACTTGCCGAATTTGTATTCCAGTAACAGAGCTATTCTGATTGAACATTATGGTTATTTAAACTGCAAGAATATTAATATTGTAAATTTGAAGAGAAATAATTCGTATGTTGCGGGCGGAGGTATGTTTCTCATTGAGTTAAAATATTGTTATAACGTATTTTGAAGACCGAAGCTTTTTAATCGGGATTAATACTGATTTTGAATAATATTTGAAATAGCATTGGAATATTATTTGGGTTTGAGAATTTCTCTCTGAAATTCTAACAAGAAGTTTACAGAAAGTAACATAAGTAGTATGCGTCCAATGGGTTGCATGTGATTAATGATATTTGAATTGAATAGACTTTGAACTACGAAAAAAGTTATGCTGAATTAATTGGCTTTTATTAAAATTTTCTTGGAAATTAATTTATTGTCATTTGAATAATATTGAGAAGATATCTATAATCTGGTTAGTCGAAGACCTTATCCATATACCGGTTATTATTATATACATACTTCTGGTTGTATTATTTGCTGTGTATATACATTGTTCAAACATTTCAGTGCATATAAACACCTGTTAACTTGTTGAATAAATATTGTTACTGAAATATTAAAAATTTGCTGTTTAATTCAATATTTTTGAATTTATTAATTTGGATGTATATTGCATCATTCAACCAAATCCTGCAGTTGATTTGCACCGTGGTGAATGTGTCCCGCAGAGACTGCTCACTTACCAAGCAGAAGCTGAAAGTTTGATTTATTATTATTATTATTATTATTATTATTATTATTAATTTTTATTTAACTCTTGGCTTGGTTTAGAATGAATGATTTATAGCTAATTGTTGCTGTCAAGGGAGATTGGTAACGTTCATAGGTTTGATGTGTAAGGTCTTGAATTCGAGTCCATATAGTGAATTTCATTTAACAAATAGCTATTTAGCAAAACATATATCTATCTGAACACTTTTTAAAGCCTGTTTTAGCCTCCTCATCGTGAGTCCAGCATGTCAGTTTATCTTTGACTATATTCTCAGTGTTTAGGTATTGCGAACACAATGTAAATAAATTCTGATTTTTTTTCTCAAAGATGACGTCGATTTTCCCACACTATGGCTGTTCAATAGGCGACATGGCTATTCATTGGGTGACACTTTTGTCGCCTAGTTATGCCTTATTTTATGCACTGGCTGATACAAATGGCAATGTCTTTGAAAAGCTTGCTTTACGAGACAACAGCTGAATTTTAACTTTATAGCCACAGAGACAGTCCAGAGATGGCAGCACAAGCAGCATTAACCACTATAACAAAAGTTTAGAAACATGAACTTAGAGACAGCTTTGTTCTACATGAGTTTTTAATGAACTAAATAACTTGTTTCGACGGTTTTTTGTTTTGTTGTTATTGTAATGGATATTTGTCTGCAATTGTTCTTCAATATGACACTTCCCGTACTAAAACAGTTGGATTGCTCTACTTAATTAAAAGTTGTAAACTTCATAAAAAAAATAGTTTAGGATACTAATGCTTTTATTTTTAGAGAAGCATTATTGGGTAATTTATGCCCTTGCTTCAAAAAAGAAATTGTCAATGTTAGATGAAATATGTTTAAATAATTTGGGCTTTATTCAAAATCGTTCAAGTCAAGTCAAGACGCATGATTAGTGTCATACTAAAGAGTTGACTAACATATGTTTCTTGCAGTAGTATGGCGCTAATCTTACTTCAAAACGACTCTGCATAAGGCGGTTTGTTACTTGGGTATAATACTAGGGATATGTTTTGTTGCTAAACAGTTAGCGTACTCGCCTATGGCGTCGGAGACCAGGATTCGATTCCCGGCAGGAGCTCATCTGGTTCGGATTCCACGTTAATCAATAGGTCCACGTCTCATATAACCTCGCTGCTGAACGGGACGTTAAACTGAAAAGCAGCTCAACAATTTTGTTTTGTTTTTATTATTTATAGTGATGGGCAAAACGACTCATTTCAGATAATCGATTCATTTCTTCCAAGTCACTAAAATGATTGGATCATTCAATTCGTTCATATGAATTGGTCGTAAGCGCATTTTTTCACGCAAGTAAATTGGTTGGGAATGTTTCGTTCATTGAATCAGTTAGGTTTCCGCACATATATTTTGCGCAAATGAGTTATTCGTTCATGTTAATTGAGAGGGAATTATTCGATCATAAGAATCGCTTGGGCTACTGCACTTTCTGCGCAACTTAATAAATTCCTTGTGAGTAAATGCAATCTCGTTGATCATCTTTGCCACATGACACGGGCATTGTTGCTTTGGGGTGAGTGAAGTGGCTCGGGAACTCCTAAGCTTCAGTGCAATTAAGAAGTTTCAATTATATGCTGTTGTTCTACTCCCATTGTTATTATTTTTGCATCCAGTTTTTCATATTAGGATTTATCTCGCATTCCATTTGTTCTAGCCTATGGGTCATTGTGGCTCACTGGTAAAGCCCTTGCCTCGGTGCGTGGAGTCCCTGGTTTTATCCACTGCTAAGTTAGTTTGTGGTGTACATCACAATGTCCGTGGGTTTGTTGGGGGTGTCCGTGTCCTTCCACACTCTCATTCCACTTATTCTTCCGTGTTCATTTACTTGCCTTAATCATTCGTTTTCCTTAGGCTAATGCACATAAACATGAAACGAACTGCCATATTTCTATTTTATTCTATTATATTCTAAAAGATGTTCTATTTTATTCTTCACTGGCAAAAAATAATCATTTTGAATTCATTTGAGCTACAGAAGAAAGAAAGTTGACACATCAACATATATTTAATATTATTGTGATCATTTTAAAAGGTTTACCCCGGGTGGACTTTGAATAAACGTAAAATGAAATAAAATCTTAGTTTTACGTTCCATGGTTATCATCGTGTAGACTAAAGGAAACGATGATGATGAGAACGAACGAAATGGTGAAATGAAGGAAGGAAGTGAAAACGGGAGAACCCCGAGAAAATTTACACATATGGTGTTTGTTCAAAACAGAGCCCATTTCGCGCAAAAAGGAGAAAACCAGGAACCCCATCCGCTAGAGATGAACACTTTACCCTGAGCAACTACTGCCTCAATAAGCAAGAGAGAAACATATATTTGCGAAAATACTGGTAACCCCAATTGAAACCGATCTGAGAAATGCCCCAGGGTAAACTTGTTAGCCGCGTGGAATTTTCTCCCCGGCCAATCCTGAAATCATCCCTGTTCGGTTATATTCCTAAGATAAAACCATTATATAGTTAAATTTGAGTTGAGTTGATTTTGAGTTTAACATCACGTTCAACAGAAAGGCTATATGGGACGTGGACCTACTGATTAACATAGAATTCGAACCAAACAAGATCCCGCCGGGAATCGATTCCCGGTCTCCCATATCCCCTTGTTTACATGGAAGCTCAGAAAACTATTTGTATCTTCACGTCTGTTTCAATAGCAGTAAAGCGAGAAGTAGGTACCTCTAAGTTTCGTTCATGTAGACGTGTTTTTACTGAAAGATGCATTACACTGTCTTCCCAGAAAGTATCTACGTTCGTCTTTCTATATATACCTTTATAAAATCCATTATGCATAGGACAAATATTTTACAGTGCACTTCTTGTGTTTGAATGCTGTATTTACATTAAATATAATATAATACTTTGAATTGATTACGAAACATTAAATTTGACTTTTTTTGGCTAATGCAATTGAAAGTGATGAAGAAAATTTTATTGAATGTACGTACAGTATCTTAATAAAATGGATAAATGTTCATTAAAAGCCTGGTAATATTAACTATGTAATCTTATTACTCAAGGTTTTTTCCAGACATGATTTTGGAGGGCACTGTCCTTTGGAGCTTTGAGAGTGTCCTCCCCGGAGGAGAAAATAAGAATTCGTCTATAATATAATAATAAATAGAATAGTACCAGTAATTCTGGCTCGGAATACTAAGTGCTCCCTCCCCCCGGAACATTTTTTTCTGAAAGAACGACTGGTATTACTTCTAATTGAGCAACACTGTCAATACTTGAAGCGTATGACGAGAAGCAAGCAACAAGAAAGTTAATTTTGAAAATAATCTATTTCTAATAACGTGGTTTCCTTTCTTCGCAAGAAGCAACCCTACCACGCAGGAAGGAAAAAACGCATGCTACTACGAAGTAAAAAAAAAAAGCGTGTACGGCTTCTTTCTTGGTTTACTCCCCGTGAACTGCAAACGCGTCTGCAGAAGCAACCCTGCCAATTCTCTCACACAACACAAGCTGGCAGTTTATGATTCTCAATTCAATTCTATCACGACAAGCAATTCGGTGAAAAGTACAAATGATTCAGTAGAAGAATCGATTCATTTGTAGAAAGAATTATAATTCATTTGACTCGCGCCATGATTCGTTCATATTGATCGAATCGCTCATGATCGACACAACCCTAATTATATATAATCACAAATGTTAGATACCAGTTACCACTTTTTGTTTAATGGTTTTAAAGTTAATTCCTATAGAATTGAGTAGATTTTAGTTTAGCATCAAGGCTGTAAGAGGCCCATACTTACAGTTTATCATGGTGTCCGGACAACATGAGCACCCGTCGGGAATCAAAGCCAGCTTTCCATGTCAAAGGCACGTGCACTATCCGTTTAGCCACGACGGAGCTCATAATCCCTACAGAGTAAAAGCAACAAGAGATAGCGAATAATAACTTTTGTGTTTGTGCGTGTGTGGATTCAATGTCCGACAAGAAATGTATCTTATTCCCCTTTCGCGACCATTAGCTAAAGATGTACTATAACACATTTGTGTGTTTTATTCGCATAGGTTAGAAGTCTACCATAGTTTCACTTCGTGGGAAAAAAATTGACTTGATTTTCATTTATACGCATAATCGTAAATTGAAACATGAATTTTCAAAAAAAAAAATTTTTATGGTTAGTAGTGCATTTCGTACAACCTGTAATTCTAATCTCATACAGTATCTTAAAGAAAGAAAGAATACTTATATTATTATTATTATTATTATTATTATTATTATTATTATTATTATTATTATTATTATTATTATTAACTAAGTTTATGGCCTATGGAACCCGGAGGTTCAATTCCCGTTCACCAAAGCTCTCCACTGACTTCTGTCCTTAGTCAGCTGGATCTAGTTTCCACTTTGTATTCCTATTTCTGCGAGATTCGTCTTCATATTATTCTCCCATCTGCGCCTTGCTATTCCTAATGGTCGTTTTCCGATTGGACTTCCATTTAAGACTTTGAAAGCGTTCCTACTTTCTTCCATTCTGACATCACCTGCCCACCTAAGCCTCCTAGATTTGATAACCCTAACAATGTCCGGCAAACCGTATAAATTATGTAATTCCTCGTTAAGAAGTTTCCACCATTCCCCATTCCCGTTTCACTTGAGTCCGAATATTCATCTCAATATCATGTTCTTAAATACATTCAGTTTACGTTCTTCCCTCACACTAAGCGACCATGCTTCACAACCATACAGAACATCAGGCGCGATTATCGTTTTATATATTTAAAAAAAAGTTTCAAATTCCTTGAAAATTCACGACGACAAGAGATATTGAACTGAATAATAACACGAATTCCCTGCTTTTAGCCCACATTTAATTTCTTCATGAATATATTTTCGTATTTTAATATTGATCCTAGATATTTGAAAGTATCCACTTTATCAAAATTATTATTTATATTTTAACGCATCCATACTCTGCCGTATTACGATCTCGACGAACTTCCATGTATTTAGTTTTCTTTGCTTTACTCTAAACCCATATCCTACAAGTGTTTAATAAGACCTGTGATTTTATTTCTATTGTTCTCCTATCATCCTCTATTATATTTACATCATTAGCATAATCTCCTGAATGCCATTCAATTCTAGACCCTGGTTGTTATCTTTGAATTTCCTTATAGTGTATTCCAGGACGAAGTTGAATAATAATGGCGACAACGCATCTCCTTGTTTGAGACCATTCTCGACGTGAAAGCTTGTAAACAAAACAAAACAAAAAAAGAAAAAAACTACCAGGACTTTACCTTGCTATTCATTTAATGAAATCTTAATTAATCTAATCAGCTTTTTCGGTATTCCAGTCTGTAAGAACTTTGTACAATGTTTCTCTTATAACGTAGTCATAAGCCTTTCTAAAATCAATAAATATTTGATGTCCCAATGTATTGTATTCCCATTTATTTCCGACTATTTGCCGAGTGGTAAACTCTTGGTCGATAGTTGACGTATTTCGTCTAAATCCGCACTGATATTCTCCAATAATCTCATCTGCGTATGGGGTCAATCATGCTAATAAAATGTTTGAGAGGATTTTATAGAATGTTGACAAAAGATAAATGCCAGAATAATTATTACAGTCAGTTTTGTCGTCTTTCTTGCGAACTAGAATAATGATTGATTCTTTTCACTCTTGTGGCAATTCTTCCTTGTTCCAAATAAGGAAAATGAGTTTGTGTACCTTGTTCCTTAATTATTCGCCTCCAGCTAAAATTAATTCAGCCGGAATTTCCTCTACAACCGGAGATTAGAGTTTTTTAGTTTGTTTAATGCGATTTCTACTTTTATTCTGGAAGATACTGTTCTCCACGCTCATTAGATTTTAGCTGCGTGTTAAACAAATCCTCAAGGAAATGTTTCCATCTATTTAAGATGCTATCTCCATCAGTGAAAACTCTTCCGTCTGCTTTCTTTAATATATAAGCATGTGCTTGCAAGCCTTTTTTAAATTCGAACAACGGTCGATAACTGTCGATAACTGACAACTGTCGATAAAGTATGATAGGCGAAACGAAAGGTAGTAAGATCAAGAAAAATAAACAGAGAAGTAGAAAGGACGAAAGAAAGAACAAATGACAAATGAATAAAGATCTTAAGAAAATGGAAAGTCTATGACATTCTTAGAAATGGTAAGAAGGATTATTGTTGCACGTTGAATGCAAAAAAATAACAAATTTATTTCGGGGGGAGCTTGAGCACGATTGCCCCGTAAATATGCCACTTTAATCAATTCTGCTTCCCTGATCCCCCACAGCTTTGTTTTCAACCACGCTTATATATATATTAGGCAACAGGTGAAATTGGTGGGTGGTTATGAGCAGGGGCAGATGGGCATTATTATTGTGCGTGGGTGATTTTCGCAAAAGGGCTTCTTGGATCTCAATGACAGAAATGAAGTAGCGCAGTGTTCTTTCAGCAGTAAGTCAATAATTTAGGCATTAACAGTTAAAAAAATATACGTAATGTTTTATCAGTGCATCATTCTGATTTGTTCGAAGTAGTACACAAAAGACAAGAAATACGTATACTATATTACAAAATTAGCAGATGTTTTAGTGCACTAATTGTGATGCTACAAGATCAACACAAATCTTCGTGAGATGTGACACTCTTTAACCTATTTTTAATGTATTTCAGCTTTGAAGAACTTCTTTCACATGTTACCTGGCTTGAGGGCTAATTCAACAGCAATTTTGTATGCTAATAGCACACCTGAATAAGCATTTCTGTCCAATTTTTGAAACACATTTTGCACTCTCATTTTTTGTGAAGAAAACCGTTTTTTTCTAATCCTGAAATACTTAATCCTACCAACATATCTATCGTTTCCTCTTGGTTGTACTCGTCAGCAAGACTGACTTTCAAAGATTCACATTTCCTTGAAAAGTCAGAGAGATCTTTGACAGAGTCCTCAGAAACTTTTTTACTGAATTTCTTCAGAAAGTATTTAAATTTACTGAAAGCCGTGTCTGGAAGTTCTGTATCTTCATTGAAAGTTTTAGGGTCCCAAAACGAAAAAACAGCAAATAAATGTCCTGTTTCTTGAATCTTGAAGAAATACCTGAAATTACCGCACCGAATATTGTGTTAAGTGCTTCGATGCAGTATCTGGTCATTGTGTAGCGGCAGTCTTGAAACCAAGTAATCCACTACCTATGAAAGCGTCTTTCATCCTTCTCTTAATGCGGAACAGTTTGGGCATGTAATCTTTTTTCATTTAAATTATAAATCTCCTTCAACATGAACAATTTATTATATAAATAATTTAGCATGAATATAAATTTAACAGTAACAAAATAAACGTACTGACACAAACAACATTATTCAAATCAAATTCACCCTTTCCCATATTTGATTGGTAGTCCGGAAGTTATTCCACATTAGCATTATACTATTTAATATTCTAAATGGAATTTACAGATTATTCTTTTTGAAAAGTTTCTCATATCAAATATACTCTCAAATTGAATTTAATCCCCCAAATATTTAACAACATATGATTATTCTAGTGACCAAAGACATACCACTCACCAAAAACTTGAAGCAATTGGGCCAAAAAGAGGAAAAAATAGATTAAAATTTAGTACTTACAAATTCTGGACGAGTCATATGTCGTTGGCACTGTACACAAAATTGTTACATTTTCTTCCGTCTACCTTACGTCTAAGAGCACGAGATTACATTATACTAATTTTCAATTTGACGAACACAATTTCTAGGCTCCTACTCCGGCTTACCTCACGTTTCATTCTAATGGAAACGTAGTAGTTACGGGTAGAGTACAAAAGATAGATGGCTTTTCAATCACTTCGAACAAACGAATATCCGAACCCTGACATTGACCTACAGAGTAATTGTTTCCATATACAAGTTTATTTAACTAATCAGCTGATCGACAATGTCCAAAGTTCTTCGACTTTTTTTTTTTTTAACATGAACTTTCAGAGAAATGTCTCAATTGGAACAGAAGCACTTCATCTTGATATTAATAGAAACTCCTTTTTCATCTCTTAAGGCGAGTTTTCTGCAGTTCACTAGAAACAAAGAAACTACCTTCTAATTTTCCAAATCTGTTATAGGCTCATTCCAAAAATCTTAAAACTGCATTTTTAGGAGACTGAGAATCAGCTCTCTGCTCTTTCAGTTGGGACAGAAGTCTATAGCATGGATATGAGTGCAATGCCTCAGCACCCAGTGTTTGGAGATAGTTTGAGAGAAGTATCGTCACTTGAAATATTATCAGGTACACTTGTGCTGTCAGAATTGTTTTGAACATGACAAGACGTTTTGTATATATATATATATATATATATATATATATATATATATATATATTATAAAATTGAAAGTAACTGTATTTCTGACTCAATCTCTTGAACCGCCAGACCGATCTCGATCAAATTTTCTACTTAGATGCAGTTCTGGCCTGGAAGTGTTTTTAGTTATTTACGTTTCTGGTAAAGCTTACGGTTGCGGGAGGAAGGGACCTAGAAAAAGTAAATAAAACTTAATAACTCTTGAATCACCCGAGCGATCTTAACCAAATTTTCTACATATATGCGGTTCAGATATGAGGTTTTTGCCATATCACTTTAACTCTAGAACTTAGGGGAGGACGTAGGAGTCGAAATATATAAAAAAATACATAAAACTTACTAACTCTTGAACCACTGGATCGATGTCGATCAAATTTTCAACCTAGATGAAGTTCTAAAGTGAGATGGTTTTTGTTATATCACTTTGACGATGTAACTTAAAGAAGGCAAAAGTCATTTACAAATGATCGAAAATGAGCGATATTAGTGTCGAATCTATAGTTTTTGTTGTCGCTGAGATCAACAGTGACACTTTTGATGTCATTTAAATCGAAATTTATCCCCGCAAAAATTGTGGGAGGGGAGGGGTGTATATATATATATATATATATATATATATATATATATATATATATATATATATAATGAAAATGACCAATAACAGTATCGAATTTATCATTTTCGGGGTCGTTGAGATGAACAATGACACTTCCGATGCCGTGGCACATAACATTTGGAGGAGAGGGGATATATAAAAATTATTCGAAAATGACGTAATATTAAAAGTGACTGACTAACGAAACATATTGCTATATATTTTCTTTATTTAACCCAGTGAAGCGAAATATACATATATTTCCTTTCGCTATACACCTAGCTTCTGGTTACATATTTGCGGATCCCAAACGTTTCAGCTTATGAGGTTGGTATCCTCTGACCTTATTGGCCGATAGTGATATCGCACCAAGAGTCATGACACACATATACCAGAAATTCAAAGCCACATGCTATCGGCCCTCATAGCCGAGTGTACTAATGAGCGTGTTAATAACGAATGTCGCTTTAGTCGTGGGTTTAAACCTGGTCTGAGGGAAGTTAGTCTATTTTTCTTAATTTTTTGTAATACTGTTTCCATTAGCGGTGGGTCTTAGAAACCCCTCAGGGCTCGTTTCATTCTACCTTTACTCACATGATAATCTATGTAAATTTTATATTAGCTGCTTCCTTGTGACTAACTTACAACAGCTGGATACGGTAACATGCGTAAACAATACAGGGTTGCGTGAGAATGCTGAAACGTTCGTCGAATAGTCGAAACTCTTGGGATCGGCAACACATGTTCTCGTTTCATATTCTCTGTAGGAAAAATCTCCTTCATTGTTGTGATCAACTCTTTGTATAAAGCACTTTCCGGGTTCGAAAAAAGAACAAATACTTTCTGCAAAGCGGAGTGTTTGTAACACCATCTCATCTCTGCAATAACTGCAAGACGCCTTTGTTGACAGGTGATCTTCTAAATGTCCGTTCGCAGATAAGATCCACGTAAAAATACCACACAGTCATTCAGCGATACAAACAATGACACAAAATCATTGCAAGTTTTTGTCGAATCATATATGAGAAGATTGAGTATGTGAGTGTTACTCCACACGTATAACTGATCAGGGCACACGGTACATAGATGTTTTGAAAAATATCATTCTTGAATGTTACTTGTGCCTCGGTTGAATTTCCAATACATTTCTTATTATCAAGGTTCAACTTCTCTGGAATTTACAGCAGTAAGTCACAATGATAATCTGTATTAGATTTGCATTTTACAAAAGTCTTCCTTTAACAACAGTTTTAGCAAATACCGTAAAACAACAGAGCACTGATCTGAAACTGTTATACTTTTAGTAGAGTCTAGTACACTGACTGCTAACTAAATTGCGACCACCTACTTAATACTTTCTTGATCCACCTTTTGTTCAAAGGACGAGCTCGACAACAGCCTGACATAGAGTCTGCACTTTGCTATATGTTTCGGCGTGGATCTGACACTATATATTCGTGATGGCATCCCACAATGAGCCCATAGATGTAGGTACAGGAGCCATGGCGCGAAGACCTCGTTCGAAAACATCTCATAGATGTTCTACACGATCACGATCCAATGCGTTAGGAACCAATTCACCTCAATCACATTGGAATGTACCTCAAGGCAAGCAAGTTCAGTCCTGGCTCGCAGCACCATGCATTGTCGTACTCCAAAATACTGTCTGCGTGTGGGTGGAAGTGTTGCTTTGTAGGATATACATGGCCCCTAATACTTGCAGATACACAACGGATGTCCAGTATGGTCCATGCAGACTAATGATTCCAGTTCATGCCAACAGAAGCACCCTCAAACCCGACAGCCGCTCCCACCTGCCTATACATTACACAGCATACACGGGACATCAGTAGATTCGTGCTGTTGGCGCCACACACGCATGCGCTCATCCGAGTGGTGAAGCAAAAATCATGATTTTTCAGATAACAAACTCTTTTCCAATCATCCGCTGTGCAATGAGCGTGATCCTGTGCCCAAGCGCAATGAAATTGGTGGTGACGTGTCATGAGGAGTGAGTCGTTTGCTATGGAACTTCATATGTAGCAGTCTACGCCGCATAGTTGCGTGGGATATGGGTGTTGTGCATCCACTATTGTATTGCTCACATTACTTCGAACAAAGATAGTTCTTAAGGCTGTCACGAGCAATTTGACGCGACGCTCTCCTCAAGGTACGACCTTACATACGTCCCTGCCGTCGTATCTTGGGGGATGATATCTCATTTTCTTGCCACTCCTTTTCTTCCCACATTATACTGAAACGGCCGCATAAGACAAATGTTACTATCTGGGTTATTAATTCACCTATTGCTCTGGCACCCTTTTGAAATGCTGATAAATATTGCCCACCTACCATTGTAATACTGTTCTGTCTGTCAACATGTGTTGTAACTCTGCAATACTTATTATGAGCTTGACTGCTGGCCACATCTTGTGTGGTAACAATTCAGTGAGCACTCAGAGTAGAACAGAATACATTCCAGCTTGAGAGACTTCTTTCGAAATGTCTTCTCTGAGAAATGTGCTCATATCATTCGAAACGTAACTTACCGTGGGTTTTTGAAATTAATTTATCTGACCATTAGATCTAACCTGCTTACTTGCTCGTTCATGACTTACTTTACTCTTTTAGTGACCGTATGTAAATGAATATTAAATGGAAGATCAAATTTGCTTAACAAAAGAAAAATATCCAAAAGTTTCCATAATATATAGCTTTGCCTTCCAGTCTGTAGCCTACATCATTTCCTTTTCCTTTTAACTAAGCCCTTTTCATTACTTGCCTATTCTTCTCAGCCTGATACTGCCGTTGTCTTAGCTGTCCATGAAGTAGCAAGTTTCTGAACACTAGTGTTAGATATGCGCCGGTAAGCATCCATACTGGCCTCGTAAATTTTAGAAGACTAATGTTCTCCTATTCGCTGAAAACCGTACTTAGTTTCACGTACGCAAAGCTTAACAAAAGTATTGGTTCAATCTCCAGAATAAGCTATGCACACGTTGCAAAAGAAAAAAAATGATCAGGAGAAAATGATAGTCAAGCACTGTTGGTATCACCTGCTCGTTTGTAAAAAACTCAGAATTAAGGGGCATCTTTCCTATCTATTAATGGAGATTAAAATCAAAATAAAAGTTGATATCATTCTCTTGTGGACGTCTGAAATAGATTGTTGCTCTTTTCTCTGCTCTATAAGGTTTCCTGTTACCAAGCCTACTACTGTGGTGAATCAAAACGTGATTTTGGAGCCACGGTGGCTCAGTGGTAGAAAAATGAAATGAAATCTTTGAGTTTTACGTCCAACGGTTATGCCGGTTAGGCTAAAGGAAACGGTGATGATGAGTAATGATTGAAATGGTGGAATGAAGGAAGTGGGACGAAACGGGAGAACCACGAGAAAAGCCACGCACACGGTGGCTCAGTAGTAGAGCGTTCGCCTCTGGTGAATGTGGTCCTGGGTTAAACCCTGCTCCCGCCAAGTAAACTTTGTGGTGCACAAACACCATGTACGTGGGTTTCCTTGGTGTTCTCCCTCTCACTTTCTTCATTCCCCCATTTCATTCATTTCTCATAATCACCATCTCCTTTAGCCTAACCGTCATAAACGTGGGACGTAAAACTCAAAGATTTCATTTCATTTTTCATTTTCAAAATATGTTTGCTAGCGTTGTCGGTTAAAAAAAAGAAAAAAGAAAACAAAACGAAAAAAAACACTACGAAAATAACATGTATATGTGTCGGTGTAAAATTAAAGAATTGAATGGAAACGTTCAATATTGTCAAGGAATATTATAAGAAAACAGTTATGTTAATTTGAAATACAAAATAATAGAGTTCTCAGAAACATTTGGTATAGTAAAGCTAAACCCGAGGACTCTCCCAGTGCGGGCAATTGTCTCCCTGGATTTTGGAAAATGGTTCGAATTCTAGAAATAGCCTTCCTTGCTGATTCGTTACAATTTTTAATATATTTAAGGTGAGTTCGGCCGAATAGATTCAACGTCTGAATAGGGCCAAGTTTGCGTTTGGGGCTGTGGGATGTGGAACAGAAACTGGTGAAACTGTACCGCCGTCCAATGTCATTCTTTAGACATAGCTGGTCTGAGAAAAAAAAAAAAGAATGTAAACAGCTTGGAGGTGCATTCTGAAAAAAAAAAGGTGGGCGGAAATTACTCTCTGAAAGGTGAGTACGTGGAAAATTTAGTTGATCTAAACTTCGAAGGTAATTGATTTACGTTGCTTCTATCATATGCTATATAGTATCAGAAAGAAATTTTGTATGAAGTTACTTTATAATTAGGGCAACCATACGTCCCGTTTTGGGGCGTGCCCCGGCCGTCCCGTCAGTAGATAGAAAAAAGTAGAATTTGTCCCGTTTTATGTAAGTGAAAAAAGTAAATAAGAAACCCATTATCTTTAATCTTTGTGACGTTATTAATAATTAATAATAACAAAGAGGCAAGAATTGAACTCAAATTCCCTATATTAAACATACTCTATAGTTCGCATTACTGCTCGAAAGGCAGCAGAAGTTTTAGCAGTTGATTCTTTGTTGAACATACTTCAACGTATCTTTACTTTTTCGTACGTATCGAATTACTTAACCCCGCCATGTAACAGAGAAAGAGAGAGAGCAGGGAGATCTCTGATATAAGAACAAAGGTAGCCCTAAAAGTTGAGGATTACCTCTTCTAGCAATTATAGCCACAATCTTTTCTCTTCTAGCAATTTTATAGCTATAATTCATATTCATTTCTTTGTCTCTAAAAATATAGCCATTATAAATAAATTGTAAGTAGCTAGGGGAGATTTTAAAGCCAAATTTCTTACGGCAATGGTGACAGATGCTGCCAGCTTGACAATTGGCGGGCGAGGATATTTTGGCAACACTGTAAAAGTCTCTAAAACGTTTATATTTTATAGGTTATATTAACACCATAAATGTATTAGATATTACTAAGAAACTAATTTACGCACTAACCTGTTTCTCATTTCTCATGATTTTTAAAAAGCCGCAACCAGAGGCGTCTTTTCAAACTTCGTTTAGAGAGGGCAAGAGCACCACTGACATAAGAATCATGTTTTTTACTAGTATATTAGTAGACAATCTATTAAAGCATATGTATTCGCCAAACGTTTGGGGTCACTTGCCCATTCCTGCCCTTTCCAAATAACGCCCCTGGAAGGAATCTGTCCCATTTTCAGCTGAAAATTTTATATCCACCCTATTTATAGTGTGTGCGGCCTAAGGTAATGGTGTTATGCGATGCAAGTGCATGACAGTGTTAACAATACTCATGAAACAGTTCGTTAGCGATATGGGTGATTAGGGTCTGTAAAATATGGGTGAAAGGAGTCACACATTTTTCGATGACAAAATATATATTGCTACTTACCAGGCTATTGCCAGGCATTTAGAATACTATTCTTGGTTTTATGTATTTTTTTTTGCCAATTCGATTATATCAATGTTATTAACTTATTAAAGTTACAGTAGTTACTAACTATACTTAGCCGTACTGTAACATACCACAGTCACTAACTTATTAAATGTACTTACTTAATCGTAAAAGATGAAAAGTTACTGATTAATTTTATTTTATATTGTTTTTATTTTCAGATGGAGAGATATCAGAGAAAAACACAACAAGAATGGACAGAACAACAAATACATTTGGCAATAAAAGCACATAAAGAAGGAAGGGGCCAAACACATGCGCCAGATTTGTTTAAGTGTGCCACACTCTTGTCTAAAGAGAAGGCTAAAACAACAGGTATGTGATAAATTGAAAAGTATAAAGCAACGGTGAGAGCATCTTCAAAGAGCAAGAAAAGGAACTAGTATCAAGAATTCTGGAGCTGTCTAGTTGTGGTTTTGGGTTTGGACGTAATGAGGTATGACGTCCTACGTACTTATTTGCATAAAGTAACGGGTTGAAACAAACCTTTTTACGTGTAAGTCGACAGGCTGGTATTGAGTGCTCTTAATTATTTCGCAAGCGAAATTCTCAGATATCCTTGCGCAAACTAGAAGGACGATCCATTGCTAGAACTGATGGTTTGAACAAAGAAACCGTTAAAGAATATTTATCTTTCCTTGGAAAGACACTAGTTGATCCCAATCTCACAAATAAGCCTCAGTGTATATACAAAGTAGACGAAAGTGGTCTTCAATTAAATAATAGGGCTTCAAAAAACTACTCACCGAGAAAGGAACATCGTGTGTGTGTACTTTAACCTGTGTTGAAAGTGGAGAAACTGTAAAAATTGTTGTATGTGCTAACGTAAGTGGATATTTCATTGCACCAATTGCAATCTGTAAAGGAAAGAAGTTTCACCTAGAGATTCAAGATGATTTTCCCAACGGGGCACTTGTAAGAGTCGGTGACTCTGGCTGGATAACCCAGAAAACATTTCTAAGTTGCATGGGGTCCCGGGTTCAAACCCTGCTCCCGCCAAGTGAACTTTGTGGTGGACAAACACCGTGTGCGTGGGTTTTCTCGGGGTTTTCCCGTTTTCTCCCACTTTCTTCATTCCACCATTTTCATTCATCTCTTATCATCACCGCCTTGTTTAGCCTAACCGGCATATCCGTGGGACGTAAAACTCAAAAAATTATTTTTTTTTCATTTCTAAGTTGCATGCGGCATTTCGTGGCTCACCGGACACCCACCAAATGTTTATTTCTTTTAGATGACCACAGTGCACACAAAAGTTAATTAATTTTGGAATTTTTGGAAAGAAATGATTTACATCTGATGTGACTTCCACCTCACGCCACCCACAGACTCCAGCCTCTTGATCGATCCTTCTTCAAACCGTCAAAACCTATTATAATCACGAGTCCGATTTATTTTCTACAGAATCAGGTGTTTTAAGGAATACAATTACATTTTTATTCAGGCAGAATTTTACCGGTGCGTGAATGAGACCGCCACCCCACGTATAGCAGTATAAGAATCTTCTAGTGGCTTGTATCCTTTCAACGACCCAGTCGTTAAAGAGCATGAGTATTTGCCCTCTACCGTCGAAAACAAAGGGATGCAAATGCAGGGATGGTCCCAGAAATTCATAATTTAGAAATTCAGCAACTTAAGATCGCTAAGAATGAAAGTAATGTTCAAAAGATGCAGCTTGTTAATGAAAAACAATCTTCACTAGCTTCCACTTAATTCTGACAATTTTGCAACAACGAAGAATAAGAACACACGAAGAGCTGTAACCCAGAAAGAAAAAGTCCCAGCTTTCCGGTCTTCTTACATCACCTGAAAATCTGCAAAGTGCTAGACTGAAAACCAAATGAATGAAATCACAACCGACTACGAAACATGCACAATCGATCGAACATTTTCATTGCCTGATGATGATCTAGAAAATGTGGAAACGCAGAGTTCTAAGCAATCAGAAGAAAATACAGTGTGTAAAATATGCTTCGTTTCATACTACGATCCTCGTTCACAAGTTTGGGTTCTTGGATCAGATGTCAAGATAAAGGTAAGGAATGGTATCATGATGATCTGCGTCAGAGTTGAAGGTAAAAAGTCTTATTTATGGCAAGTATAGGCATATCTAAGCTTGGAATTTGTATCTGACGATAGTGTACTCACGTAAGATCTAGAAGAGACTAATTACATACATCAACATTTGAAGTGAAATAAAATGCATCAAACTTTATCAAAACGTTGCTTTTTTTTACAACAATAAATATTTATCCCCTACTATCTGGGTGTCAGTATAAAACTAATGTTTATCTTGAGCAAATAATATGATTTGTATTAGCTACTTTTTAAAAAAGATCTTTATTTTTTTTTAATTTATGCGCCTCTTACAATGTGTATCTGACCCTTAAAATATAATACAATCTCCTTATCAATGAATAGTTATGGACTACTATATTGAGCTCTCAGTCTGTCAGCTTTCAATGCAGAAGTGTTATTACATGTGTCTTGATTGAAAATGCTATTATTTGTATGTATTTTAATGTATTTTTTGATAACCCCTTTCACCCTACGCCTTGATCCTTTTCATCCGACACGGTGTGGATGAATAGGGTCATGCACAACTTTTTTTTTTATTTTAAGAATTATGAATAAGAAGACCAAACGAGTTTAGAGATGTCAGATAAGGATATGTGTATAAAACAAGGAAAAACTAGAAATTAACGTATGATAATTCTGAGTAATTCTTCTTCATCTTTCTCCTGACAATATTCGGCCGACGTTACCCTAGAAGAAAGAGTGAGATTTGTTATTGTTTATAGCAGGTCATGTTCTTTGTGAACTTTTCCGAGGTAATGTCAACTTTTCCAAAATTCAATTCAAATCAATGCGAATCGATAGAGGGTTCGAAGAGCTATTAGTGGATGCAAGAGAAATTGCAGAGACTCTCGAAATCGACCCAATAATTTCAAGGGAGTCATAATTACGACCACGGAGAACCAAACGTGAGTTTGAATATGAAGCCCCTGATGAGCGCATATCGGATCCCAAAATTTCTTTCAAAAGTAGTTTTCAAAAATTTTCACATTTTGGATCAAGTCATAAACTTACTACAAGAGCAGTCTATTCAACTAAACTACCATCATGAACTATTTGGGTTTTAATACAGGATCAAAAATAAAGACAAGGATTCCTTGATGAAGAAAAGTACTGACCTTCAGGTGGCTATAACAGATGAAGCGCATTGTGATATTGAGCGTTTCCAACTTCAACAGGAACTATTATTGGTTTTACTATCCCTACTACCAGATGAAAGTGCTAAAAGCCCCATTGAACAATTAAAATACTTTAAGAGTAAACAACTGAATGAAAATTTCACTAATTTATCAATTGCACTTAGATTTGCCCTCACTCATCTTGTCAGCATAGCTTCAGGCAAAAAAATGAAAAAAATTCTAAAATTTAAAATTAATTAAAAATTAGAGATCTTTGTATTATGTGCCAGAAGAGCGTTGTGAGAGTCTCCGTGATGTCTATTGAGTTCGACAGGATATGATTGTCAGATATTGCAGACATAAAAGCTCCGGAAGACTGTTATTGTAGTTGTTATGAGGTGCTGAAAACAAATGTATTTAAAATTGATTAATTTGCTGCTAATTTTCAGTAATAGTAGAATTTTACTTTTTTTGCTTAGTTTCTCTTAAGTTTCACGCCTATTAATTATCACGCCTGAGGCCAAAGGTTGCAGAATTAAGATGGCATATTCTGTAAATTATTTTAGATTTTAAGGTATTGTTTTTATAGTCCAGCCAAATTAGACATTTTTGGGGCCGAACCCGGACTTGTAAAATTACAAAACGAAAGATGCTGGGATATGTAGTACTAGTTATGTTGTGTTTCTGGCAAAACAATGCCCAAGAATCCTGTGACGGGTTTTGGAGCTATGTCGTCATCAATATGGCTGCCGTCAAAATTCATAGTGAAATCTTTGATTGCGTATAACTTTTCACTTAATTAAGTCAAGACGTTCATTTTTGTAGCAAACTGAAGAGAACTGATTCGAAAATTTCTAGAATAAAATACACTGGTTAAATCGAAGGTTTCCTTTGAAATATTTCCACATAAACTGCAAAAATTCCTTTTTTTGAATACTGGTTTAGAAGTTTGCACGTAAATACCTCCCTGACTATAGATTAATAATACACGTTTTCTGAATAGTATTGTAGGCCATTTTATTAGCTTTAAAAAGACACTGGTTTTATTTCTTGATCGCAAAAAGTAAGGGAGGTAGTTGAATCGAAGCAAACACATAGAAGCAAGGAATGTCCTTTTCATGTAAAGGAGAAGTAACGTGGTGCAACGTAGGTCACTAGATGGCGGAAGAAAATGGATCATTTACGACGTTGTTTTTTCTTAATATTTAACCAATATTTTAATAATATTTATAGTGGATTACATTTATTATAACTATATAAAATTAGCACTTATAAGTTTAAAAGAATTAATTATAAATGTCATTATTAAGAATGTAAAAACAATGGATTTTCGGGATATAGCTTCTCCAGTAAGCCCTCCGAAATCTGTTGTAATACAACTTGGTAGAATTCAGCTTTTGCTCTCTTATCTGGCCTTCATTCGTATAATTATGAGCGATAGTGGATTGGAAGTTTTGTGGCAGATATAGTCTGGCAGCCAGTCCGTAAGATTTGCAGAGTACCTTGCATTTTGGGGTGACCAAAGTTTTTTGATGTTTTCTTATAGATTTTGCTGTGCTGAATCCAAAACTGCCGGGTGCAACGCTGGCACCCTTGAGCATTTCCCACAAAACTCACTAACGATTTCCCCTCCCCCTTTTTATTAAAAAATCGTTGACTTCGGGAAAATTATCTGTAGCTTCTACAGTAGTTAACGTAGAATAAAAATTCAAACCTTGTTCTGCTTCTAATGAAACTGTCTTACCAACTATGTTAATCACTTGGGGCTGCGACGAACAGGGTAGGGAAATAGAATGGGAAATTCTGGAAAATTCTCTACCAAAGCATCTTTCAGCTCTTAATATTCAAGAGTCGTACCTCGAATCTCCATCCGGAAAGAAAATATTTTTATATTTTCATGAGCTTTCGACACTAGCAAACAATACTAGGAAGGGTACCGCCCTGACACCCTTGACCATTTCCCACAAAACTCATAATTTCCCATCGTTTGTATTTTACCAAAAAAATATTGACTTCTGGGAAATTATCTGTAACTTCTACAGTAATAAACGTAGAATAACGGTTCTGACCTTGTTATGCTTCTGTCGGAACAGTCTTTCCAACTATGTTAATCACTTGAGCTGCGACGAACAGGAAAGGGAAATAAAATGGGAAATTCTGGAAAATTCCCTCCCAAAGCATCTTTCAGCTCTTAATATCCAAGAGCCGTACCCCGAATCTCCATCCGGAAAGAAAATATTTTTATATTTTCATTAACTTTCGACACAACCAAACAATATTAGGAATGGTACTTCTCTGGCACCCTTGAACATTTCCCACAAAACTCACAATTTCCCATCAGTAGTATTTTACCAAAAAAATTATTGACTTCTGGGAAATTATCAGTAACTTCTACATTAATTAACGTAGAATAACGGTTCAGACCTTGTTTTTCTTCTATTGGAACAGTCTTTCCAACAATGCTAATTACTTGGGGCTGCAATGAACAGGAAACTAAAATAAAATGGGAAATTTCGGAAAATTCCCTTCCAAAGCATCTTCCAACTCTTAAAGTACAAAAGGGATGGGGTGTATCTCCTTCCGAAAGAAATATTTTTATATTTTCATGAACTTTCTACATTTGAAAATAACCGTACACACGTGAACTGTAACCGTGCGATACACACTTCAATAATTAAAATTTAAAAGGAATTTACATTTATAGAATTGATAAGTAGCACAATAGATGGTACAATTATCTTCCTCATATAATTTAGGCAGTAGGATATATTTAGTACTTGTATTGCTTTTAAGTTCAGTTTACGATTCCTGGCTAAAAGTTCATGGATGTTAATATTTAAAATTCCTTTTATCTTTTCATTGTTATTAATTTTAACGTTCCTCCATGTATTAATTCAACCTTTTTATATATCTACGGGTAACAGCCATCACATAGACATAACAGTTTTTAGTGAACATGTGGGTGAGTTTACAACTGACTAGTGCCAAGTGAATAAACTGTTACTGTTTTATGTGTGTTAACACGTTTTAAAGTAGTGTTTCATAGTGCACTTTTTAAAATCATGGCGGATGAAAAGAAGTGCATTTTCACATGTCAGAAAACACAAGAGCGGCTTATAACTGGAGGACCATCTCGAGTTCGATCAATTATGTTGGCAAGTAGTCTTAGACGTGACGGACGGTTTATTTCTCTTGAGGAAAATGTGCCAGTATACTTTCATAAGGACTGCGTATCAACATATACTTCGCAGTGGCATATCAAGAGAGCCAAAGAGCAGTCAACTTCAACCTCCTCTGAACCACAGGTGAAACGGATTAGAAGATCAGACGCAAAACCTTTCAATTTTCGTACTGACTGTCTATTCTGTGGAGAGATCTGTTCCGATCCTGATCCAAAAATTCCAAGTCGATGGCGCAGATATCACCTTCTTAGAACGGTCGATCGTCCAGGGCAACCGACTATTCAAGAAGCTATCCTCAAAATATGTGATGTTAGAAATGACGAATTATACGAAGCTGTTCGAGTGCTTGTAAATGGAGCTGTTGGAGATCTACATGGGCAGACGCTCGTTACCACAAAGACTGTTACAATCAATTCTTGCGCAGTAAGTCAGCTAAAATTTGTTCACTGAAACGCAGCATAAATAAAGGAAGTGACGGAGATGGAATCAACGCAGTCACGACAACTATAAAAGAGGACACCTCTCGTATTTGGAACTCCATCGAAGTTTACAATCTTTATCAACAGAGTGGTGGATATAGAACTGATCGTCTTGCAATTACAAGAGATGTTCAGGAAAGAATAGGTAAAGACCTTCTAGTATTGTCCTCTCCTAGTGTATCCAGCATTCTTGTCTTTAAAATTCAAGCTGCTCTTGCCATGAATATTACCAAAGATGATGACGATGATGAAGAAACAATAAAATAACTAAGTACAAAGATAATGAATGAAGTGAAGAAGACTGATGATAGATTGAAAAGTTACAAAACTACCCTCTCTGAAGACAATATTAAAAATAATGTTAGTGAAACTTTACTTTCCCTATTAGAGATGCTTGGAATTACTGAGCTACCTGCAATACTCATTGGAAATATGGTAACTGCAGCATTGACAAAGCAGCCAACTACTCTCCAGATTGCTCTTGCTATGGTTCTGAACAGCAAACGTCTCATTGACGAATTCTATAAGTTTGGAATCACTTGTTGTTACAGTGAGACCCTAAGATTTAAAGCGTCAGCTGCAGCAGAAGCCAGCAAAGCACCAACTTTGTGAGGACTTAATCCCTCAACAGACGGATTTGTGCAAGCTGTTGGTGACAACTTCGACACGTCTATTTCATCTCAAAATGGCCTACGTCAAACTCACAGTATGGCTCTGCTGATAACTCAAGTGGAGAAGTCATGGAGTTGCAACAGTAAGAAAATTTGTCGCATTACAAAGGAAGAAATGAAGGAACGTGTGACTAGTGGAGTGCCTGTACACCGGTACATAGGGCCAAAAAAGCCACCAATGCCCCAACATTTCTCAGTAAAAGAAGTGCCAACTCTAGCATTACTTGCATCTCAAGTTTATTCAGTGTACAGAGCACAGAGAGTAGATTTCGATTTTTTAAAGTCGATCGTTAGGAGTCTTGAAGTCACTCCTGAATATGGTGGCTATAATACATGAAAATCAACAGCCATTAAACAAGTATTAAAAGGAGTTGGCTTGAAAAAATTGGGATCTCAGGAAGATATAACTAGTGATATAGAACAAAAAGCAACTGACTGTAGCTGCGTGAAGCCTATGATAGAAGCAAGTGTGAAGTCTATGATAGAAGTTTGTATTAACGTTTGGAAGAAAAAACTGCATCTGCTCACACAAGAGCCCCACTACTTTGCTCTCTTCCACCCACGTCGGAAGCTTTTAAACTAAATGTAAAGCGCGCACATCTACAAATGCTAATTTGGCTGAGTGCAGACAGGGCAGACCCACCAAATGTTGATACAACTTGTTATGGATGGACACATGATGAAAGAAACAAATCGTTAAGGCCAGTTATGCTTCTCCAAATATTGAGCCAGCTCCTGCCGATGTACTTTACCTCGTCAAATGTTCCTGTTCGTTAGAAAAACCTTGTTCAACAAGATGTAGTTGTGTAGGTAAACTACCTTGTACAGTGTTCTGTAAATGCTTTGATGGTAGATGCTACAACAAACTAAACACGTCTCACATAACGACGCTGACGAGAGCGAAGAAAGTGCTGAGGAATAATATTACAAATAAACATGACATACTTAAGTCATTATGTAAGTTTATCTTGAATAACCATATTTTACAGATAAGTGTGGCTTTTAGAATACCACTAGAACATTCATTTTCTAAGTGTGCGAAACTTCTAGAATTACAGGCGCTACATTTTAATCAAAATCATAAAAATCGAAGAAAGTTATAAGAATATTTTTTTAACGTGCGATTGATTAATACACTTTACTGATAATAGAAAATTTTGGAACAATCTAAATACATTACAATCGTGCTTAATAAAAATGTCTCGAAATTGCAAATGTTGCCCTAAGGCCTGATATCCTTGGAAAGATTATTCGAACACAAGCAGAAAGGGAGAAACATTATTTTTTGTTAATGTGTATAGAAGTTCAAGGTACATTTCCCGCAATGAACTATTTTTAATATAGATGATGGGAAATCATGAGTTTAATGGGAAATGGTCAAGGTAGCAATCTTTCTAATATTGTTTACTAGTGTAGAAAGTTCATGAAAATATAAAAATATTTCTATCGGAAGGAGATACACCCCATCTCTTTTGTACTTTAAGAGCTGAAAGATGCTTTGGGAGGGAATTTTCCAGAATGTCTCATTTTATTTCCCTTTCCTGTTCGTCGCAGCCCAAGTGATTAACATTGTTGGAAAGACTGTTCCAATAGAAGCAAAACAAGGTCTGAACCGTTATTCTACGTTAATTACTGTAGAGGTTGCAGATAATTTCCCAGAAATCAATAATAATTTTTTTGGTAAAATACAAATGATGGGAAATTATGAGTTTTGTGACAAATGTTCAAGGGTGCCGGGGCGGTACCCTTCCTAGTATTGTTTGCTAGTGTCGAAAGTTCATGAAAATATAAACATATTTTCTTTCCGGATGGAGATTCGAGGTACGACTCTTGAATATTAAGAGCTGAAAGATGCTTTGGGAGGGAATTTTCCAGAATTTCCCATTTTATTTCCTTTTCGTGTTCGTCGCAGCCCAAGTGATTAACATAGTTGGAAAGACTGTTCCGACAGAAGCATAACAAGGTCAGAACCGTTATTCTACGTTACTTACTCTAGAAGTTACAGATAATTTCCCCGAAGTCAACGATTTTTTAATAAAAAGGAGGAGGGGAAATCATTAGTGAGTTTTGTGGGAAATGCTCAAGGGTGCCAGTGTTGCACCCGGCAGTTTTGGATTCAGCACATCAAAATCTATAAGAAAACATCAAAAAACCTTGGTCACCCCAAAATGCAAGGTTCTCTTGCTCTGCCACCAGACTAATAGGGTAGGCTATACAAAGAACAGTGTAAGTGGGCGAGTATACTCTAGAGCTGTTCGTGATCATTTGTTGACCCTTCAAGCTTGAGCTACTCTTCTACTTGAAGAAAGCACTGAAGATAATAATTTTGTTCAAAGTTTAAGAGATGTTACAATTCAGTTTTGAATGGCACAACTAACGTATAAAGTCCTGCTGAATTTCAAATTGTCAAAACATGTACCGACCTACTAAAGGAAAGAATGGAAGAAGTCGAAGCGAAATAGGGACGAACAGCTAAACTATTGATTCAGTACATAAACATAGTGAAAATTATATGTTTGTTCATTCGAGCTGAGCGCTATGGTGATTGGAGGTACATCTTTACAGTCAGTCGTTCTTTCAGAAAAAATGTTCCGGGGGGCACACGTAGTATTCCTGGGGGCACTGCTTGTACTTTTATATTTATTATTATATTGTAGACATATCAGTTTGGTCTTCTCCAGGAGAGGTCAGTGCTGCCTCCAAAATACAGGTCTGGAGGAAACACGGTTTTCTGTGTACAACAAATTTTGCCGTATTTTCAGAACTCTGACCAATTCAATCATACAAAGAGTGCACGTGTTTATGTTCAAGAAATGCTTACTCTGGAGCAGAAAATAAATCAAGATTAATATCAAAATTTTCTGCATGTGATTTCTTTACAATTCGCCGATCAAGCAAATGTTGGGCTGGTGTTTGTACTGATATGACCATAAAGCAGGTATTGGCCGTTCAATGAAGAGCGTAGGAAGATTGATTCATGGCCATGGTATGTCCGCGTCTACAGTTGCATAATGGGTGCACACAGTGCCAGTAAGATCAAGAATAGTAGAGGATATTGAAGAAGAAGCCGGAGTTCATACCACATCTTCAGAACAACACATCGAGGTAAGATTGTCAGATTGTCAAGACAGGAGATAGATACAAACAAGTTGCTAGAGTGACTTCTTGCCCACCGTCTTTTCAAGAGAGCTTCTACTGAACTTGTGTCCCTTTTCAGCGTAATTATTGTTGATAACTGAGATCGAGCTAACGTAATTGGATCTGTTTTTCTTAAGAATAATGTTGGTAAGGTCTTCAACGAAGTTCATTTCCAGAGGAAAAATATGACCAGGTTGTCGACTACAATGAACAAGGTTGTTCAAATAAACAACGAAGATATTGTAGTTAATCCAAACCAGGTTTTTCACTTAATGTTGTGCATTGTGCATAGTGAAAAAATTTGGAGAACTTTTTCTCTTGTGAACTGGCAGCACAACCAGCATCATTGTTTGACGATATCTCGAAGAGAAAGGGCATTGCATCATCTCTCCCTCAAATTATTAATACAATATCTAGCGATTTTTCTATCCAAAGCAATGCAACTTGTATAATTGTAGATGGTTCTTTGTTGCACAGAGCTACTTGGCAACACCCAGCTACTTACAGAAATAAGAGCACGCAATATATGACATACATTATGGAGCATTATAGAAGTTGCCACATAGTGTTTGATAGCTATGAAGGAGAACCCAGCATAAGAGATGTGACCCACTCACGAAGAACAAAGCTATGTTCTTCTGTTGAGGTGAATGTCGAAGATGATGTTGAGCTTTCCATGTCTCAAGAGGATTTCCTTTCAAATCACATCAACAATGCAATGTTAATAAATATTTTAAAAAGCCACCCGACAGTCGCTGGGTTAGTAACTCTGAGTTAATGTCTGATGAAGACAACGTTAAGTAGTAGAAACCGTTACACTGTAATTTAGTTTTTAATAAATGGCTGTATAAACTTTGGTCAGAAGTGTTTATTATTACCTTATGCTCATCTAGCAAATATTGCGGATCGCGTGCTTCACCACATAAATTCACGCAGCTCCTTCACTTTTTGTGATACAGAAATAAAACTGGTGTCGGTTTTAAAACTAATAAAATAGCCTACAACGTTCTGCAAAACCGACTATTAGTGGTCTGTAGTCAGCGAGAAATTTACGTAAAAACTTTAAAACAAGTATTCAAAAAAAAAAAAAAAAAAAAAAAAAAAAAAAAAAGAAGTGAATTTTTGCAGTTTATGCGGAAATATATCAAAGGAAACCTTCGATTTAACCACTGTAATTTATTCTACAAATTTACCAATCAGTTCTCTTGGGTTTGTCACAAAAGCGAATGTCTTGGATTTATTACGAGAAAAATTATACACATTCAAAGATTTCGCTATGAATTTTCACGGCAGCCATATTGATGACGGCATACCTCCGAAACTAGTCACAGGATTCTTGGGCATTTTTTGACAGAAGTGCATCATAACTAGTGATACATGTTACAGCAAGTTTCGTTTTGTTATTTTAAATGTCTGGGTTAAAGCCTAATTTGACTGGAGTATTGTGAAAAAAAATAGACACTTTTTCATAAAGTTATATTGACTTTGATATGGTTTACTTACATATCAAACTTAAGAAGGTTAGATTTCAAATACTTGGTAGAACCTGTTATTAAGCTTTAGTCTTGTAAGGGTGTTCAGCTTTTGTAAAAATTCATGAGGTACGTTTTGTATATAGTAAGGACTTCAACTATTACGACCTACATAAAAGTTATTTAACTTGATATGCGTTAAAGAGGTTCAACCTATGGTAAATGTATTAATTGGTATTTCACGTTATTAGAACAGGTTGTTACATAGTCGGATATTTGGTAGAATGTCTCCTCATGTTATTGATATAACAAAAGAATTTACAATAAAATAGAAATTTTGCCAGCATTAGTAACACCCTATTCAATAAATGGTGTTCGATATTGTTTTAGTTTGTACATGTCAGTACATAAATAATAATAATAATAATAATAATAATAATAATAATAATAATAATAATAATAGTAAAACCACAATGTAATTAATAGTATTTTTATGTACTGAATTACTTTATTAAATATTTTATTTATTATTTCTTTTCTAAAATATAGGTTTAAAATATTAAAATTACTGTAATAAAACGTATAATATAGACTATGACTATGGGAGAAACAAAAGGTCACTTTGCTCTGGTTAAAATACTGCTTTGATTCACCTCTGTCCAAGGGGCGATTGCCTCCACTTGGAGAGTTCTTGGGTTTAGCTTTACTGTAACAATTGCTTCTGTGTATTCTCAAATGTACTTTTACAAAATTTGGTTTCATTCTGTCAACTGGTTATATTTCTAGTGTCTTATAAACAGCAATAAGGTAATAATGATATTCTAGAGTGAATTGCATATGTAGTGACTACACTATTAGGTAATTGATGTAATCTATTGTTTTTTTTTTTCGCAACAGTCACACACATACTTTCAAACACGAGTGTGAACTTAGCCCTACAACTTTAGAAAATTATGAATATTTGCATACCATTCGTTTGTACTGGCTTTGATCCGGATTGCACCGTAAAAATTTACGTTTGTACCTTACTTAGATTCAAAAAAATCGAAAAATAAAGTTGTACTGCAAAGTTCACGTGAATTTAGAAGGAGCAGAATACAAATTCCTATAAATCTGAAGATCTTCCGGTACGCATCGTTTGTATTGCGTTTGTACCGGATTGTACCGTAGAAAGTTTTGTTTGTACCGGCCTTAAATTCGAAAAAATCGAAAAATAATTTGATCGTGCTAAGTTCAGGTGAATATAGCAGGACCACTGATTAATTTCTACAAACCCGAAGATTTTTTACAAACGAAAATTTTTACGTTGCAATCCGGTACAAACTCAGTACGAAAGATTCGTACAGGAAAATCTTCAGATTTGTAAAAATTTGTATTCTGGTTCTGCTAATTTCACGTGAACATAGCAGGACATTTTGTTTCGATTTCTTCAAATTTGAGACCACTACGAACGAAAATTTGTACGTTACAATCCGGCACAAACGCAGAATAAACTATTCGTACAGGAAAATCTTAAAATTTGCAGAAATCTATCAGTGGTGCTGCTATGTTCTTGTGAACTTAGCAGGACGAATTTATTATTAGATTTTTTCGAATTTCAGACAGGTACAAACGAAACTTTCTGCGGCACAATCCGGTACAGACGCAGTACGAGCGATTTGTACACAAAAATCTTCAAATTTGTAGAAATTTATCACTGGTTCAGATATTTTCACCTGAAATTAGGCGGACCACTTTATTTTTCGATTTTTTTTATCGAATTTGAGACTGGTTCAAGCAATTTTTTTACGGCACAATCCGGTACAAACGCAGTACAAACGATCCGTACAGAAAAGTCTTCAGATTTGTAGAAATTTGTATTCTGAATCTGCTAAATTCACGTGAAGTTATAAGGGCGACATTATTTTTCGATTTTTTTGAATTTATGGCCGGTTGGAAAGAAAACTTTTACGCTACAATCCGGTACAATCGCAGTAGAAACGATTCATAAAGAAAAATCAACAGATTTGTTGAAATTTGTGTTCTGCTCCTGCTAAATTCACGTAAACTTAGCAGAACCACATCGTTTTTGGAAATTTTCGAATATGAGATCAGTACAGACGAAAATTTTTACGTTAAAAGCAGAAACAAACGCAGTACAAACGATTCGTACAGAAAAATCTTAAAATTTGTAGAAATTTATTAGTTGTCCTGCTATGTTCAGGTGAACTTAGCAGAACCACTTTAGGTTTCGAATTTTTTTCGAATTTGAAAACTGTACAAACGAAATCTTTTACGGTACAATCCAGTACAAACGCAGTACAAACAGTATACAAGAATCTCCAAATTTGTAGAAATTTAAAAGTCGTCCTGCTATCTTCACATGGACTTAAACGAACCACACTCCTTTTCGATTTTTTCCAATTTGTGGCCAGTACAATCGAAACTTTCTACGGTTCAATCCGTTACGAACGCAGTACAAACGATTCATACAGAATCTTAAAATTTGTAGAAATTTGAAAGTGGTCATGCTAAGTTCAGATTTGTCTTTGAAACATAGGGAATAATTTTGTTTCCGGGGGTGGGGTATAATCAGCAACGAAACATATACAATCTATGTATGAATCAATTCAGCTTGACAAAACAAATCGATCGATACCAAATTTAACTACTTCCGGTGAACCACTTCCCGTTTACTGAGCCTAATTTAGTTTCCGGGGGTAGGGTATAATCAGCAATGAAACATATACAATCTAAATATCAATCAATTCAGCATGACAAAACAAATCGATCGATACCAAATTTAACTACTTCCGGTTTACTGAGCCTATTTTAGTTTCCGGGTGGGGTTAATCAACAACGAAACATATACAACCTATATACCAATCGATTCAGCTTGACGAAACAAATCGATCGATATCAAATTTAACTACTTCCGGTGAACCACTTCCGGTTTACTGAGTCTAATTTAGTTTCCGGGGGTAGGGTATAATCAGCAACGAAACATATACAATCTATATATCAGTCAATTCAGCTTGACAAAACAAATCGATCGATATCAAATTTAACTACTTCCGGTTTTCTGAGCCCGATTTAGTTTCCGGGGGCGGTATAATCAGCAACGAAACGTATACAATCTATATATCAATCGATTCAGCTTGACAAAACAAATCGATCGATACCAAATTTAACTACTTTCGGTTAACCACTTCCAGTTTACTGATCCTAATTTAGTTTCCGGGGGTGGGTACCCCATCAAGAAGTCGCGGTAGGAAAGAGGGATTGCCACTGTCGACGGTGACGTGCCGCCGGAGGCAGCGGGCACCCGCCCTCGGTGGCACGACGATCTACTTGTTCAAAGTTGCCGACCTTTTGCCGAGGTGGCAAGCGGTCGAAAATCGTAAAATAAAATGAACTTTACTGAATATTTGCCGACTGTTGCCGACCGTAAGAGTCAGCAAAACAGTCAGAAATGTCTCTTTCCGACCCTCTGCCGACTCCTTATGCAGGCCTCTTTTCGAGGGCGGCGCCGGTAAGTTTACTACGCCTTTATGGCTGTTTGCAGACTGCTCGACAAAGCATCTTTCCGACGGCGGCGCTGGCACATTTAATGCTCATTTCCAGCTGTTTATCGTATGCTCGGCAAGACAACTATTCGTCGCGGTCGAAAATCGCACAGATAGACGCCTGTGTCCGGCGCCGGCAATCCGACCGCGGCATCTGTTTGGCATGGACAAATTGTCCGACTGTATGCGGCAGGATCCTGATGGGGTATAATCAGCAACTAAACACATACAATCTATACATCTATCGATTCAGCTTGACAAAACAAATCGATCGATACCAATTTTAACTACTTCCTTTAACCGCTTTCGGTTTACTGAGCCTAATTTGTTTCCGGCGGTAGGGTATAATCATGAACGAAATATATACAATCTATGTATCAATCGATTGAGCTTGACAAAGCAAATCGATCGATACCAATTCTAGCTACTGCCGGACAACCAACTCCGGTTTACTGAGACTAACTATTTTCCGGTTGTGGGGTATAATTTAGCAACGAACAATTTGTGTATCAATTGTCTCAGCTTGACTAAGCAAATCGATCGACACAGATTTTAACTTCTTCCGGTTAGCTTTAATTCTTTCGCCCTTTTCTTTTTGTGTTTTATCTCATTTTATTTTTTGTCAGAAATGATTTTAAATAAATATAAATCTCCTAAAATTAACTAAGAAAGTTCCTTCAAAGACACAAATGTTTTGGGGACAACTGTTAAACAATAATATGAGCACGTTCTTGGCAACGTCAACATTTAAGAATTATTTTATATATTGTTTTTATTGAAATTAAAAAAAAGAATGGAAAGTTCGGTGTGTATTGGCTCACCCAACTTTTATTTTTATATAACCTTTAAGATTTTTTCGAAACAAAATATTTTCTCTTGAATCCACTGATTTAGAAAGGAAAAATAAACAATTTGGTTGAGTTTTGAATCGAAATCTAAATGCAGAAGAAGTAGTGTGATGACCAGTGTGAAGTTGACCACCAAATATATCTTCAAACGTATTTTTTTTTGTTTGTTTGGAAAAGAGATTTTTATCTTCAAAACAATCAACAACAGATAAGTCTCTCTTTCTATTTTTTTTCAAACAAACAAAAAAAAATCTCTTCAAAATAACCAATAACAAATAATTAGCTTTTCCTTTGATTTGAAATATGACGGTGTCACCAGTGTGCACAGTAAAAATGGTTGTGTTAATTCAACTCAATTTTAACACAGGGCAGAGGTTCCAGCGTGACTAAAACTATACGGTGTTAGTTCAACACATAAGCCGCAGTGTTGGCGTTCAACACACGGGGTGTGTTACGTCTTTAACACACAACCGGTATTGAGCCATGCCGTAAGCGTTAATAAACCACAAAATTAGTCCTCCAAAATATGTTAAATCGCCTGTATGCGTTATGTGTTTACATTATGCTGTCTAAAAGAACACTTTAAACAAGTAAAAAAAAAATGTACTCCAGTGGCGGAGGGGGCACGAATCACCTACCTTTCAATTACTAGCCGCGTGCTCTTTCGACTTTGCCACGAATGCGATGGCGTCGCTTGTAGAGGGATAAATTGTTGAGGTCTTTTGAATTTAGCTAATCAGATTGCTCCATTAAGGCTGCAGACTACTAAATATTTTTAAAAAACTGATATATTTTCTTTTACCCGTTTTTCGTAAGTGGAAAGAGGTAATAAAATGTAACTTACCACAATAATAGATAATGTTATTCTACACTCCAAAATAGGAATCGGAAGAATTTTCAGTGTTGCCATCCATAGAAATTACAGTGTGACCAGAATTTGAATTACTCAAAAATCTAGGTAAAAACAGCGATTAGAAAAATGAACTCAACGGTAATTGATGACATATCATGCTGTCTATGTTCCATGTTTACTACTTTTTAAATAATATTTCTATTTATTTTATAAACCTTTTATAAATTATTACAAGATAAATAAGTAATTAAAAATAAATAGAAGCATTATTTAAAAAGTAGTAAACAAGGAACATAGACAGTATGATAAGTCATCAATTACCGTTGAGTTCATTTTTCTAATCGCTGTTTTTACATAGATTTTTGAGTAATTCAAATTCTGGCCACACTGTAATTTCTATGGATGGCAACACTGAAAAATTTTCAGATTAATATTTTCGGGTGTAGAATAACATTATCTATTACTGTGGTAAGTTACATTTTATTACCTCTTTCTACTTACGAATAACGGGCAAAAGACAAAAATAATAGTTTTTCAAAAATATTTAGTAGTCTGACCCCTTAAGCCGCGTATATTCGACGATAACCGTTCGGGATAAGATAAAATCTGCTCGCCATGTATACATAATTCTATAACAAAATTATGACTGTCTATTTACTTTATTTTATAGTTCTACCATATTCATTTTCAAATTATCGGCGACAGTTGCCATGTAATAAAGTTGATGCGTTTGTTGCTGCTAGTACACAATCGTTTAGAAAAAGAAGCAATAAATGCATCAAATGTGGGAGATGAATTTAGAACACTTAAATGACACATGCCTAACACATCTTGTACTATTAGGATTTCTTCAGAAACATTATGTAAAACAATTGAAAACAAATCGCGCGGTTTGTATTTTGAAATTTTGCGTATACATGGATTTGTTTAAGTATTTCTTTCTATTGTGTTTGTTTGTAGCTTCAATTCATAAGCCTTTATAATTAGATGTTGTGTGTCATTTCAACTACCGGCGTTTGACACACAACTCCAAATGGAGAGTGAGTTATTCTAACCACTTTTTTGTGTTATATTTTAACACAATCGTGTTAATACATAGGCATGTCGTTGAAATAACACAGCGATTTTTTACAATGTGAAGTCTCATCACCCATTTCTTTTGTAAACACTTTTTATGTTTTTCGAAAAATGTTTTTCTTCAAAATAATCAATAATAGAACGTCAAACAATTGATTTTGGTTTTCAATCGAAATTTGTAAGTATAGGGACCTGGCTAAATTTGGCCACATCTCAACTTTATTTTGTAAATATCTTATTATTTTGGAAACAATATTTTTTTTCTTCAAATCAATTAATACGAAACAGAAAAAAATTGATTGGCTTTACTTTTAAAGCAAAATTTGAAAGTATTGGACAGGCCAGTGTGAAGTTGCCTCGGTACTCCCTCGATCATTAGATAAATATCTCATTACGTTCTTCGAAGCAAACGATTTTTACTTCAAAACAATCAATAACAAACGAAAAAAAATTCTTGACTTCGTTTTCGAATCAAAATTTGAAAGTAAGAAGGGCCAGTGAGAAGGTGCTCCTCCCACTGTATTTTGTAACCCTTACGTTTTTTTTTTTTTTTGAAACTTTTCTTCTTCAATACAATCAATATCAAACGAAACACAAATTATTGGCTTCGATTTCGAATCGATATTTGAAAGTACAGGATCAGTGAAAAGTTATCCTTCCCCCTCAACTTTATGTTGTAAAGATCTCTTTATTTTTTTCGAAACAAACAAGTTTTTCTTTAAAACAATCAATAACAAAAGATTTTGGTATCGAATCGAAATTTGAAAGCAAGGGCTAACTTCACGTAGATGTAACTACATAACCTGAATAAAAACATCGAAATTCTTAATGTTCTCTGTTCATGTTATGCTTTTTCATGTTTTTTTTTTTGTTCTTAAGCAAAAAGGCCTGCTAACTCTATGGACTATAGAGGCTGAAGGTTGAATGCTGCATTCACAAAAACTCTCCATTCACTTCTCTCCTTAGGCAACAGGATCCAGTTTCTATTTTATACTCCTGTCGTTCTTGGGACCGAATATTCACATAGGGATTTTATTCTCCAATACTCTCAGTCTGTGTTCTTCTCTCAGAGTAAGCGACCAGTTTCAAAACCATACAGTACAACAGGGATGGTTATCGTTTTGTAGATGTTAAGCTTCAAAATGTACGACAGAATTCTTGAAGATAAAAGATTCCGATCTGAATAATAACAGAAATTCCCTGCTTTCAATCGAGATCTTATTTCTTCGTAGATATCGATTTGGTCTGTAAATATTGATCCTACCCTAACAGCACAATTATATAGCAGGCATATGCCTATCATGTTCCCTCAGGTACATGAAAATGTGCCCAGTATGTGCTTTTGTACTTGTGAGAGAGAAACCACATGGATTTCAAGTGATAGTCTCAGTTTATGTCCGCCCCTAAGCACATGCCTCATATGTACCTGGGAAACTTACCTAGTATGTTCCAAGTAGGTTGCCAATGCCGCAAGCATCAGTGAACCACATAATTATTCATCCAAAATATGTTAAATCGCCTATATGCATCATATGTTTACATTAAGGTGAGTCTAAAAACCACTTTAACCAAGTAAAACAATGTGCCTCAGGGTGGGCGTGAACCACCAACTATTTGATTACTAAGCGCTTTCTCTTCCGACATGGCCACGAAGTCGATGGGGAAAATGTTGCTTGTAGAGGGATAAATCCTTGAGGTCTTTTTAATTTGGCTAATCAGAGTGCTATTGTAACACTGTATATTCGACGATAAGCATTTGGGATCAGATAAAATCCGCTCGCCATGTAATTTTATAACAAAATGACGAGCTTCTCTTTACTTTATTTCATGGTTCTTCCATTTTCACTTTCAAATGATCAGCTACTGTTGGCATCTAAAAAATACAATTCTTTATCCCTAACTACGTAAATAATTAACTGTTCACACATGTATGAAATATTCATCTTAATTTTTATTCATCAGTTATGTCATTTCTTTCTTCTACATTTATCTCCAAAATTTCATGCATTTGTTGCTACTTCTTTCTAAGCGATTGTGTACTAGAACAGAAAGTGGAGCAAAAAGCGCGAGAAACCGTTGCATGTTACTGCGCATGAGCAAATGATGGTATGAAAGATATATGTCCCAAGTGACGATATAAAAACAAATGATTATCACAGTGCTAAACTGAGCCAGGTATATAAATGCTACATTTGTGGTACATAGTCGCAAATATCAATTAGGTGTAACAAGCACCTAAAACTTTACCTAACTGAAGTACATACTTAACATATGAATACCCTATGTAGCAAGTGTCGGGTACATAAAAAGTAGCTGAGACAACTAATGGCACATGCCTAGCACATCTTGTGCTGTTATGGTAGTTATTTGGAAGTATCCGCTTTATTGAAAGAATTTTATTGAATTTTGACATTTCCATAACCCGAGCCCGGAAATTAAATTAGGCTTAGTAAGCGGGAACTGGTTAACCGGAAGTAGTTAAAATTGGTATCGATCGATTTGCTTTGTCAAGCTGAATCGATTGATACATAGATTGTATATGTTTCGTTGCTGATTATACCCCATCCCCGGAAACTAATTTAGGCTCAGTAAATCGGAAGTGGTTCATCGGAAGTAATTAAATTTGGTATCGATCGATTTTTGTCAAGCTGAATCGATTGATATATAGATTGTATATGTTTCGTTGCTGATTATACCCCAGCCCCGGAAACTAAATTAGTCTCAGTAAACCGGAAGTAATTAAATTTGATATCGATCGATTTGTTTTGTCAAGCTGAATCGTTTGATATATAGATTGTATATGTTTCCTTGCTGATTATACCCCAACCCCGGAAACTATATTAGGCTCAGTAAACCGGAAGTGGTTAACCGGAAGTAGACAAATTTGGTATCGATCGATTTGCTTTGTCAAGCTGAATTGATTGATATATAGATTCTATATGTTTCGTTGCTAATTATACCCCACCCCCGGAAACTAAATTAGGCTCAGTAAACCGGAAGTGGTTAACCGGAAGTAATTAAATTTGATATCGATCGATTTGTTTTGTCAAGCTGAATCGATTGATATATAGATTGTATATGTTTCGTTGTTGATTATACCCTACCCCCAGAAACTAAATAAGGCTCAGTAAACTGGAAGTAGTTAAATTTGATATTGATCGATTTGTTTTGTCAAGCTGAATAAATTGATATATAATTTGTTATATTTGGTTGCTGATTATACCCCAACCCCGGAAAAAATTAGGTTCAGTAGACCGGAAGTAGTTAAATTTGGTATCGATTGATTTGTTTTGTCAAGCTGAATCGATTGATATATAGATTATGTATGTTTCGTTTCTGATTATACCCCAAGCTCGGGAACTAAGTTTGGCTCAATAAACCGTTAGCGGTTAACCGGAAGTAGTTACATTTGTTATCGATCGATTTGTTTTGTCAAGCTGAATCGATTGATATATAGATTGTATATGTTTCGTTGCTGATTATACCCCACCCCAGGAAACTAAATTATTCCCGCAACGCTATGAGAAACGTGGACTACTAGCTTACTGTGGCATCCAAACTGCATTAGCTCCTAACGGAAATCAAACTCTTGTCTCTCAGGCCAAAGGCATGTGCGCTAACGACTTAGTCACAAGGGAGTTCTTATTCAATATGCGGAAAATCAGTAATAGGGTGTGAATAATGTTTTTCTAATATTGGTTCAAGGTCGGAGGGAAAATCTATTTATCATATCGTTTTCCTCTATTGCAACCATTAATCATACGTAAACTATTTCAAGCTTGTGTGTATTATTCACGTAGTTTACGAGTCTAGCATAGTGTACACTGTAGAACGAAACTGACTTGACTTTCATTTATACCCATGTAATCGCAAAGTGAAACAAACGTCGTAATGTCAAAACTTGTGTTTCAGAGATAGAATACTGAAAATATTATTACTATTAATAATAATAATAATAATAATAATAACGACGTAATTACATATATGTATATGCAATGTGTCCGTATGCTTGTTGAGTTACAAATAGCTTCGAATACTTGTCGTTTACTCTGAGTATGTAAAACGCCCAGTAGTCCAGAGAATTGCATCTTCTCCTATTACCACTTGCTGCATAACCGCTTGCGGCGGCTCTAGATAGTTGGTAATAATTTGCGTTGATGAAAAGTTTTGATTAACTTGAATGAAAGGAGAAATATTATTAGAGAAGCGCATGCCATACCACAATAATTCAACATTGATTAGCAACAAAGGCTTTGACCCAGAAGAAGAATAAGATTCTTCTTTTGGGGTAATCAAGTAACTCAAAATCATACTTCTTACCAGAGGCCGCGGGGTATCACTTCTACAGCGTTCACTTCTAATGCATGGGGTCCTTGGTTCGATCCAAGCTCGCGAAAAATGAACTCTGTGATGGACAAACTCCGTGTTCGTGTTTTTTCGGGGTTGTCTCGTTTCCCTCAATTTCTTCATTCCACCATTTCATTAATTTCGCATCATCACAGATTTTTTTAGTGTAGCCAGCGTAATCGTGGGTCGTAAAACGTAATTCGTAAGATTTAATTCCATTTCATTTGCATGCATCTTACCGGAAATAAAGAATTTAATCCAAAGGTACAAATTGCTGTTTATATCAGATTGAAAGGATTCCGTACTGGAAAGGAAAGAAGCTGCCATTACTTTTGCATACATGTATAGGAAGACGATAATTTAGTATTGGATGTGTTGCGCCTGTAATATAACTGGTTGTGGTACAAAGATGCTGTTTGTACACATTATTGCAAGTTCTTTCAGGAAGAAAAAACTTCTCTTCTGAAATATCCCTACACCGTTTACGAGAAAGACATAAGGAAAACACTGTTGTGCGTTATCAGTACCACCATGAAAAAAAAAATTTAAAATGAGTAACATGCTTAACAAACTACAAATCTCTATAATTCTTTCTTAAGGTGAAGTATGATCTCTCTGTCTCTCTCTCTCTCTCTCTCTCTCTCTATATATATATATATATATATCTATATCTATATATATATATATATATATATATATATATATATATATATATATATATATATATATATATACGCTGAAAGTAAATTAATTGTGTGAAATTAATAATAGGGTGATCCTGTAGGATGAAATAGAGAACCTCAGTAAACTTATATCAAGCAAAGTTATGACGCTATTGGCCACCACTATCTCTCTTGGCCAATGGCTTACACTTGCAGCATATATGATGGCCTCTCAAGGGATGTGTAGAAAAAGGAAAAGAAAAAAAAAACAAAGTTTGGCATTTGTGTTGAACAAGAATGTCTGAGACAGTTACTATTTCGGAGTGTTGCTTGCTGTGAATCTACCGAGTGAGAAGTCATCACTGATTTTAGATAAAAGCCCGAAGAATGTTAATCTTGAATCAACAAATAAATCATTTGCTATTAACGAATGAAATAATCTTTTGAGAGGAATGACGGTTATGCGGTTAGTTGAATTCACATATTACTAATAAGAAAAAATAAAAATACAGAAAAAATTAGAAAATATTTTATTCTTAATTCATCTTGGTCGATAATATCTGTATCTTCTCTGCTTTGAATCTGAAGGTTTCAATGTAAATTGTGACCACCTTATATATTTTTAAATTAACTAATTGAACACAATAATTTCCATCAGACAAGATGTAGGGATATCCCTTTCTTACTTTGCATGAGAACATTAGAAAAGTAGTTAAAAGTGGCTTTAACAACGCACAATATGTCTTTACATATAACAAGCAAGAGTTAGGAATCGAGACGAAATGAATCTTAATGAGCATCTATTGAAACATGACAATCCCTTTTTATAGTTTATATTCAATGCTAGTTCTGGGAGGGCCCGGAAAAACAAAATAATATTCTGCTACTGTCATAAGTGGGATTCCTAGCTTTTCTATTTATTACACTTGTTTAATATTTAAATCAAATAAAAAAATTTAAATTGGAACATAGAGGACCAAAGGAATTTAAAGGAGGTGGCTTCATCAACGCACAATATGTCTTTGCATATAACAAGCAAGAGTTAGGAATCGAGACGAAATGAATCTTAATGAGCATCTATTGAAACATGACAATCCCTTTTTATAGTTTATATTCAATGCTAGTTCTGGGAGGGCCCGAAAAAACAAAATAATATTCTGCTACTGTCATAAGTGGGATTCCTAGCTTTTGTATTTATTACACTTGTTTAATATTTAAATCAAATAAAAAAGTGTTAAATTGGAACATAGAGGACCAAAGGAATTTAAAGGAGGTGGCTTCATCAACGCACAATATGTCTGCATATAACAAGCAAGAGTTAGGAATCGGTACGAAATGAATCTTAATGAGCATCTATTGAAATATGACAATCCCTTTTTATAAAGTATATTCAATTCCAGTTACGGGAGGCCGGGAAAAACAAAATAATATTCTGCTACTGTCATAAGTGGGATTCCTAGCTTTTGTATTTATTACACTTGTTTAATATTTAAATCAAATAAAAAAGTGTTAAATTGGAACATAGAGGACCAAAGGAATTTAAAGGAGGTGGCTTCATCAACGCACAATATGTCTGCATATAACAAGCAAGAGTTAGGAATCGGTACGAAATGAATCTTAATGAGCATCTATTGAAATATGACAATCCCTTTTTATAAAGTATATTCAATTCCAGTTACGGGAGGCCGGGAAAAACAAAATAATATTCTGCTACTGTCATAAGTGGGATTCCTAGCTTTTGTATTTATTACACTTGTTTAATATTTAAATCAAATAAAAAAGTGTTAAATTGGAACATAGAGGACCAAAGGAATTTAAGGGAGGTGGCTTCATCAACGCACAATATGTCTTTGCATATAACAAGCAAGAGTTAGGAATCGAGACGAAATGAATCTTAATGAGCATCTATTGAAACATGACAATCCCTTTTTATAGTTTATATTCAATGCTAGTTACGGAAGGCCCGGAACCCCAAAATAATATTCTGCTATTGTCATAAGTGGGATTCCTAGCTTTTCTATTTATTACACTTGTTTAATATTTAAATCAAATAAAAAAGTGTTAAATTGGAACATAGAGGACCAAAGGAATTTAAGGGAGGTGGCTTCATCAACGCACAATATGTCTTTGCATATAACAAGCAAGAGTTAGGAATCGAGACGAAATGAATCTTAATGAGCATCTATTGAAACATGACAATCCCTTTTTATAGTTTATATTCAATGCTAGTTACGGAAGGCCCGGAACCCCAAAATAATATTCTGCTATTGTCATAAGTGGGATTCCTAGCTTTTCTATTTATTACACTTGTTTAATATTTAAATCAAATAAAAAAGTGTTAAATTGGAACATAGAGGACCAAAGGAATTTAAGGGAGGTGGCTTCATCAACGCACAATATGTCTTTGCATATAACAAGCAAGAGTTAGGAATCGAGACGAAATGAATCTTAATGAGCATCTATTGAAACATGACAATCCCTTTTTATAGTTTATATTCAATGCTAGTTACGGAAGGCCCGGAACCCCAAAATAATATTCTGCTATTGTCATAAGTGGGATTCCTAGCTTTTCTATTTATTACACTTGTTTAATATTTAAATCAAATAAAAAAGTGTTAAATTGGAACATAGAGGACCAAAGGAATTTAAGGGAGGTGGCTTCATCAACGCACAATATGTCTTTGCATATAACAAGCAAGAGTTAGGAATCGAGACGAAATGAATCTTAATGAGCATCTATTGAAACATGACAATCCCTTTTTATAGTTTATATTCAATGCTAGTTACGGAAGGCCCGGAACCCCAAAATAATATTCTGCTATTGTCATAAGTGGGATTCCTAGCTTTTCTATTTATTACACTTGTTTAATATTTAAATCAAATAAAAAAGTGTTAAATTGGAACATAGAGGACCAAAGGAATTTAAGGGAGGTGGCTTCATCAACGCACAATATGTCTTTGCATATAACAAGCAAGAGTTAGGAATCGAGACGAAATGAATCTTAATGAGCATCTATTGAAACATGACAATCCCTTTTTATAGTTTATATTCAATGCTAGTTACGGAAGGCCCGGAACCCCAAAATAATATTCTGCTATTGTCATAAGTGGGATTCCTAGCTTTTCTATTTATTACACTTGTTTAATATTTAAATCAAATAAAAAAGTGTTAAATTGGAACATAGAGGACCAAAGGAATTTAAGGGAGGTGGCTTCATCAACGCACAATATGTCTTTGCATATAACAAGCAAGAGTTAGGAATCGAGACGAAATGAATCTTAATGAGCATCTATTGAAACATGACAATCCCTTTTTATAGTTTATATTCAATGCTAGTTACGGAAGGCCCGGAACCCCAAAATAATATTCTGCTATTGTCATAAGTGGGATTCCTAGCTTTTGTATTTATTACACTTGTTTAATATTTAAATCAAATAAAAAAGTGTTAAATTGGAACATAGAGGACCAAAGGAATTTAAGGGAGGTGGCTTCATCAACGCACAATATGTCTTTGCATATAACAAGCAAGAGTTAGGAATCGAGACGAAATGAATCTTAATGAGCATCTATTGAAACATGACAATCCCTTTTTATAGTTTATATTCAATGCTAGTTACGGAAGGCCCGGAACCCCAAAATAATATTCTGCTACTGTCATAAGTGGGATTCCTAGCTTTTGTATTTATTACACTTGTTTAATATTTAAATCAAATAAAAAAGTGTTAAATTAGAACATAGATATAAGAAAAGAGGAGCAAAGGAATTTAAAGGAGGTGGCTTCATCAACGCACAATATGTCTTTGCATATAACAAGCAAGAGTTAGGAATCGAGACGAAATGAATCTTAATGAGCATCTATTGAAACATGACAATCCCTTTTTATAGTTTATATTCAATGCTAGTTACGGAAGGCCCGGAACCCCAAAATAATATTCTGCTACTGTCATAAGTGGGATTCCTAGCTTTTCTATTTATTACACTTGTTTAATATTTAAATCAAATAAAAAAATGTTAAATTGGAACATAGATATAAGAAAAGAGGACCAAAGGAATTTAAGGGAGGTGGCTTCATCAACGCACAATATGTCTTTACATATAACAAGCAAGAGTTAGGAATCGAGACGAAATGAATCTTAATGAGCATCTATTGAAACATGACAATCCCTTTTTATAGTTTATATTCAATGCTAGTTACGGAAGGCCCGGAACCCCAAAATAATATTCTGCTACTGTCATAAGTGGGATTCCTAGCTTTTCTATTTATTACACTTGTTTAATATTTAAATCAAATAAAAAAATGTTAAATTGGAACATAGATATAAGAAAAGAGGACCAAAGGAATTTAAGGGAGGTGGCTTCATCAACGCACAATATGTCTTTACATATAACAAGCAAGAGTTAGGAATCGAGACGAAATGAATCTTAATGAGCATCTATTGAAACATGACAATCCCTTTTTATAGTTTATATTCAATGCTAGTTACGGAAGGCCCGGAACCCCAAAATAATATTCTGCTACTGTCATAAGTGGGATTCCTAGCTTTTCTATTTATTACACTTGTTTAATATTTAAATCAAATAAAAAAGTGTTAAATTGGAACATAGATATAAGGAAAGAGGACCAAAGGAATTTAAAGGAGAAACAGTATCTGGTCGTTAACCGAAAGCTATAATAATTGAATTTTTGGTTAACACAGACTTTTAACCTCTTCTACTATACTTGCATCTCCTCATATATCATAGCCCCATTCGACTAAACATAATTTTACTAAGACAAGAGTTGCTACGCCATGACCGTGAGACATATTCCTGAAGACAAGTTTTTATTTTGGTCATTTCATTCATTTTCTTCGATTCAGTGATTTGGAACTTCTTGTTCCGGTTTCAGAACGTATCTCTTCTTCTAGATTCGTTACTGGTATCGAATCATGTGGTGACTTACTGTTGATAATTGTTGCTTTCCTGGTTGTGCAGGGAAGAATGGATATGACAGACGTAATCTGTTCTGGAAGTATTTCTTTTCATGTTGTCTGCCTTAAGATTTGACATCGTTTGTGCTTCGGTGTTACAGGTGCATTTCGCACTTGTTACTTTCTATTGTGTGTTAAGCTTTTCACCTGACGGTATGTGACCAATGTGGAGGATGTTCTTTTTGACAAGGTACACATTACAAGCTTGAACTTTTTTAGGTTGTTGACATTAGTATGAGCCAATGAAATTAACACTTTTTTCAGTGGTTATTCTTCAATGGACACATTTAAGTATGATTCACTAATTTCATTTGATCAATCCTATTAGTGTGGCATACAGCAAAATACTGATAACATTTGGTGCCATTCGCAGAGTTTGAGCTGTATACGATTCAAACCGAATGAAGTTGTAGTTCGGCTATTATTTATGGAGCCTGAAATTTTTTGTTCTAGTTATAAATTTAGGCAGAAGTATTTATTTATGAACCAAGCTCCCAAGCTATATTTGTCTCACTAAAATTGCAAGTAGTTATTTCAAGTAGTTATTTTCAGATATACATAGCTTTCTGTGGTCTGGGGATTTGTGGGCTTGTTCCCTAAATTTTTAATGGTTGTTCGGGGTTTGGAGGCTTGCTACCCTCATCTCTCTCTCTCTCTCTCTCTCTCTCTCTCTCTCTCTATCTATCTATCTATCTATCTATCTATCTATCTAGGCTAATGTGTTGTTCATATTTTTAAACTTTCTCTTGTGAGTGTTTACCTACTTTGGCTTCCTGTAGCTCATAATTTGCTTATTATTTTTTCTTGTTATTTCTTTTGCGCTTTTTATAACAGACGAGAAATACGGAGGTTGTTACCTATATTTTTCTCCTGTTGTTTTACTTAATGCATATTTCAATAATAAATTTAGAACTGTGTTATGATGGGAAGTTAGGATAGTTTTAAAAATACATCGGCATTTGAATCTGTCTATGTTGAAAATAATTTTTTAAACAATAACAGATTGATCCACCATGATTTCTACCCGATTGGATTCTTGAGTAACCGTTCCAAAAACACAAGATCTCTACAAATAGATCTAATCAGTGTTCGAAGTAAAAAAGAAAACACAGAGGGTATGTTTTATAACGATTTTGTCTCGACATATCGGCTTTGTAAGTACTGACATTCAGTGATGGCACCCTACCTAAAGATTGCACCTATTTGGATATTTTAGCGTACGGGCCTTTGGTGTGGGGGACCCGAGTTTGATTCCCGGTGGGACCTCATGTGGTTCGGATTCCACGTTAATCAGTAGACCCACGTAGCATATAGCCTCACTGCTGAACGGAACGTTAAACTCAAAATCAACTCTATTTAGATATTGACCCAATACCTATTTGGATACCAAATGTATTAGGATACTTATATGTATGAAACTATATAATCTTCACCAATTTAATCGTCTTGACACACCACCTGAACATTTAAGCAAAATAACAGATTTTTTGATTGCATAAACTTTTTTTGCTTGTATTTAAAAAACTTAGTTGTGTATTTCCCTGTCATTGTAGACACAAAAGAAGTCCCGGCAAACTCATAGGAATACATTCCGATTTCAATTTAAACTAGTCGCATAAATATATTGCCTTTTGTTTGGATTGGGCAATATTTGGATTGGGCTTTTGTTCTTTGTAGACACCTCATTTGGAAACAGTAGATAGGAAATATATAACAAAAATGTTGGTGTTACCAACTTAGAAATTATTTCTACATAAGAAATAAAATCTTTGACATGCAAAGCAATTCGTCAGTTACTATGTATGAAAAAGGATTTATTAAAGGTATATTAAAATCTACTTTCCAGAGACGGTCGGCTATATCTTTAAAAAATCTGAGGCGATGTGCCTTAGTCACTCAGAAGATAGAGGCAGTATGGTATACTACAGTATAAAGTCTTCCTTCGACCACTGGATGTAACCAAGCTAACACCTTGCTTTTAATTTATAAGACATATAACAACAATTAGAACTTTATTGAAATTAATTTATAAAGCTTAGACATAAAAAAGTATATCGCTTCTACAAAAATATAATCGTTACCTCTTATAATTCATTGCATTTGATTTTCAAGATGTCAGATGGTGCTGTAGTGGAGAATATTGTGGTGGTGCATCATTGCCTCGGTCATAGCGTATTACGTCCTGAAGCATGGGGTGGTCTAAGCCAAAACTTTTCGTAATATAACGGATGCGAAGCTGTTCTAGATGGGTAAGCAATGATGAAAAATCTATGAGGTCATAGAGGAGCCTAGTCTGACTTGGTAATTTAATTTGATAGGCCAATCTGAAAGCATGTCGCTCGATAATTGTTTATAAAATTTGTCGGGGGCAGCGGCCCAAGCTGTATGGCCGTAATTTAAAGTAGTCCTCATATAAGCTTTGTAAGTATTGACAACCCAGCCACTCAGTGCCTAGTTTGGGGATGCAATTTTGAGTGCAACTGGATGCCTTCCACTCACCATCTAGAATGAGTGGGATAAAACTAATATTCATATGCGAGAGGTTTTCTTAATGGGGATAAATTCAAATAAGAATACGTTAACTTCATTAAATTGACATCACTGTATTTCTCATAATCAAGATTTTACTGTAAGATTTCGTAATGCAGTTAATAACGGATATTAGGAACGATTTGCCAGACGAGTATAGCAACGGTCGAGTATTGAGCTTTTGAGCCCTGAGTCGGTGTAACACATACCTGGAAAATCTGGTGTCGCTCCAACGATGATCTGGTGTCGAACCTGGCTCCTCTATGATGATTCTCCTGATTGCTGAACTGCGAGGACGAGCATTGAGGTATGAAATCCTCTCAATAGCTTCTCTGGACGTGACGTTCTACGTTGTTCAAATAATGGAGTTTACGACGAATTTCCTTTCGCTGTCATCTGGCTGTCTGGCGATTTTAACTCAGTTCTCCAAGAACTCGATCTCCAAATACTGATCTGCAAATACTGGTCAAATTGGCCTCCAAAGGCTGATCACATTCGGTCCCCAGGACTGATCACATTGGGCTCCAAGGACTGATCGGTAAATACTCGTAAAATTGGCTCCCAAGGACTGATCTAATTGGTATCCCAAAGACTGTCCTGAACCTCTCTCATCCTCTGGTTTTGTTGAGCTTGGTCCAACCTCCGTCGTCTGCTTGTCGTCTGCTTGTTGGCACGTGCCACCCTTTGTCACATGGAAAAACAAATTCCTTCCATGTGTCAAGATTCAAAAACTGCAACTCTCGACACACTCTGATTTCTCGATTCTAAGCAATTTCCGCATATCCGTGATTTCATGAAATTTGTGAAATCTTACAGATTCTCTTTGTACAATGCATAGAATCTGGCTAATGCGAGAATAGACGCAGTGTCTACATTTCCTTCCTACATTACCAGACTCTCAACGAAGACATTCTTATTCACATTTATTTACAACAGACTGCTGACACTGGAATTAACAACATTGTGCAGCTTGCATTATATTTCATACATAACATTCAATCACCTTAACCTTAATATACGATTCTTGTAACGTAAACATTAAAACAAAATTGAAAATATACAAAATAATTAACTCGAAAAACGAGTGTTGCCACATGGCCCCCCTTAAAATCTTGGTTGCTTCGCAAACCAAAGTAGACCTCGTAAGATGGCGATTTTTCATGAACACCCTGTACAACATACAAAATGAATCAGTAGTAAAACATAAATGTAAATTTGAAATTAAATAAAACATGAGTAACTTTGCAAAATAGTAATATAGACAATAATTGATATTCCTTCCCCTAAACATTAATAATATATATATTTCAATCTTTAATCATTTACTTAATTCATATAATTATAGGATACAAAACTTCAAAATGTAACTTGCAAAGTATATGCTCACGACATCTAGTGAGTTTTCAATGAATTACTTGCTCATCACATTTGCACAAGCACTCTGTGCAAAATTATATATATGTTCATTTACAAGTACTCTTGGTTAATCTCTCTTCGCAACAGCGCTTTTAGGGTTTCGTATTACAAAAATCTTCCACTACTCTTTCTGTCCATACGTGCCAACTGACGCATTTATTGGCCGTATTAGTACTGGTTAATCATCATTTATTTCCACTGCCATTAGATTGGAAATCTAAAAAACAAAACTCTTAACATAGTATTAAAACATAGTAGGCTGATATTTTTCCGTAGCACTGTAAAAAATTGAAAATATAATTGTTTTATTTTCATCCTAAAATTTAACCACAGATATTTTAGAGTTGACGGAAATAAAATTTTGCTGCAGGGCGTTGGCTACGCTGCTAAAAGTTCCAACTTGGTTATTGCTGGTTCATCATTTTCCGACCAAGGTTAATCTTATTTCCGCTCCAGCAATTCTGTTTGCGCGTCACTCTTGTATGGATAACACTGGATGTTAATATTCACTACCAAATATTTCGTTATTTGTCTTAAAATATTGTGTTTTATAGCACTACATCGCACTACGTGTCGGAGTTTTCCTATCCGTGCCGAATGTTTATTGGATTCACCAAAATTGTTCCAATGCGTGACATGTACTTGCGGGATTTCGTGCGGGATTTCATGCACTACACTAGTGTTACCAATACTCAAAGTTCATGCTACTACTTAACCTTACTATACTCAATCTGGCTTTTCCTTTTTTCCAAATTTTAAAATGTGATAAAATATTAAAAAGTGATAAAATATTACTGGTTATTAAGTGATATATACTTAAGTGGATATAATTTACTTCATGGACATAAACAAAGGATTATATAATGGACTATGCACTGGATTAATATTCTATATGGGTAAGTACAAAATTATATTTAAACACGCGAATATATATATTTAAACACTCTGTATATTTACCTTATACTTAACCTACGATTATTATTATTACTCCTAACACTTGATAACTGTATACAAAAATTGATTGAGATTCAGGGAAAATGATGGATTTTACATTTCCTTAAAATCCTGGAGGCTTTGGTTGTTAAATACGGCTGCCTGACTAGCCGTATCATCCCAATCAAAATTTGGCTACAGCTAGCACATTTATTACTAACTATATATTTTTATAAAAATCTGACTGTTTTTTTTCAAAAACTTGATTCTTCTCCATACTTAAATTCAATAATACTTTCGTGACGTGGTTCTTTTTTTTCAAAATTGTAGACGTGACTATTTATTTATTTCACTAGATTTATAACAATAGACTTCGTATTTATTATATTATTATATTATATTATTTATTTGCCTAATTACGTCGTCATGGGTGGCCATTCCCACAACAATCTCATTAGGTCAAAAATTCATTTCATTATTAATTATTATATTATTATTCTTCTATTCATTTATTAAATTATTACTCTCTATACTTATTACTATATTAAAATATTAACATATTAACTTATTAGATTATTTAAATAATGCCGACAGGGCCTATAACTTGTGAGAAGGAATTCCTCGAAGTGAGTTTAAATCTCTATTTCAATCAGAGGTGGTTCTAATGACTTATTTCCGATGTCAACGTTTATCGTCATAGAATGAAAATGATAACTGATAGTGGGAGGATTTTTTTTCAATCGATAAAAAATCTCAAGGCAACATACCATAACTATAACAACACTGAACTAAAGTCGGATCTGGTTCCAATTTAATATTTCTTACGGTTTCAATCCTGAATTCCGTAGAAAACAAATGTTAAGCGATACTGAGATGCAGTTGCTTAAAACCAATTCAGCTTCAAAATAATATGTTCTATCTCCTCCATTAAAAATCTGTTTAATCCAGAAATGGTTCCAACTAACGATCCCTGGTTCCCAACTTTTATCGCAATAGAACAAAAATGGTAAGTCATAACGAGTAATGGGTTATTGATCTGGATTAAGCATCGGAGGAACAGACCCTATTTATTGATTTTATTAATATTCTGCAAGTAGAAGTAATAGATGTACTATTTTTAATATTGAATTCCCATAGTTTAGAATTCTCGTATACACTGTTAAAAATATTTTCTTAAATCTGAGAAACAGTTTCTTATATGCACGTCCAGAATGTCTTTTCTTAGAAACAAGAGTATGAAACTCTCATTAATGAGAAACAAACTAAAGTAGATGAAGTTGTATCAAACAAAACGGGAAAGTATATTGTTAGTTTCCTTTGAATAAGAATTGCCAAAACTCATTTCTAAGAAAATATTGTCTCGGTGCACAGATAAGAAACGGTTTCTCAAATTTAAGAAATTATTTTAACACTAGTTTCACATTGTGAATAGATAGACAGTTCTTCTTCTTTATTATTATTATTATTATTATTATTATTATTATTATTATTATTATTATTATTATTATTATTATTATTATTATTATTATTATTATTATTATTATTATTATTATTATTATTAGAAAAAAGTTGCTGTAATGAGGGAATATAATGAAAATTATGATTACAATGCATAACAAATCTCAGTAATTATTGATTTAGAACGGTCTAAAATTATTCAAGACTTATGTTCCCTAACGATTTAGCATCCTCCAACTTCTGTAGCTGGTTGAATGCCTGAATGCAATTGTTCCGTCATTTTTAAATCAGCCGAGACTTTGGTTGGGTCTAGTATCACACTCCACTTACTGGATGAGTAGCAAAGTTAAGTACAGGCTTTCATTATTGTCTTTGATGGTTTAGAGTTTAGCATCCCCCTTAGCAGTGAATCTATATCAGACATGGATCTAGAACTTCACTTGGAGTCCAAACCACATAAGCCCAGACGAGGGAATACTTTTTTACTCCACAACGTAAGAACGTCATTCGAGAAAATTGGATTTTCCCCACGAAGAATTCCTTAAAACATTATTTAAAAAAAAAAAATTAGTAGCGATGTGTTAAGCAGTACGGATTCTAGACGAGTGTACATAAATGGAGAAGAATTGACAGCCAAATGTCAATAAATATACCCTAATAACTAACTACTTTTTGAATATGTAGAGGCTATAAAACATGTAAATCCATTGATATTTCGAGCTCGATCTTTTCCTGATGACCATACTCTTCTCTTTCTTATCATCTCTCGAAAGAAAAAGAACTGAATAGATTTAGAATTTAGATTTATGGGCTTTCGGCATCTATGGTCATTTAGCCCTTCATGTATGACTGATGATGTCCCTCGTCAAGCACACTATCCTGGGAAAAGGGAAGGAAGAAACACCCCTGGGACTTATATGTTACGTTCCAAACTGGCATTTGACAGGTATGAATCAGGAAAACGCAGGAAAATCTCATTCAGAGTGGGTGTCCTAGAAAATCTTTTTACACTTTTTTCCACTGAGTGCCGCCACCGAGAAACGAACTCTTGGCCGCTCGCACCGAAGGCGAGAGCGTTAGAAAAGAGAATGGAATATAAGACAATGTAAACTAGAAGACATCTCAAAAATGTTTTATTTTCCGTTGACCACGTTTGCTTATATACAAATGTAGCAAAGGATAAAACTATTATACCGGAAGAAAATTATAACAAGCAAACTGTGATAGAATTTGAGTGTGATAAGGTGATAGGGATTGTTTTGGCGAATGAGAGTAAATAAGGGAGTTAATTGTGGGTCAGTGTGAATGAGGGTATCAATAATATTTGATGAAGACAGTGTTGGGAGGTTCATGGTAAATCATTTTCAAGTTTCAGTATTTCATTTTGAAATAGATTTTCAGATAATATAAGAAAATTAATAATTTGCTTTCAAAATTTAAAGTCATCGAAGTTGTACCGCTACATTATGTACAAAATTGTGACTATATCAGAAGCATGGAAAGGCTTATGTACATGAACTTTAAATAGGATATTGGAAACAGAAATATGTCAACCGAATGGAGAATTAGCTACAATGTACCGCTTAAGAATGTGGCAACTGAAGTGGAACAAAACTTACGAGTCATCCAATGAAGTTCTGGGAGGGAATGATAGAACGAATATTGAGAGAAGAGACTCAGATTATAAAAAAGCAATTTTGTTTCTTGCCAGGGCGATCGACAACGGATGCAATATTTGCACTTAGGATGCTAATGGAAAAGTACAGACAATACCAGAAGATCCTTTATATGGTTTTCATCTCTAGAGAAAGCGTATGACAGAGTGCACACCATCATTCACCGCGATTTGAGATTGATAAAGCAAGAGAAGGCGTGTCTTCATAAGTTCTTGCTAAGAAATGTCCAACTGATGTCTTACCAACTGATGAAAACTGTATGAACGATGTCTGACCGGTGGAAAGAAGAAGTTCGTTGTAAACACTGGACGAAGGGTATGATTATCTGAATGACTGTAGAAGAGGAGAGGAAAACAAGAGGAGATGCGTTTTCAAGAATATGATGTCAGGATCCAAGATTACCGAAAAGAGGTTATCAAGTATTTTATCGCGTGATTTATGTAATGGTAAAAGTGGAGCCTGCGAGGATTTTTGATTTGTGGTCTGCGTCCTAGTATAGGATGTAAAAAAGCAATTTTATTTATATTCACTTTTAATTAAGGTTGAAGACAAGTAATTTCAGGTTGTTTAACATTTACACGTACATAAACCTTACATTGGCATGTTCCTTCTACAAAATTTCATTATACGTAGCTAACGTTATTTGAATTCTGCTAAATCAGTAACAAGAATCAATATATTAATAATTTATTCTGACCAATAGAGTCAATGTAGAGATTACTGATTACTAGTAATCATTCTAATAAACCCGGTCTTTCAGTTCAATACATCATCATCATCCATCATTATTGTCAGTAGTTTTGAAATAAAATATTTAAAAAAAAATACAAACTCTTTATCATTCATTTATATTGTATGCAGTGGCGTATTTAGGGGGGTGGCTTCCGGGCTTAAGCCCCCAACCCGGAATCTTACTTAGTATAGTAAAGTAAATTAAATATCTTGCAGAATTTTCACATTTCCAGGCAAAGGCTCCCCCGAATGTTAGCATAGCCCCTCCCGAAACAAAATCGTAAATACGCCACTGATTGTATGAATTAGAACGTTTTCTGATGCGCTGTATATGAATATTCAAACAGTGTAATTTCACAAAGTGACAATTTGGGACTTCGATGGTGTACCATTATATTGACCCTGAAGCATATTAAGTAGATCCCTTCTGCTGTTAGGGCGTAAAAAGCAAACTTTTATAAATATTTTTATAAACATATTTTAATTAATAACATTCTTCCATTTTGTTTTGTCCATAAATTATGTTAAGTATTGACGGGTATTAACTCAATAATCGTAACAATGGTTAAAATACAAATATAAAGCGAAACAGCTTACTATCCTTTAAACAAAATTCTTATATTCACTACGAGTTAACGGCCATTCAAAATAAGATTTAGGTCAATCAACCCGTTTAGAAGAGGAATAGAGAAAGCGAAAACAAAGAACGTAGATTGTTTTACCTGACTCTCTCTTCGATACAATAATATAAACCGCAGTTCATACTGTAATACTAAATACGTAGCTCCCTCGGTAATTGTAGGTATCAGTGGATATTTATCGTTCCCATCTTTTACAAAATTGCATAACGCAACGGAACGCAACGCAACCGAAAGCGAAAATGCAATATAACTACTATTATCAACAACAACAACAAAAATCTTGCGTTGCTTTGTTACAACCGTTAAGCAATAGGACAAAATAAGCACTCCCCCCCAAAAAAAAGTTTTATGTTATAATGTCTTCCACAGACGTGGTTTCTATTCCCAAAAGAAGTGGTGTAGCACGGATTGCAGGTAGCCGTTGTCTGGCATAGCCTTCGTACTAAAAGGGACGAGGATTTCCAACCCAACTAGAAATATCTTTTAATTAACAATCCCCTCCGCCTTCCGTGACACTACAGTGTGGACTACTTGTCTCCCTTGCTCTGTTACACACACTTCTTACGTGACATCCTTGTTATAGAACAGTGGTTCTCAAAGTGGGGTACGCAAACCTCTGGGTGTCCGTGGGAATTATACAGGGGGTCCGCGACGCCTAAAATTTGAAATGTGTAATAATAAAATGGAATTCACAGCTGTTATGCAAGAACTACTTATTTTCAGTTACTAAAAAGAAAGCAATTAGAAAGTATACTTACGTTTGTATACTTAAATGTTTTCCTACTTTACTAAATTTCTGCCCTATAAGTATGAGGAGTTGTCTAAAAAGGCATTGCAATATTCGATGTCTTTCCCTACCACTCACTTACGTGAATATACTTTTTCTGCTTTTTGCAGTATTAAAGACTGAAAGCGAAATCGTCTTAATGTGGAATCGGACTTAACATTAAATGGTGACAAAACTTATTCTGGTTTTCAGTGCAGTTATGGAAAAACAGAAAGAATTTCATTCCTCAAATTAGTGACGCCACATTTGAAAACATTGTTTATCAGGTGACTTTCCTTTTTAAAAAAGTACATTAATTTTCAGTTTTGAAAGTTATTGTAAAATTAATTATTGCAATGTTTTTCTTTAACTTTTTCTTGTCAGTTGTGATTTCAATCAGTATAGTTTTTAATACCATGTGATATTTCTGATAGCATTACAAGGGGGTTCGCGGATCACTTTACGAATGCACAGGAGTTCGCGTTATCGGCAAGTTTGAGAAGCACTATTCTAGAGGTTATATAAAGCTGGCAGACACTCACACAAAACATATGCATATTTTAAATATGTAAGATTAAGGGCAGATTTTCATGAAAGCGTCCATTGCTTGCGATTTCTATGTGTAGCCAACAGAAAGATGTGTTACGCGTAGTACCGTACTTAAAGAACTTTCTCAATTGACTATTCAGGCACATCGCAAGCAGTGTTGTATTCAGACATTTTCACCCGGGGGGAATGTCAACTCGTCGGGGGGGAAAGGGTTACTTTTCAGTATTTTTGCAAGAAAGCAGCATATTTAACAATTCCATTCTCATTCACATCTTACCTAATTGCTGATGAATATTCAATGCGAGATTATAATAATAAAAAAAAACAATCGTTTAATTTTATCTAAAACATTAAATAAAGATTGGCAAAAATATTTTACATTAAAGTTTAACTGCTATTTACGGTAGCTATTTTTATTATTATTTCCTATATTCAGTAGTTACTGTTTGTTACTAATGTAGACGTTTTTAAAAACATTTAAATAACTCAAATATTTTTTGTCCTAAAACAAACATACATAGGAATATCTTAACAAAAAGTTATCATTCTTTCTCACACTACTGGTTCTAAATCAAGCATATTAGACTTGGTTTCTTCACTGTATACACATCAATAGTATACGAAATCTTCAGTAGGATTAGTGCCGTGTCGTGGAAAATCAGCGCTTGGGGCGAGAGTATACGACGGCACCCCCGTATATATAAGTGAGGTCGACAGACCAGCCGCGAAAGGTGAGTCAATTTTAAAAAGTAAACCCTGCTTTTCCTTGGTTTTGAGCACTTTTTATTTATTATTTTTTTCCTTTCATTTTTTATATGTGCACATGTGCACATGTGTTTCATTCCTCTGTTTTTCTTTCCTTCTTTTCTTTTCTTTTTCCCTCCCGAATTTTTCGCCCCTTACTTCGGCGCCCGGGGCCGTCGCCCCGCTTGCCCCTCCCCCATGGCACGGCACTAAGCAGGATCTTCATCACCTTCAATAGCAATCTTTCACTTATATACTACTATCATATTGATGAATTCTATATAAATCTCTAACCCAGGAGGGATAACTGTTCCTCCCTGATTCCTCTGAATCTCACCCTTTAACTGACTTATTTTTAATTAAAGAAACATGTGTTTACTTTAACAATCGTAAATCACATTTACGTCTGTTACTTCCGATGCGGGAAATAGGATTTAGGCGCTGTATTTCAAATAATGCAAGAACTGTACATTTTCAAGAACTTAAATCTGCTGACATCAGAGATCATATGGAATGATCGAAAGATCTTCCCTATCTTTCCTTTCCTATCTGAATCTCTGCTAGTGCTACCTACTAATATATACTATAGGCCGGAAGTATAATACCTACTAAAATACAAACCTTTCTTCAACAGTTAACAATTTCGTGTTCTGCCAAACTCGGTCATAACGTTAAGAAATACAAGTTTTATTGACTATTTGGTATTCTATCTTAGATATTACATGTTTAATATTTATATAGAACGCTTACCGGGTCTACGTCATTTATATGTATATTGAGAGATCGGATTTCGTCTGCACGTGCACGGAAAAAAAGCAAATAATTGGTGAAGTAGTTTCTACATTTTGTGACTGAAATTTCTTGAGTTTCTCCGAGGGGAAATGAATTTTCTTGGGGGGGATTCCCCGCGGGCTACCTTGAATTCAACCCTGATCGCAAGGCAAGTACTCAAGGGACGCTTAAATGTACATTTGCCTTAAGCGTGACAATGGTAATATTCTTGTAACATTTACATCACAGCTTAACTTCATAGCTAAAATGTAATTCATAGATGGCAGCACAGCTTTGCGTAAACACTAAATCAACAGTTTGATTACAAAGATGCAAATAAGGTTTAACTTTAACAAGATTTTGTGAAATGTTAATAAACTAATTTAGATACTATCTTGTTTTGTTGTACGAATAACCATTTATGTTGACATTTTTGCGAATATATTCCTTCCTACAAGGCTCAAAATTACCTTTTAAATTAATTTAAAATTATGCTGTAATGGTGAAGCACTATTTTTACTGATTGTTTATGAAATTAAATTTTTAGAGAGGCAAAGATGGGTAATTTAAGCCCTTGCCTTCTAGAGATGGGAAGTTTGATTCCGTTCACTAAAAGAACTCATAAAAAGGAACGACTCCATGGAACGAGTCGTTCCTTTCTAACATGAATACTTTGATTCCATTGGAGATGCAAGCAACACATGTTCGTTCATTTCTTCCGTTGTATATCGTGAAAACTCGGAAACCTTGGGTTGTGGTGGAACCAATACATTTGAAGCTTGCAGGAAGTTGAAATATATATATATATATATATATATATATATATATATATATATATATATATATATATATATATATATATATATATATATATCAGTGGCGTATTTAGGGGGGTGGCTTCCGGGCTTAAGCCCCCCCGAAATCTTACTTAGTATAGTAAAGTAAAGGAAATATGTTGCAGAATTTTTCCATTTCTAGGCAAAGCCCCCCCGAAAGTTAGCAAAGCCCCTCCCGAAACAAAATCGTAAATACGCCACTGATATATATATATATATTTATTTATTTATTTATTGCCATCTCATCTGTTTCTGCTGGTCTGACTGTAGGGGGAGTTCTGGTTTGGAACAAAGCTCTTGTTCTCTATGGGTTACTGAAGGGGAAAGGGAGGTAGGTTGCTTGGGTTGTCATATATTTGTCCTCACTCAGGAAACAAAAGAGACGAACCTGTGCGTCAAGGTCGAGAGTAAAAACTTCAATCCATATTGGTGTTGTTTGAAGAAACATAAAATTTCCGTCTATCTACCCGGTATCCATCTTCTCTTCCTCTGTCTCTCTTGGCGGGCACGGACCCAAATAAAGAAAACAACAGAAAATGAACATTGGAAACAAGGAACGAGTAGAATAAAGTTCTTCAAAGTGAATGAACTATAAGAATGGGTTGTCATTCTTTTTTCTCTTACTTATAATACCAAGGAAACAGTGGCAGAACTTCAGAATCAGCCCCCACGCAAAAATTCTTCTCGTTCCCCCGCGCGAAAATTCATCTCACCCCACTCTCTCGCAAAATTCTTGTCAGGGCCTATAAAGCAATTCAATCTTTTCATGTATTTTCCCAACACAGATATTCGAAATGAGGCAATGATTGTACTATGTAACACAAGTACCTTATTATCAGAAAATTATTTTTGCATGAGAACTGTTACGTTGTTTAAAACTGTATTTACTACACGTGAATGGACTGTTTATGATTATTCGGGGCGCGGTGGCTCAGTGGTAGAGCACTTACCTCTGGTGCCAAGGGTCGCGGGTTCGATCCCCGCCCAAGTAAGTTCGTGGTGGACGACATCGTTGCTCGTGGGTTTTCTCGGAGTTCTCCCTTTCCTCCCACTTTCTCATTCCACCATTTCTTTCATCATTATTCACTTGTAATTTCATGTCTCCTTTTTGCTCCGTTTTCATAATCGTGGGACGTTAAACTAAAGCTTTCCTTTCTTTTGTTTATGTTTATTACACTGTTGTAGTGCAACGAACATATGTGTATTTGTATACGACAGATTCAGTGTTGGATTCAGATTTTTGTACAAGGAGGGACAATAGATATTCTAGATATACACTATACACTATATTCTAGATATGCACCATATATAGATATTCAAGGGGGCTTGAGCCCCCTTGAGCATGTCTGAATTCAACACTGGACTGATTCACATTGAAAGTTCATAGGAAGAAAAGTGTTATTTACTTCCCCAGTGACCTTTTGATTACATCATTAAAAGTTACATCATAACGCATGAAATTTAAATGTATTCAAATAAATTTTGTAATATATTAAATTTAACTGAGACTCAAAAGGCCGCAAGCATTCCGAAAGCAGACTTTCTAAACTTAATCGAAAAAATTAATATCCTTTGGCCCGGTTTTAATTAAATCTGAAACGACAATATCAGATCTTGTGACCTCTCAAAACCGACAATCTATAGGGTCAAATAGTACCTACTATATATTCTTACAGTTTTCAACAAGATTAACAATAAATATTTTGATTGCGCTTTCGTGTTTCATTAATAGGAAACTTACTTTAAACGCACCTGATCAGGGCCCTCTTATGTCCCGGGCCCCACCATTGCGTGAGCTGCGGTGGCAGTAGTTCCGCCACTGCAACGAAGTATGCTTTAGTTCTATATTGAATGTGAACTGTGGGTGCGTAAAATTAGGGTAAGCGGTGTCACCGCCTCGACCCCACGTTCCGAGGGAACCGGGTCGGTAGATGTATGCCATCAGGCCCGTAGACAGAATTTCATTTCGGGGTGGGACATTGTTGAAAACACCCTGGTAATTACATCTTTTGCGCTCTTTTCCTGTATCTATTTCCACCTTTTGTTCTTTTCGAGGAGATTTCGGGGGGGGGGGACACGTTCCACCCACCACCCATCTCACTCCCTATGAAGTTCCGCCACTGGTTAGTATTATTTTATGTTTTGATTTGTCATTTGCCTCAATTTCTTTGTTTCTTTCGCGGAGATCAGCTCGTATTATACGATACTCATGTTTGTTTAAATATTTCTTTTCAATGGTCTTTTGTTTGTGTCCAGCTGGAGACGAGAGTGGAGGGGAACTTCGTGGTAAATCGGAAGTATATATTCGCCACTCAAAAACAAGGCCAATATGATTCCCTTTCGTGAGTTCTTTCGTTCACTGCCAGTTTTGACTGCATTTTTTGATTCCTTCGTTCCATATCCACTTTTGACTCTATTTGTGAAGTTCCTCGTTCCTCGTTTTTGTAGTAGTTTGTACGACAATATTGAGAAAACGAAGGAAAGTTTGATTCCATGATTCCTTCGTTCACGCCACTCTTTGTTTTGTTTAGGAGTTGGCGGGGCGAGAGGAAGGAATGGTCGTCCTTTCGTTTATAGCTTTTGCCAAAGGCGATACACATGCTGCTTTGCAGTGCATACTCGTTCCTTTCAAAATGAGTTTGATTCCTTTCAAGGATTCGTTCCATTCGTTCTCAGAAAGGATTCGTTCCAAAGGAACGACTCGTTCGCGAACGACACATCTCTATTGCCTTCGAAAGAAACAAGGAATGAAATGAAATTACTGTTTGACATGGGGACTGACCATCGTCAAGCTAACGTAAAAGGAAATACCTTTATTTACTTGTGTTGCGGGTCTGGGTAAATGGAAACGTCACAGCCCAAACAGTTCGTCGGAATTAAAAAATAAATTCCTTCACTTTATATAGAAAATATCTTATTTGGAGATGGTTTTCTCTCTTTTTGTTGTAACTCTGATAATAATAGAGTTACCCAATGTGAGAGGTCTTTTAGACAACGCCCTATATAGTGATGGCTAAATTCCAGCTAAAATATTTACCGGGAAGATTCCCCAAAATGAAAATATTCCTTGAATTTATGTACAAACACAAAGAAAACTGCATTCTATTACTATATTATGATTTCAAAATAAAATTCGATTTTTATCAAAGTATAGGCCTACTTATTACTGTTGTCTCCAGAGGATTCTTCAAAATGTATCTTCTGAACGGTATTAGGTGATATTTATTATTTGATGCTATTTAGAGACTATGCATAAATGTATGTTTACTTGCAATTTGTTTTATGCGAGTAAATATGTAGGAAAAAGATTTGGTATAGAAAGTCCTCATACCTTTGCACCACTAAACAGTTTAAATTTATATGTAAGTGGATATTCGAAACTTGATCCTACTACTAATATTATAATCATAATTAATTTTTAAATGTTATAAACAAACTAGTTTAGTAACTTCCAGATAACATACGTAGTGTCTCGAAAAATTCGTAAGGTTGTCAGTGTATCTGATGTTGTATTACAGAATGTTGATCTCAGATACACCGTGCTTTGTTAGTATGTTCTTACTGAGTTTTATTAAATCTCTAATTTAAGAAGGTAGGCTATTTCGAACAATATACACGATGTTCAGAAAATTCGCTAACAAAGCTTGGGGCATGAACACACACGTAAGGGAAGCAAACAAATCGTAATTAGCACAGAAACATTCTGAGAAGCAACACAAATTTTGATATGTGAACATTACCTTTTAAAAGTACATGTATTTATGACTTTATAGATTTCTTTATTCAATATTTGATTCTTTCTCACAGAGTGAAATTTGGAATTAGACACAGACCACCATCATTTATAAATTACTACTTTGGTACTTTCTAGTTCAAATAGTAATGGAAGTTAAAAAATGATATTATTAATTAGTTATATAAAGTACAGTTAACGAATTCCAATTTTTCTAATCTCCATAACATTTAAAACCTACAAGGAAACGATAATAAGTGAAAAATAAGGTAATTAGTCATATTTTTAATATACACATACTTTTCCAGAGGTTCGCCTCTGAAGCGCCACCTACTTAGAACGGTGACAATTTTTGAAAAACCTTCCTACTCCTGCTCCTGGGCTTTTCTCCGCGTTTTTGCAGGACACCGTTCATCAGACTTATCTCAGCCAAGGGTGTACAGTGTCACTGCATTAATAGGGGAACTGTCTTACCTGGACTACTATCCAAACGGGTAGTCTAACCTTGCTATCATTACATTACATTACATCTCATCATATCCACATTATCGTATTGTCTTTGTCTCCTGGGCATTAGCCCACTGGATAGATCTCACTATGGCGGACTCTTTCACGAAACCTGTCAAACGAACAAACGGTCGACATCTAAATTTACCTTCTGTTGTTGATGAACCATCCGTTTGTCCCACGAAGGTGGGGCCACGGAAAGGGCCGTCAAAATCACAACAAAGTACTTCAGCCTCTCGCCAACGGAGAGACTTTCAGACTTCCGGCACATCCTTTGCATCTTCTGCTTCAGTTCGATCCAGGTCGTCTCAATCCAAGAGTAGCTATGCCGCCAGAGTACAAGACTCACCTCCAAAGAAAAAGCATCACACGGAATACTCTGATAATGACACCATGGATACAGGAAACGCACCAACAGCTTCTAGTCTTCCACCTGTTCCAACAACATTTTCCATCCTTCTTCGCAATTATGATACCAAGTTCTCAAATGAGAAATTTGTTGCTCTTCAGCTCAGGAAATACCTTCTACGTGCTTCCATCAAGGAAATCATGCTCACAAGAAACGGCTACACCCTTAAAACATCTGATCCTGGTCTCTACAACACGAACCGGAACAAAGTTCCTATCGATACCTTCGGGGCAAAAGCCGAAATCACTCATTTTAACACTTCGACCCGTCTTACACGGACGAGGAAGTTCACGATTAACTAAAACTGGATGGTTTCACCATTTTCAAAGTACTTAGAATCCGGAATGACCGTGGACCAACCTTCATGGTTCGCATTCTTACTCCCCATCAAAAGACAATAGATGACCTGCTTGCTCATGGACCCTAAATATACAATCGGAAACATAGAGTCGAACCATCACGTTCAATGCCACCATTAGCAGTACGTTGCAAACATTGTCAGGCATATCACACCCATAGTACAGCTGAATGTAAGAATAATTTCAAATGTCGCTACTGTGCAGGACCACATTCTACACGCCTATGTACTAATTTGTGCCAGCCAACGAAATGCTCTACAATGTCCTGACAACCACCCTACATATAGTTACAAATGTAAAGCGAAACCGGAACCAACGCCGGAACATCCTGAACTGGTTGTCTCATTACGTGCAACGTCCATTGCTACCACCACCCCGCCTACAATGGATACTCCGGTTACAGTAAATCAACTGCTCTGATTTCTAATCTTTTCGCTACAGAATATCCACCCTTTCATCCGTCCACACATTTTGCAGCAAATCACCCTTGCAACCAAGGCAACATTTCACGTTGACTTCACGGCAACATATTCTGGGACTTCAGTACATTTTCATGCATCTCCAATAACTCCAAAAGGTTAAATTTCATTTAATCATGGCACTTAACTTTTTATATTTGAACATCAGATCCTTTTCAAAGAACAAACTACTGTTTGAAACTCTGTTACTAGAGGAGCATATCACAGTTTTTCTCCTCAATGAAACATTTCTAACCAAATCAACTCCATGTCGACTACCGGGATATACAATTCTACGCGCTGACAATCTCTTGCCTACACAGCGAGCTAATGGGGGTGTAGCGGTTGGGTTTTCCCCTCATTTGCCTTATCGCCAGTTCTACTGTGCTCTTACTCTGTTACCCGAATACATAATTACCATTGTGTATTTCAAATCTATTATCATTACTGTTGCAAATATCTACACCTGGCCTGAGCATCCCCTTCCGATACAATTTGTACAGCACATTTCAAACACCTATCGCCACTACATCATCATGGCAGATTTAAATATGCATAGTCGCTCAGATCTCGATCGTACCAATTTTGCAGCTTTTATCACCACACACAACACTGGAACCATTCATCAGTTACCCAAACCTACTCGCCCAGAGTCAAATACAACACCGGACATCGTTATAACATTTAGCAAAATCCTAAGTCATAGCAGCATTGCAGTACTTGATACACTAGGTAGTGATCACGTTCCTGTTAAACTCAGCACAAACTTCCATTCCTCTGCATCATTTCGCTCGCAAATGCTTTCCCGTAACTATTTTCGATTTGATAAAGCAAACTGTATCAGTTATCGCTCTTACCTCGATCAAAGCAACGAGCACCTGTCATCCCACACTACAGAAGACGATCTATACACGACGGTTGATACACTTACTCAAACCATACAGGAAGCAAGCACTCTCTTCATTCCCACTAGCAAAACTATTCCATATCAACCTCGACTGCCCCCACATTATCTGACTATGATCTCACGCTCTCGTCAACTCTATCGAGATTACATTCGCACCAGAAATCCTGAAGCCCTACGCCATCAACATTTCCAAAGAACTGTTCGCAACTACACCCAGACATACAAACTTCGTTGTTGGGTTAAAACCTGCAATAATCTGTCTACCACCAGTTATCCTACCAAATTGTGAAAAAAGTTTAACGCTTTGTGCAGCAAGTTCACAAAAACACCATACCCAATTCTGATCAGCAATTCTGTTGCTCAAACAGATACGGAGGAATGAAATGCTTTCGCAGACCATCTGCAGAACATCTTGACCCACTGCAACCTGGAACTACACCCCATATTGCATACAGTGTTGTCACCTCGCCATTCTTGCAACCCAACCCCGTGCATAAACTCAGTGTAAATCAAGTTGTTACTGCACCTATCACTGTTGAAGAGTCACAGATACTGTCAAATGTAAACGAAACATACATTACTTTGATAATATTACCTATCGCCAGATCATAGAGTGTCCACCTACATTACTCATCCTCATCGCCAATCTCTTCACCTTCGTACTGCGTACAGATTATTTTCCTCTACCCTGGAAAGCATCTAAAACTGTTATGTTTCCAAAACCACATAAGGCTGCTAATGAGATCTCCTCTTACAGGCCAATCCAGCTCACAAATACATTTAGCAAAATCCTCGAACGCATTCTCGTTAAACGGTTTCATACTTACCTCAATACTAGAAATATCATTCCTCTCACTCAAGCAAGCTTCCGTCCTTGTTTCTCCATAAACGATAAACTCTTACGTCTCGCAAGCCTTATCACTACGCATTATAATAGAGTGAAACCATCATGTCTAGTCTTATTCGATCTCGAGAAAGCTTTCGATAAAGTGTGGCATCTTGGTCGTATTTATAAACTGATTAGGCTCCAGCTTCCTCCAGCATACATACGACTTATCTTTAACTTCCTCCTAGGTCGTATTACCTATGTTGTCATTAACGAACATTTGTCTCTACCCATTTTCTTACTGTCAGGAGTTCCACAGGGTTCTGGCCTTTCCCCCTTGTTATACATTCTGATTGTTGATGACATGCCACACCTTCCAGACAACATTTACTCTTTCCAGTATGCTAGATGATACTGCTTTTCTCGCTCTAGGAACATATAAATAAGATCTTACAAATAACCATCTCTGACTTCTGCCTTTGGTGCAGACACTGGAAACTCACCATCAATGCTACAAAAACGCAGGCTATCATCTTCATTCCACCAAAGAAAACAACCAAATTCCGCAGAAATCGACGTTGCTATCTCTCCACGTAGACCAGGTTCCTTTGCAACTGCAAAAGCAGTCACATACTTAGGCATCACGTTTGAGACACACCTCACCTGGATGCAACACCTTAAAACAATTTCAACTAAATCTTACAATGGTCTCAACCTGTTTAAACGTCTCGCAGGAACGACCTGGGTTCTCAAATCACACACAGTCTTGAACACCTACAAAGTCTTTCTCCACCCTACTCTCACCCATGGTTTCACAGCTTGGATTGCCGCATTAGAAAAATTCTACCACAAACTTTTTTTTTTCTCGAACGCCACGCTTTCCCATCAAATTACCTAGCCCCACACGAGAACTATATCAGCGCATTATTTTTTCCGCCGTGCAGTACCACCTTGAATTTCTTCGACTCTCATACATACGCCGCCGATTTCAAATCTAACATCCACTACTTTTCGAAGCAATGCACTATTTAGCTCTACATCCTACACCTACACGTTATCTTCACACTCCATTATCTCTTTTGTGTACGTCATACCATTACACTCTTCCTCCTGATAATCTCTCACTCTTGCTTCTGAACGATTACGTCACTCATGCTCATCTACCTCTTATTTTTCCACCATTTCATGCACAGTAATATTCACATCCTAACTTGAGTTCATCATGTCTCTCATCATAGCCTAGAGTCCCTTTAGGCAAGAAGATAACTGCATTCGTCCGCTAACATTTTCCTATCTGTTGTTCTGTGATTGCACCTCATCTCATACTTCATCCACATTAATTATATTTCTATAATACTACATTACTATAACTTAGCTTCTATTCTTCTCATCGTGTTTATTGTATATATTGTTTATTGATCCTCATTTAATATTTTGTAGATCATTGTTTATCTACTTTCATAACAGCTATATATCTATGTTTTATGTTGAATATATGTATTTATGTCTATGTCTCCACCTAATGTTAAGGAACGCAAAGTTCCTTATGACCATTACTCCAATGAAATAAATAAATAAATAAAGCACTTAGACCAACCACCGACCTAAGAACCAACAATCCCTTCAAATCACTTCAATAAAAGAGGGCGTAATCCTCTCAGAGGTAGCTAGACTTAGCTAGCAATGTAAAAAAAATTCTTATAAGAGAAAATAATTTCTTATAATTTGAAAAATAAAGTAAAGAAATTCCTTGCCGGGATTTTATATGCCAGAGAAAAAAACCGAGAATATTCCCACTTTTTATTTTCCTTCCACCGAGAATATTCCCACTATATATATTCGATTTTAATAAAAGGCCATTGCGAAGATATGCGGATAAATTATTGATGTGTCCTAGAAAGCCTACTTAAAAATTACGTGTTGTCTTCTCGGTGTATGATAACTCCGGTTCCGTAGACGTATTGTTTTTGTAATATTGGATTCCTTCCCGAAATCTCAGGTCACCTCTTATCCAAAATTTTTGGATGCGCGCCCCAACTGGAGATTAATTGAGATCAGAAGTATGGCTCGAACTTCGGACATGTCCGCAGTGTTAGTGCTAGTGTACTTTTTAAATAACGAAATCGGTCATACTGATTTTATTTCAAACACATCGTGAGCATAACCACAGCCGGCTCATTAGGTTCGATTATTTTATCTGAACCATTGTTCACACTTTACACATAAGAGTAGCGCCATTTTAGGCTTTTCCATGGGAGGTCAAAATTGTCTAACAGACACTGTATTTTTATTATTATATTAGTATAAAAAACATGTTTTTCAGATTCAAGAGGGAAATTGTTCCCTGTCCTACCCAAATGATAGCCCTCTTGCAAGGTTAACACAAAATGAATGTGTAAGAGCTCATCGATAGAAAACAGTGATTACACACATTAATGAGATTTAAATCATTTACTTTATCTTCACCCTAAATTAATAGTACGTATTTATATCCCATAATATTAGGGGTCCGCGTTTGCCAGAATGACTCAAACGTAGTTGGCACGAATGAGTCAGAGATGCTTTGGCCCGGGATCGCAACACCTACGGCAATTTTGCTTATGCTCGCTCAGGGGCAAGGTACCAGGGAATACATAGGATCACTCAGGGTACATAAGATCATCGTCATCCACATGAGGAGGGGTTCGTATAGGACCTCGTTCCCTTTGATTAGTATAAAAAATATCAATTTTTGAGTTTTCGGAAACCCATCGCAACCATGGTTATACAATTTAGGGCCCACGGACCATAACGTTAGTGGGAATGAGTCAGAGATGCTTTTGCCCGGGATTGCGTTATCTATTGAAATTTTACTTATGCTTACTCAGGGGCCATGCACGCTGCTGCGAATGAGTTAGCGGTACCATGGCCCGGCTTATGTGTTAGTATTACGTCATTGAATTAGGGTTTCGGAATCAGAGGTTATGATGGTTTAATTGTTTCCGTAATGGGTACAAAATTATTAAAAACATGGTGCTTAAACTATTTCTTAATGATTTAATAAATTATGAATTAGAACATGTTTCTGAACGCTTTTTATTTCGTTCCCTTTTATGGCATAAATTTGGAGATTTTTATAACCTTTGATGAGATGTTAATACCCTATATCGTTATATATTTGGAATTACACCGGTGCGGTACTTGGCCCGGCCTAAGGTAGTCATATGACGTCACTGACCTGGGATGGTTTCTGGGAGGTTATGATGGCTTGTCTCGTTCTCTTTTATGGGTATAAAATTACTAAAGCAAAGTCTTTGATCTCTTTCTTGATGATTTATTACATTATGAATTAGTAGACCCCAGTAATAGTATGAATTAGTATTTGTATTAATACCAAAATCGATAACCCCGGGAGGAATATTTAACTTTTGGTTAAGGTTTATTTTTCATTGATGGGACTTACGGGACACAAACCACGATAATCAATTGTCAACCGTGTGTCCAGAAAAGCATACATTTATTTGAGACGCATAAAACAGGGAGGGGGGGGATCTTGGACCTGGCTAGTACCTCATAAATAAGAACAATAATTTATATCGCATTCGTTTGTGGATTAAAAAATGTTTCAAAGTTTAAAAAGCTTCTTCATGTACTGGATTGTAATATATGTTTAAAAGCAAACGTCAGATATGTTATGTTAAATGTTCTTACATGTTCGTTGTGAATATCGTTGACATTCTTTCGTTATTGCATATCGAACATAGACGGTGTTTAATTGTCAAATAGTTGTAATTGTTTACTTTGAAAGGATATAATGATAATTTGAGAAGGAGAAAAGAGATGGGATGAGGTGATTTTGGGCCCAGTTAGTACATTTCGTTCTCGTTCGTGAATTAAAATAAAAAATGTCGTTACATTTACATTTTGCTTAAATCTGATTGGTTCATTGTAATAACGATTAATCATATGTATGTTACGAGATAATATCGAAGAATTATTTCTTACGACAAAAGAAGAACATATATGTGTAATGGTTTACTTGGAAAGAATCCATTCATTCCTAGAGAACGTGAAATGGGAGGAATATAGTGATTTCAATTCTACTTAGTATCTTTCGTTTCCGTTCGTAGATAAATAATAATAACGTCACAGTTACTCTTTTTCTTAATCTCATGGGTTCATTTTAATAACTCATCTAAAGAGATAATCATAAGTACGAAACATTGGAAATGATTTGAGCGATTTAAACGTTCAGCATTCCAGTGTTTAGTTTAATTAGTAAGGGCTTAGCTGATTAAAAACTTTTCGGACAGCACTTGTTATAGGCTTATTATATGTCTTTTAGGTTCATGAATAAAATGTTCTCAATATTGTCTAATATTTATTAGATTGATTGGTTCTTTATTACAATATATGGATGAACGTAGGCTTCTATACGGCAAAGATACATGTACGAACACTTTAAAAATTCATGATTAGTACTAACTTTTTTGGGGTTAATTTCGCAGAACAAAAGCCATGGTCTCCAGAACTAATTTTAGTATTTGAAGACCTTAAATTGCTAAAAATGTAACTTGTGAAGTTTACAAACCTCAAGCATTCTATTTATTACGTTATAGGCATGCATTGTTTAGATTTAGTCTTCGAAGGTCATGAGTTTGATTCTCGATGAGAGCTTATATGACTAATATTCAGTTAAATTATTTTGGTATTTAGGATTTATGCTCTACATAGATGTTGTGTGAACTCTTCAAAGTAGAGTTTGCTGTCACTTTATTTACATATAATGAGGATATTTGTACGTTAATGCACTCATCTTAAGCTTTTGATAAGAGAGAATCACGAAAGCTATATGATATTTTAAGGTAACCTTCTTAGTCTAGGTGATAGCTCGTATGAGTTATATCTTAAATAACCTTGAGGGTTTAGTTTAAATCATTATCTCAAAAAGGTTTTAGTATGTGCCAAAAATTTTCAGTGAGTGCAAAGATGGAATTGTTTCACGGTTAACCGTTAAATATTATCCGGTTTTTAACTATTACTAAAGTATAAGGTTTTTAACTTTTCGATCAACAAATAAACGGTTTTCAATGATTCGATTAAATTTTGAGTCTCAATTAATTTCAAGTTATTACAGAAGTTCAAGTAAAAATTTGATACTAAAATTTTTAGAACTCAAAAGTTTCAAATCAAAAATATTGAAACTGATTTTATTTCGAATAAAAAGCATCAGAGAACTTTTCAAACAAAAGAGTTAAAATTAAAATTTTCGAATTAAAATTTTTAAACCAAAAAATCAAACTGAAATTATCGAATTAAATATTTATCACACTGATACTTACGAAAAAATTTTTAAAAAAGAAAAAAATTTCAAACCAAAATTTTCGAACAAAAAATTGAAATAGAACTAGAAATTTGAAACTAAAATTTTTAAAAAATGAAATCAAAATTTTTCAAAACAAAAATTTAAAACTGAAATTTTCGAATTAAAATTTCAACACGTTTTCGAACTAAAAGTATTACAACATGAAATTTTCAAATCAAGTTGTTGAACTTAAAATTTCGAACAAAAATTTTCGAACTGGAAGTTTAAAGTTTCGAACAAAAACAAAAAACTAATTCGAAATTTTCAATCGAACATTTTGAAAAAAAAAAAAACAAGCTGAGGATTCAAAGTGATCACTTAATTATATTGCATCTTGGAAATAAACGGTTTTTTCTTCAAGTGAGCATTTTCGACTATATTTATAATCTTTAAATTCAAAGTGTATAGTGATGCGCACGAGACAAAATTTGTGGCTATATTGTCTCGAACATGTGCTGTAAAAGTGATGTCTCGACTCGAAAACCGAGTGTTTCTCTATTGGAAGAGCCGTGTCTCGACTCGAATCTTATCAGGAACATCATGTTTCGACTCGTTTCGTGCGCATCCTTAAAAGGATAAAATAATTATTTTTTTGAAACTCCAACTAGAAGTTAGAGGTGCGGATTAACCAATTTTCAGCAAGGGGAACATTTCATCAATAACTATCGTATGTTCAACTATTTTAGACATAAAAGGTCCATTGCAGATGAGAAACCCCCCCAATTTTTTTTTCCAATGATCTGTTTGGTCATAACTCATTTCATAAGGCATAGTCATAGTCGTTTACTTATTTTAAAATTTAATTTGTCTTAAAGAAACATTTGGGACTAAGTTTTAGAGACGATGAACCGTTTGGTAAGCCATAGCCTGAACGAGACATTTATATAGCTTGAAATAAAGTTTAATCAAACTTTATCTCATCAGACAGTCCTAACTTACGAACCGTTTTAGTAAACTGTAACTTTTATTTGTTTAAGATTAACGTCTACGTGATGAGCTAGTAGGCTAGCCATAACCGGACTTTTTTTTTTTTTTGTATCATCATGAAAGCACGCAGAGGTTCTTAGAAAAATCTGTTTGGTCATAGCCTTTACGCTACTTGATCAAGACTTGAAACCCGAATTCCTACCTCAGAACAAGCATAATGACCCAAGTTTTATGTCGCAGGGAAATCTGTGCGCTCCATAAATTGTACCAGTACAACAAAGTTTTCTCCAATATGTAGTTCCTACTTATAGAAATATGCAGCTATCAAATGCAAATGCATCTCAAATGCAAGTTTTAAACTAATTTCATCCGTGCTGAAGGCGGTCCATGTTCGGAGGATAATAGTATACAACCTAATAACCACAACCGTCAACAGAAAGATAATCTAGTCCCACATAACGAATGCTGTAAAAATGCCAGAAAAACGAAGCAGGAATTAATTCAAATCCCTTTAAATATAGAAAACGAAATAGCTAAGTTTTCTATAGACTTAAATTCTGACACAGCCAATGCCATAGCTAATTCTAATTCTGTTATCAACATCATAGAAAAATCATTGTTGCCTAGAAATGCAAAACTTATTGAAACTCAGATTAAAGTGTTGGGTGTACCTTAGAACCCTGTAGTAAAAAGATATAAGGCAATTGTTAGATTTTGCATTAATGGAAAGACTTCTCACCACAAATTCCGTGTCTTGGATCATTTTAAACCGAAGGTGTTAATAGCAAACAATTTCTTAATATTTCACCAGGCTAACTTATGTCTATGAACGAATCTTTTAACGTTAACTAGGTTTGGATACAGTTATTGATGAAAACAAACAGCTTAATGTACGTTTACAGAAGGGATTGTGCATCGTCCGTCTATCGACAAGTATCAAAGCAGAAGCGGCAAGAGATATAGCGATATGGATTTCTGCAATCGATTCTACGTCCCAAGAATAAGATTCCATCTCCTTTGTTAAATATCTATTCCAACCAGAAGTGGTTCTAATGACTTATTTCCGATGTCAACGTTTATCGTCATAGAATGAAAATAATAAGTGATAGTGGGAGGATTTTTTTTCAATCGATTAAGCATCTCAAGGCAACATACCATAACTATCGACAACACTGTATTAACGTCGGATCTGGTTCCAATTTAATATTTCTTACGGTTTCAATCCTGATTTCCGTAGAAAACAAACGTTAAGCAATACTGAGATCTAATTGTTTAAATTCAATTAACCCTCCCCTTAAGACATTCTTTTATTTTGTGATATTAAAAACTGAAGTATTTTCTTAATCTTTCGGGGAAACCAAACAATAAACAAGTAAAAGTGAAATATTTTAAATAAAGTATCGAAAAACATCCTGGTAATAATAGTGAAAATAAAAAACAAATATTGTAAACACGGAAGACTTTCACAGGAGAAAATGAACAATCCTATTTTTTCAAATCCGAAATAGAAAATGAAAGTATGGAAAATAAATGTATATATACTTTAGAAATCTTACAAAAATCATCACATTGCAATCACAACTCAACCTCAACGCATTCGCACAACATCGTTTACAGTGACGTTCAACTTAGCGTTAGTGGTGTGCAGACTCAACTGTTAAATGACTGTGCCTGATCATGGACTTCAGCCAAGTGTAAGTACGCAACCATGAACTCTGTTTGCTATTTAATGTAATATGCATATGGCAGTCTTAGCATAAGAACGAGAATATGTAACCCCATGTAAATCAAATCATTATTTATTATCTTCTCCATACCCTCATTTACTTTAAATGTTATTCATTTCTCTCGTATCATTTTGGTGACGGTCATATATTATGTACGCATATGCAATAAACCCACGTTTTGTATTATACTTTTAACCCTCGGATGCATGTGTGGGGCCATTTTGACCCCAACATGCTTTTATTTCCTAGTATTACAAGGAAATCTCACTGAAAAATCCTGATGTTCTGTGACATCTAAGCAGGATGCTTCAACTACAAAAGAATGTAAACACATTTGTTTTGCAAGTTATTATTATTTATTTTTTTTACCATTTTTTATCATTACCCATCTATTACATATGTGGGGTCAATTTGACCCCAGTTTCAAAATAGTTTAGAAACGTTCAAAATAAAAAGTTTGGCCTGGATATAATGTTCAGCTATACCCAAAGTAGAGAAAATCTTTTAAAATCAGTATTCCCCGGTGGATAAGTGGTTACTCTCACCGCCTTGTAATCAAGGGGTCCCGGGTTTGATTCCCGGTGGGGACACATGTGATTCGGATCCCACGTTAAACTGTAGGTCCCGTCCTTAGGACGTCATCATCATCCCATGGAAGGCAATGAAAAACCACCATGGGCTCATCTTGCCCAGGGACCTTCGGGTCAAAGACCTGCCTTAGGGCAGAACAACAATCATCATCATTCGAATTATCGAGGGATGATGATGAATCTTTTTGTAAAACTGGATATTTTTTATAAGTTTTGATTTCGAGATCTTATTTTCTCTGGGAATAAACTTATGCTCTTGTAAAATTTCCATAAATTCGCATATTGCTGCAAGTATAGTAAAAATTTGTCGCGAATAAAAGGTTGTTTTATCTTATTTGAAAATATTTTTTTCCACTGTAACCTGACAACACTGCAATCAGTTGTTGTTGACAGACCGCGTGTATAGTCGGACGACATTTCTACAGTGCTCCGCTCTCATGTTTGTTTGTGTTGCAGAAACAATTGCACACCGTGTGTGAAAGAACGCCGCATTTTAGGTTTGAACAAGTGCATGCTTATTGCTTTTACGTGATTTTATAAAATCCTGTTTATTAGACTGAAAGTGCCATAGACAGTAATGACAAAAAGAGGATTGTCTCTAAATGAAATAAACGAACTGCTTACGGAGGAGGATGATAATGGTGTTGCCAGCAACTTGGACAGTTTTGACGAAGATGATGGAGTTTCAGAGGAGGAAAACATTCCGAGGGAAGACAGTGATTTTGAAATGGATAATGGTGGTGATGATGATGAAGAAGAAGAAGAAGATGCAAGGGATGAGCAAGCGTCTTTCGGTATGATTTCGAAGAATGGAATTGAGTGGAAAAGCAAACCACCCGGTGTTCACCAGACTGCTAGGCACAACATCGTAAGGAATGTACAAGGTCTCCCGCGGGGCTTTGTCTTGACGTCACCCAAAGATGCCTTTGATTTGTTCATTTCCCGTAACATTTTGGAGGAAATTGTGCAGTGCACGAATTTAGAAGGAAGAAGAGTGGCAGTGAAATCAGTGAAAAAGTGGACTGACCTAACATTAGAAGAGCTTCAGGCTTTTATTGGCATCCTTCTTATCGCAGGTACTGAGAGAAGTTGGGATGTTCCTATTCGCGAACTTTTTCTCAACCAATTCGCTAATCCGAAATACAAAGCAACTTTTGGCGTGAATCGTTTCGAAGATATCAGAAGACTGCTCCGGTTCGATGACAAGCGAACCCGCGCTTTGCGTCTGGAAACTGATCACATGGCTGCATTTCGATATATCTGGACACTTTTCATAGAAAATTGTCGAAAAGTTATGGTTCCCGGAGTTTTCCTCACGATTGATGAACAGTTAGTGCCTTTCCGTGGGAGATGCAAGTTTGTGCAGTATATGCCAAGTAAACCAGGTAAATACGGCATTAAGATCTTCTGGTTGTGTGATGCTGAGAACTTTTACGCAAAAGACGGTTTAGTGTACTTGGGACGACAGCCAGGGGAACCAGTTCAAACTAACCTCGCCAGCAACGTCGTGAAGACATTGTGCTACACGCTGCGGAACTCCGGCAGTAATATCACAACTGATCAGTTTTTCACAAGTTATGATTTAGCTAAGGAACTGTTGGTACAAAATGTAACTATTGTTGGTACAATAAAGAAAAACAGACGTGAAATTCCACCTGCGCTGGTCAATGTTAAGTCAAGACAGCCTAGCACATCACAATTCGTCTTCAATAAAGATGTTACCCTAGTAAGCTACGTACCGAAAAAGAATAAGAACGTCATTCTACTCAGCACCATGCATCATGACACAGGCGTGGATGAGGAAGATTCCAAGAAGAAGCCAGAAATCATAAAATTTTACAACCAAACAAAGAGTGGAGTTGACGCCATGGACAAATTGGTTCAAACATACACCTGTAGGAGACAGACGCGTCGCTGGCCAATGGCCCTCTTTTATAATGTAATCAACGTAGGCGCTCTCAATGCATACACATGCTACTTATCACAACATCCGGATTATCATTCAGGGATCAGTCACAAGCGCCGTGTCTTTCTAACTGAGTTGGCGAACGAACTGATTCTTCCTCACATCAGGCTGAGGTGCCACAGTTTGAACCTAAAGAAACCAGTGATTGATGCGATGAAACTCTGCGGTGTAGAGAGGGAAACAAAGGCATTGGCTCCTACATCTTCGAACAAGAGAGTAAGATGTCAGATCTGTACAAGGGAAGAGGACAGGAAGACATCACAGCGTTGCAGCAGATGTGAGAAGTATGTGTGCAAATTTCACAGTAGTGTGTTAGTAGTGTGTTCTGAATGTCAGTGATGTGTATTGATGTGACAAAGCCAAAACATGGGTACTTTCTTCATATTTAGTGTTGTTTTCCTTGCTCAAGAAATCTTTTGTTTCAAGTAAGATTATGGTGCTGAATTGCAGCTCGGATAAGTGTAAGTGAACTGTTACTCATATTAATATGAAGAAGAGTGAACTATTTTTAACTATTCGGAAAGCGAGGAAGAGGAAAACAGTTAAAATATCTGAACAATATTTGTAATTGGTTTATTCCTTATATTAATGAATAAAACGCGATAACCTGAACTATATACCTTGCCTAATGTAACCTAATCTAAACAAACTTAACATACCTCCGCATTACCTAACTTAACCAAACCTAACGTAATCTAATTAACCTAACATGCATACTATGTTATATTATTATCAACCAAATATTGCGTGGGGTCAAATTGACCCCACATATGTAAAAGTGTAGAAAAAAAGCGACATGCATCCGAGGGTTAAGAATCTATTTGTCTCCTTTCAAGCACTGTACTACCTGCCCTATGGCAATCAATCATGTTTTTTTTTCTTTTTTTTTGATTTCTTATGGCTCCCCCCCGAGGAATTTAAATTATCATTGTTAAGGCTGTCTTGTGTACATTTCATATACTTCTAAGGCAAATCTTTTATTTTCATATTTAATTTTATTGTTAGGATATGCCTATAACTCGTAGACAAGCATCTTTCATACCCCACACCATGAATTCCACTTCAGACAACAATACCAATAATACTTCTGGTACAGTTTCCAGCATTCCCGACATATATGATCCAAGTACGCACCCATCTGCGGAATTATTTCTAAAGAATTTTCTCAAGATCGCCTTAGTTAATAATTGGTCAGACTCGAAATGTGTGCAGATGTTTGAAAAACCCTTAGCTGGACCCGCTCATTTCTGGTTTTCCACCCAGAAACTTTCATCCCAACCTTGGGCAACTATCCAATCAAAATTCTTACGTCAGTTTGGTCAAGATCAGGTCCCTCGATCCCGTATTCACCAATACTGTTCACGCGTTCAACTCCCCAACGAACCTCTCTCCCATTATGTCTTTTCCAAAAAGCATTTACCAGACCAAGCTTATACCCAGCTAGACTTTCAGGAATTTTTGTTAGAATGTGTTTCTAATATGTTACCTGAATATATTCGTTAGTTCGGGACACGCTCAATTCCTGACTATTCTACCCTCCTAGAGGAAGTAACCTTGCTGGAACGAACCAACCACCTTGTTCACAAACGGGAAACCGAAACAAAGACACATTCCACCACCGCGACCGGTCCCACAGCGCAGGCTATTTCCGAACTAACAGATCAAATATCTCAACTCCGTCTCCATGTTAATACTCCTTCAAATTTCCATTTCGCATCTGTCCATTTTGCGCCTTCCCATTCCCGTTCTCCAAGTCCTCATACCTGTTTACACTCCTCCAAACCATTTCAACCTTCTTCCCCGAAACAAACTCATTCACCTTCCTCTTCCTTCCTCCCACATTCCCATTCCACCAATTTTCTTACAACCTCCTACCAACACTGTTCATCGCCGACTCCTCCACATTTTCATTCCGCTGCTTCCACCTCTACCTCACGTGCACCTTGTACTATGCACTCCACTTTCCTCCCACATTCCCATCCCACCAATCTCAGTACATCCTCGTGCACTATCGGTAACCCACAGCAACATCAATGCTGCCAACACACTTCTTCAACCTCTTACCATCCTTCTCATAACACCACAAACGAACATTTACCTGCAAATAATACCAAACAAAAGAACCCCAAGAAGCAGTGGCGCTCCAGTCAGAACAAACAACCTCCATCCCAGAATGTTTTAATCACACAATCTACACAAATACCTATTCCTCCATGACGTTTTATCATCCTCTTTTCCAGTATCCCCCACCACCGTTCCCTCCTTCTGAGGCTGGGACCACACAAAACGCATCAAAGAATTTAAAAACGGCCTAAATTAGCGCGGGACTCACCCACCCGCGCGTTAACCACCCAATCTTCCCCGCTCTTTTCCACCTCCTCTCCCAACGCGACCAACCAGGACTACCATACCCTCCCCTTGCACGTTAAAAGTAATTCTCCCTATATACGAAGAACTTACGCAAACAAAGATTTACTTTTTTGCCTAGATAGTGGTGCAGACGTGGGATTATTGCCATTTGAATTATTGAAACCAGACGCGCATACTTTACATCTCCCATCCCTTCTCCATGGCCTGTCCGATAAACCTGAGCAATTAAATCGCGCTACTATTATCAAAATTAACTTTAATGGTCGGAATTACTCCATTCTTTTGCGATTTGTTCCCTTCAAAAATTTCCCACCCCCTTCTTTCGTCACGTTTTTTGCAAGTTCATCAATCCATTTTGGATTACTCAAAAGTCACTTTGTCCTTGAAACATTTTGGAAAAATACAACATACTGTAATTGGTTCAAAAACACTCCAAACCTCAGGTTGTACTTTTTGCGCAGCGCACTACTGTTATTCCCCCTCATTCTGTTAAATTCGTACCACTTGCTACTAATAATTATTTCCCTGACGCACAGTTTCGCCTACGTACACCGATTTCTCGGAATTTAAGTAAATGTTATATGGCACATACTGTAGTTTCCACACAAAAAATTGTTCTACCATTAGCTAATCTAACGAACAAAAAGCAAACGATTCAGGCTCATAATTCAGTAGTTATAGGTTCTCTCTTTTCGCAACGAGACAATGACCACAGTATCCTGACTGTTAGGCAAATATATTTTCCTACAGACGAAGATGTGGCACGCAACAAAGAAAACCGTCTTAAAGAAAATGGTCACCTTATAGATATTAGTAAATTTCAGCTCTCTCCAGACATGAATAAGGAACAACAAGCTCAAATGCGGGAATTACTTTCCGAATATACCTTTAAGTGACCACTTCACCAAGATAGATTCTTTTGTGCCAACATTAGATTTAGAAGACAAAACTCCATTTCAGTGTAACTCTTTTGTAATTCCGCACAAGTTAATGCCCAAAGCGAGAGTTAGTTAGTTATATAACTTTTGAACCAAGGGATATTTGAAAAATCAGACTCTCTCCATAAAAAAACATCCTCTTTGTTTTAAAACCAAATTCTGAATTTCTTAGAGCCGTATTTGATTTGAGGGTTCTCAATAGTAAATGCCGTACTTTGGCTTCTCCATTAGAGGACATACTTCAACGTGATAGACTCGCTTAGTGATTCCACTTTTTTTTACGAGTTTTGATCTTCACTCCTCTTTTCATTAATTATACCTTCGTCCTGATGATCGCCCTGCAACAGCCTTTAGTTTAAAGGGCCTCTCTTTGCCCTTTAATCATATGCAACTCACTTCTATTGCACAGGGTTTCAAAAATTTATCTATTTTATTATAACAGGAACTGTAAGTGTAAACTATCTTTCGGGATTTAAATACCTGTAATATTACTTCTTTCGTAGATGACATGTATGTCCATGCTGATTCTTTTGACCACATGATGACAGTTTTACGCGCATTCTTGATACAGCTGCAAAACATTCCTTGCTGTTTAATATCAACAAATCAGTATTTGGCGCTAGACGGATTAAATGCTTAGGTCATATTGTGGAAAATCATAGAGTCAAACCTGATCCCTAAAAAGTCGCTGCCCAAAACCGACCACCTTAAAAGGGATAAAGAGTTGGTTAGCTTCGGCTAATTACATTAGGAAGATCTTCCATCACATTTCTCTCATATTTGCCCCACTTTATGAAGCTATTTCGAATGGAAATCGCAAATTGATATGGACACCTGAACGGGACCGTGCCTTCAACCAGATGAAGCACCTCCTCACTTCCCCGCCAGTTCTTGGTTTGTACTCAACAAAGAACACAGAACATATTTTAATGTGCGATTCCTCAGCCCTAGGCGTTGGCGCCATATTGTTACAAAAAGACCTCAGCTCTAATGTCATTTAGCCCGTCTGTTATATTTCTTCCAAGCATTATCCGAAAACTGTCAACCCACTCCCGATTTTTCATCAGGAATTATATGCAATTTTCTTTTCGCTTAAGAAATTTAGAAAAATACCTTTTAGGCAAACATTTTAACTTGATCACTGATAACATTTCTCTCCTCGCTATTAGGAAAACTGTTGTCCCTAACGCAAAAATTCTACGGTGGATCACTTATATCAATACTTTCACTTTTACAATCAAACACGTCAAAAGCCAGTCCAATGCGGTCGCTGATCTACCTAGCCGTTTTCCTCTAGACGTCTCACCAGACGCCATTGCCTTAGAACAAGATGCCACTCCCGATGCAGTTCTCTTTATCAATAAGAATGATACTAAACAGATCTACCTACCCTTGGAGGACAATCCTCCTACTGTCTTTACTGCAATACATAACAACACTGACCTCCCAAATCTTCAACTTCAGGACCGTTTTTGGGCAAAATTATTACGACTTTAAACACTAAAAATGAATCAGTCCGGCTTTTCAAAGTCTCACAAAACAGGACATTCTTAAGAACAACATCTTATATAGGAAAATGTATCGTGCCTCGCAAACTCGTTTGCTAGACTGTATTCCGGATGCACTAAAACCTGCTTTATTTCAAGAATATCACGGTAAACTTACTCATGTATGCATTAACAAACTCTATTGGATTATTCGCAATAAATATTACTTCCACGTTTGAAACCAAGGCTATTTCTGCAATCGATTCAACGTCCTAAGAATAAGATTCCATCTCCTTTGTTAAATCTCTATTCCAACCAGAAGTGGTTCAAATGACTTATTTCCAATGTCAACGTTTATAGAATGAAAATGATAACTGATAGAGGGAGGATTTTTTCAATCGATAAAGAATCTGAAGGCAACAAACCATAACTATCGACAACACTGTACTAAAGTCGGATTTGGTTTCAATTTAATTTTCCTTACGGTTTCAATCCTGATTTCCGTAAAAAAACAAACGTTCAGCGATATTGAGATGCAGTTGCTTAAAATCAATTCAGCCTTACAATAATATGTTCTGTCACCGACCCGAAGATCATTTTTTAAAGAATGATATTGTTAATTTCAAACTTTGTTAACCGAGCCTCGTATATAGAGAAACAATCTCGAAGCCTTCTTCATCAGTTTTGTATTTTGTGCATTTGTGTTTGTAAACCTCACTTCGATTCTACGGCCATACATAGTCGAGAAACAGGGCCTTTGTTCACGTGATAGTAACATGTTTAGCAATTTTCTCATTTTATTCGGGACATTCGCATTTCCACCTACCCACTGTAGTAAATGAGTGCTGATTGGTCAATGACTTGGCTCCTGAAGAAAAGCTAGTAATATGTAAGCTGTGGTCCGGCGAGGGAAATTCCAGTCGTGTTATTGCTTGGGAAGACGCACGATTCAAGCAGGACGAAGATCTGCTCGTGTGCTACTTGAAGCTAATTCGCGCACTTGTGCTATTGAAAGCTAGCTCCCCTTGTTTTGGGTTAAGCAATAAGAACAATCTGGCGACTATACGAGAGTGAACAGCAGTTAAGTGTTTTACCACTAGTGTATTGGAACTTTTAGTTTCATGTGACAAGTGGGCAGGGCCGGATTTAGCATTTTGGCGCCTCTAGGCCCAATAATTTTTTCCGCCCCCTAGTCTGGTTAAAGTTACTTTCCTAAAAACCTTTTTTAAAAAAATATATCAGGCCTATATGTTAATTGCTTAAACACCACTCCACGATGCAATTTTATCATTGCAAGTTTTTTGAGGAATTTACTTGGTTCTGGGCTTAACAAAATAGAATTAATGTATTAGTAAAAGATTGGTGAACTTTATCAACAATTATTTGTTTCAATGAACTTCAAAATCAGAACGCTTTATTAGCCTGATTTTTTAATCAATTCAAAAAATATGTTATGACTTTATTTTTATTTCTAGATATTTTTAATTTTTTTCTCTCGGCCGTGCGCCCCATGGGAGCTTGCGCCCATAGGCCCGGGCCTACTGGGCCTATTGGGAAATCCGGCCCTGCAAGTGGGTTCCAGGTTGTTAAATCGTAAAGAGAATTACGCCAGCGTGGACAATTGTTAAGTATTGCCAGTAGGAGATTATAGCGGACTCTTGGGATTACCCAACGTACTCCTAAAACTATCCCCCGTCCGGTACAGGAACTCTTCTGTGTACCCCCTTTTGCATCCAGTTTGAATTCACGCCAGGACCCAAGCGGCATTAGCAGCGAACCAACAGACCGGTCGAAGATTATTGTGAGTAAATGAAATCTTAATTTATCAATTGTGCCACACAGCCACGGAGCAATAAAAGACGTTAGATCAGCCGGACACATATACAATAAAACTTGCTTGTTTATTTGTAATCTTTTGATGTTCTTTTAATTTGTATGAATCACATTCAGTATCATTATATTTTTATAGAGTTTAACCAGGTTTTGTGATTCGCACTACAGGATAATTTTAATTTGCTAATATAGGCCCTATGTGCTTAATCTAATTATTTGCACCTTTTTTTATTTTTACGGTATCTATGTTTTGTCTACCGTTTTCCCCAGCTTCGGTTCGCAGGTCGGAAGGAATCGTGATTTGCCGTATCAAAGCTGGGATAGACACACTAAATGAGTGACAGAGAGAGAGAGAGAGAGAGAGAGAGAGAGAGAGAGGTGTAAAACCTTCTTGCGCAGGAAAAAATCAAATTAAATATTACAGTTGTATTTACGAAACTTTAACCACGATTGAAACCACGATTCCAAACCATGAATGACGTCCGTGCCAAAGACAAAATCATCAATCTTTGGAAGTAATTGTGTTCGAACATATGACTGTTTTACTTGTTAAAACCCGACAGTATTTTTAATAGGTATTGTAGTGTTTCCGTATAGAATCCAGAGTTTGAGTCACGTAGTATATGTAGCAGACAACTTAAAATTAATTTCCTTGGAAATTGTTCAAGCTTTTGAAAAAGGAAAGAGAGAGAGAGAGAACAGTAAGCATGCTATAAATGAAATAAAGTAAATTTAATTACCATAGTAATATCACGACGGTAAGTTTCTTCGTAAGAAGTAAAAGTATAACATTTTTATTCTTGTTCGCGAAAATTTTTTCCCGTTAATCTCCGGTATTACGCACAGACGAACAAACACCAACCAGCTTATCGCAATCGAACAGACACCAACACAAACATAACATTTTGTTTACACCTTTGTTATTTATACGTATGCTAAGAGTATTGTGAGAAAATAATTGTAGTATATGTGTGAAGATATGTTAAGATAAATTAATAAGCATTTGAGAAATTTAAAAAATACCTTCAGTGAACTTAGAGCATAAGCTCAGGTTTGATTTTAAAAAAAAGTCACCATCATCAGGCCGTGTTTGGTATCTGTAGGTACATGTTTATTCGGTATACATCTAGATAAAGGTGTAGAGACCGTAAAATCTTTTGAATGCGCGCAGAGCCGTGTTCTAGAAGAGAAGTCTGAGTTGTGTAATAGCCACGTAATACTTAATGATATTTGCTTGTTTACACCGAAGACAGTTTTAGGAAAAAATAACGTTAGTAAGATTATTGGCTATGAGTTTGACGAACAACTTCGTACAGTGGCGGACGAATTGTTTTGTAGGTTTGTACAAGAACTTGGGGTGTCGTGTGAAAGAACCGTAGAAAATTCGGTAAAAGATACATATAGAACAAATCATAAAATTATTAGTGTTCAGGAAAAAGAAACAAGCAATGTAAATCGTCATAAAAATAACAAGACTACTAGATCTAGAATTAAAAAAAAATGCACGATGTAGCCAAGAACGTAAATTTTGTTTTACTGGCACCAGGAAGACAAAACAGCTGATCACTTATGACGTCAGCAACGGTAATGTTAAGTATTCGCAGACTCAAAGAATTAATACGGGAAGAAAAATCAGTTCACGTCAAAACTAAATGTGAGGCAAGTTATTCGTGAGTTAAGCACAACCCCTAGAAGTAGGTCAACTCAAAAGAATTTTAAAAGGCGTAAATGTAAAAGCGTAGGGTGAAATGTTACAGAACATGCTGTAGAGGGAACGCTAGGAGGCAAAGGCAAGGAAAAGCGAAGCGTAGTAGTACCGCAACTGTACAAAAGTTAGATAAACATCAGCTGTGTGAAATGAGTCGACAAAAACGCAACGGTACCTTGATTAAACTAAGACCATTTAAATGTACTCGATATAAATGAAAAATGAAAGGGTTTCGAGAACCAACGTAGGCCCCCGAACAGAATCGAACATATTACCAATAAGACTTAAAATGAAGACAAGAACCAATTTAAAGAAGTAGTTTACCGCGATTAAAATCATCGTGTTCTATTTTCCCCGTAATTTTCAGTTACTTCATTAAAATAATGATTAAGGAAGAATAGTTGGGAGGGGAACAGAATCATGTTAGGCTTATTTAAACCGATATTGAAAACATAGCAACTTGTCTTATATTTCGTCTATCCCCTTCGTAATTCGATTGTTAGGGTTTTGACTTTTCAGCTATACCAAGATACCCCGCGTCGTTTATCTGCCTCTGCAATGAAAAGCAATCATATAATTATATACAGGTATGTTTATCTAAAATGTATTTTTTGTGATTTTTACAGCATTAGGACATCTTTGACTGGATTTTTAGCATAAAAGAAGGACAACATTGTAAATTTAAAACAGGTTATTTGATTTAGACCACGAATTAGGACTTTGAAAATTGTAATAATGCCCCACCACTTTTTAAAGTATGGTTATCCCGTTTGGGATACGGAACTTTAGTATCGAATTCTGGTTAGGATGTTCATGTTTTGTATGTTTTATTTCTTTTCAGCTGTTTCCAGTTTTGGAACCAGACTCTACTATAAAATTTTATTGTCTAATCTTGTTTTGAGTTTTTATTAATTCTCCTTTATGTGTGATATGAACGTTTAGCTGTCCCCATACAATTATGTGTTTAGAGAAATATTAGGCAATTAGACATATTTTTAAATCTAATTAGAGAAGTACTAGTAACTATTACAATTAATTGTGATATTTGAATTTTGGGTAATTAAAAAATATACTCCTTAGTTAATGAATAATTTTATCTGACTTTGTATTGAGTAATGGTAAAACTATATTAAATTTGTAATGCAAGATTGATTTGTCGTTGAAATATAGTAAATCAAACATAATTTAGTATAATACTGAAAATAGCTGACAACAATATTGGATTTGGTAAATCTGTTTGGGGGTTTGCTCACATATGGTGTTTGCTATGCCAAGTCAATATGTAGTCGTTACGATCATAATGAGGTTTGAAATTTAGTTGAGTTTAGAGACAACTATATTATGAGTTCAGAAGAGTTAAAAGTCAAAATATACTTCATCACCTAGGAACAACACTACTTTCCTCGCCAAATTAAAATAATGGAACCAGGGTAGCGTCTGGTTGGGTTCCAGCTAATGTGTAGATTCGGCAATTAACTGCAAATTTCAAAATTTTGTTTGGTTTTTAATGTTTGGCATATTTAGAGAAAAGTATAGTAATAAAATTGATGTTTGGATTTTAAATTTTAATAAAATATTCAGTTTTGATTTGGAATTGGAAAAAGTAAATTAGAGTTATTTTTTTGATTTTTGAACATAACTCTTGTTTCCTGTGCAGGCGATTATTAACTGGTCTCGAGAAAAAGAAAAAATGACACCAGTTGATAATTCCATGGTACCCCCTGCTACGATAAACACCGGACAAAATCATGTATCGATAGTAATGGATCCCTATGCCAGTTAGACAGTACATTGTAAAGTTAAGGATTATGTTAGAAGAACGTATTAAGATTGTTATATACGAGTAGGCATTGAACAACATTAACGTTTAATGAGTAAGTTAATATTGTTAGTTTATATTTCATGATTATGACAAATATTCCTGTGTGTGACGTTACACCGATTGTGATAAGTGCATTTCCTAGTTAAGCCGCACATTTATGTTGGCAAACGCTTTTTTAAAAGTTATGTTTTTAAACCTACTAATTTTGTAGTATGAGCGGGCCTTGAATAATATTAATTGTTAACTGATTGATAAAAATTCAAATGTGGAGCTGTAGGATTGAAATTTCGTATCGGGGTATATCTCTTATCGTTCTTTTCATTGTATTTAATTTTTTATAGTGACTTTTAAAGGCCTGAATGTTGACAGCCCAATTTGGGTTTGGGAAATTAACTCGGACATGTCATAGCTGTAATGCATAAAACATTCAGCTGGGTGGTATATATAAGGTTTTAGTGTAGAAGCGACTCATTCGAATTGTAAGGGAGTTTAGCGACCCTACACGCTTCAGCTGTAGGAGATTGTAAATCTGCGCCCTTTGGTCTTCGGAACCGATTCATTAACCTACATTTTTTTATTAATGACTTACAACCAGTGTTGTCAACCAGTGACGCACAGAATGGCTTAACCGCCGTTTGACTCATTATATTTATTAAAATGTTGAAAGAATTATCAGTTAATGCCAGTATATAAATAGATACCTAAATCGTTTTATCTGTAGCGATAAAATAAGTAGGAATGTTAGATAGTATATATATTGATATTACTCAATTTTGAATATTAGTAATTTCATTAATAAATTTCAAATATTTAGTGAAGAAAATATAATTAGTATCTATGTTTTGTTCGTATACTATAATACATTTACATATTACGTTCGTATATTTTAATTATCTTTTTGAAAAATGTATACCTGAAGTCGTTTTTGTAAAATGAAGAAGTCGTTTTAGTGCGGAAAACGTTTAAAAAAGAGTTTGTTTTCGTAATTCTTCATGAGTTTATCTCTTACCCAACGACTCGCACAAAGGAGAGAAAACATAATCTTTGTCTTGTTTTGTCACGAATATTCGTACAGATGAAAAAATTTTTAGTTCATTTTATAAAAGTTTTTATTTACTTCAATACGAAAGAAGCAATAGTTGAAACTTTCGCTACACAATTCATCTGAATAGAACAGTCGTAATTAATGAATTACTTCGTTGTTTAACTGATTGTTTTTATGTTTATCGGTTGAGTGAAGAGAAAGTATTGTTTAAACCAGCACTTGTGAATAAACTCACACAATAGTAGTACTATGTATCGAAATATAACTGAATTTGAAAGTTTGCATATTAAAAAAGAGGAAAGGAAAATACAAGGGAATTTTTGTTTCATTCTGTAATCTAAGTCCCATTGCTGATGGTATGTTGAATGAATCATGCATAAATTAATTAGGCATGTGGATATTCATAATGGTTACCAAGCGAACAAAATGATTCCGTATAAAGTATTTTTGGGCTGTATACGTTTCAGTACAACCGAATGGCAAGTGAGCAGTATAAATGATTTATTGCTATTTCTAAGATGCGAAAGGCTGTTGTAAAGCGGCGTCCTCACATAAAGTTCGTGTTATGATGTACGCGTATTTTAACGTGATGCCAAAGGCCCTTAGAGGGCGGCTCACGTTCGGAGATAGTTGCTCATTGTTACTTTCCTAATGCCTAGCTTGTCGATGCTTGATGAGTAGGAAGTGTTTATTGTAAATGTTTAATATTTTTAGAGGTGGATTGTATATCCCTCTTCTGATGTATGTTTGTGAATTATGCTTATGAATGTGCTATTAGAATTGTACTTTGCCATTGCCTATGAGAAGTTTTGTTGAAGATAACATTAGGTAATGATTGTATCAGCCAATGATCGTGCGTTCGTTAATATAGTTCAGATCCGTGCACTAGTATTTATGCCTATATACCTTTTGCACTTTCCCACACAGGAAGGAATATTTTCTCAACCAAAAGAAAATATTTTCCTTGGTTTCCAAAAGGTTTTCCTTCTCTGGAGATTTCCATACTGGTTTCCCTAATGTATTCCGAATATTTCCGTAAAATATTTTCACAAAAATGTTTAGAAGACATTTTAGAAATTACTGAAAGTACATTTTGAGAATATTAGCCGGAAAGTATATCTAGGAAAATATTCACAAAATATATTAGAAATATTTTATTGGCTGTAATCTAATATGTTTTCACTGTTGACAAGGAAAATATTTTCGAAATGATAATAAAAATGTTTTTAATATATGATATGGGAAACAATGAAAGGAAATATATTCCATATATTTGAAAAATGTTTTCTAATAGGTTATTTGCAATATTTTCTATTTTTACAAGAAAACATATTGAACATATATTTCTAAAACGTTTAGAATGTTTTAAAAATAAATTCTTTCGTAATATAAGAAATATTTTTCAGAAATGTTTTAAAAAGGTTTACTTGATTTTAACAAAAGTATTTTGGTAAACTTCTGTTATAACTTAAACGGAATATTTTCGTACAATATTTTAGTCTTATTTCCAGAATATTTTATCGAATTTTGAATATAAAACTTTAAAACAGGGAAAAGAAAACGTATTAAAAATGAATAGAAAATGTTTTCTGTTATGTGTTAGAAAATATTTTCTGTTTTTAGTGAACAACATTTACTGATATATTATAGAAATATTTTTACATTGTTTTCAGAATATACTCTTCTGTTACTGGAGAAAATATATTCCTTGTTATATCTGAGAAATATCCCAAATATTTACCGGAAATATTTTTTAAAAATGTTTGGAAAACATTTTATGAAGTACAATAAGTATATTTTTAGAACGTTACAAGGAAAATAATCTAAGGAAAATTTTCACAAATTCTACTATTGTGTTGAATGTAATGCAATATGTTTTCAATGTTGAGAGAGAAAATGTTTTCAAAGTAATACTGAAAATGTTTTACATACATGATATAAAAAAATAGGAAATATATTCCATAGATTTTACATATGTTGTCCAACGTGTTACTTGCAATCTTTTCTATTGTTAGGAGAAAACGTATGAAATATAATTTTAAAAATGTTTCGAATATTTTAAAAATAAATTCGTTCGTAATATGAGAAATATTTTCCAGAAATATTTTTAAAACGCCTATTAATTTTGTATGGAAATGTTTTTGTTACCTTCTCCTGTAACTTAACCCTAGGAAGTCTAAGAATGTTTTTTGTCTCAAGTAGGTCCAATGGGAGGCTCCTCGAACCCCCAGTATAACATACTATAATTCACATAATGCCATCTAACAACAAATGAATATAGAATATACATTCAGAACTGATATGTTGTTTCCCAACATAAGAACACAATCCTTGTTAAATACAAACGAAACAATCTGTATACTTGTAGAAAATATGTCATATGGAAGTCCAAGGAGGGGGTTCGATGAGCCCACTACTTAGAAATAATTTTTAATTTACTCGCACATTAATGATGTGGATTTATCAAAGAAGTAATAATAGACAACAAATAAAATTCTCAATATTTTAATCAAGACTTACGACGGGGTTTTTTCAAGAAATACAAACGAATGGGTTCGAGAAGCCCCCTCCCTTGGATTTCCTAGGGTTAATTAAAATATTTTCATACAGTATTTTAGAATTATTTTCAGAATGTTTTATCTAATGTTTAATTAAAAAAGTTAAAACAGATATTAAAAATGAATAGAAACTGTTTACTATCATGTTTATGAAATATAGTTTGTGCTTTTAGCTGATAGTATTTTATTATATATCAAAGAAATACTTTTACATTATTCTCATAATATATGATTCAGTTACAATAAAAGTACATATTCCTTGTTATACCTAAAATGAATTTTACCGGAAATGTTTCTGAAACATCTTTCTAATTTAAATATGTTGGAGATTATACATGCATACGTACATACAGACAGAGAGAGAGAGAGAGAGAGAGAGGAAAGTTACCAATATCAGCCCCCTATCCCTAATCCGGCGCCCCAGTCTCTAGCGTCTCTGTGAAGCGTAAACAGCCAAGTGTTGTGCTGGGCACATTACTTACTCCGATTAAGAAAAGGCGCTGATAATAGAAAGTAATCCTACACAGTTTGGGTGCTGAGAATCAGTAGGGATTGTGATTTGAGTGACTTGCAAGTTTTGGTAGTGTCAGAGAAATCTGAAGTTTCACGATAAATGAGTATGAGTAGGCAAAATTTTCATTATAGTAGCTAATTAAGGAACTACAGAGTTAGTAAATACGTGTTTAGTAATGCATTATAAGCTTTAATTGCGAAAGTATTACGTTTGTTTCCGCCATGTGCTGAAATCCTAATCCGGCACCCCTTTTGAAGTCCTAAACCGGCACCCTCTTTAATGGCATATATGTCATTAGTAGACCCTATAGCTTCTAGTCTTTATAGGCTATAGTCCTATATAAAATGAAATAGGGTTGTTCGAGTTCTGAGGGAGTTTTTCATTGTTGCAGCGCCGAAAAGAAGCCGCCTTAATTAGGAAAACGGAAAGAAAACCACGCACTATAATCACAATTGGCCGAAAGAAAATATGACTGAGGCCATAACTGCTGTGAGATCGAAGGAAATGTGATGAAAGAACGCTCAGTATCTCAGAATTCAGCTCTCTTTTCAACACTTGAAATTCTCATTGAATACACTGCTTCACCAGAAAATGACGATTCATGTATGTTCTGTTCAGACAATGATGAAATGCGAGTTATGCGTCTTATGTGTTCAGACTGGGCACATGTTGAATGTATTGGAGCTGACAAAGACTATTACATATGTGACGTTTCCAGATGATTGTGATTGGTGCTTTTTGTTTGTTTGTTTATTGAACAGTTTTCATAATTATATTGAACGTTTACGCAAGAAGCGCATACATACAATGAAAATAAAAATGTTTATATTTCTTCAACATTTTTATGTGTTTTATCAGTCAAATTATTTATATTTTCTGAAATAAAGTCATGGTACGTCATTATCTGTTCATATTTAATTTTCTTCAATTTATTTGGTAATTTTTAGGTAACTCACTGCTAGTAATATACGAGGATGCTGATTTAGGCTATCTTTTTTCAGACTCATGAATTTGATAGGTTTCAGAAAAACCTTTATAGCTTCAACCACGTTAGGCTTATCAACTTTCTACTGCCAACTGAACATAAGAAACTTGTTTAACTTTTTATATTGAATACTTAAAAATGACAAATTCTAATTCTATCAATTATAGGACTGAAAAACAAAATGGGGTGCCGGATTTGGCTACTTTATTCTATATATATTAGTGCACTGCACGGTTCGGGCTCAGGCGGTCCAGCTCTGCTGTTTCCTTAGCCTAGGCTGGGCTAGGGCGGGCCGGCGCTTCAAGTAGGGCAGGGTTCGGGCGATTATTTGTAGTTCTTTAATAATTATTGACTCTAGTTAAATGATATTTGCAATAAAACTAACGAGGAGTGAAAGGTATTACAAACAATGCAACGTTTACAGTTTGTATTGCTTAGCGGCTCAACTTTTTCTATATAGAGAATTAATTGTTCACCCTAGTGGCCGGCCGGGCTTGGGCGAGTTGGCTCCACTATTAATTTGGGCCGGGCCTGGCCGGGCTTGGGACAAAAATTTCCAAAATTTTCCGAGCCTGCATGGGGCTGGGTCGGGCCTAGCTACATTCGAGCCGGATTAGGCTCGGGCCGAAAAATTCGGCTCTTGCAGATCTCTAATGTATATATATATATATATATATATATATATATATATATATCCAGGGTGCACTGTTCAGAGCGTTTGGGAGGTGAATCTACTCATCGAAACATGAAAAAACTGTTTATGAACATGTGGTCAAAAGCAGGGATGCCACAATTAGTAATTTCGTACTAGTGATCTAGTACGTACTTCGGGTAAATCTGCACATTCTAGCGATTTTTGGCGTTTCCTTTCTGATGCAGACAAATGCCAAGGAAATGGTTCTTAAAATAATAGGAAGAAGTATATCACAGTTCGAACGAATATAGAAACTTCCAATTATTCTTTTTTTTTTCCTCTGACTGAATGAAACCTCTGCTGTTAACGACCTTTAATAAACAGTATCTATTTTTGGTCCGCTACCTCCTTAGCAGATATGAGATGGACTAAAATTGTAGTTTTTATTTTAAGAAAGTAAAAGAAAAATCCCTTAATTATACGGTACATTTACGTTTTATCACGCACACAGGCACAGTCTTTACTTGCTTCCCAATGAATTTGAGGAACATAAATAAATAAAACGTAAGTACCAGATAATAGAGTCAATACAGACATTTTCATCTGTAACACATTTGTTGAGAACTATAGTTGGATGTCAGGTGCAAGTCCTCTAAACATGTTCCATCCTTTAATTTTATCCGTATAACAAATCCTGATTTCAGGAAAAATTCCGCTAACGATGTCATATGAAGTTCTACACTCTTGTACTTTATGTATGTGAGACCACATGAGAAATCAAGAGACAATACTAACAGGTTTTCTTCCAGGATCAAAGTCTAAGTGTGAATGTGCTGAACTGGGACTTTAATTGCGTCCCTTGTACAAAAATAACAAGTAATTTCAATGTTTATTTATTTTAGTCCTTGGGGGGAGGGGGAGATGAAATCTAACCCTCGGAAGGATTTCTAAAAAAAAACACTGGATTCTAACTGCCACTGTTTGTTATATTACACAAAATATGGTTGTGGTGATACGTAAATGATATTGCGTTTTCGTCAGGGCTTTCATTCTGCAGGAGAGGAGGATAATAATACCTGGAGAATATTTTCTATTATCAGAGAGTATTGAAGGTGATTGCATTTCCTCCATTCTAACTTGGCCAAGCTAGGTACATTATATATAAGGATTAACATAGCCTAAAAAGCTTTTTCCATGGCAGTTTTATACTGTACCCATGCTTCTTACTTTTCGGTCTACGGGACTCTGTATTCCGAAATTTTCGACGGCTCCCAAGGAAGAACATAAGTGTACCAAAGGCATAGCCTGAAAAGCCTTTATATGTGTGCGCATTTGAGACATGGGTCTACAGTTTAAAGTGGTATAACAACTACATGAGCTCCCAGCGGAAATCAAACCATGGTCTCCCGTGCTCAAGGCGTATATGCTAACCATACAAACGCGAACAAATTCACAAACACACACACACTATATATATATATATATATATATATATATATATATATATATATATATATATATATATATATATATTGTTGAGTTGATATTGAGTTTATCGTCCCTTTTAGCAGCGAGGCGTGGACCTACTGATTAACGTGGAATCCGAACTAAATGAGCTGACTGGGAATCGAACCCGGCCCAAGTAGCACACTTATGTCATAACAACGTCAAATGTTGGTCCTTAAATTCCAAAAGACGTCAAGCGAAGAAATATGGCGTCATTTGTTACGTTAAATAATGGTAACAAATATAACGGAGATACGACATGCGGACGTCTTTTAAGCCGCGCCTCTATTACTTCCGAATGTGATTGCGAATGCGAATTTCCCAGCACGTGTAAATAAATTAGAGAGGCCTCGAATAGTTCCGACCAGCAAATTGCAAAAACCGATGAAAAGATGCGAATGATCCCAACCTTGGGATTGTTCGTCCGAATACGTGCAAAGGATTTTCTATAGAGGTAGCGTTGCCAGATCTAGCATAATGATGCTAGATCTATACATTGTTCAGCGTAATCTCTAAACTCCGATAAACAAAATATTTGTATCCTTCCGCTTGTCACAAATACGATTGGCTAGTGATGTATCACTCCCACTCCCCACGGGGAGGAGCAAATTATACACGTGCATTTTGACAATACTGTCTCGTGTTGTCCAGATACTTACAGCAGCAGCAGAAAAGAAAGAAAAGAAACTCGAAAGATTAAAAAAAAAAAAAGTATTTGAATGTCGCTCGTTGCTTAGTGAGAAAAGGTTTGCCTTGTTGCTGTTTCACCACAACACTCGCGAAACCGGGATTCATGCCAGTCATATTTCAGACTTTAAAAGCAGAACACCCGTCCACAGTTGGGTTGGCGCCATAATTACTGCGCATGCTTAGTGTATATTTCTATTGTTTCATTAGTCACACTCGATTGCAGTATTATTAGATAATTCGTATTATATTTTTGTCATTTATAATAATATAGCAGTTTTATATGAAGCTTCATAGTAAACGTAATAATGCAATCACATGAACTATTTTGCGGAGGAGTACAAGCGTCGTTAGGACAACAGCAAATCAGCGAGATTTAGTTTCACGTGGCTTTGTTTATCGCAGTTTAGAGCTTACACCGAACAATGTACAGCATAATTTGTATGTCTTTAGCATCTAGCATCTTGCTTTTAGGATCCTGCCCAAATCTAGCATAATTTCAGCAAGTTTATCAAAAAGCCGTAAAACCTGGAGATGAGAAAGAAGTTGGTCATGGGAAGAAAAAGAACGGCAGAAATGCATCCTCTTCCATTGATTCATATAGTCGGTAAACCATACAGGCAGTCTTATTTTCCGAAGTAAGTTAGAAACTTCTTTTTTTTTTTCTTTTTTTTTTGTGGCTCACCCAGGGTTTTCTAATCCTTTAACTGCGAGGCATGGGCGGAGCTATGGGGGCCATTCTCCCCTCAATTTTTTGACAACTTCACCATCTTTATTTCTGACTTCATTACCATCTTTATTCCTGAAATTAAAGGTCCGAGACCGAGCAAAAATCTGCGCCCCCCCCCCAGGCAGACAATTCCCAACTCCGCTTATGCTGCGAGGTAATTTTCTTTCAATATATGTAAACAAACACTTTGCATTCATTTAAACGATTCTCTTGTCGTCGCGAATTTTGTCGAGGAATTTGAAGCTTAAAATATACAAAACTATAATTATGCCTGTTGTTCTGTATGGCTGCGAAACATGGTCTTTTACTCTGAGGGAAGAACATAGACTGAAAGTATTTGAGAACAAGATTCTGAGACGAATATTCGGACCCAAGAGGAACGAGAATGGGGAATGGCGGAAACTTCATAACGAGGAACTACATAATCTATATGGTTTACCCAACATTGTTAGGATCGTCAAGTCTAGGAGGCTTAGGTGGGCGGGTCATGTAGCTAGAATGGAAGAAAGTAGAAACGTTTTCAAAGTCTTGACTGGAAGACCAATCGGAAAACGACCATTAGGAAGACCTAGGCAAAGATGGAAGGACAATGTTAAGATGGATCTCGCAGAGATAGGAATACAAAGTAGGAACTGGATCCAATTAGCTAAGGATAGAAGTCAGTGGAGAGCTTTTGTGAACGCGGCACTGAACCTCCGGGTTCCATAGGCCATAGAGTTACTTAGTTAGTTATACGATATATACGCCATTGAGTCTGGCAACGACTGCACTAGTTTAGTTGAGTTAAAGCTTTGGTGCGTGAAGTATTGAGTTCTATCCATGCATTCTTGCGCTCTGCATATTTTAAGTTACGTTATCGTATCTCAGCTTCGTTTTTTTTTAACTCCTGAATTTGCAATTATGAGGATCTAGCATAATTTGACCGAATCTAGCATAATTTCGATCAGGTTTTGGAATAATTCCGAGCTGTGAGTCTGGCAACGCTGGGGAATTGAGCGCTACGAGAGAAATAAATTTTGTTTTGCGTGAAAGCAGACGACGCAAGGAACTTGGCGTGGAAGGTATGTATATTTTTCTTTATTTTGTGTTTAAAATATGAAGATTTAATTAATACATGAACCCCAACTTTTTATTCAATTTATAATTCCTTTTTTTTCGTCAAGTGATGATTTTAGGAATATACGTAATTATTGACAAATATGTTTGAAATAGTTAAAACGGTTTCTTTTACTCATGGAGAAAAGTTTCTTAGAAAGTAGATTGATTCTGTAATCTCTAATTTTATTTAGTTAATTTATTTTAAAGTGAAAATAGTAGCGGTTACCACGAAAGCACTACAAGACACGCTGGAACTGCGCATCGATAAGTAGGGCCCTTTGAAAAAATATAGTAGAGTAGGGTAAGGTAAAGTAGAGTTAAGATATAAATAAGTAGGGTAGGGTAGGTGTTAGCTTAAGGTTAGGTAAGTTTTGATCCATTTTCATAAAATTATTAATGTGTAATTTCTCCTTTCTGAGTGAGTATACATGCTGGAGCGGGCGTTGTAAATTAACTCGTGCATAAAACACAAACCAGTTTGTGCTAGGTGGCCACTGAAAAGCACAAGTGCTATCTAACTGAGACAGGGCAGAAGTGCAGCACGAAAACCCGAGCGACAAAGGTGCGTCCGTTGGGAGCAGGCGTGTCAGCGACGGGGGTTATGCGCATAAACGATTATAGTGGAATAGCACACTAACAGGCAGTTATTCCGAAGTTGGTCGTCCACCTAGGTTTTGGCTAAAAGTGTAATAATTTGTTCCTTTCTTTACCAAAGTTTTACATTTAATTCACCTAATAATGCCGAGTGACCGTTAGCGAGTGGAGACGGGTTAGTGCCCCTCAGGGCACGTTGTTCTCTGTTTTTATTACAGCTAAATGGGAAGAGGGGCCTGTGTTCTAGAAAATTGCTGCCTTGTTCGTTATGTCACTTACCGTTACAGTAAACAATATAACTTTCTCCACGTTTCTTTATAGTTATTTGCTTACCACATTCTCTACAATTTATTTTTAGGTTTATTAAGCCATGACTTTTACTTACTTTTAATGGCTTTTCTTGATTAGCACCAGCAATGTTTTCAAAAACAAATGCTTATTACATTCCCATAATCCTACCATTAAGTAACCTTGCGCCAAGTAGTTCCCTTCGCTTGCCAAATAGTTCCATGTTTGAAACCGTTTATATAAGAAAATAAACACAACTTTCGCTTTCCTTATACATTATGAAGCACACGAACAAGCACATTTATTTCTTGCCGGTAAATTTTCAAAATTTTACTAGATACGGAGGACCAACTTTGGAACTTAACCCCACTAACACATACAATGCTTTCACTGTTACTCAAGATTCATTTCAATATGCTGTGCAGTGTGCACTGACAGTAATTACTTATATTCACACTGTCATTCCGTATGGAGCGGGCATGTCAGCGACGGTGGATATGCACGTAACCGAGGGTAGTGGAAAAAAATTATATCCCATACAACTATGCCTTACATCTAATATAGCTTTACTTCACTCCTGTGGTTCTGCATAATCACTTTACATAATGCCTTGATTTCATAATACCTTCGTTACGGAGTACTATGCATTACGTATTACGTATTTCTACCTATGATAAATATTATATTAGATGTAAGGTTCCGATATATAGTTACATGTAGATTGCTAATGCAAACTGAATCAACATATAAATATTATAAGTGTTTGATGCCTTCCATTTCAAATCAGCAAAAAAAAAAAAAAAAAAAAGTACCATCACCATCTCAGATATTTTTGAAACTTTTTTACAGCAACTAGACATGTTTTTTCAATGACCCGTATTTTTTGTGTTGTCGGAAAAGATTTTCCCGCCCAGTAATGGGCCATCAAAACGGGAAGTACAATTTACGAATTTTAGAGGACATGGAAAATCGTAAACTTCGTAGCCTCACCATTCAGCTATGAAAACAGATAGTTATAATTCTTGTTGTGGTATGTACACTCGTGACCAAAATTATTGTCGCATGTCTATAAATATGTTGTTTTAGGAATATAATTTGATAACGAATTCTTCCGGTATTTCTTATAATGTTAGTATGTGTATAATCGGGAAAGACATGTATGTGGCAAATTTCATGTCAAAGAAGCAGTAAATAAGAACAATGAAACTTTCTTGTCCATTTAGCAACATTTTGTTTTACTCATTCTAATTTTCGTGTTTGTAATACTTTTCCTCTGAAATTTATTACGACTATACATTTCCCGATTATACATGTAGTATCAGTATCAATAGTACCCTGCAAAATCATTATCAAATTATATTCTTACAAGGAGACAGTTATAGATATGCGACAATCATTTTAGACATGAGTGTACATAGGGATGTAAATAAAATATATTTTATTATAGTTTAGTTTGCGCATGCATATCTGTTGGTACATAAGTTAACAAATGAACGTCAGTTTAGCTGAAAAGTCGAAGTTTGCGATTTTTTTCGAGCACTTGCGGTTCGAATTTTAAAATTCTATTTTACGGTTGGTAAGATCCAGTTACCCGCTTCTCGAAAGAAAATTGTATTCCTTCTGTGTGCAACCGTTTTGTCGCAAAAAATTCGAGAAACCGTCAAATTTTCAAAAATCACCTTTTTCGAAATCACCATAATTTAAAATCCTGAAATGTTGTCAAGTTGTTCACCTTTACATGAATAATAAACACACCAAATAGCATTCTTGACCAATGCTTCATGAATGAACTACAGCCTCTTGAAGTTAGCGAAGTTTCATTAACTTTAATATCACCGTTGGCAACACTGAAAACAATGAAAATGCAACAATTTGATGATGTTTGTGATTCACATTCATTAAATAAAGGATAAAAGTTTTTCGTGGCTACTTTTTATTATTTTGATCAAAAAGGCTCTCTGAAATAATATGATGAGCCTCCCCTACTCCTCCTCCGTTTTCTTAAACCGGTGTAACCTGAAATGAAAATTACGATTACGAAACAAATTTTAAACTTACTTAAAGTGGTTTTCGGAAACAAAGTTTCACTGATTTTTTCCACACTGCAGTAATTATTTGTTTGCTTAGTGTCTTCTTCGCTAATAGCATACAACCATTTCAGATGCTCCAATAGGTGTTGGTGCACTCACAACTCGTAGCACGTTGTCGATAGTCACAAAACACTTATATTCACTTCTCTTATTCTCTTCTGGAAACCTGTATCCTGTTGAAGAACCATGTGGAAACAGAAAAAAAAAAAATGAATTGAAATATTGGAGTTTTACGTCCCATGTTTATGCCGATTAGGCTAAAGGAGACGGTGATTATGAGAAATGAGTGAAATGGTGGAATGAAGAAAGTGGGAGGAAACGGGAGAACCCCTAGAAAACCCACGAGCACGGTGTTTGTCCACCACAAAGTCCACTGGGATCGAATCAAGGACCCCAAGCACCGGAGGTGAACGCTCTACCACTGAGCCACCGCGCCTCCTGGAAACACAAAGAACACTTCAATTTCATGTAATTTATGATTTGTTGATAATATTTCTGCTATCCATCACTGGTTGTCATATATGTATGTAACAAAAGTTCATTTTTGCAGATTTCTTAAATCTACACTTTGAATTGCAGAAGCTCGATTTTGGGAAAAGCGTGAAGTTAGTCCATGATGACCCGTTACTGCAATAAAAGCCAAAGATGACTTCGGTAAATACCGCACACTTTCCCACTTTTTTTTGTTTGTTTGTTTGTCTGTTTAATTGCCGAATTCGGTTCTTGGCGACAAGACGAGAGTAATACCCGGAGTTGGTACTTGCACTATACTCACGAATTCTTCTGCAGGTTTAGGGGCCGCGGTGGCTCAGTGGTAGAGCGTTCACCTCTGGTGCTTGGGGTCCTGGGTTCGATCCCAGCCACCGCCAAGTGAACTTTCTGGTGGACAAACACCGTGTGCGTGGGTTTTCTAGGGGTTCTCCCGTTTCCTCTCACTTTCTTCATTCCACCATTTCATTCATTAGTCATCACCACGGTCTCCTTTAGCCTAACCGGCATAATCGTGGGACGTAAAACAAAGATTTCATTTCATTTTCATTTTTCTTCTGCAGGTTTAATACTGTGAATCTGTTTTTCGTTTTGCCATGTTGCCATATTCTTATCCCCCCTCTCCTCAATACGTCGCAGAGACCCTTACCACGGCCGGTTTCACTGAAAAGCCACTGCTTTATCGGACCTGTCTGCGTTTTGGACATCGGAAAGCAATTTTTAAAGTGGAATGCAACACCATCAGAAATCACTGAAACGGTTTGGTAAATTGTAGACACTTATTTTCACGTATTCGAACCTTTTTCTATAACTTATATTTTCGTTTTTCTTCGAGTATTTTTAGAATCTTATTCATGGCTATGAGTACGAGCCGAATCGTGTGTTTTGTTGTCGCTTATTACAGCAAAACTCTCAGTTGTTTCATAATAATATATCACTCCCGTAAAGTAGGAGATTTGCTCCTTTCTCCAGTGATCACTCTGAACTTCCCTTTGCAGAATAACAGTCCAGTTTAAGCGAAGTCCACATGCAGTAAAATAGAATTTGTATCTGGAAATTTTACACAATGCTTTGCGGTAGCATTTTTTTTACACTTTCTTTGTTGCACTTTCATTGTTTTCACTGTTGCCAACTGTGACTTCAAAGTTAACGAAAGTTCGCTAACTTCAAAAGGCTGTAGTTCGTTCATGAAGCATTGGTCGAGAATGCTGTTTGGAAGCATGTGTTTATTATTCATGTACAGTTGAACCATCTGACAAAATTTAAGAATTTTAAATTATGATGTTTTCGAGAAAATGACGATTTTTGAAAATTTGACGATTTCTCGAATTTTTTGCGATAAAACGGTTGCACACAGAAGCGATACTTTTTTTGGGGGGAGCGGGTAACTAGGTCTTACCAACCTTGAAAACGGAATTTAAAATTCGAACCGGAAGTGCTCGAAACAAAGCATAAACTTCGAGTTTTCACATAAACTTGCGTTCATTTGTTAATTTATATACAAAAAGATATGCATGCGCAAACGTAACTATAATAAAATATAGTTTATTCATATCTCTATGTACATACCACAACAAGAATTATAACTCTACATGTCTCCATTGCTGAATTGTGAGGCTCCGAATTTGACCATTTTCCATGTTTTCTACAATTCATGAATTGTACTCCCCGTCCTTGATGGCCCATTACTTGGTGGGATTTTTTTTCCGAAAAAAAAATACGGGTCCCTTAAAAACATGTCTAGTTCCCATTAAAAAAAAAGTTTGAACAATATGTGAGATGGTGATGGTACAATTTTATTTTTTATTTATTTATTTATTTATTTTTGCCTCAATTGAAATGGAAGGCACCAGATATCTAATTTAAGTTAAAAACAATGTACGTTTCTCATTAATTTTTAGTTACTATAAAGATGTGACTTAAAATTTGTAAAATACTGTACATATTTTAATTTTTTGCATTTTCTTTTTCTATAATAGATTATTAAAACACATGGTACAAAACATAAGAAATGTTTATTAAGTACTGACCTGTTCCGAGAGATCAGAAAAGATGAATACGAGCTGGTTTTGGAATGAAAATGGTGTTCTTTATGCTATGTATTGGGTAATTCAGGAAGTGAGTATTTATTGAATGTTTTATTATTATTATTCGATATGCCCATTAAACCATATAGTTGAGACTCTGTTGTATTGATAGAAAGTTGAGACACTATAATATTAATAAATTTTCATAGAAATAGGCACTAACTATACATTTAAATAGGAAGAATGTGTCAAATAAAATTTACTGTAGGCAGCCAATGATACCCCAAAATAAACAAACTTCTGTTCTTTATAATATATCGAACGTAAAGAAACGACATTGATTGATTTGGCGTTTTATTGATGCATTTCGAAGGAAAAAAGAGAAGCAGGACACAAGGCAATGCTTCGAGAAGACGATCCGCCCAAGAAAAAAAGAAAACTCCCGACGAGAGCTCACGTCGTGGTTCAGATTCCACGTTAATCAGTAGGTTCACGTTTTGTATAGCCTCGCTCTTCACGGGACGTTAAACTCAAATTCAACTGAACTGAAAGAAGAAAATAGATTCAAGCTGATGAAAGAATTCGCCGTACAGAATTTTGAAACTGTTGACATTGCAGAATAATGCTGGATTTGGCCCATAATTCCGTCCTGGAATGTTAATGTCATGGTAATTGTAACATAAGGCAAAGTAAATTATTCAATAGGTATATTAGATTTCACTGTTGTTTAATTTCCAATTATCTGTGTTGCAATTACGTAGTAATAAGGAGTAATGCAGTGTTATGAATTGCTATGAAGTTATGAATATCCTTTACGTTAGAGATATTGTAAAGATAACTTCACAGAAGTTTACTTTGGGGTGTTGTAGGATGCCTACAGCAAATTTTATTTTAGCCCAATATAGATTCATGCTGAAAAAAATTTCTGCAGGTCATTGTCTCCGATTTTCCTGAAATTAGGATATATCATTCTAAAAAGAAAATAATTAGACCAATTTTTTTCTGCATTATGCAAAAAAAATATTAGAACTAAATTAAGCATTTGTTGCAACTGAGACTTTCAGTGACTGTTTGCCATGGCATTTTAAAGAAAATGTGGATAAAATTTAACCTTTCCGAACTTCTTAATTTTAGGTTGTGCAGTTATTTTTTGAGTTTTAGTGATATTAATGCCTATTTTTAAGGCTTTTAGTACGTAATCATCCGATTTCTATTTTTGAAGTACATTATAACACATTTAAGTATATTAACCTATTTAGATATACGGCTTTGCGTCCAAACGTCCTGCTCCGGTATCACAGGGTGGTATAGGAGCAGAGGGCTGGTGTTATTTATCACTAGCCTTTAAGATATATAAGTGAGCATAGTGAGAAGGACCACATATACTTCTACCTTATTAATTTATTCAATATGGCGCTAAATTCGGTGTACAAAAGCAGAGGGGTGATTCCTGAGAGTTAAAAAAAAATCCAATAAACATAGGGCGAAAACCCCATCGTTTATGTGTTATAGGCTGCTGAAATCATGAAAAAATGAACTTTAAAGGTTCATAGCTCCAAAACTTTGGGACCTACCTTGGTCCGGTCAAGACTTCACTTAGAACCTAGTATGTCCCCTATCCAAAAATGCGTGTTTCAGAATCCTGAGGTGCTTCCACAACAATGTTTATAGAGGGAGTTTGACTACAGGCCTATGATATAAAGTACTCTCCAACTACCTCCATAAAAATTGTTGCGTGAGTACCTTAGGATTCTAAAACATGTATTTTTGGATAGAGCACATATTAGTTCCTAAGTGAAGTCTTGATCCGACTTTGGTAGGTCCCATAGTTTTGGAGCTATGGACCTTTAGAATTGATTTTTTCATGTTTTCGGCAGCCTATAACACGTGAACGATGGGCTTTTCGCCCTAAGTATATTGGAAATTTTTTGTTTGTTTTACTCTCAGGAAACACTCCTCTGCTTTTGTACGACGAATTTAGCGCCATACTGTAGGTATCGTTAAAAAAATGTAAATATTAAGCTAGGCAAAATCTAAAAAAGTTTATATCTCTATTACTTTATGGCAGGCATGCATATAGCGGAGTTGGGATTTGGGCGCCAGAGTCCAGCGGGCAAGCTCTGTGTCGGTTTTCTACATTATTTATTTACAAATACTGAACAAAAATTCAGAATAAATTAAATCTTTTAAAAGTTTTTTTTTCTTTTTAACTCTTTTTAAAGCGAGCTTATCTTATTTATCTTTTAAGTCGAACCAGGAAATATAAACCACCGAGTGATTTCTGTGTACGAACTCTGTCAAACTCGTAACCCAGCTGAGTTACTTTCCTTCCTTCGCTCAGTAATACTCATGCATCTACAGTTTCGATTTTCATCCTAAGTTAAGTTTATTGTGTTCTGTAATATCATTATTTTAAGTTTGGATCATAGTTTCAATTCTATATCTACACTATAACTTTATTCAGCGCACCAAATTTGAGTGATAGTTATTAACATATTTAGTGTATAACTTCCAAAAGTATAGGAAAGAATGTTTTAGTATTTTGGATAGCCTGAGGTAAGATAAAAAAAACGCATAAAACGCTTCGTTTGACTTATCCTTGATTCTGAGATATCTTTCGTTTTTAAATTTTGCCACACATGCTACAAATAGTAATTTTACAACAATTGCTTTATTTTAGGAGTCCACTGTGTTTGGAGGCTATCAACCGAGATGATTTCAAGGTACGCCGCACACAGGTACTACATAGACGGTACCAAATTTGACCGTAAGTAAGGATGAATCCCAGGAAAAGGAAGAAAGTGTTGTTCCTCGCCTAGCATTTCAAAGTGTCTTCCTATGTGATGAACTATCATCAGCCTCCCATCATTAGCGCGCGGCTTGCTCAATTTGCAGATTCGACGAAAAACGTTTTATATAGAGAGAGTTTGGCATAGAGACATTTAGTATAGGAAGCCCAAAATTCATAGCGTCGACGTAACACCAATTTAAAAATATAGACTGAAGATCTAATTAATTCTTATTGACTGTGATTTTTTTTTATTGGCGTAGCTCGCTTCGTGTGATGTGTATGGTACTCATTTAAGCTAATTTGCGTGCATATTATACTGTTTTAATTTATGGCAGTTAAATCACACTTCAGATTCTAAAGTAATGTATAATATACCTACTTCGTATCGTTAAATATATTCTTAGATGAAGGTGACAGAGAACTTTTCAAGAAATAGTTTAATTTATTTTGTGTGTGTTGAGGGCAGGGGGGGACGTAAGTAAACGCATGATTCTGCTGCTTGGTTTTCGGTGATTGGTACAGTCATCTTCTGAACTACAATACTAGGGTGTGGGAAAGGGTTTGTAAGATGCAACTCTGTTCAAACTTTTCTTACAAAGTAAGTTTTTTTATGTAAATAAAACTTGTTAAAATTGATACACTGATGAGGTGTATTTACATTTCAAACTATTATAATGTACGGTATGCAATTAGTAGACTTAAATTAATATAGACTTTTTGTTTATATATTCACATTAAATATATTGTGTACTACAAATGTATACTTAATGTAAAATTTAATAAATTATTACTGTAATTATTCTCAATAAATCTACAGGATTTTATTTTATGTATTGTCTTTTAAAGGTTTATTCCTTTATTTAGCTTTTGGTTTGTTATGCAATCGTAAGTAATGTAGGATGGTGGAATTTAGATCATTTTAAGGATAATTTCTCTATTATATACGATAACTCAAGGTAATAATCGATTGTATATCGCATTAAATATTTACATGATATAAAATAAGTTATTTTCCCCATTTATCATGTATAAATCTTACCACCAGTGGGGTTCTGTAGTATAGACACTGGTTGCCCAAGTACTTCACAAATTGCGGTATAGTCAATGCTTGAGCACTGACTTCAGGAGTGGTAGAATGAATGACTATTCGGAAACAGTGAGTAACCTAGTGGTTAATGCATCGACACGGTAAGTTGAAGTTACAGGTTCAAATCTTAGTCCAGTCTTGCATTTTCTTTCCTTTTGTAATTATGTACTTTAGCTTAGTAGACCTGATTTCTTTATACTCGAGTTATTTCATCATGACTTTCAACACAAGGACGACATGAACCACTCACATGTTGATAACTGGGATGTCTTCCTTGTGCTCTGTCATTTATTCTACGCGTTACAATAGCTGTTTTAGTGTTGTGTAAAACAAACAACGAAGAGCACAATTAAGACACCTCGACTGTGGACATCTGAGTGGTCCACGTCGTCCTTGTGTTAAGAGTCATGGTGCAATAAAATGGTTTCATGGTGATATGATCATGTTTTATAGTGATTCTTTATAAGAAAAACTCATTATGTACACGTGTTTGTAAGTTTCGTATATTTTTAATACTTCTGTAAGAAACTGTACTATAGCATTTTTTTTAGTTCCATTAAGAATACTTTTCACAAAATGCATGTGATTTGTTCCGATTGTTATTGTTCCTCCATATTTTTACATGAATATTGGCATAGATATAGAATGTGTGTCCGAGATAATTTAGTTTTCTCCACTTGTACTGCACAGTGCCCCCTGTGGTGTCGCCTTGTAATATTAAGGGATTCTGGATACATGACAAAATATTTAGAAAATATTTTCTGTACATGATAGAAAATATTCAGAGAATATAATGTAGACAAATCAAATACATTTTCAAATTACTTTTCTTGGTGTTTTGTAGCAGTAGCAAATGTTAAGAAAATATTAAACTAGTTTCAGACGAATTTATGCTAACAAAGAAAATATTTACGATTTATTTTTCAAATAGCAATTGATATGTTTTTCATTTGTTATTGTATGTAGTTTCAGAACGTACTTAAAGTATTTTCTAACATTTTCTGGTTTTCGCAGAGAAATATTTTAAATTCTTTCTGAATATTTTTCCGTCATTACCACCATAACACCTACAGTTTGAAATACATTTCTTTCTTCAACATATAAGTTAGAATACTAGAATTTATTTCAACAAATTTATGTGATGATAGAAGTTTCCGTGTGTTCTAAACTGGTACAACATACACAGACTTCTACCACCCCATCAATTTGTAAAAATGAATCCAGATATTTTAACTTACAAGGGTTGGAAAACTGTTCAGTATGCATTTCCTTCAGTATTGAAGAAAGAAATGTATTTCAAACTGTAGGTGTTATCGTGGTAATGACGAAAAAATATTCAGAAAGAATTTAAAATATTCTATGTGAAAACCAGAATTCGTTAGAAAGTATTTTAAGTACGTTCTGAAACTACATACAATAACAAATCAAAAACATATCAATTGCTATTTGAAAAATGAATCGTAAATATTTTCTTTCTTAGCACTAGTAGTATATCTGAAACTAGTTTAATATTTTCTGAACATTTTCTACTGTTACAAAACACCAAGGAAAATGATTTGAAAATGTTTTTGATATATCTACCTTATATTATCTGAATATTTCCTGTCTTGTACAGAAAATATTCTCTAAATATTTTATCATGTACACAAAATATTCCCTAAATATTTTCTGTCATGCACAGAAAATGTTCATTAAATATTTTCTGTGATGTACGGAAAATATTCACTAAATATTTTTTGTCATGTATAGAAAATATTTTTTGGTGAGTGGAAAATATTTTAAAATTGTTATTTGGTCTAGGAATTAATTCGTGCGGTTGGTCCGCACACATTGAAGCTGTAGTACAAACACAAAATACATAAATACCTTAAGAAAAATATTGTCCATCGCTAGCCACCACTTTCGCCCATCTGTCAGGCAATGTGCGGATTCCGTGGCGAAAGAAGTCCTCATCCTTGGAAGCGATCCAGTCAGAGACCCATGTTTCGATATCTTCTGAAGAAGTAAACCGCTGTCCAATCAAATCGTTGTTCATGCAATCGAACTAGTAGTAGTCCGAAGGAGCAACGTCTGGTGAATACGGCGGGTGGGGTAAAACTTCCCATCCGACATTTTCTAAATAGGTTTTGACCGGTTTTGCGACATGTGGGCGAGCGTTATCATGTTGAACAATAAGTTTATCATGTCTGTTCTCCCATTCTGGTCGTGTTCTGGCCAGAGCTTGCTTCAAACGCATTAATTGTCGTCAATAACGTTCTCCATTCATAGTTTCACCCGGTTGCAGCAGCTCATAGTACACCACACCTTTCATATCCCACCATATGCACAGCATAACCTTTGCACAGTGAATATCTCGTTTTGGTTGTGATGGACCTGGTTCACCTGGTTTCACCCAGGCCTTTTTTCGCTTAGGGTTCTCGTAATGGATCCACTTCTCATCACCCGTAATAATTCGATGCAGAAACCCCTTTCTGCTCTGTCGTTGAAGCAGCAATTCGCAAATGGTTTTTCGTCTTTCAACGTCTCTGTCTTTCAATTCATGTGGAACCCAATGTGACATCTTTTGAATCATTCCCATGGCTTTCAAGCGTTTGGAGACTGTTGTTTGATCAACGCCTAATGCTGCTGCAAGTTGTTCCTGCGTTTGACACGAATCCTGCTCGAGCAATGCTGTCAATTCTTCGTCTTGAAATTTTTTTGGCTGTCCAGCTCGCTCTTGGTCTGCCAAGCCGAAATCACCACTTCTAAACCGTGCAAACCACTTCTGACACGTTCGCTCAGCTAGAGCATGGTCACAATACACTTCCACCAAAATACGATGACTTTCAGTCGCACTTTTCTGCATGTTAAAGTAATGCAGCAGGACACCCCGCAAAAACACTTTATCAGGCACAAATTGCGCCATGTTCACTTAACTACAAACTGGTGTTGTTGACGCTTTAATCCACTGCCCTATACTACGAACGATACGCGATGACAGGGGTTTGCAACACATGTGTGGATACACGGAACTGTGGGACGCTCCGTTCGTTGCGCCATCTCTTGTCCACCCGCACGAATTAATTCCTAGACCAAATATTTTACAGAACATTAATTTTTGTTAAAAATGGATTAGAAATCTTCAGAAAACATTTCAACTAAGTACCCAATACATTGTAAAAATATTTAGAAAAAATTTCTTTATTTTAGACAAATGATTTTCAGTGTTATTGGGAAATGATTTTAAAATATTCCATGCGAAACATTTTAAAAACCATTCCGTTAAAATTGTATAAAACGTTTCAAATACATTTTCAGTAATGTGTGGAAATGATACAGAAAACATTTTTTGGAAAACTTTTCTAACGGCGTATAAAATATTTCTACAACGTTTTTGAGTATATTGCGAAAATATTTTCAGTATTATTTGGAAAATGTTTTCAACAACATATGGAATATATTTCCTTAAGGGAAGTAGGATACATTTTCTGAAGGAAAATGATGGTACGTTTTAGAAAAGTTTTGAAAATATTTCATTGCTGTGTGGGATAGAAAGAAATGCAGAGATCTTATTAAACGCTTGCAGGGACATGGGTTTAGAAGTAAATGCAGAGAAAACTAAATACATGGAAGTGCGTCGGGACCGGAATACAGCAGATTATGGATGCGTTAAAATATTAAATAATACCTTTGATAAAGTGGATAGTTTCCAATATCTAGAATCAATATTAAAAGAGGAAAATCATATTCACGAAGAAATTAAATGTCGACTAAAAGCGGGGAATTCGTGTTACTATTCGGTTCAAAATCTCTTGTCGTCGCGAATTCTGTCGAGGAATTTGAAGCTTAAAATATACAAAATGATAATCATGCCTGTTGTTCTGTATGGCTGCGAAACATGGTCACTTACTCTGAGGGAAGAACATAGACTGAACGTGTTTGAGAACAAGAACCTGAGACGAATATTCGGACATAAGAGGAACAGGAATGGGGAATGGCGGAAACTTCATAACGAGGAACTACATAATTTATACGGTTTACCTAACTGTTAGGGTCGTCAAGTCTAGGAGGCTTAGGTGAGCGGGTCATGTAGCTAGAATGGAACAAAGTAGAAACGCTTTCAAAGTATTGACTGTATAATGGTAGGCGGATTCGATTCTTGCTTGTTCCAGTTCGAGAAGACCAACTAATAATACTATCGTGATCCGAACCTTGGATCTCTTTAAAAATCTTCTTTATAACATCATTCAATTGCACAAATTAATGAATTATAATGAGAAACTGGTAACAAAACAAATAACCTCACTTCCACGGTCCTGGGATTCGGACGTTACACATGCCAGAGGCATATGCTGTATGCCCACCGTCGCTGTTGCGTCAACCCAAAGGTATACCCCTTACTACCTGTAAAAGAGTACAAGGTGGGACAGGTATGTGTGGTTAACACCAGACGAGTAGTGGGAGACGAAAGTAAACGTTTGAAGCTCGCTGCTTAAAAATACCTTACCTTGTGACATACTACTTTAGACTGCATGCGTTTTAAAACTTTAGCATCCTTGATTCACTATGAAAGGAAATGTAAAATTACACTCTTTAATCTTATTAGATTTTCCTTTCTACGAATTTTAAAAAGAAAAGAAATATTTCGTAAGACATTTATATTTTGATTTATCGTCACTGACACTGAAATATTTACATGTAAGCACCAACACAGAACACTTTTGATTTATCATCATAGTTTTCTTTTCTTATTTGATGGCCCAAATATTTAAGAGACGATACCGTTAACGCGCACGATATTCGCGATCGGCGGATACAATGCTAAAATTCACTAGTGCACTGTTGAAGAAAGATGAGTTTGTGCGTCGTCTTCAATTCTGGAGTGCATTAGATCTCTTCCATGAGTTTCTTCATTCAAAGATGTCAACTACGAGTATGAGATGAAAATATATCGTTTATATAACAAAATCACAAATCACAAGTTTTCGTAGTAGTACTATTGAAAAATGTTTTTTAACTTGAAATCACAAGACTTATAAAATATCTCTGAACGTTTTCACATTTTATGTTTGCTAATGCGGTTTGCATATATGAGAGCTTAGTTTCTGTCCACCTTAGTTTTTGAAGTTTTAAGACCGCTCTGACGCGTCTGTTCATCCGTCACATAGTTGCCAGTCAAACAGCGTAAGAATACGCTAGCAGACTAAAATATAGTTCGTAGAAAACATTAAGTTTTTGCTTCTTTATTTTACTAATAATGTATAATGGATAATCCATAGGTTAATAAAAATCACTATAAAGGCACTGATAATTTCAATAAATCATGAAATTACTGATTAAAACTAAATTTTACATTGTCACGTAAAATCTGTCGTCATCACATACGTTTTGCTGCGTGGGCGTTCAGCACAAGGGTAGCAAAATATTTTACCTTGTTTGGACTGATGGGAGAAGCAGGGCTGTCTGGAAAAGTGAGGCACCTTTTTGGTGACAAATTCCTGAGCATTGAGTCTCCTCCAAATCTTAACTGATTGCGTTTCATTTCTAAGAATCGGAGTTGAGGAAATACGAGGGTTGATATAAAAATTTATGTCTATCCATATCGTTATAAATGGCTGCGAACGGACTGTCCACTAATGGTACCACAGAAGTGGGCAAGAACCCTAGAATCCAAATCTTCATAATCACAATGCACCACAAAGGCAATCACAGCACTCCATCAGTCCATAAAGGGTTAATATCATTTTAAGTTTGTTCACATTGAAGAATAACAGTTCGTAGGTTCACACGGACACACATGGTCGCGAAAGTTCGAAAAATAACGAACGCGTGGGCCATTTACGACAACGCGTGGGCCATTTCGTAAATGTCTTTTGAGTCTTTTCATTTTTATTATTAGTTTATATCTTCTTTTTTATTTTAATTATTCCTTAAAATGTAAACACAAATATAATTTCAATGTTTGAATATAAAACAATAGTTACTAATAATTCAAAATACTATTCAACATTGTACTTCATAATGTTTTTCAAAATTCAAACCAAGTTATACAAACATATTAATATATTCAATGCAATAATGTATTCAATAAAACATCATGTTTAATAAAATGTTAACTTTGATAAGGTATCGTATTCAATGCCATATTTAACAATGCACAGTAAAATATAGGTAATACAAACTAAACATATAGCAATAAATTTAAATTACTAAGATTTTATTTAGTATTCTGCAATAATACTCAGTTATTCTAAAATAAAACACACAACAACATTCAAAAATAACATATATCACCAAATAATTCAACTTATCATGATTTTGTTTTTCATGAAAATAAAATATTCCTTACTGCTAAATGCATAAAATTTTATTATATTTAAAACATCAACATTATTCATGAAATTCAAATGTGTACTTTCATTGACATATCAACACCCTACTAAAAATATTCAAAGTAATTCAACATAACTAAAACATACGATATAGTGCACGCAATTGATTCATATTTTATTAAAATTACATATTAAAAGCACATATGTAAATATAACACTAAAAAATGTTTCATTTACTTGAAAATGAAATAAACTAGGCTGATCCGAGTTCGTCACGCTCGAAGTATATAAAAATATACTGCCTGCATTAAATTTGCAAGACCCTACCCCAGTTATTTATTTTTATGTTTCCATCCCCAGAGAGTTAGTTACTTAGTTAGTTATAAGCTTCAAATTCCTCGCCAGAATCCGTGATAGCAAAGGATTTTGTACTGAATAATAACACGAATTCCTCAGTAGTTGTTCCAAATAGCTTGACTCAATTTTATCAGGTGTTAGACAATACGCACCTCGAAATAAGCACGAAAACTTACAATTCAAACATTTGTTTCCTTGCCAATTTTCTCCAACTCTTCGAAACGAAGAGCAGATCCACGGCAATAAGTAGCAACTAACTTCATAGTACTCTTTCCATTTTTTATTTCTGAAATTGTTGATTTCAAATCAGAACCGGATCCGTTCGGTGTGCAATGCACCATACACAAAGAATATCCCTATCAGGATATTCTTTTACCCGAACCCATAATCCACTTTTTAAAGCCTGTTTTTGCCTCATCATCATCATTAGTGAAGCATGTAAGTTTACCTTTGATTATATTCTCAGTGTTTATGTATTGCGAACACAGCGTAAATAAATGTTGATTTTTTCTCAAAGAACACTATGGCATTTGCCTACACTATGGCTGTTCACTAAGCGACATGACTGTTCATTGGGCGACACTTTTGACACCTATTTATACCTTACGTTATGCACTGGCTGATACAAATGGCAATATCTTTGTAAAGGTTCCTTTACGAGACAACAGCTGAATTTTAACTTTATAACCATAGAGACCGTCCAGAGATGGCAGCACAATCGTTTTGACGACTATATGAAAAGTTTAGAAACATGAACTTACAGACAACTTTGTTGTACATGAATTTTTAATGTGTTAAATCACTTGTTTAGATGCTTTATTGTTTTGTTGTTATTGTAAGGGATATGTGTCTGCAATTGTTCTTCAATATGTAATTCCTGTTCTAAAACTAGGGGAAACTTGCTCTTAATTAACAGTTGTAAGCGTCATAACACCATACTCCAGATCGATATTCATTTCGATCTATCAGCTGTGACGTACCACACGTCAGTACGGCTGTTTTTTTTTGCTACCTTCCTGCTCCTCATCCCGGGTTTTTTCTCTTGCCTCACTTCCGAGCACTGTACGTCAGACTAATCCAGCCAAGGGCGTCTAGTGCTACGAGTTTGGCACCTGAAACTACTCAACCTTGACGGCTATCCAAACGGGTCGTCTCACCTTACATTTTTCATCTCATAGCATCACATTATCGCTTTACTAGTTGGCACGGCTTTGTGCCCCTTCATCGGCTTCTCTGATGGCGGACCCTGGCTTAGTTTCTGGACAATCCTTAGAATGTCGTCACGATTTTTTACCGCCAGTTGTCCCTGGTCCCGCTGGTCACACTGCGAAAGTAGAGAAGCGGAAAGACCGCAAGGAGAGACATCGCCAAAACTCCGAATGCTCTACTGCTTCCGCAGCTTCTGGCACTTCAACTCGGACGAGGTCTCGATCACCTCAGAGTCGTACGAGTTTCGCTGCCAAGGTAAAACACTCACCACCAGCTAAGAAACAACACTTTGTTTCCGCCTCTGAATCGTCAGATATGGAAGCCGAAGGCACTTCAGCAGTACGCAAATCATCTGACCAAGTCATTATTTCATCCAACACTACTCCATCTCTGCACTCTTTTCTACTCCAACATTACGATTCTAAGTTCTCTAACGAAAAACTCATCACCTTGCAATTACGCAAATATCTACCTAGCCTCCCACTTCACGAAGTTATAAAAACACGCAATGGCTATATCTTCAAATCTCCCGATCCAAATTTCGCCACTACCATTCGCAACAAAGCATCATTTGAAATCTTCGGTAAACAATCAATCCTCACCAACCTCACATCTTCCCGGCGTAAACAACCTCCTCCTCCGAAGCGACCTCCTATGCTATCTGTTGTTATTCGAGGCGTCGATCCTACCTATTCAGATGAGGAAATTACGGATGAATTACAATCTGAAGGGCACACAATTCACAAAATCATCCGCATTCGTAACAATAGCGGTGCCACCTACATGGTGCGTGTCCTTACACCATCCCAGGAAACTATTGACCGCCTGCTTACACAAGGTGCATATATCTATAAACGCAGACACCGCGTGGAACCTTCTCGGTCACCTGCGCCTATGCCACTAAGGTGTGAGAAATGTCAGGCGTACAACAGCCATTCAACGGCCCAATGTAGAAACCCTGCTGTTTGTGGCTATTGCTCCGGTCCACACCAAACACGCCTCTGTCCAAATATGCAGCTCCCTCCTCAATGTTCTACGTGCAAAGATCAGCATCCTTCTTATAGTTACAAATGTAAAAGTAAACCTCTTCCTGACCAGGCACATCCAGAACTAGTGGCTCCCTTACGCACACAATCAACCTCAACAAACACAGATCAGCATGTTGATGATCCCGTGACAGTAGGCAAATTATTGGAATTCCTTACACTTGCTCTTCAGAACATTCACCCCTTTCATAGACAGCACGTTCTCCAACAACTCACCTTAGCAGCAAAACAAACCTTTAACGTTTCTCTCTATGCTACTTATTCAAATAATTACGTTCATTTTCATACCATTCGATACGAAACTACAGTCTAACTTCATACATATTATGGATTTAAACTTTTTATTTCTCAATATCCGTTCACTCCCTAAAAACAAAGACCTTTTCCAGGCATTACTATTAGAAGAGCATATCACTGTATTTCTTCTAAACGAAACCTTTCTTAAAAAGTCCATCTCGTGCAGAATCCCTCGCTATGACTTGATCCGACATGACAATACCCTACCAACTCTTCGAGCTAACGGTGGAGCTGCCATTGGGTTTCGCAATAATCTGCCATACAGACATCACTCTTGTCCTCACCTGCAATTACCTGAATACGTCATCACCACCATTTATTTCAAGTCCATAGCAATTACGTTCGCTACAATCTATGTTCGACCTGGAAATCCCATTCCAACTGCCTTCTTTTCATATATATCAGACACGTACAAACATTTCATCATCCTTGCAGATATAAACCTCCATAGTCGATCGGCCCAGGAACGCACTCAGTTTTGTGACTTCATCACCACTCATACTACTGGCATACTACTTGCACTTCCTTCTCATACTCGACCAATCTCAAACACCACACCAGACATCGCACTTACTTCCAATACTTTAGCTACTCATTGCACTGTCACAGTCCTAGATTTGCTCGGTAGCGATCATGCTCCTATCAAACTGACCTATCATACGGGTCTTGCATGTCCATCACGTTTGCCTACCTCTCGAGTCACACCTCGATATGACAAGGCTGACTGGCTTAGCTATCGCACTTATATCTCTTCTACCATAGAACCCTACCAAGGCCCAGTAACTTCTGATGATCTTACTGAACAAATTGGCACTCTCACTACAGCAATCCAGCGCGCATCTACCCTCTATATCCCGCAATCTTCATCAGTTCCATATCGCCCTAAACTTCCACCCCATTATCTTGCTTTGGTTCGACGCTCTCGCCAATGCTATCGCGACTACCTTCGCACACATAATCCTGATGCACTTATACTTCATCACCAATTGCAGCGTACTGTCCGGAATTATCTCTCCGCCTATAAACAACGCCAGTGGATTAAAACATGCAATAATCTAGCAGACACTTCACATCCAACAATCTATTGGAAACGTTTCAACGCTCTATGTGGCAAAACCTCAAAGACAACATATCCTCTCCTTGTGCATGACAAGCCGCTCCAATCAGATCTAGACATATCAAATGCCTTCGCCGACCATCTTCAAAGCATTTTTACACCATCAGTTTCCAATCATACCTACCGCACTCATCCTACTGCTCAAATCAACACTGATTCACCTCAATTACAGCCTAACATCACTCACACTCTTCCGCAACATGTCCTCACTGTTCCCATTACACCTCATGAAATCACCGCTGTACTACGCCGCAAGAGAAACACCGCTCCAGGATTCGATGGCGTTACTTATAGACATATTAAAGAATGTCCATTTGCTCTTCTATCACTACTTGCTCTTATATATACCTTTATTCTCCGCACAGGTCTGTTTCCCACTGACTGGAAGGTTTCGAAAACACTCATGTTTCTCAAACCTAAAAAGCCACCATCCGATGTTTCATCTTATAGGCCAATACAACTCACCTCCACTTTCAGTAAAATTTTCGAACGGATCCTGGTTAAAAGATTACACCCATACTTAAACGATCATAATATCATTCCACCACATCAAGCTGGCTTTCGGCCCTCATATTCAATTAACGACCAACTCCTTCGTCTTACGTCACTTATCACCAATCATTATAACTCTATTCAGCCATCTTGTCTTGTTCTCTTCGACCTCGAAAAGGCGTTTGATAAAGTTTGGCACCTAGGACTCATCTATAAACTTACCAAATTACGACTTCCTGTTGCATATATCCGGCTTATCTTTCATTTTCTTACCTGCCGTCTTGCCTATGTTGCCATCAACGATCAGCTGTCACACCCGATCTTCTTCTTATCAGGTGTTCCACAGGGTTCAGCATTATCACCACTCCTCTATCTGCTTTTTGTCGCAGACTTTCCTGACCTACCTCCGAATGTCTCTTTATTCCAATACGCCGATGATACTGCATTTCTTGCCCTCTGTCGCACTATGGCACAAATCAATCTTACTCTTCAGGAAGCAATTAATCGTTTCACGGACTGGTGCCACACTTGGCAACTGACCATCAATGCCGCCAAGACACAAGCCATCGTTTTCATTCCACCCCGAAAACGTACGAAGGTCCATCGAAATCCTACCAAGCTATCCATACAAGTCAATGACGTACCGTTACATCCTGGCAAAACAGTTACCTATCTAGGCATCACATTCGACCACCACCTCACCTGGACACCACATCTCAATTCAGTCAAGGCAAAAGCATATAATAGACTTAATCTTCTGAAACGTTTAACAGGTACCACATGGGGTCTCTCTTCGAATCTTGTTCTTAATACTTACAAAGTCTTTCTTAGACCAGTACTGACATATGGTTTTCCCGCCTGGATCTCTGCACCAACCTCATATTACGAAAAACTTGCCATTCTCGAACGCCATGCATTTAGAATTGCCTTTCGCATCTCATTGCCTAGTCCTACACAAGACCTCTATTCTCGTATTTCTTTTCCTATTCTCAAGTATCACCTAGAAGCTTTACGCTGCAAGTTCATTACCGACCGCTTCACTCATCACCAGCCACTTCTTTTTGATACCATTCATTATCTTACACTTCATCCCTACCGAGCACGCTATACTTATACACCTCTACATTTACTCTTCACGCTATATCATTACACATTGCCTCCTAATCATCCAGCTCATATGCTCATAGAGGACTTTTGCATTCATGCTCATCTACCTCATATATTTCCATCTTATATCGCACAGTGATTTCCTCTGTTACTAACAGGGCTTCCCCATGTCTCCATCAGCCTAGAGCCGCCCCTAGGCAGAAGTTAACTGCATTCGTTTACTTAACACCTTCCTAGTGTTGTGACGTGTTTGCACCTCATGTCATCTATCATGCTCATAACATATTTTCCTCACCGAATAAATAGAATCTTAACGCTTTTTTTTCTTCACTTTGTTTCACTCATTGTTTTGTCCTTTCCATCACCATGCATTTTTCAACTTTGTCCGTCATTACCTTCTTATACCTTGCTTACATTATGTGTTATTATTATTATTATTATTATTATTATTATTTTGTATTGTACTATAATATTTGTATTGTACTTGTAATATATCTATGTTCCCAAATTCCTTCCACTACCGATGTCATCATGATTATGATCGCAAAGATCATAATGTCCATGTCATTTTGATTTAATAAATAAATAAATAAATAAATAACTGTATATAATGAAAACTATAACCCAGTCCTCTAGCCTCCCTTAGACCATCCAGAAATAACCCATGCAACAAACTTTTCCTTTAACTTCCCATCCCTGAAAGAGGGCGTACCCCTCTTAGAGGTAGCTAGCTTTCAAGCTAGCATTAAAAAAAAAAAAAAATCATAACACCAGCTAAAAGGGTCTTTAGCTTGCCATGATTTTATTTTTAGAGAAGCAACAATGGGTAATTTATGCCCTTGCTTCACAGAAGAAAATGTCAATGTTAGATAAAAGATGTTTAAATACTTAGGACGTTATTCAGGGTCGTTCTGACGCGTGATTAGAGTCATACTAAAGAGTTCAACTAACGTTTCTCGCAATATTTAGGTTTTAGTATGGTGCTAATCATACGTCAAAACTACTCTAAATAAAGTGGTTTGTTACTTGGGTATAATACTAGGGAATGATTCGTTCATTGAATGAGTTAGATTTCCGCACATCTATTTTGCGCAAATGAGTTATTCGATCATATTAGTTGAGTGGGAATTATTCGATCATATGAATCGCTTGGGCTACTGCACTTTTCTGCGCAACTTAATAAATTAATTGCGAGTAAATGCAATATCGTTGATCATCTTTGCCACATGACACGGACAGCGTTGCTTTGGGGTGAGTGGATTCTCCTAAGCTTCAGTGAAAATATGAAGTTTCAATTATATGCTGTTGTTCTACTCCCATTATTATTTTTGCATCCAGTTTTTCATATTAAGTCTTATCTCGTAATTCATTTGTTCTATCCTATGGGTCACTGTGGCTCACCCATTAAGCTCTTGCCTCGGTTCGTGGAGTCCCTGGTTTTATCCACTGCTACGTAATTTTGTGGTGTACATCACGATGTCCGTGGGTTTTGTTGGGTGTGTCCGTGTCCTTCCGCACTCTCATTCCACTTATTCTTCCGTGTTCATTTACTTGCCTTAATCATTCGTTTTCCTTAGGCTAATGCACACAAACATGAAACGTTGAACTGCAACATTTCTATTTTATCCTATTATATTCTAAAAGATGTTCTATTTTATTCTTCACTGGCAAAAGATAATCATTTTGAATCCATGTGAGCTAGAGAAGAAAGGTAGTTGACACATCAACATATATTTAATATTATTGTGATCATTTTAAAAGTTTTACCCCGGGTAGACTTTGAATAAACGCAAATGAAATAAAATCTTAAAGTCTTACGTTCCATAGTTATCATCGTGTAGACTGAAGGAAATGATGATGATGAGAACGAATGAAATGGTGAAATGAAGGAAGTAAGTGAAAACGTGAGAACACAGAAAATCCACACATATGGTATTTGTCCAAAACAGAGCCATTTGGCGCAAATAGGAGAAAACCAGGGACCCCATCCGCTAGAGATGAACACTTTACCCTGAGCCGCTACTATCGCAATAAGAAAGAGAGAAACATATATTTGCGAAAATACTGGTAACCCCAATTGAAACCGATCTGAAAAATGCCCCAGGGTAAACTTGTTAGCCGCATGGAATTTTCTCCCCGGCCAATCCTGAAGACATCCCTGTTCGGTTAAGATAAACCATTAGTTACCTAAATTTGAGTTGAGTTGATTTTGAGTTTAACATTCCGTTCAGCAGGATGGCTATATGGGACGTGGACCTACTGATTAACATAAAATCCGAACCAAATGAGATCCCGCCGGGAATCGATTTCCGGTCTCCCAAATCCCCTTGTTTAAATGGAAGCTCAAAAAACCATTAGTATCTTCACGTCTATTTCAATAGCAGTAAAGCGAGAAGTAGGTTCCACTAAGTTTTGTTCATGTAGACGTGTTTTTACTGAAAGATGCATTACACTGTCTTCCCAGAAAGTATCTACGTTCGTCTTTCTATATATACCTTTATAAAATCCATTATGCATAGTACAAATATTTTACAGTGCACTTCTTGTGTGTAAATGCTGTATTTAATTTAATATAATATAATACTTTGAATTGATTGTGAAACATTAAATTTGACCTTTTTTGGCTAGTGCAGTTGCAAGTGATGAAAATACTTTTATCCAATGTACGTATAGCATCTTAATAAAATGGATAAATGCTCATTAAAAGCATGGTTATATTAACTACGAAATCGTATTACTCAATGTTTCTTCCAGACATGATTTTGGGGAGCACTGCACCCCGAAGCTTTGAGAGTGTCCTACCAAGAACAGACCATAATAATACGTCTATAATATAATAATAAAGAGAATAGTACCAGCAATTCCGTCTCGGAATACTAAATGCCCCCTCCCCCGGAACATTTTTTTCTGAAAGAACGACTGGTATTACTTCTAATTGAGCAACACTCTCAATACTTGAAGCGCACGACGAGAAGCAAGCAACAAGAATGTTAATTTTGAAAGTAATCTATTTCTAATAACGTGGTTTCCTTTCTTCGCAACAAGCAACCCTACCACGCAGAAAGGAAAAACCACATGCTACAACGAGACAAACAGAAAAAAGCGTGAACTGCAAATGCATCTGCAGAAGCAACCCTGCAAATTCTCTCGCACAACACAAGCTCGCAGTTTATGATTCACAATTCATTTCGAGCAATTCAGTGAAAAGTACAAATGATTCAGTAGAATAATCGTTTCACTTGTAGAAAGAATTATAATTGATTTGACTCGCGCCATGATTCGTTCATATTGATCGAATCGCTCATGATCGACACAACCCTAATTATATATAACCACAAATGATAGATACTAGTTACCACTTTTTGTTTAATAGTTTTAAAGCTAATTCTTCTAGAATTGAGTAGATTTTTGTTCAGCATCAAGGCTATAAGAGACCCTTACTCCGTGGAGTCCAAACAACATGAGCTCCCGCCGGGAATCAAAGCCAGGTTTTCCAAGTCAAAGGCACGTGAGCTATCCGTTTAGCCACGACGGAGCTCTTAATCCCTACAGAGTAAAAGCAACAACAGATAGCGAATAATGACTTTTGTGTGTGGATTCAATGTCCGACAAGAAATGTGTCTTATTCCCCTTTCGCGACCATTAGCTAAAGATGTACTATAACGCGTTTGTGTGTTTCATTCGCATAGATTAGAAGTCTACCATAGTTTCACTTCGTGGAAAAAAAATTGACTTGATTTTCATTTGTACGCATAATCGCAAATTGAAACATGAATTTTCAAAAAAAAATATTGTTTATGGTTAGTTAATAGTGCATTTCGTACAACCTGTAATTCTAATCTCATACAGTGTGAAAATCTGTCTTTAAGAAAGAAAATAAAAATACTTATAATAATAATAATAATAATAATAATAATAATAATAATAATAATAATAATAATAATAATAATAATAATAATAATAATAACTAACTCTATGGCCTATGGAACCCGGAGTTCAATTCCCGTTCACTAAAGCTCTCCACTGACTTCTGTCCTTAGTCAACTGGATCTAGTTTCCACTTTGTATTCCTATTTCTGCGAGATTCGTCTTCATATTATCCTCCCATCTGCGCCTTGCTATTCCTAATGGTTGTTTTCCGATTGGACTTCCATTTAAGACTTTGAAGGCGTTCCTACTTTCTTCCATTGTGACATCACCTGCCCAACTAAGCCTCCTAGATTTGATAACCCTAACAATGTCCGGCAAACCGTGTAAAATACGTAATTCCTAGTTATGAAGTTTCCTCCATTCCCCATTCCCGTTTCACTTCGGTTCGAATATTCATCTCAATATCATGTTCTTAAATACTTTCAGTCTACGTTCTTCCCTCACACTAAGCGACCATGCTTCACAACCATACAGAACAACAGGCGAGACTATCGTTTTATATATTTAAAAAAAGTTTCAAATACCTCGAGAATGCACGATGACAAGTGATATTGAACTGAATAATAAGACGGATTCCCTGCTTTTAGCCCACATTTAATTTCTTCGTGAATATATTTTCGTGTTTTAATATTTATCCTAGATATTTGAAAGTATCCACTTTATCAAAATTATTATTTATATTTTAACGCATCCATAATCTACCGTATTATGGTCCCGACTAACTTCCTTGTATTTAGTTTTCTTTGCTTTACTTCTAAACCCATATCCTGCAAGCGTTAATAAGACCTGTGAATTTCTTTCTATTGTTCTCCTATCATCCTCTATTAAATCTGAATCATTAACATAATCTGCTGAATACCTTTCAATTCTACACCCTGGTGTTTATCTTTGATTTTCCTTATAGTGTATTCCAGGACGAAGTTGAATAATAATGGCGACAACGCATCTCCTTGTTTAGGCCATTCTCTACGTGAAAGCTCGTGGACAAAAAATTTTCTACCAGGATTTTACCTTGCTATTCATTTAAAGAAATCTTAATTATTCTAATTAGCTTTTTCGGTATTCCATTCTGTAAGAACGTTTCTTTAATAACCGAGTCGTAAGCCTTTCTGAAATCAATAAGTAGTTGATGTACCAAGGTATTGTATTCCCATTTATTTCCGTGTATTTGTCGAGTGGTAAACATTTGGTCGATAGTTGAGGTATTTCGTCTAAATTCGCACTCCAATAATCGCATCTACGTATGGGGTCAATCATGTAATAGAATGTTTGAGAGGATTTTATAGGATGTTGACAAAAGATAAATGCCACAATAATTATTACAGTCAGTTTTGTCGTCTTTCTTGCGAACTAGAACAATGAATGATTCTTTTTGCTCTGGTGGCAACTTTTCCTTGTTTCAAATAAGGGAAATGACTTTGAGTACCTTGTTCCTTAATTATTCGCTTCCAGCTAAAATTAATTCAGCCGGAATTTCCTCTACAACCGGAGATTTGAGTTTCTTTAATTTCTTTAATGCGATTTCTACTTTTACTCTGGAATATACTGTTCTCCACGCATATTAGTTTTTGGCTGCGTGTTAAGCAAATCCTCAGAGAAATCTTTCCATCTATTTAAGATGCTATCTCTATCAGTGAAAACTCTTCCGCCTGCTTTCTTTAGTATATAAGCATGAGGTTGCTAGCCTTTCTTAAATTTGGACAACGGTCGATAACTGACAACGGTCGATAAAGTATGACAGACGAAACGAAAGGTAGTAACATCAAAAGAAAGAAACAGAAAATTAGGAAGGACGAAAGAAAGAACAAATGACGCAGTTCTTACATGGAATTAAATTTGACAAATAAAATATTATATATGAACAAAAACCATAAGAAAATGGAAAGTCAATGACATTCTTAGAAATAGTAAGAAGGATTATTGTTGCACGTGGAATGCGAAAAAATAAATTTATTTCATGGGGAGCTTGAGCACGGTAGCCCCGTAAATACGCTACTGAAAGCAATTATGCTTCCCTGATCCCCTACGTCATTGTTTTCAACCACACTTATATATCGGGTGTTGCAAAATAAGTGTTACAAATCTTGGGAGGTGACTCCTGCCACTGAGACAAGAAAAAAGTTATCTTGAACTTTCGGCTATCGGACATAGTTTCGGATCTACAACGTGCCGAAAGCGTGGGAAAATGACTTTCGGACGCCAATAGTTCGGAAACTACCCAACTTAAACAGGGTTGGTAAAAAATTCACTGAAGAAGTCATACCTGCTGTATTGAATTTTGCATGTTTCACAACCCTACCACGCACGCGCAAAGGATTCCCCAAAGGAACGTAGGGAGTCCCGGATAATCTGGCAAATGAAAATTGGTCTAAATGGATATGAATTGATAGGGTTTCTACCAGGTAACAACAAGTCGTTTGTATTAAGTCGATATCTAGAACAAATACAAAATGGCGGATACGTTCGTGCCCTTGTGTGTGGTTGCATAATTGCCAGATACGGATGCTGGCCAACAGTGACGTTCTGAGTATTAAGTGTAGCGAATTTGTACTCAAATGCTCTAGAAAGATATCTGGAGTGTCAGGAGAGCACAACAGATGAAGCAGGGTGATTCACATGTGTGGAAACACGTAACGAAAAATGACTAGAAATGCACTCATACTCAGTAAACGTGATTTCAAAGCGTAAAGAATAGCATCAAGAACATGAAAGCTATTTCCAATTCACCAATAATATTCCATCAAACCGATGCAACATGATGTGCACGGTTGCGTACCAATAAGGACCAATAAGGATAACAGCTGAGGCCAAGTTGAAATTGTGCAAGGGGACTCACAAATAAACTGGGTAAACTAAATGATTGTCACTAGTAGAATCACATGATCGATATTGAAATGTGGCCAATGCATGTTCATATCGACATGTAGCTAATGAACAAATGCAAACATGTCCCACTACTGCTGGGACACCGTCCCACGTGCGAAAAATAGGAAAATAACTACTCGGGTCTTGAATCTGAGGCAGTGGGCTTCCAGTAGTATTAGAAACTGCAACCACACGAGCGAAATTGAGCGCTCTAACCCTTTCGCCTCACTTTCTCTGTATTCATTTCTTTGAGGAGTACCCACTTTATTTGGCAAGCGCTCTTGTACAGCCTCCCGACAAGCTTGTGTGTTTCATTTTGTTACTCCTACTACACAGTTGTAAACAATCAGAGCTTCAGGACGTTTCTTCCTATTTCTCATGTCGTTTTATTTTCCATATGCATGGTGTCCAGCAGTAGTGTTACATGTACCAAATTGGTTCATTTTCGTCTTTGTCTTTGCATGTACACTGTGTGTAAGATAAGAATTTCTGGAGTTATTTTCCTATATTTCGAGTACGTCATATGTGCCAGAAGACGTGGGACTTGTTACAAGTTTGTTATTTTCACGCTCTATCAGAAATTGAATCATGGATTAAGATATTTCTTTTCATGTGTCGACTGTGGGACAATGTCCCAAAAAAGGAGGGGCATTGATTCAATCGTGTTCTAGTTACGTTCTACCAAAAAGTGCACCAGATGTAATAGCAGAATGTACAACGTTATTTTCCTAGTTTTCGCACGTGAGATGGTGTCCCAGCAGTAGTGGGACATGTTGACATTTGTTCATTAGCTACATGTTGATATCAACACACACTTTGGCCACATTTCAATATGGATCATGCGATCTCATAGTGACATTCATTTAGTTTAACCAGTTTATTTGTGAGTCCCCTTGCACAATTTCAAATTGGCCTCAGTTGTTGCATCCTTATTGGTATGCAACCGTGCATATCATATTGCATCGGATTGACGGAATATTATTGGTGAATTGGAAATAGCTTTCATGTTCTTGATGCTATTCTTTACATTTCCGACGTTTTGAAATCACGTTTACTTAGTATGAGTGCAATTTTTCTGGTCATTTTTCGTTACGTGTTTCCACACATGTGAATCACCCTGCTTCATGTGTTGTGCTCTACCGACACTCCAGATGTCTTTCTAGAACATTTGAGTACAAATTCGCTACACTTAATACTCAGAACGTCACTGTTGGCCAGCATCCGTATCTGGCAATTATGCAACCACACACAACAGGCATGAAGTTGTCCGCCATTTTGTATTTGTTCTAGATATCGACTTAATACAAACGAATTATTGTTACCTGGTAGAAACCCTATCAATTCATATCCATTTAGACCAATTTTCATTTGGAAGATTATCCGGGACTCTCTACGTTCCGTTGGGGAATCCCTTGCGCCTGCATGGTAGGGTTGTGAAACATGCAAAATTCAATACAGCGGGTATGACTTCTTCAGTGAATTTTTTACCCGCCCTCTTTACGTTGGGTAGTTTCGGAACTATTGGCGTCCGAATGTCATTTTCCCACGCTTTCGGCACGTTGTAGATCCGAAACTATGTCCGATAGCCGAAAGTTCAAGATAACTTTTTTCTTGTCTCAGTGGCAGGAGTCACCTCCCAAGATTTGTAACACTTATTTTGCAACACCCGATATATATATATATATGCAGTGGCGGATCCAGGATATGATCAAGGGAGGGGCTAAACCATAATTTGCCGTTTTATCCAGTGTAAACTTGAGCGTCAAGGGGGGTCTTTAGCCCCGTAGCCCCCCCTTGAATAAGCCCTTGTATATATATATATATATATATATATATATATATATAAAATATGGAAACGGTCTAATCCGTTCCCCCCAATGTTGAAAACAGTTTGGCGCCGATGTTACAGAGTGTGAGTACAGAGTACTTACTGCTTGCGTCATTAGTTGTTTCTGTACACTAGAAAGCTTGTTTTAAACGAGGACAATTTACAACTGAGTGAATGATTTGTGGCAAGACCTTATATTGGCCTAAGGCAGCGAGTTACGTCTTACATTTGAATGAAAAGGGATCTGTGTTCGACACCATTAATTAGAGTTAAATGCTAGTCCAAGTATAAATGATAAGACGTAATAGGAAACAATATATATATTTAGAATGAATGATTTATAACTAATTGTTACTGTCAATAGAGATTGTTAACGTTCATAGGCTTGATGTGTAAGGTCTTGAATTCGAGTCCATATAGTCAATTTCATTTAATAAATAGCTATTTAGCAAAACATATATTAATATTAAATTGATGAGCAGACCGTATCGCGTATTAATCCCTGGAGGAAATTTAAGTAACATATATATATTTTTTCACAGTGGTAGTCTCGCCTTGTTAATTACTAACCTATACTATATTATTATGAAGCATCTTTCTGTTGAGCTCGACTGATCAGATATTGTGTTAAGTGGCCATGTATTTTCTCTTCCTCAATTACTAGCAAATATCAGGTAGCCAAAGACCTTACTGTAACAAAATATTATTATCGTTCTTTTTAAATAATCGTTTGATTTCTCCGAGATTGCGGCATATATATTTGAAACCAATTTTGACCACTTTTGAAACGTTCTCAGGGAATGCAACAAAGGAGAGATCCGTGCATTTTATCTTTTAACGCTATTGTGTTCAATAATCTTATTAAAAATAAGGTTGATACAATTTATGTTGAAAGCTCCAGATTAAAATCAAGGAAGGAGCAGGTATTATCAACATACGTATATGGATTTAATCTGCAATCTTTTCTATTTTTTTCGTTTGTTTACTTTTTTTTTTTGTTATTAATAATATGTGGATGTAACTAACCGCACAACTGTCATTACGTTTAGAAGCTGACATCGTTCGTTAATAGCAACCTCTTTAATTGTTGATACAAGATTAATAACCTTCAAACTTCCATCGAAAATCAGTGCTTACATCAGAAGATTTAAATACAGTTGTGTTGATAATTACTACAGCATAACACTGAGAACCCACATTGTCGACAACATGAGTTCTGGCCTCAGAAGAAATTTCGTACCTCTGGGGGAAAATTCCTTTCGAGTAACCCCCTGAAATCATAACTGTATGAGATGTTATAGGATTACACAAATGCCAAACTTTTTTCTCCTCATTCACACGATACTGAAATTCCCTAATATATGTTGTGAATGTCTTCAGAACAAGAGAGATTTTAGTGGCGAACAGCGTTATAAGTGTACTTGATGCTTTCCCGTTTCCTTCTACATTTTTACTCCATTCTTTATTTCTAACAATTCCCTTCCATGTGTTATCTTTTCGTCTAGCTCGAGAATAAGGAACATAACTTGCAACGTAAAACTGAAACATGATTTTCATTCGGATAATGTTACTTTTATTTATTTATTTATTTATTTTATTTTATTTTATTTTATTTTTTTTGGTGTCAATCAACCATATTTGTTTTACTGTTCAGAAATCAATAACTGATAAACGGAAAAGTTTATTTAGCCACTTTCACCTCTGGAACTTAAAATGTTTCTGGATTTCTCTCACCGTTATATGATCCAAACTTTTACAAAAGTGATTACAATCAATAGTGGATTGAGAAAGGTTGATCGGAAAGCTGGTGGGTTCTATTCAATTGGAAGATGAACGACTGCATATGATATTTAAAATAAACTTGACATTGAAATAAAATGAACCAAACGTTTATATATTGAGACCTTACTTCACCTATGCAAGAATTATAGAGAATTATAGAGAATGTAAAACATGCTGCTGATTTCCAATTATTTTTTTCTTTCATTTTTGTACTGATAACTCACGACTGTTTCCTTATGTCCCTTCCGTAAACTGTGGAAGGATATTTTACAACATTAAGATATATTTGACATTCATTTTCCTGTCTTTTTTTTTCTGAATAAAAATGACATTTCTGTGAACAATTAACATCTTGGCACCACAAACAGGTACATTACAAGTGCATTGTATTCGAATCAAAACGATCGTCTTTGTATGTATGTGAGCATCAATGAAGAACAGTTTGGTTTGCTTTCCAATGTAGATTCCTTCTAATTGGATCTAAAGAGCAATTTGATCCTCTGGATCGAATGTTTCGTTCTGGTATGCTTCCAAGTTCTCTGGTTCACCCAGAGCAATTATTTGATTCTTCGCTCGGGTCTAATCCCTTGTTCTCAATGAATATTGAAATATTGTGGTATTGCATGCATTTTTCTAATAATATTTCTCTTTAAAGTCAAGCTAAACAAATCTTTATCAACACAAATAATCACAACAAATCTTCTTTATCAACACAAATCATTACAAAGTATTTTGAGCCTAGGCGAGCACGTGCATAAGAAACCGTGTACCTACCCAATTGTTGTAGGGGGAAGATTGCTCTCTCAGAACTGCTGGGTGTCTTGCATATTAGGCCTAAAAGCAAACTAACAGTATCTGAAATCGTCAGTAACTCAACAACCATATTGCCATACTGCATATACATATACGTAATTAAGTAGCCTACATATTTTTAGGAAATGCCCTATTATTAGGAAATGCAAGTGGTAGGAAATGCACTAATAAACTATTCATTAAAAATGTCTAAGAAAGTTCATCTGTTTCAATCCGATTACAAGGGTTTAAATAAAAATAAAATAAATCTTGTTCGACGGAATTAAACTACGGTAGACTATGTGATTAATGCACACAAGCATGAAACTGTGCAAGTAGGATGGTTGAAAGTAAGCAATGGTCTCTTAACACTAGAACGCCCGGAAATTCGTTTCACCTAGATCGCCCGTAGGGATCAATTTGATCCTTAGCTTCTTTTTGTACATACCTACCTTTCTAACAAACACTACTCGGGTTTTTTCTTTTTCTTCAGTGTAGAAAAGCAAAACCAAGTTCCAGTCAAGTTTTATTAGCAAGTTATATATATATAATGTGAACATATATTTTTGGTGTGTTTACCACATAAGTACATAGTAGTCATTACTTACTTCTTATTACATAGTTTATTTCGGAAGCTCTGTAACTACTTCTGTTCATAGTTCTGCTTACAACTTTCCTTCATCTTTGTTCACGAATATAGTACTCAATACTGTGCCGGTATCACCGTGATTACGCACATTTTTTGCATTTATAAGTTACTTTAGGAACACATTTTCCACAAACTGCCTTTTTGCAAGTGCTACAGTTTGTAGACGCCTTGTTACTCTTGCAGTTTACAGCGATTTGGCAATTACGTCGCTTACGCGGTATTTCTGAGTCTCAATATGTGTCGTCTTCTTTTCTTGTGGCTTGATTTGAATCCTCAGACCGAAACTGCAGGTATTCCGTCCGGAGTTCTTCTGCTAGCCTTTGAATAAATTCCTTTCGTGATATCTTCATTCGAATGACTGCTCTGTATATTACAACTGCATTAATTACTGCAAGATCAAGTACATTATAAAAAGTATGAATTGGCCATCGTGATGACGCTTTCACTGTATATTGCTTGGCCATTTTGTCTACAACGTCAACCCCGTATTTCGTTTCATTACAATAAGCAATGGTTTCAGGAACTTTCTTACTATTGTCGATTATGTCCACGGTATCATGAAGAGAGCTCAATACCAAAACATTCTTACTTTTATTATCTCGATAAACGGTCATTGTTACGTCCTTGCTTTTGAGAATCTTTTTTGAGTACAAAGGTGCTTTCTCTGATTTAATTTCTTTCGGTATTTCTCTTCTACTTTTATTCACTGTCCCAACAATGGTAGATGACTTTGCTTTCAGATTTTCAGCGAGCTTTACTGACATAAAATAGTTGTCTGTAGTAATGTTTCGACCTTTGCCAGAAAATGGCTCCATAAGACGCATGGCAACGTACTCCGGAACTCTTTGATTTGCAGGGCGTTCTTCCTCCTTACCAACGCAAAGGAAGCCGTTCAACATATATTTCGCGTCTACATCTACAGCCAGCCAGAATTTCTGCCCGTACTTATCTGGCTTATTTGACATAAACTACATAAATGAACAACCAGTTTTACTAGGAAACTGTTGTTCCTCTATTGCAATGTTCTGTCCTGGTTCATAGTATGCAATACAATTTTCAATGAACCTACACCAAACTTCAGAGACAAGAGCAAGTTTATCTTTCTTTACACGAATTAATCTGTCTGCTTTAATATCAAATCTTAAGAAGCTCATTATTTCGCAAAATCGATTTCTGCTCATAGTCTTGGGACAAAATGGTAATCCCCAAGACTTCGACCACATTGCATGAACCTCAATATTTTTACTGCCACTAACGCCACGAGCATACAGAATCCCTATGAAAGCTTCGAGTTCCGATGAACTTAGTGACCAAGTATTGTCCTTCAGCACACGACGCGGTTCTGTTTCGGTACACTTTTTTATGTGGGTAAGTATGCGTTTGTCTGTGCCACGCACTTGACACAGATTCACTACTTACATTTCTTCTGGCATGCGGTGTTGACCCTGAAATTTATCTTAGAATGTTATGAAGACATTTTCTACCCGCGTTTCTAACATTAGCAGGTATTTGCTCCCATACAGTACCGTTTGGAGCTGTATACTGTTTCGCCGCCGCACTGATGCCTTCACTTGAACATCCACACGTTTCCATCTTGTTCTGATCTCACCTCATTATGTACTGGAATGCCTGAAAAAAAAAAAGCAGAGAGAAACATTCAGGGCGACTGCTTTCGTATTTTACAAATAGATAATGTAAATTTATTATATTATTTTTATGAAATTATAAAATATTAATGCAAAGTATATGATTGGTCCATAAAATGTTACTTCATAAGGGGCCAAATAGGAAAAAAATGTTATTACTTTCGCAATGAGTAAGGCTGTTTTAGCATTTATAAAATAAACTGAAATAACGCGACGAACCTGGGATCGATATATTGCATAGGAAGGACCAGTAATATCTAAAAGATGATTACGAGTAATAAAAAAATAATAAAAATATATCAACGTAGGTAATATTATTTTAGTGGCAACTCTTTACTTTGACCATAACAGTACTACGAACCAATTTAGTGGCAGGCAGTCTCCTTATTTTTGATTTGTTTTTTGTACAAGGGCGATTGTTACTTGTCCTAGTACTGCACATACATGATAGGTAGCAGCATTCTTTGTAGCATATTCGCCCTTGTACATAAAATTGAACTGCACAGTTCTGCTCAAAGTAAAGATTTGAAATTTTAGCTAAACTTGATGATAGTATACATTATGCTTTTGCTATTACAGGAAAGTAAAATCTAAAAATTTACTGTTGATCCCAGTTCTATACAACGAATATTTCATCACATTTCTTCAATACTTGTCTGAAATTATTTGATTTTCTTATTGACTTGTAGAGAATTTAAACACATGTTGAATAAAACAGACTGAGATAAAATGTACTCACCTTCGGTAGTTTCATTTTCATCTGCAAGACTAACTTCTTCAGAAGATTGCTCTCTACAATAAGTATCCCATTCCAAATTGTCTGCTGAGTTCGATGACATTTCACCGCCATCAGATTCGTCTTCGGATATTCTTTGAAGCTCTTCAAGAACTTCATGAAGATTTAATTGTTTACTTTGTTCCATTTTCGTAGATGCTTCTTTACTATAAAATTACTTATTAATAGATTTTATTTGTCACACCTTCGAACAAAGTGTCAACTGCTGCATTGCGCCAACCACGTTGCCACACGACTACCACGTAATGACAAATGACGCTATGACTGCACATTCTAACTCAATAGTGCCCAACAGATATCCTGGTACCGGGAAAGGAAGATTTCGTAACGTTTGATTTGACAAATTAAATCATTTTAAATAAAAGCAGCCCATAGAAAAGCAAAATAATAGTCTATGCCAGAAAGTATAATAACATTTTCAACTGCAGGATCAATTTGATCCCCTGGGCGTTTAAGGCAAATCAATCGATATCAGATTATTAAATTGCACAACCACAATATCATTTTTTTCTCTATGCGACATCAACAATTTTGGAAAAGTCAGGTAATGGGACCTTTCAATTCCTTAAAATATTGTAGATATGAAAAAATGAATTTCGCAAAAGGATCAACTTTATCCCTTTGGGCGTTCTAGTGTTAAACCAAAACAATCACTTCCACTAATGGTTGCAATGGAGGAATAAGATACGATACATTTTTCCTTGAACATTGAATCCACACACAAAAAAGGCCATTATTCGCTATCTCTTATAGCTATTGCTCTATGGGGATTAAGAGTTCCCTCGTGGCTAAGAGGCTAGCGCATGAGCCTTTGACGTAGGAGATCCAAGGGTTCTATTCCCGGCGAGAGCTTGTACTATTTAGATGCCATATCAAGATCTAAGTCTTGGTCTTACATAGCCATGCTGCGGAAAAGAAAGATAAATTGAATTCAACTCAACTCTATAGGATTAACGTTAAAGCCATTAACAAAAAAATTGTAACTGGTATCTATCATTTATGGTTGCAATAAAAGTAAATGAAATTGGAAATAAAACACTTCTCGTACTAGTAACTTTCGCTGTAGATGCGGCTATCTTTAGAAGCAAAACCTCTTGATATATTTTTGGTAATTATATTCTCATTCTATGAAGAATACTTAATATTGTGGCATAAACTGAGAATCGAACCCTTGACTATAGGTTTTCCGTCTATCTAAATCTTAAGTTGGTTTCTCTCAGAATATTGCGAAAGATAGAGAAACATGGATTAAAGAGAATGGAAATCTGATAATTGAGTGATAAAGAAGTTTTAATTTCGTTACTCGTTCTTATAATGAGAATAAAAGCTGTGCTTGAGATACGAAGCAAGGACTCTGAAACTATCAGACAAGGTAATATAAAAAGGCACTTACATTGTGATCCTTGTGGTAGCTGTAGTGCACGTCAAAAGCTTCGCCTCTTCTGTAGTTTATGTAAGTTCTAGGTTAACGGGAAGCCTATAATTTAGGCATAGACTTGAAGTGATGTGTCAAGTGAACGTTGCTGGTCCTTTTATTGCATTCCATAAAAGTGTGGAATGCAATCCGCATGTCTTTCATATTTCCTTGTTCGGGAGATCCACGTGTATGTCTAATAGAATAAAATAAGTTTTGGGCTTATTTCAATAAAGAGGACTAGATCCTTTAAACAACCCTGAATTAATTCATTCAATTCAGGCAATTAAGATTTCGCACCCAAGCTAGCTTTGAATTATTTACATACACTTTTATAAGAGGGTAATTATTTACATTCACTTTTATTTACATACACTTTTACATATTTACAACAATTTTTGGTTTTTAAAATTTGGTATACGAAAATATAACTCCGGATCTGGAAATTTTTGTCTTCCGCCTTAGGTTTGTAAAAAAAAAAAATAAATAAAAAAAAATAAAAAAAAATACCACAGCAAGCCTAGGATCATAAGATACTTTTCCAACGTCATTAACAGCAATATGCATTCTTGAATTTAGATCTTCCCTTGAATAACTCGACTGCTTACTTGTTTTCAATCTTGTATGAACTGACACTGCTCTCTCGGACCCAGCGTTATATGGGGTCAAACAAAAATAGGACTGCACTAATTTTGAAAATACAGAGTGCGGTCTGGACAACTTTAAATAGTAATATTTTTTTTTCCTGGAGTACTCAAATTCAAAGGAACTAAAAGTTTTTCAACAGCAGATAAACTTACAGTATGGTCTGTCAAAGAAGAAACTGCACTTTTTTTCAAATAAAGTTTCAACTAGGACGCGTGCTGCTTAAACTACTTGTCTCGACGAGTGAATGTATTAAATTCAGGATGCCTTGTTACTCATCATCAACTCTTTCGGAAATAAATTCTTTGCAACTCAATACCAATTCTGTCCTTATTGTGGATCAGCACCTCTTAGTGTGACAAGGGAGTTTTCAAATAAAGTTTCAACTAGGACGCGTGCTGCCCAAACTACTTGTCTCGATGAGTGCATGTATTGAATTCAGGATGCTTTGTTGCTCATCATGAAGACTTTCGGAAATAAATTCTTTGTAACTTAATACCAATTCTGTCCTTATTGTGGATCAGCACCTCTTAGTGTGACGAGGGAGTTTTCAAATAAAGTTTCAACTAGGACGCGTGCTGCCCAAACTACTTGTCTCGATGAGTGCATGTATTGAATTCAGGATGCCTTGTTGCTCATCATGAAGACTTTCGGAAATAAATTCTTTGCAACTCAATACCAATTCTGTCCTTATTGTGGATCAGCACCTCTTAGTGTAACAAGGGAGTTTTCAAATAAAGTTTCAACTAGGACACATGCTGCTCATACTATTTTTCTCGATGAGTGCATGTATTGAATTGAGGATGCTTTGTAGTTCATCATGAAGAGTTTCGGAAATAAATTCTTTGTAACTCAGTACCAATTCTGTCCTTATTGTGGATCAGCAACTCTTAGTGTGACAAGGGAGTTTTCAAATAAAGTTTCAACTAGGACGCGTGCTGCCCAAACTACTTGTCTCGATGAGTGCATGTATTGAATTCAGGATGCCTTGTTGCTCATCATGAAGAGTTTCGGAAATAAATTCTTTGCAACTCAATACCAATTCTGTCCTTATTGTGGATCAGCACCTCTTAGTGTGACTAGGGAGTTTTCAAATAAAGTTTCAACTAGGACGCGTGCTGCCCAAACTACTTGTCTCGATGAGTGCATGTATTGAATTGAGGATGCTTTGTAGTTCATCATGAAGACTTTCGGAAATAAATTCTTTGCAACTCAATACCAATTCTGTCCTTATTGTGGATCAGCAACTCTTAGTGTGACAAGGGAGTTTTCAAATAAAGTTTCAACTAGGACGCGTGCTGCCCAAACTACTTGTCTCGATGAGTGCATGTATTGAATTCAGGATGCCTTGTTGCTCATCATGAAGACTTTCGGAAATAAATTCTTTGCAACTCAATACCAATTCTGTCCTTATTGTGGATCAGCACCTCTTAGTGTGACAAGGGAGTTTTCAAATAAAGTTTCAACTAGGACGCGTGCTGCCCAAACTACTTGTCTCGATGAGTGCATGTATTGAATTGAGGATGCTTTGTAGTTCATCATGAAGACTTTCGGAAATAAATTCTTTGCAACTCAATACCAATTCTGTCCTTATTGTGGATCAGCAACTCTTAGTGTGACAAGGGAGTTTTCAAATAAAGTTTCAACTAGGACGCGTGCTGCCCAAACTACTTGTCTCGATGAGTGCATGTATTGAATTCAGGATGCCTTGTTGCTCATCATGAAGACTTTCGGAAATAAATTCTTTGCAACTCAATACCAATTCTGTCCTTATTGTGGATCAGCACCTCTTAGTGTGACGAGGGAGTTTTCAAATAAAGTTTCAACTAGGACGCGTGCTGCCCAAACTACTTGTCTCGATGAGTGCATGTATTGAATTCAGGATGTCTTCTTGCTCATCATGAAGACTTTCGGAAATAAATTCTTTGCAACTCAATACCAATTCTGTCCTTATTGTGGATCAGCACCTCTTAGTGTAACAAGGGAGTTTTCAAATAAAGTTTCAACTAGGACACATGCTGCTCATACTATTTTTCTCGATGAGTGCATGTATTGAATTGAGGATGCTTTGTAGTTCATCATGAAGAGTTTCGGAAATAAATTCTTTGTAACTCAGTACCAATTCTGTCCTTATTGTGGATCAGCACCTCTTAGTGTGACAAGGGAGTTTTCAAATAAAGTTTCAACTAGGACGCGTGCTGCCCAAACTACTTGTCTCGATGAGTGCATGTATTGGATTCAGGATGCCTTGTTGCTCATCATGAAGACTTTCGGAAATAAATTCTTTGCAACTCAATACCAATTCTGTCCTTATTGTGGATCAGCAACTCTTAGTGTGACAAGGGAGTTTTCAAATAAAGTTTCAACTAGGACGCGTGCTGCCCAAACTACTTGTCTCGATGAGTGCATGTATTGAATTCAGGATGCCTTGTTGCTCATCATGAAGAGTTTCGGAAATAAATTCTTTGCAACTCAATACCAATTCTGTCCTTATTGTGGATCAGCACCTCTTAGTGTGACAAGGGAGTTTTCAAATAAAGTTTCAACTAGGACGCGTGCTGCCCAAACTACTTGTCTCGATGAGTGCATGTATTGAATTCAGGATGTCTTGTTGCTCATCATGAAGACTTTCGGAAATAAATTCTTTGCAACTCAATACCAATTCTGTCCTTATTGTGGATCAGCAACTCTTAGTGTGACAAGGGAGTTTTCAAATAAAGTTTCAACTAGGACGCGTGCTGCCCAAACTACTTGTCTCGATGAGTGCATGTATTGAATTCAGGATGCCATGTTGCTCATCATGAAGACTTTCGGAAATAAATTCTTTGCAACTCAATACCAATTCTGTCCTTATTGTGGATCAGCACCTCTTAGTGTGAAAAGGGAGTTTTCAAATAAAGTTTCAACTAGGACGCGTGCTGCCCAAACTACTTGTGTCGATGAGTGCATGTATTGAATTCAGGATGCCATGTTGCTCATCATGAAGACATTCGGAAATAAATTCTTTGCAACCCAATACCAATTCTGTCCTTATTGTGCATCAGCACCTCTTAGTGTGACAAGTGAGTTGACAGCACGTATTTGAGGAAGAGCTTCCAAGCCAGAATGAGATGGGTCAACTTCTTCATCACTTGTAGCGTTATCCTTATTGAACAACCCGTCTTCTAGTTCACCAAATCAGGGTCCTTGTTCCGTTAAAGTAAGGCGTTGTATGACATTTCTTTCACAAGCTGTGTATCTATCATGGTTATTTTTGATTTTTGACATCATTTTAGAAGCGTTTCAAGGTGTTTCAACAACTACATCATGAGATAAGGGAGATGCTGTTGTTGATCACTACTTTTCAAAAGACATAGAAATCTTCTGATAGTAGATCTTTCTACTTTTCTTGCTACTGCATTTTTAGTGATTCATGTTCATGTGGCATGTTGTTCCAAAAAGCTTGACTCAATTTTATCAAGTATTAGACAAAACGCACCTCGAAATAAGCAAGAAAACGCACAATTCAAAAATTTCTTTCCTTGGCAATATTCCCAAGCTCTTCGAAACGAAGGGCAGATCCACGTTTTCGGCTCCTAGGTCTAGTCTAGGAGGAATTGACCGATTAGAACTAAAATTGTGGAATTCATAGCTCATCAGAAAGCAGTAAAAGGGCGAACAATTTAAATTTTTCATTTGCAAGTACAAAAGGGACACGGGGGCAAAACCTAAAAAATTTCCCAAACGGTACAAAACTCATAAACGTTAATCAGTGTAACGTACTGAACACAGAAATAATTTTTAAAATTTTTATACTGCAATTTGGAGGGAGCAGAAGGGACATATTCCTTCAAAAAATCATACGCTTCGGCTCTTCGGTCTAGCTTAGAAGGAGTTGAACGATTAGAACTAAACTTGTGGAATTCATAGGTCATCAGAAAGCAGTAAATGGGCGGAAAATTTAAATTTTTCATTTGCAAGTACAAAGGGGGCGCGGAGGCAAAAGCTTAAAAATTTCCGAAATGGTACAAAACTCATAAATGTTAATCAGTGTAACGTACTGAAGACAGAAATATATTTAAAAATTTTTCTACTGCAATTTGGAGGGAGCAAAAGGGACATATTCCTTCAAAAAATCATATGGATCGGCTCCTGCGTCTACCCTAGAAGAAATTGAGCGATTGAAACGAAACTTGTAGGATTCATATCCCATCAGACAGCAACGAAACGAGGAAAAAAAATCCATTTGCAAATACAAAGGGGGGACAAAGGCCGAAAAACGAAATTACGGCGCCAAAAATAGAAAAAAATATTGTGATGAAACTAATCAGAAATACCTTCAAAATACTCCCTATATACCAGTCCATGATGTACCGTAAGAATTTGTTTTGTAAACGCAACACAGTAGCCAGCGTATGTGCGCAAAGTTGGAGTTTATTTTGAACGGCCAACTGCAGTTAGTTGTGCCTGAGTTGCTGACGGAGAAACAGCTCGCGCTAAATTTTCCCAAAGTGACAGTAACAAGATTTCAATACGAATATTGAAGAGTTTATATATATATATATATATATATATATATATATATATATATATATATATATATATATATATATATATATATATATAGTGTACATCTGAAATTACTGTGAACCTAACAAGTGAGCCTAGTGTAAATACAGTACAGGTAGTATGATGGTCTAGTGCGGTGTCGAAACAAGGAAGAAATATTTACTATACATAGAGTTATAAAAAAAGTTCCAAAGAGTACCGCGACTATTCTTGGACAATTCGACAGTATATCTTATATCAAACATAGAACAGGAATACACAGTCCCCCCTTTTCCCCCTTTCCTGATTGGAGCGTATTGTTTACACACAGTTGTGGCAACGATCTGTGAAAAACATGAAAACTAAGAGAAGATAACTCTTTATAGTGTTATTTAAAGAGCATCATTACAATAGGTCTTCATTAAAATGTAATGAACAATTATTACAGTATACATTAAACAAGAGTGGTATCAGTGAACTTGCTGACAAACGTGGAATTAAACTTAAAACTGTTTTGTGTCAAAGGTTTTGGCAAAATGGCGGGCATGTAATTACATGTACGAGTGGGAAATAAGCATATGGAGTGACTTGATCAAGACGTAACACTTCCGGTGTTACAACCATCACAGCGTCCCTCAACAACATCATGGCTTTCGGAGCAAAAGACAAGAGGAATACCAAGAAAAGTGTTGGAAGAGAGTTCGCAACGAAGTAAGAAATGATATGTGAAGGAAATTGTAAAGAATACCAGTTCCGAAAAGCTGTGCTTGTATGTAGAATCAAGTTTGGTGAAATCTGGCAAGGGTACTCCAGCCGAAGTTGTGAAATTAGCAATCCAGTCTTCGCCTAAGAGATTGAAAAACATGAAAGCGATCCATGATACATCATCTGCTACTATATGACCGTGCAGCCCTGACGAAGCTTTAGGCCTTCTAGTGGATCTTAGAGCTTGGCAAAGGAAGATTATAAATGGATGAGACTTGGAGCAAAAGAAAGAGGAGCAGATATTTATCCCTCATATCATGTGCTAGCAGAGACAAAGAAGTGTTATCCTGCAAATATTACGGTAACTGAAAACGAGGCTGTGGTCCTACTGCAAAATGAGCTCTGCATTTAGTACAAGTACAGAGTGATGTGATACTGCAGAACATTTCGGAGGACTGTGATATTATCGATATTTATTATAAATTGGGCCTAGATGGTAGCGGTGGCCACAGCATATATAAACATAATTTCACGAATAATTCCTAATACGTGGATTACAACATACTTTTATGTACCATTGTGCCATTGTACGTGTGTCATCTAATTGTAGGAACACAACAAATTTTTGGAAGAACATGACTCCATCATCGACAAGGTAGTGCCGACCAATTGCCTCTAAGATGAAAAAAAAGAAAAAAAGGAACGGTTCACAATGTGAAATCAGAGTATGACGAAGTACAAACACAAATATTGCAATTGTGCAGCTAATAATCGTTCTCGGCAATAAGACAATAATCATATTCGGCATATAGCATATAGGCGTAGTGGTCTCATGATGATTTTTGAGCAAGATATCCAATAAAAACAACTTTTTTTTTTATTTTTTGCGTCGTAACTCGATACTTTGGCCCTATGTGGGACGGGGGCAAAACGTAAAAAATGTTCAAATATCACGAAACTCATAAATATTAATCAGAGTAACGTACTGAAGAGAGAAATAGTTTTTTCTTAATTTTTCTACTGCTATTTGGAGGCAGTAGAGGGGGGCATATTCCTCCAAAAATCATATTGTTGGGCTTTTGGATCTAGCCTAGAAGTATATAAACGATTGGAACGAAACTTGAGGGATTCATAGCCCTATCAGAAACAACTAAGCTGTGAAAAAATTAAATTGCCCATTTCTAAATACAAAGAAGGAACGGAGGGCAAAGCCCTAAAAATTTGTCCAAATGGCACAGAACTCATAAATATTAATCAGAGTAACGTACTGAAGACAGATTTTTTTTTTTTTTTTTTTTTTTTGCTGCTCCAAAAAATCATATGTTTCCGCTCTGGGGTCTAGCCTGGAAGAAATTGAGCGATTGGAACGAAACTTGTAGGATTCATAGCCCACTAGACTGCAATTAAACAGCGAAAAAAAATTTTGCATTTGCAAATACAAAGAGGGACGGGGAAAACCCTAAAAATTTGTCCAAATGGCGCAAAACTCATAAATATAGGCCTAAATCAGTGTAACATACTGAAGACAGAAAAAAAAAAATAAAAATTTTCTACTGCTATCTGTAGGGAGCAGAGGGGACATAATACTGCAAAAAATCATATGGTTCGGCTCTTGTGTCTAGCCTAGAAGGAATTCAACGATTTGAACAAAACTTGTGGAATGAATAGAACATTGACAAACAAACACAACTTTAAAAATTAATTTTTCAATTCTAAATCCAAAGGGGATGGCGGGGGAAAACCCTAAACATTTGTTGAAGTGGCACAAAATTCATAAATATTAATCACAGCATCGTACTGAAGACAGAAAGAATTTTTCAAATTTTTCTACTGCTATTTGGAGAGAGCAGAGGGGGCATATTCCTTCAAAAAAATCATATGGTTCGGCTCTTGGTTCGAGTCTAGAAGGAATTGAGCGATTGTAATGAAACTTGCAGGTAAAATGGAAATAAAACTAAATTTTCCATTTGTAAATAGAAAGAGGGGACCTAGGACAAAACCCTAAAGAATTCTCCAAATGACAGAAAACTCATAAATGTTAATCAGTGTAACGTACTTAAGGCAGAAATGATTTTCATTTTCATTTTTTTTTTTTTTTTTACTGCTTTTTGGATTGAGCAGAGTGGGCATATTCATCCAAAAATCATATGGTTCGGTTCTTGGATCCAGACTAGAAGGGTTTAAATGTTTGGAACGAAACCTTAATAATTTTCTGTGAACTATTATGCCACATATGCACAAAGAAAACAGGGATTAAAGAATTTTTTGTTTGATTCTCAGCACCTCATTAAATTTTGAAATTTTATGCCATTAAAAAATATTTTTAAAGACAAGCTTTGTCCCGTAAAAGATAAGTTTCGTTCCAATCGCTCAACTCCTTCTGGCCTAGAAAAGAAAGCCAAACCATAGTATTTTTTAGATGAATATGACCCCTCTTCTCACTCCAGATAGGAGTAGAAACATTTTTAAAATTATTTATATACCCCCTCTGCTCCCTCCAAACAGCGTTAGAAAAAAATTAAAAATTATTTCTGTCTTCAGTACGTTAATCTGATTTATACTTATGAGACTTGTACAATTTAAACCTTTTTAAGTGTTTTTCCCCCGTCCCCCCATTGTATTTGCAAACGGAGAACTTAATTTTTTCCTTGTTTCATTGCCGTCTGATGGCCTATGAATCCTGCAAGTTTCGCTCAAATCGCTCATTTCCTTCTAGGCTAGACCCAAGTGGCGAGGCATATGAGTTTTTGGAGTATTATGCCAACTGTGCTCCCTCCAAAAAGCAGTAGAAAATTTTTAATATATATTTCTGTCTTCAGTACGTTACACTGATTAACATTTATGAGTTTTGTACCATTTGGGATTTTTTTTTTATTTTTGTTTTACCCCCTGTCTTCCTTTGTATTTGCAAATGGAAAATTTAATTTTTCGCCGTTTTATTGCTTTCGGATGGGCTATGAATAACACAAGTTTCGTTCCAATCGCTCAATTCTTTCTATGCTAGACCCAAGAGCTGAACCATATCAATTTTCGGAGAAATATGTCCCTTCTGCTATCTTCAAATAGAGTAAACAATTTTTAAAATGTATTTAAATTATCAGTACGTTACACTGATTAACTTTTATGAGTTTTGTGCCACTTTCAAAAAATTCCTGTGTTTTCGCCCCGACCCCCTTTGTATTTGAAAATGGGAAATTTAATTCTTTCTCGGTTTTATCGCTGTTGTAAGGGCAGTGAATCCTGCAAGTTACGTTTAAATCGCTCAATTTCTCTGTTCTAGACCCAAGAGCCAAACAATATCAATTTTTGGAGCAATATGCCATCACTGCTCCCTCAAAATAGCAATATAAAAAAATTAAAAATTATCTGTCTTCAGTACTTTTCTGTGGTTTATATTTATGAGTTTTGTTCCTGTTAGGTAGTCAAATAATAGAATTGTGCCTATGAAAATTTATGATGTGTTAGGCATAACAAGCACTACTTAATTAACTACATAAATTTATCTAAAATATAATGTTGAAGCAGTATATATTATATATAAATCATTACATATACTTGTCACAATATATTTCTCGTATTGTAAAAGTTTAAACCATATACAAATAAACGAATACGTAGAAATTATACAAAAGCTCATTGTAGCCCAAGATGTAACCACAGTGACATCTTATAACTTCTTCTTCCAATCTTAACCATTATAGACATGGCCCTTATCATGAAACATTTCTGATCAACCAACTACTTATATTTTTCATCCCAACACTCTCCTCCCTTCTAAATGATTGAGACTTCCTTATCACCTATAGAGTACCTCAAGGTCGATGAAGGACTTTTCTGTACGATTACCAGACTCATCTATTAAACCATTACAAACACAAGAGATTTCTTGTCAATCCACGCAGGGTTATACAACCAAACACACAAAATACTGTTCATGATCCGCACATGATACAAAATCCACCAAGAATAATTTTCTAGGATCCCCAAAGGATACCATTGAATCCACTAAGCATACTTCGTCTAGGATCCACACAGGATACCGTTAAATCCACTAAGGATACTTCTTACGGATCCACACAGGATACCTTTAAATCCACCAAGGATACTTCTTACGGATCCACACAGGATACCGTTAAATCCACTAAGGATACTTCTTACGGATCCACACAGGATACCGATAAATCCACTAAGGATACTTCTTACGGATCCACACAGGATACCGTTAAATCCACTAAGGATACTTCTTACGGATCCATACAGGATACCGTTAAATCCACCAAGGATACTTCTTACGGATCCACACAGGATACCGTTAAATCCACTAAGGATACTTCTTACGGATCCACAGATTCCTTCCTTATCAGCAGTTCAGGTCTTATAGGTTTCTGGTTACTAATTTCCAACTGGTCCGTCTAAACTTTACTCGTACCTCAATTACCTTTTCATTGGTTGAGAGCCTTAGTTTTTTTCCATGACTGCGCCATTTGTTAGGTAGTCAAATAATAGAATTGTGCCTATGAAAATTTATGATGTGTTAGGCATAACAAGCACTACTTAATTAACTACATAAATTTATCTAAAATATAATGTTGAAGCAGTATATATTATATATAAATCATTACATATACTTGTCACAATATATTTCTCGTATTGTAAAAGTTTAAACCATATACAAATAAACGAATACGTAGAAATTATACAAAAGCTCATTGTAGCCCAAGATGTAACCACAGTGACATCTTATAACTTCTTCTTCCAATCTTAACCATTATAGACATGGCCCTTATCATGAAACATTTCTGATCAACCAACTACTTATATTTTTCATCCCAACAGTTCCATTTGGAAAATTTAACAGGGTTTTGCCCCGTTCCCGTTGATATTTGGAATTGATTTTTTTTTTCGGTTTTATTGCTCTCTGGTGGGCTATGAATCCTGCAACTTTCGTACCAATCGACCTATTTCATCTAGGCTAGACTCAAGAGCAGACACATATGATTTTTTGGAAGGATATGACCACTCTATTCCCTTCAAATAGCATTACAAAAATTTTAAAAATTATTTCTCTCTTCAGTATGTTACTATGATTAATATTTATGAGATTTGTGCCGTTTGGACAATTTTTAAAGATTTTGTCCCCGTCCCCCCTTTGTATTTGCAAATAGTAATTTTTTTTTCAGTTTTATTACTGTATGATGGGCTATTAGTCCTGCATGTTTCGGACCAATCTCACAATTCCATCTGGGCCAGACTCAAGAGCCAAACCATATGATATTTTGGAGTAACATGTTCCCTCTGCTCCATCCAAATAGCAGTAGAAAATTGTTAATAATCAATTGTGTCTTCAGTAGGTTACACTGATTTATATTTATTAGGTTTCTGCCATTTGGAGAAATATTTAGGGTTTTGACCCTCGACCCCCCTTGTATTTGAAAAAAAAATAATTTTCGCGGTTTATTGCTCTCTGGTGGGCTATGAATCCTGCACGTTTCGTACCATTCGATCAATTTCATCTAGGCTAGACTCAAAAGCAGACACATATGATTTTCTGGAAGAATATGCCCCCTCTGCTCCCTTCAAATAGCATTAGAAAAATTTTAAAAATTCTTTTTGTCTTCAGTACGTTGCTCTGATTAATATCCATGAGTTTTGTGCTATTTGGACAATTTTTAGGATTTTGTCCCCGACCCCCTTTGTATTTGCAAATGGCAAATTTATTTTTTTCCAGTTGTATTACTGTGTGATGAGCTATTAGTCCTGCATGTTTCGGACCAATCCCACAATTCCATCTGGGCCAGACTCAAGAGCCAAACCATATGATATCTTAGAGTAATATGTTCCCTCTGCTCCATCCAAATAGCAGTAGAAAATTGTTAATAATCAATTATGTCTTCAGTAGGTTACACTGATTTATATGTATTAGTTTTCTAACATTTGGAGAAATATTTAGGGTTTTGACCTTCGACCCCCCTTGTATTTGAAAATGGAAAATTTAATTTTCGCGGTTTATTGCTCTCTGGTGGGCTATGAATCCTGCAAGTTTCGTACAAATCGATCTATTTCATCTAGGCTAGACTCAAGAGCAAACGCATATGATTTTTTGGAAGAATATGACCACTCTGCTCCCTTCAAATAGCATTACAAAAATTTTAAAAATTATTTCTCTCTTCAGTATGTTACTATGATTAATATTTATGAGATTTGTGCCGTTTGGACAATTTTTAAAGATTTTGTCCCCGTCCCCCCTTTGTATTTGCAAATAGTAAATTTAATTTTTCCCAGTTTTATTGCTGTCTGATGGGCTATGAATCCTGCATGTTTCGGACCAATCGCTCAATTCCTTGTAGGCCATCATGTGGTTCGGATTACAAGTTAATTAGTAGGTCCACGTCTCATATCGCCTCGCTGCTGAAAGGGACGTTAAACTCGAAATCAATCAATCAATCAATCAATCCTTGTAGGCCAGACCCAAAAGCCAAACCATATAACTTTTAGGAGTTATATACTTTCTCTGCTCCACCAAAATAGCAGTAGAAAATTGTTAATAATCAATTTTGTTTTCAGTACGTTACACTGATTTATATTTATGAGTTTTCTGCCATTTGGAGAAATTTTCAGGGTATTGCCCTTCGTCCCGAGATTGTATTTGCAAATTGAAAATTTAATTTTTCGCTGTATTATTGCTTTCGGATGGGCTATGAATAACACAAGTTTCGTTCCAATCGCTCAATTTCTTCTAGGCTAGAACCAAGAGCCGAACCATATGACCATATGAGTTTTTTTGGAGGTATGTGCTTCCTCGGCTTCATCCAAATAGCAGTAGAAAATTGTTACTAATCAATTGTGTCTTCAGTACGTTACACTGATTTATATTTATGAGTTTTCTGCCATTTGGAGAAATTTTAGGGTGTTGCCCCTCATCCCCCTTTGTATTTGCAAATGGAAAATTTAATTTTCTGCTGTTTTATTGCTTTCAGATGGGCTATGAATAACACAATTTTCGTTCCAATCGCTGAATTCCTTCTACGCTAAAACCAAGAGCCGAACCATATGATTTTTTGGAGTAATATGCTTCCTCTGCTCCATCCAAATAGCAGTAGAAAAATTTTAATAAACAAATGTGCCTTCAGTACGTTACACTGATTTACATTTAAGGGCTTTCTGCCATTCGGAGAATTGTTTAGGATTTTGCCCCTCGTCCCCAAATTGTATTTGCAAATAGAAAATTTAATTTTTTCACCTTTTTTTTTTTTTTTTTTTTTTGCTTTTGTATGGGCTATGATTCCCAGAAGTTTCGATCCAATCGCTGAGTTCCTTCTAGCCTTGATACAGGGGCCGATGTTTATGATTGTTTGGAGGAATAAGTAACTTCTGCTCCCTCCACTAGCAGTTGAAATTTTTTAAAAATTATTTCTCTCTTCCGTACGTTACTCTGATGAATATTGATGAATTTTGCTGCCATTTGGAAATTTTTTTAGGTGTTTTGCCCACCGTTCCCCCTTTGTGTTTGGAAATAGACAATTTATTTTTTACGCGGTTTAGTTCTTCCTCAATAGGCTATGAATTCCTGAAGTTTTGTTCTAATCGTTCAAATCCTCCCAGGTTACACCCAAGATCCGAACCTTTGGATTTTTGAAGGAATATGTCCCCTCTGCTCCCTCCAAACTGCAGTAGAAAAATTTTTAAAAAATATTTCTGTCTTCAGTGCGTTACACTGATTTATATTTATGAGTTTTTTGCAATTTTGACAATTTTAAGGGTTTTTCCCCTCGACCCCCCTTTGTATTTGCAAATGGAAAATTTAATTTTTTCTCGGTTTTAATGCTGTTTGGTGGGCTATGAACCATGCAAGTTTCGTTACAATCGCTCAATTCCTTCTAAACTAGACTCAAGAGCCGGAACGTATGATATTTTGCATTAATATGCCCCTTCTGCTCCCCCCAAATAGCAGTAGATTAAAAAAAAAAAAACATTTCTGTCTTTACTATCTTACACTGATTAACATTTATGACTTTTGTGTCATTTGGAGAATTTTTCCCGTTTTGTCCCTCGTCCTTCCTTTGTATTTGCAAATGGAAAACTTTATTTTTTTCGCTGTTTTATTGCTGTCTGATGGGCTATGAATCCTGCAAGTTTCGTTCAATCGTTCAACTCCTTCTATGCTAGAACCAAGAGCCGAACCCTTACCTAAGTAGCAACTGACTTCATAGTACTTTTCCATTTTTTTATTTCTGAAATTGTTGATTCCAAATCATTTAGAACCAGATCCGTTCGGTGGGCAATGCACAATACACAAAGAATATTACTATCGGGATATTCTTTTATCCGAACCTATTATGCACTTTTTTAAACCCTATATTAGTCTCCTCACCATCAGTAGTCAAGCTTGTAAGGTTTTCTTTGGCTGTATTCTCAGCGTTGAAGTATTGCTAACACAGCGTAATTAAATCCTATTTTTTTTTCTCAAAGATTACGTCGATTTGCACACACTATATCTGTTCAGAGGCGACACTAGACGACATGTTTCTCGTAGATATACCTTAATTTATGCACTGGCTGATAGAAATCGCAATAACCTTGAAAATCTTGTTTTACGAGACAACAGCTAAACTTTAACTTTATAGTCACAGAGACAGTTCAGAGGTGGCAGAACAAGCACCGTTAAAAACTATAATAAAAGTTCAACAACGTGAATAGAGATACAGCCTTTTCCTACAAGAATTTTTAATTTCTGAAATCTTTTGCTTAGAGGCTCTATTGTTTTGTTGCTCTTGTAATGGATGTTTCTCTCCAATTGCTCTTCAATATGTTGCTTCCGGTGTTGAATATTAGCAGTGGTGGAAACATTAGAATTGACAGTTGTAACCTTGGTACTAGTAACATTGTGTAGGCTTTACTTCTTTTATTTTTAGAGAAGCAGTGTTGGGTACTTTATGCCCTTGCTTCAAGAACAAAAAAAAAAGTTAATATTAGATGAAATATGTATAAATGTTTCTTTACTTGGGTATAATACTAAAGATATTGTTTGTGGGTAAGTGGTTAGCGTCAGTGACGACGCCAGCTTTAAGTTCATAGGGGGCAAAGGAGGGGCAGATACATTTTCGGGGGGGCGGCTATTTGCCATACCAAAAATGACATATTTATTACGTTTGACTTATTTTACATTACATTGTGTATTTCATTGCTGTTTTTATGTTAGATCTATATCATTATAAATTAAACTTATTTCAAATAAAATTTGTAACTAACAAATAAGTAACGTCTGCACATGAAATATTTTTCAATGGAACTTTTGAAGCCTAAACATAAATTGAATTACTTTCGCGTATGCGTACAAGTAACACATTCGTCTATATGCTACGTATCTCTCTCTCTCTGTCTGTCTGTCTCTCTCTCTCTCTCTCTCTCTCTATATATATATATATATATATATATAGCCAGAGAGAGAATTTACGAGGAGTTGCTGAAAATGTCGTAGTCCAATCCAGAAGGAGTGTAGGTACTAGGTTGAAAAATGAAACCGTAGTTTAGAAAAACATATCTCTGTATGTACAAATATAATTTTTCATATTAATAATGAAATTCTTATTGTTTCTCAGGCCTCTGAAGTGATTATGGGTGCCCAAACAGATAATTTCACGAACATCCAGATCCTTACTGTTATAACATTTTTGTTCCACCAAGGAAAGTCACCGAAGTAAATTAATTAGGAAATCAGTGAAACACCACGGGACTCTCCTCCGTTATATATAGTGGTGAAGAAGTAAGTGACTTAGTATAAACGTAGCAATTTCTCAACAAATTATGCTTTACATCCACGATGATTAAAAGCAATGACTCTTCCTGGAATCATGGATGCAATTTGTGACATTATTCTTGAAAATTGCAGCATTTCAGCCAGTGGTGGATATAGCCCGGGGCCGGAGGGCCTAGGCCACCCCAGTTTTTGAGTGACAAAAATAATTTAAGCTATTATTTATATAGTTTTTAAAGTGTATAGTAAGCTCACGATATATTTATTATAGTCTGAGGTCTGCACCCCGCTTTCTCAGCAAAACTTGTGTCAGAGATTCTGGGCATTTCTTTGGAACTCGTCGGTAGCATAATTCAGAATGGCTTGGGTATGCGCAAGTTCTCGGCATAATGGGTTCCCAAAATATATGTCAGGAGAATAAAAGGGTAACGGCATTAAGAGAAGTCTTCTTCCAATTTGACCGTAATGCTGATCAATTTCGCTGACGAATAATAACCATAGATGAAATATGGTTGTACCACTATGATCCTGAATCGGAACAACAGTCAATGGAGTAGTAGCACTCATTTCTCCATCGCCCCAAGAAGTTCAAGACACAGAAGTAGGTTGAGAAACTATTTGGAACATTCTTCTGGTATAAGTATGGAGTGGTAGACTACCTCCTCAATGGTCAGATATTTAATCCAGAATCTCTACATTACTTACAAAACTGAAAGAAAAATTCAAAGTTCAACGCTGCGGAAAATGAAAAGAAAGGAATTCTGTTCCTTCAGGAGAATACACCTGTCCATCAAGCTCCTGCGAACATAACTGACATTGCATAATCTAGGATTTCAATGTCTAGATCATCATTCTTCTTCCGCAGATTTAGCTCCGTCTAACTATTACGTGCACTTATTTCCCAAACTCTAATAACACTTGAAAGACGCCTTTTGGATCTGATAGGGGTAGTGCTACGAACAGTGGTGCGAGGAAACCTAGATTTTTTAACTTTTCTGCAAAAGCTGGAGCACTGTACAAGGTAGTATATTGACTCTCGGGGGAAGAGAAGAAGAAGTAAAACTTCACCAATCCACGTGCACTCCTTCTGGGTTGGGCTACGGATTTTTCAGCAGTTCCTAGTCAATATGGTAGACGTCACGTCAGTACTTTGAAACAAAATAAGTAAAGGAGCACTAGTATAAACCAATTAGTAACTAAAGATCAGCACTCTGACAATACATTTTATTGGGAATCAATTTCATTCCATAATTTTATTATTATCATTTGCAGGAAGGGAAAACAACTCTTTTTATCTCCTTCAAAAAATTAAGCCCTGGTAGTTGCAAACTAAGCTGTTATAAGCACATCCTCTGAATATTGGAAGCCGAGAATAATGTTTCAGAAAAAAGAAGTTTTAAATAAAACAAAATATGAAACTGAAAACTTCAAACCTGGATAAATACAAACAAGTTACGTAACTGGTTTTACCTTTCTTTTGTTTCCAATCGAAGTTGATCCAATGAGAAGAAAACAAGTCGACCAAATCTACTATTGTTCGCTAGGCACAATTATTAAAAATCATAAGAAAGAAGTATAACTAAAATTTACCTCAAAAGGGGCTAAATTAGAAAACAGAAATATGCGTGCATACCCAGACGCTCAAAGAAGAAAGCTTGAGGATTAATCTGCCACATAGTAAATTCATGGAAAGTAGACTACAATTTGTCAATGAGATTGGTTATGATACTGATATAAAATACTACATGAAGAATGTTTAAAGATTGTACGAGTCTGGGGGGGCAGTCTAGGTGGCAGTCAGGGGGGCAGAAGTAGCTACTAGGGGGGCGCTCGCCCCCTTGCCCCCCCTCTGGCGTCGTCACTGGTTAGCGTACGCGCCTATGGCGTGGGAGACCCGGTGGGAGCTCACGTGGTTCGGATTCCACGTTAATCAGTAGATCCACATCTCATATGGCCTCGCTGCTGAACGGGACGTTAAACTCAAAATAAACCAGACTGAACAATTTTGTTTTATTTTTATTATTTAAAGTGATGGGCAAAACAATTCATTTCGGAGAATCGATGCATTTCCTCCGATTCACTAAGATGATTCGATCATTCAATTCGTTCATATGAATTGGTCGTCAGTGCATGCTTTTCGCGCAAGTGAATTGTTTGGGAATGATTCGTTCATTGAATCAGTTAGATTTCAGCGTATCTATTTTGCGCAAATGAGTTATTTGATCATACTAATTAAGTGGGAATTATTCGATCATATGAATCGCTTGGGCTACTGCACTTTTCTACGCAATTAATAAATTCCTTATGAGTAAATGCAACCTCGTTGATCCTCTTTGCCACACGACACGGGCATTGTTGCTTTGGGGTGAGTGAAGTGGCGCGGGAACTCCTATGCTTCAGTGCAATTAAGAAGTTTCAATTATATGCTGTTGTTCTATTCCCTTTGTTATTATTTTTGCATCCAATGTTTCATATTAGGACTTATCTCGCAATCCATTCTATTCTATCCCATGTGTCACCGTGGCTCACTGATAAAGCCCTAGTGATGGGCAGTGGGAATATTCCCGGTGGGAAGGAATTTAAAAATGGGAATATTCCCGGGTTTTTTCCCTGGCCTATAAATTCCCGGGAAGGAATTTATTTCCATTTCTTTACTTTTTCTTACAAATTATGTGAACCATATGACTAATTACTTTATTTTAATATATTATGATTTACTTGTAGGTTTTAAAGAATTTGGAGGTTAAAAAATTTAAAATTATTTGACGGTACTTTATATAACTAATAATATGATTTTTTAGTTCCATTTTCATTTGCATTAAAAAGTAAGGAAAATTGTTTAGTATTGGGGGGCCAAAACTAGCAAAAAGTAGGATGATTTGGGGAAGAAATGAGTTGATAGTGATGTTCAAGTAGTCAAGAAAGTAGCGAACACATTTTTTTAGGGCAATAGGTGATTTATACAAAACGGAAAGGTAAGTGGAAGTGATTTATGTAAAAAAAAAAAAAAAAGTGAGTTGTTGGTAACGAAGATAGAAAACAACGTGCCATGCGGGGCTGTAACCCGCGTTCATTCGCTAACGCTCGCTCTACAATGCTGTCTGAATTTGATGTTGGTAACGTAATTTAACGTATGAAACCATAAAACAACCGCATCGGAATAGAATATCGCAAAAACGTAAGTGCAAAAGATGGCCCCCAATGATAAAGAACAGCCAAAATTAGCAAAATACTAATTTACAAATGATGAAAAGGAACCATTTTTTAAAGTAATTTAGAATTATGTAGAAATAGATATGAAGAACTATTAATAAACCCTGAACCATCATTAGTAATAGACATCGGTCTGTCTCCCCTCTCTGACTCGAATTGATAGAACATATTGTAAATAAATAGGCATTTATGCTTACTCTCTAAATATAATTAAATATTAATAAAGTAACATAGTACCGTTCAGAATATACATTTTAAAGAATCCTCTGTGGACAACAGTAATAATATGCTGTGATATAAAAATTAATTCAACTTTGAAATCATAATTTAGTAATAGAATGGAATTTTCTTTCTGATTGTACATAAATTCCCGGATAAATTCCCATTTTGGGAATCTTCCCGGGAATATTCCCAGGGAATATTCCCGAAAAATATCTTCCCGGGAATTTACCCATCACTATAAAGCCCTTGCCTCAATGCGTGGGGTCCCTGGTTTTATCCACTGCTAAGTAAATTTGTGGGGTACATCACGATGTCCGTGGGTTTTGTTGGGGATACTCCCGTGTCCTCCCACACTCTCATTATACGTTTTCCTTAATATTTTCTTAACTTGGCCGCTGGAGCTTTGCCCCCAAACCCTCGAGATTGCTGGATTTACGACCAATCATTTCTTAAATTCGCAATTCTTTCGAATTCCCAATTTCTTTTCCTACTTTAAATACCTAATAATAAGATTTTGTATCCCAAGAAAACGCCCACATAAATAACATGAGAATTTCTTCATCTCCCTTTAGATTACCTAAGACTAAAAATATTCTCTTTTGGCAATTTTCCTGTGGGTTAGTCCAGGAAGGGTACAAACATGCAAAATTTCACCATTCTACTTTTGACGGAAGAGCCGAAAAAATTTGGAGTGTCCCACATAAATAACTTGAAGAAGATTTTTCAGACTACGTAACTCCACACGAAATTTCCGGTGATTGGGGTCCCTGGTTCGATCCCAGCTCGCGCCGTGTGGACTTTGTGGTGGACAAACACCGTGCTCGTGGGTTTTCTCGGGGTTCTCCTGTTTCCTCCCACTTTCTTCATTCCACCCTTTCATTCATTACTCATTATCACCGTCTCCTTTAGCCTAACCGGCATAACCGTGGGACGTAAAACTGAAAGATTTCATTTTTCCACTCGAAATTGAATATTTTTATTTTTTGTGATTTACTTGTTTAACGCTAACGAAAACGTTCAAGCATAAATTATTTCGAGTTTTTATTCCAATTCCAAGTATCTAAAATATGAGATTATATGTGCGAAAAAAAATCAATTTAAATAACATTGATAATTTCTTCATCGCCCCTGTAACTAACTAACTACTCTATCTCCTATGGAACCCGGAGGTTCAATGCCGCGTTTACAAAAGCTCTTCTCTAACTTCTATTCTTAGCTAACTACATCCAGTTTCTACTTTGTATTGCAATCTCTGCGAGATCCATCTTAATATTGTCCTCCCATCTGCACCTAGGTCTTCCTAATGGTCATTTTCCAATTGGTCTTCCAGTCAACACTTTCAAAGCGTTTCTACTCTCTCACATTCTAGCTACATGAACTGCCCACCTAAGTCTCCTAGACTTGATGACTCTAACAATATTAAGTAAACCGTATAATTAATGTAGTTCCTCGTTATGAAGTTTCCGTCATTCCGCATTCCCGTTCCTCTTAGGTCCGAATATTCGTCTCATGATATTCTTCTCAAATAGTTTCAGTCTATGTTCTTCCCTCAGAATAAGCGATCATGTTTCGCAACCATACAGAACAACAGGCATGATTATCGTTTTGTATATTTTAAGCTTCAGATTCCTCGACAGAATTCGCGACGACAAGAGATTTTGAATCGGATAGTAACACGAATTCCTTGTTTTAGACGACATTTAATTTCTTCGTGAATATTATTTTCGTCTGTTAATATTGATCCTAGATATTTGAAATTATCCACTTTACCAAAAGTATTATTTAATATTTTAATGCATTCATAATTTGCTGTATTACGGTCCCGACACACTTGCAAACTTTAGTTTTCTCTGCATTTACTTCTAAACGAATGTCCCTGCAAGAGTTTAATAAGATTTCTGCATTCCTTTCTATTGTTCTCCTATCATCCCCTATAAAATTTACATCATCAACATATGTCATAACCCGGTGAATACCGTTCAACTCTTGGCCCTGATTGTTATCTTTGATTTCATCACCCCTTTAGACCCCGTTAAATTTAAAATATTAACTTTTGGCAATTTTTCTGTAGGTTAGTTCCGAAAAGCAACAATCATACCAAATTTAATTATTGTAGCCCTACCGAAAGTGCCCTATAATTTTGGGATGTGAGGATGTCCCATATAAATAACATTGGAACGATTTTTCAATTGTCCATAAAACTACATAAATTGGGATTTTTTATTTCTAGCGATTTTGTTAAATTATTGTATGGAAAACGTAGAAACATACAGAGTTTCAAGTTTTTATTTCATATCCAAGTGGCTAAAACATGTGATTATGTGTCCAAAAAAGTCAATTTAAATAACATATGGCATTTATTTATCTCCCCTTTAGAGCCCCCTAAAAATTAAAAATATTACCTTTTGGCAATTTTCCAGTGCGTTATTCCCAAAAATGATACAATTATGCCAAATTTCAACTTTCCAGGTCAACGAAAGTATCCATTATTTTATGTCAGTTCATGTAATTTTACATAGAATTAGGATATATATCGTTGGATGAGAACGAGAGGAACGTAACTCCATTTTCGTAGGTTTACAGAAGAGAGGAGGAAAAGATTCTTTTTTAATGTTGTTTTAATTAGACTATAAACACATTTTGCATAGCAGACAAGTCAGTGACAAAGTCAACTTCAATAACGCTCAAATAACACCAAATTCGGCTTTCAGAATTATATCCATAATCCAAGCACACAAAATTTTATTCTTGGAGTTACGTTCCATTGGTTCTCATACGACAATATATGCGTTTTTGCACCAGTATGTTTAGTTTCAATAATAATAATAATAATACTTAGATCTTTCAAGTACTGGCTGTTTTAAATATTTCTTCGTTTTTTTTCGATTGCTGTTTATGCCCATTTTCTTCGCCAAAATTAACACCACTAGTTTCATTTTTTGTTTTAGTCATATTCCTAATATGTTTCTCGAACCTTTCTCTGAATTATGAACTTATTTAGATTCTCCGTTTTTCCTTTGTTTGTTTTCATTACACATTTTCCTCACCAAAATTAACACTATTGCCTTTCTTCCGCTTTAACCACTTTTTAAAATGTTTTGGGACATTTCGCAACTGTAAAGTAAGTCCTTGTTTCGACTCCTTATTTCCTCATATCCCAAAATTATAGGGCACATTCTGTAGGGCTACAATAATAAAATTTGGTATGATTGTAGCTTTTCGGAACTAACCTACACAAATATTGCCAAAAGTTAATACTTTAAAATTTAACGGGGTCTAAAGGGTAGATGAAATCAAAGATAGCAACCAGAGCCTAGAGTTAAACGGTATTCACCAGATTATGACATATGCTGATGATGTAAATTTAATAGGGGATAATAGGAGAACAATAAAAAGAAATGCAGAGATCTTATTAAACGCTTGCAGGGACATTCGTTTAGAAGTAAATGCAGAGAAAACTAAAGTTTGCAAGTGTGTCGGGACCGTAATACAGCAAATTATGGATGCCTTAAAATATTAAATAATACTTCTGGTAAAGTGGATCGTTTCAAATATCTAGGATCAATATTCACAGAAGAAAAACATATTCACGAAGAAATTAAATGTCGACTAAAACAGGGAATTCGTGTTACTATCCGATTCAAAATCTCTTGTCGTCAAGAATTCTGTCGAGGAATCTGAAGCTTAAAATATACAAAACGATAATGATGCCGGTTGTTCTGTATGGTTGCGAAACATGGTCGCTTATTCTGAGGGAAGAACATAGACTGAAACTATTTGAGAAGAATATCATGAGACGAATATTCGGACCTAAGAGGAACGGGAATGGGGAATGGCGGAAACTTCATAATGAGGAAATACATAATTTATACGATTTACTTAACATTGTTCGGGTCGTCAAGCCTAGGAGGCTTAGGTGGGCGGGTCATGTAGCTAGAATGGAAGAAAGTAGAAACGCTTTCAAAGTCTTGACAGAAAGACGAATCGGAAAACGACCATTAGGAAGACCTAGGCTCAGATGGAAGGACAATATTAAGATGGATCTCGCAGAGATTGGAATACAAAGTAGAAACTGGATGCAGTTAGCTAAGGATAGAAGTCAGTGAAGAGCTTTTGTGAACGCGGCATTGAACCTCCGGGTTCCATAGGCCATAGCGTTAATTAGTTAGTTAAAGAGGCGATGAAGAAATGATCAATGTTATTTAAATTGATCTTTTTTTCGCACCTATAATCTCATATTTTAGATACTTGCAATTTGAATAAAAACTCGGAATTCGGTATGCTTGTACATTTTCGTTAGCGTTAAACAACTAAATCACTAAAAATAAAATTTTCAATTTCGATTGGTTTTATGTGGTCTGAAAAATCTTCCTCGAGTTGTTTATAAGAGGCACTCCAAAACGTTTCGGCACTTCCGTCAAAATTAGAATGGTGAAATTTTGCATGTTTGTAGCCTTTCGGGACTAACCCACAGGAAAATTGACAAAAGTGAATATTTTTAATTTCTAGTTTATCTAAAGGGAGCTGAAGAAATTCTCATGTTATTTAAATGAGCGTTTTCTTAGGATACAAAATCTTATATTTTAGGTAGTTAAAGTCGGAAAAAAACTTGAAATTCAGTAGAATTGCGAATTTAAGAAGTGATTGGCGGTAGATTTAGCAAACGTGGGGGTTTGGGGGCAAAGTCCAGCTGACCAAATTCAGAAAATATTAAGAGAAACGTACGCAATTCACTCTTGATGCAAAGGCTGATAGATGCGAGGCCGTAGGCCGAGCAAACATTCAGGTCTGTGAGCATAGCCTCTGGCTAGCCAAAGGCTAGTCTTTATTATAAAATTGAAAGTGACTATGTTTTTGACTCTTATTTCCTTGAACCACCCGACCGATCTCGATCAAATTTACATCAAAGAGGTGTTCGTGCCTGGAAGGGTTTTTATCATTTCACTTTGACGAAGCAGCATATATAAAATGAAAGTGGCTATGTTTGTGACTTAATAACTCTTGAATCACCTGATTGACCTCAATGTAATTTTCAACATGGATGATATTCGGGACTGGGAATTTTCTCTTTTTATATATAATTTCAGTTTAATGTTAGAACTTAAGACAGAAACAGAAGGGTGAAATGCATAAAAATAAATAAAATTTAATAACGCTTAAACCACCCAACCCATCTAAAAAAATTTCAATATATATGAGCTTCGGGCCTACTAAGGATTTTTATCATTTCACCTTGACGGTGCAAAATAGAGGATGAAAGTAGATGCATATAAAATAAAAATGAAAAATAACAGTCTTTGTACCTATACCACTCTAGAACCACCCTACTGATCTCGATCACCTTAGACGAGGTTCAGACCTAGGATGATTTTTATATTATTTTGACGATACAACTTAGGAGAGGGGAAGAGGGAGATGCATTAAAAAATGATAGAATATGACCAATATTAATGTCCATGTCGAGTCCGTAGTTTTCGTGGTCTCTGAGATGAACAGTGACACTTCCGACAACGTTTAAATGCAAATTCAGCCACTCAACATGGTGAGAAGGAGTGAGAAGACATATGAAAAAGATTTGAAATGACTGATATCAGAGAGCACTTTAGTAATAGTAAACAATGACTAACGGAAAATATTAGTATTTTTTCTTAATTTAACCTAATGAAGTGGGGTCATAACTGTAACTGGCGGATCCAGGATATGATCAAGGGAGGGGCTAAACCATAGTTTGCAGCTTTATCCAGTGTTAAACAGGATTGAAGCCCATTTTCTCCGGTGTATACCTGAGCGTCAAGAGGGAGCTATAGTCCCTATAGACCCCTCGCGCAGTATATATATATATATATATATATATATATATATATATATATATATATATATATATATATATATATATATATATATATATATTAGGGTTAAGCTGGTCAAAGGGTTACGCCCTTTCGTCGGTAGGAGGATCATAGGTATGGAGAAATTTCTTTATTTCTAGGGGGCAGTGAGAGTTTGGAGCATTATTTTATTTGATTCCTACTTGCGCAAAAAAGGTATTCGACACACGGTTACGATAGGTGCAGGATCGAAAAAGGAAGCGGATCGCATCATTAGAGAACAACCAGCTCCATAACTCAACAATACCATTCTGTTGGTTTATCACCGCAGATACATCGAGCTTAAGTTAAGACTAGTGAAATGGAGGTGTAGGAGAACATCACCGTAAAGAAGCATTATCACAGGAGATCTCGACGCACCGATGACGACGAAGCAGATCAACAGGATAGAGATCCAGATGTTGACTGACTCCAGTATATCCAGGCTCCTCCAGAGAAAGACATTCATCGTTCCAGATTACCAGGACGACGCTAGCCTCGTTGGATTTATCAGGCTAGTGCTCATTCCTTTATCTTAGTTAAAACCTTTCCGTTTCTCTTACCTTTCCCACAACTAGCCATTTTCAAAATTGAAACATTTGAATTTTATTTAAATTCATACATAATTTTACAGTTAAGTACCGTATTGTGCATCAGTTTCATCCCCAAATTGTTGCGTTCTTTAAATGAGTATTCTGAGCTACAACTAATGGCACATCACCGGCAAACTAGGACCTGAACCTAAGTAAATTCCAAGTCTTTTCTTCACAAATTTGAGTGAGAATGGGAAAAAGGAAATAATGAACAGAGCAATCATATATCAAACGAAGAAACAATTTTGAAATGTGTCTTTCCCTAAACTTCTGAAAACTAATAAACCAGAACAAGAAATGCAGCAGATATTGCAAGGCTACCATTTCAACTAGGAGCTATTTCTCATCATTTTCAGGCACCACCCCCACTTTGTTTAGAGGCTAGCACGCTTACCTTCGGCCTAGACCCGGGTTCTATTCCTGATAAGACTACATTTGAAAAGAAATTTGGATCGGATTCCACTATAGTCAGCAGTTTCACGTCTCCTTAAGCTTCCATAGCATAAACGTGGGATGGTAAACTCGAAACAAACCAAATTATTATCTTCGATTTTTATACTACATGATAGTATGAGATGCATGTTTCACCATTCCGATAAAATAATAAAATTAATTGACAACAATGATTGACAATTATAGAAATGTAATATAGAATATACTTACTTGTAAATGCCAGATGTTCAGGTATATTTTTCGCTTCTTTGAAGCACACACAAATCTTCAGAATCTAGGTATGAATCTGAATCATGTTCGTCTATATCCTTACAGTCAAAAATTTCATCTATCTTACCATCTTCACTATGTAAAGCATAATCACTTGCAGGCTGTTCTGGTAAAAAGTTAGATTCAATGATTTCTACATTCAAAATCTTTAATATATCTTTGGATGATAGATTTTGTAATGCCATTGTGCTTTTGAAGCAATCGAGAAATGATTGGGTGTCAAAATTCACTCCGAGGAATTAGTTGCATCTATCGGAAAAGTGTAAAACTCATTAATAACTGCTGGGGTCCTATATGAGAGGAAGTAGAAAAAACTTTTGTCCACACATACATAAGAAATATCACAATGTGCAAAAATGAAGATCCTACAGAAACATGAAAATCTTTTTTATTTTTATTATTATTATCCTAATGTAATGTGTAGCACGCGAGTTATACAATGGTAAACTTAGCTTGAGGTTATATTGTACCTCACGGTAGTAGGAAGTTTAAGCGGTTATGATCATTGATCACAAAGCACTTCAGATTTAGCCTCGAGAGTCAAGATTATCCACCCGATGATTACCATTTAATATATAATTTATTAAAAGGAAGTGGTTTAAATAATCAGGAGGGGCAATTGCAAATTATCTTGCCCAAATGAAGTCTCTATCAGAAAGTAAAACAAAATAAATGTGTAAGAGCCGATTGAATCAAAAGAGTGATTATGCAATCATATCTAAGGGGATTTAAGTTTCTTACTTTAGTTTCACCCTAAACTAATAGTACGTATTTATATCCCATACAATAATGAAATACTTACAAGAGAATCATAGTGTTTCCACTTTACTAGTCATAATTAATAGTAACTGGAGACAACGTAGTCTGGGAACCTGTCTGAACCATCTCTAGAGGGTCTACAACGGAAACCGATAAATACTCTTTTCAACAAACGTGAGCAACCGTGTGACAACTATTGTAACAAACAAAACTTAACAAAGATAAACCTGAAAATAATGTTCGGGAGAATTACCCTACGCAATCACATACATTAACGGGACTTTCCTGTCTTTTTGCTTACTTTTCTTTGTAGTAAGTATCTGTATATTACTATATTCAAACCTAATGAGTTCTTTGTAATTAATAAGATAATGAGTTTATAAGAATGTGTACATAATTTAGAGTTTTGTAGTTTCTTAGACCAGTGATCGCTCATTTAGTGATAATATAAATTCCTATTACAACTGTATCAACTCAGCTTTCATTACCATTATTGACGATTGTATTTCGCATTCCTTGGAAATCTCAAAACAAGTAGACTAGTGATTATAAAATTAAAGGTGACATTTCTAAGATAATTTAAAAGCGTGACAGAAAATTCTTAATCACAGTATTTGAAGCAATAATACCAGTTATGTGTCACAATATAACGTTTAAATGACGTTAGTTAATACATGAATACATTCGTCAACAGAATATGTTACATGTACAGCTATCTTTAATTAATGGAAGCATAGTTTCTACTTGCAGTACCATTTTAACACACGAAACGTAAATAAGTGAGGCTTATTTTTATGTAGGCTATGTTTGCTAGTTAAAATTTAGCAACTAACACTAAAGTGTTATATCGCATTTGTGAAATAAATTCTGGTAAAAACAATATACAGAATCACCCGATCTATTTCCGTTTATGGAATATGGATAGTCACCGTTACTCGTTAAGATCAGAGTGTATTGAGCCCATTAGCGGAATATTTCGAAATAATCACTCTAATTACATGTTTGAAAAAATGAAATCTTTGAGTTTTACGTCCCATGTTTATGCCGACAAGGCTAAAGAAGACTGTGATGATGAGAAATGAATGAAATAGTGGAACGAAAAATGTGGGAGGAAACGGGAGAACCTCGAGAAGTCCCAAGCACACGAGAGAAGGCCCAACACAAATTTCACTTTTCGAGGGCTGGAATCGAACTCTGAACCGGAAGCATCAGAATTGAACCCTCTATGTCTGAAAAACCGCTACGTATATATTACTAAATACGTAATGCAACAATTCGCTTACGTGTAGAGTAATGTAGAGAAAGACATATTTGGTTAGTATAAGATGATAAGAATTGAATGTAGGAGACCATGGTAACTCAGTGCTAGAGCGCTCACCTTTAGCGCTTTGGGTCCCTGCTTCGACTCCAGCTCACAGCAAGTGAATTTTGTGGAGAACAAATACTGTGTGCGCTGGTTTTCCCGGGTTTTTCCGTTTCCTCCCACTTTCTTCATTCCACTATTTCATTCACTATTTAATCATCACTTTCCCCCTTAGCCTAGCCGGCATATACGTGAGGCGTAAAACTTAACCATTTCATTTCATTTCAAGACTTGAATGTATGTGCTAATTGCTCATGCATTTCAAAACAATATCCATTAATACATAAAGAATATGTAGAATAGTGAATGGAAGCTATGAATAAGAAAAACGATCCATTAGTTTGATTTCGAGCAATGTAACGAGACCAATTTACCCAAGGTGTGTACAACGATAGTCCCTCGAAATCAACGGAATAATGTGATATTAATAAAAATTTAAAACATCCAATATATCCATCATTGATCTCCAAAGAATCATTAAATCATTCTTTATTATATCAATTCTTACAATTTACATATTAATACCAGTCCTGCTGATTCTCAGGATAGGTCAGCTAATATCTCTTACATAACTGGCAGTTGATGTGGTAGAAACGAAATGAAGAGAGTGAAGTTGCTGCTGTACATTTAATAGAAGATGGCGGTGCGTTCTTCACTTTTAGTTGGCCAACCAAATAATCCGAGGATAGCGAAATCGAATCAGTTTTTCTCCAATAACTTTGTTTATTATTATAATTATTAGTATTATTGGAGTTGAAGCGTTTGACTCACGAAATGATGTTTCGGCTTTCGTTGATTTTAAGCTAGCAAAAGGCAATTAATGATAAAATAGTATTTTCTTGGAACGAATTCAAATGTTGATTTCGTTCATGGTTCTTGCATTGAAGAGGAAGAAAGCTTTCTTAACTGGTTGACATTCCAGCATTGCTGCATTCTGCTACATTTAACATGCTGCTGCTTTACGAGTCACTGACACTAGGAATTACATGGCAAGAAATAGCCCTGGGCTGAGAAAGGTAACAGGATTATACTTCATGAACGAACTGAGCGGAGATTATCGCTATGGCTGTTAAAAAAATGTCACATCCATCAGGCTAACTGAGGGACGAACTAAAAACACAATCATACTACGTGATCCTAATATATAATCACAATTAAAAAATTTAACTAAATGCTTGCCATACAAGAGAAAAAACTGTTTAAAAGTAACTCTTTTAATTTTTTTGTTCGTCGTCCCGTTTAAAAGGTTGTGCCCTTTCTTCGGGTAAGTGTTGTACTGTAAATCAAGTGTCTCTATGGAAATGTAGGTGGTCTAAGGGTTGCCAAGTTTATTATTTCTTTATTCATCACATTAATCTGAAACATACATGAATTGAAATGATTCCAGGAGAGAAAAAAATATTATAACACAAACATTAATAGATTAATTGCTAGAAGAGAATATTGGCAGTTATTACATAAACACAAATTATGAGAGGAAAAGAAAGTTGAGGGCTGCAGTAAGAAAATGAACAAATGTAATGAACGGATGAAATGCAGTGCTTTGGACGTCACATCACAAGGTTATGTTAGTTCAGACGAATGAAGTTATCTTCTGTTCCTGGGGCGATTCAGGAACTGATGAAGACGAAGGAGGACCTTGTTAATAGGTATTACTGTGCATATGATGGATAGATGTGAGATGAAAGTTCATGCGGTCGGTAGATTGTATAGATTTCGGGGTCCAATATGTCATCATCTAACTGTAAATGATATAATGTCATGAAGTGTTGTAGAGGGGTGTCAATGAAAGTTGCTGGTGCATCGTTGTCACGTTCATAGCGGAGTATATCAAGTATCATAGGATGGGGCTGTGCGATACGTTTGCTGATGTAACGTATACTTAGTTGTTCGAGGTGCGTTAATAACGGCGGAAAATCGATCATCTCATAAAGTAAACGTGTTGGATGAGGTAGGCTTATGCGGTACGCTAGGCGTATAGCATGGCGTTCTAGTATAGCAAGTTTTTGATAGAATTTTAGGGGCGCAGATGCGCAGGCTGTATGTCCACAGGTTAAAGTACTCCGCATGAAGGTTTTATATGTATTGAGAACGGTATGTGCCCTTAATCCCCAGGTTGTGCCCACTAATCGTTTAAGAAGATTAAGTCGATTTTGCGCTTGACCTATGAGTTTGGTGAGATGTGGAGTCCAGGTAAGATGAGTGTCAAAAATGACACCGAGATACGTAATAGTACTTGAAACTGGAATAGGCGTAAGATCAAAATGAAGGCGAAGTAGATTCGGGTTTCGATGTACTCGTGAACGGCGTCGACGTGGTAAGAAAACTATGGTTTGTGTTTTGGAAGAGTTAATATTTAACCTCCAAACATGACACCATCGCACAAATGCATCAATGGCTACTTGCATGGTTTTATTGAGAGATTGTACGGTGCGGCCAGATGTGAAAAAAGCAGTGTCGTCAGCAAACTGAAATATTGTGGTGTTATTAGGAATAACAAGATCAGTGACGTACAGTAAGTATAATAAAGGAGACAATGGTGAGCCTTGTGGTACAGCAGATTGCAGCAAGATTGGATGAGATAGCGTTCCATTGATTGAGATATAAGCTAGTCGTCCTATTAAGAAGGAGTGTATGAAGGGGATGTACGAAGTTGGCAGAAGATAGTTACGAAGTTTATATAGTAAGCTAGGGTGCCAAACCTTGTCAAAAGCCTTTTCCAAATCAAATGTTACTAGGCAAGAAGGAAAACCTGTATTATATTGATTGTAAATAGCTGTGGTGAGACGGAATAATTGATCTTGAGTACTAAAATTTGGTCGAAATCTAGCTTTGTGTATTGGAAGAAGATTATGTGAGTGAAGATGGTCGTGCATGCGACGGACAAGGATTCTTTCCAAGATTTTGCAGAGACAACTAGTGAGGTGAATAGGGCGATAGGATGTGACTTCTGATGGAGGTTTCTTTGGTTTAGGAAAGAGAAGCACTTTAGAGTATTTCCAGTCGAGTGGAATATATCCAGTTCGCAGAATAAAGGTATAAATGGTGCTAAGAAAGAGTTGAAAAGAGTGAGACGCTTGTCTGATGAGTACATATGTAACAGAGTCAAATCCTGGTGCAGTATTCCGTTTACCTTTAAGTGTATTACTAATAGTTTCGGGTTGAATCGGCATGGTTAGAGGATTATTTGGTTCTAAATCATGATCAGCAGACGGACGAAAGAAAGGAGAAGCTGCGTCGGTATGTCGGTTTATAGTTGATTGCAAGCGATCTGGTGTATCCCAACCGGGTAAATGTGTAAAGATATTTTGAAAATAGGAAGCAAAAATATTAGCCTTTTCTGCATCCGTAAAGACTGCTTGATGATTATGAACAATGGGGTAAGGCGTACGAGAAACTCTACCTGTTAATTGATGGAACTTGCACCAATATTTTGTAGGATGTGTTTCATTAGCTAGTGTGTTGCATGTTTGAATCCAGTGGCGTCTCTTGAACGCAACGATATAGTTATGATTGATCCTTAGGTACTGGCGATGAAGCCGAAGCGCTTCAAGGTTACCTGTAGCGAGATATTCACGGAAAGCTCTCCGGGATGCTGAAATAAATGGTAAATATTGCGGGGGTAACTTAGGTTTGTGTAGCTGAACTTCGATTGTTGGAATAGAACGTTGTGCTGCGTCTTGAAGGGCTGTAGTAAGTCCAGGGATTGTTCGATCGAGTTCGCATTGCGTACTAGGCATTGTGAGCGCAGTTACGGCAATGTCTAAATCGGTGCGATATTGTTCCCAATTTGCCCTTTGCTAGCAGTAGACCTTCTGAGGAGGAGGCTTCGGCTGAGTGTTGGGAGAACAATGAAGTTCGACTTTGATGGGGACATGGTCGCTACCTATGGAGTCAAGTACAGATATGTGAATAGACTGAGATAGTGAAGATGAAGTTATGACTACGTCAGGAGTAGTGCGACTGATAAGTCGTGTAGGTTTCGGTAAAGTATGAAATTCAGCTCGTGTTTCATTCCGAACAAAATCGAGAAAGTTGTCTTTGTCACGTTGGGAACGGCTATGAAAATTGAGGTCGGCCGTGATAATGTAATGCCGGAAGTTGGTATCAATATAGCGGAAGAAATCATAGCTGAAAGCTCTGCCTGGATGATAGTAAATAGTAACAAAGGTAATGGTTTTGCCTCTAAAATAAATTGTCGTCACGTTATGTTCAGGAAGGTGAAGAGCAGGTGGAACAATAACTGCACGATAAGGAAGATTTTGCCGAATGCCAATAGCTGTGCCTCTATAGAGACGTGGCCCAGTTGGTGCGTCATGTCGAAGTAAGTGATACTTCGGTATATAGCATGTTAAATATGGTCTAAGGTAAGTTTCATTAAGAGCAAATGCGGCAATTTGTTCTTCCTGTAGAAGCTGTGTAAAGAGCACTTGGTGCGTCAACAGTGATCGTATGTTAAGGAATAGTAAATTGTAACTCATAATGAAAGTGAATATAAGTCCGTAGTTGTAGATTACGTTGCATGTAGTTGTAGATTAAATAACAGTTTGGCTGCGTGCATCATTGGAGTTAGAATATGGTTGCGAAGAAATGGGTGGATGTTCTGTAGTGAAATAGTGAGAAAACGGAGTAGATCTTCGACAGTAACTGGATGGCGCAATGAATTTGCTGATGGAGTTGGTGCATCGACTGAACGTATGGGGACAACGAGTTCAGGCTTAGCGGGATCAGGCTGAGGCTTAGCTTTACATTTATAGCTGTACGTTGGGTGACGTTCAGAACAGCGATCACAACGTGGTGGTTCTTCAAGGTTTGGACAGTTTTTTGTAAGATGTTCGCGGGAACAATAGCCACATTTGGTGTTGTTTATGCATTCAGCTGTTGGGTGTGAATTATACTGTTGACAGTTCTCGCAGCGAACAGGCAGAGGTGCTGGCGTGCGAGAGGGCTCAACTTTATATTTGCGTCTATAGATATATGCGCCCTTGGATAGAAGTTGATCAATCAGCTGTTGTTGATCAGTCAGCACTCGTACGAGATAAGTTGAAAGCTTTATAGCTGTTTATTGCTAATACAACGCTTTATAGGTAGCCCTTCCTGATGGAGTTCAGCAAGAATTTCGTCATCAGTAAGATCAGGTTCTACACCACGAATAACTACAGACAGCATAGGAGGTCGCCGTGGTGGAGGAGGAGGTTTGCGTGTACTCGGTTGTAAGGTAGAAATCTTCGCTTTCGTCCCAAAAATTTCGTAAGTTGCCTTGTTGCGAACATGTGGCGAAATTTGGGTTACTGGATTTCTAAATGATGCCACGGCGTGTCTTAACAATTTCACAGATTTCAGGCCGAGGGACGTACTTGACCAATTGCTGGAAGACAGCACGAACAGTGTCATACTTCTGATCGTAGTCGGTTAGCAAGAAGTTGTACACGGGATCTGACTGGTATTGCTGATGATGATTATCGGCAGAAGTGGATGCCCAATCCATACAATGGCTGTCAGTTGTAGTCTGATTAACACTTGGAGTAATTCGTTGCTTCTTTGAATCTAGCGCTTGTTCGCCATCTGAGAAAGATCGAGAACGAATTCTATGTCCTTTAGTGATGCAGTCAGCATAGAAAGGAATAGAGTTACGGTCTGAACGAGGTGTTCCCGTAACAATCCTTGGCTGCGTCTTTTGGCGACCGTTAGGCCCGATGTTAAGTGGTGGAGGTTGTAATCCTACATCCTGACCGAGATTCATAGATCCGTTAACTTTGGAACCGTCATCGTGATAGAGTAGCCGAGGGCCGAAGCCCAGATGAAGATGAAAAAATATGAAAAAGATGTTAGATGAAGTTCAAAAAACAAGACACCCTCCGAAAGTGAAAACTTTCGTCAGACCCCTAAGTGCTGTAATTGTGCTATGCTCGCAAGTACGTATGCTATACTTGGTCCTCGCTGGCACAGTAACTGACACAAGAGAGGTTAGGTTTCTTGGTAAGGTATGCTCTTTCAATATTTTATTTTATAATATTTAACAGACATATAATTAGCATGACGTAGTGGGACTTATAAATTGCTTCTGTTAATACGTTCACATCTTCATTACACCTCACGGTAACTCTTGAACGAAAATGAATTTTTAAATTCAGTTTTCTGCAATACATTACTAGAACGATTTAATGTAGTCAATCCATTAACATTTTGATAGGTACAAGTGACTATAACAGTGCCGCTCTCTATCACACACATGTAAGATATGAGAAAATGGAGTCAATTCAATGACAGGGGTGACTGTATACATTTAACTCTTGGAGGCATGGGAGCCAGCGTTATATTTTACCCCTTGCTGCATGAAAAGATATCTTCTTGAACTTTTAACTTTTCATTAAAATTATATTTGCAAACAATCTCAGAACACACCAAATTAATTTAATTTATTTTTTCAGTTAATAGTTGAACAAGAAAATGTATACCAAGGGTGGTAAGTACAACTTCCCCCCAAGAAATTGAGATACATTAATGGTGAGGAGTAGTGCTCACCACCATTTTCAGTTGATTCCTTTACTAATGTTGACGCTAATAAAGAGACATAGAGAGACGACCAATATTCAGAATATTTTCGTTACCTGCCCATTTATTACCATTCAATGTACAAATGGAAATTATTAACGAGTGTGGTAAGATTGATAACAGAATTTCCCTTTTCCCAAACCTAGTGTCCATGTTGTCCTCACTTCTTTCTTCTTTGTGCTGCAAACATCGCACCATTTCATTGTAGAATGCTGAGGTATTTGTTTGGCCTCCTGGTATCTAATTTTTCAGAGACATGGAGTTTCTGACCTTTTATCTCTTGCTTGAGAATCCTTCTTGACAATGCTTGTATTCTCCTTCTCGTCCTTTATATGTGGCAGATTTTTTTTTCTAACAGGATTCACAGTTCCACATACAAACATTCCATTGTTGCGCTAAAAGAGGAGCAGTTCTGTTGACTTAAAGTAGTTGTCAATGAACAATTAGTGGTTCTCTTTGAAGAAGTTACTACACATAGAAATTACAACTTTAGCATCGGGAACTTTCCCCACATTGTCCCTGGTTTCTCCAGTATACAACTCAAATTTCAAATTATACCCTGTCTCATCACACAACATCCAGACTTTAAATCCTCGCTTGATTGGCTTATCGTGCATAAATTATTTCATTGAATTTAGGCCATTGCATTTTATCATTTCATTGAATTTAGTTTTCTCACTATCACTACATAAATCACTAATATGAACACTGAACAAGTGTGTTTCAGGTCCATCAAAAGGCTTAGGGAGTATCTTCTTTCCTGGAGGCTCAAACTTTGGATCATCGTCAGAATCATCAGATAAACCACAGTCACAGTCACTCGGTATTTGCTTCCAAATCTCAAAAATCTCTTCGCCATTCAGAAATTTCGACATTTTCATTGACAAAACAATTCTGATATAGTAACTTGTCTACAGAAATGACTATAAAACATTCATAATCATAAAGCACGCTCATAAGACAATAAAAAAATTGTCAGCAAATAATTCACACAAATAACACATGTGTACGTTGGTAACCAAAAACGCAACAATTTCTGTGGTGGGAAGCACAACTACCCACAAAATGTAGGACGAAATGATCAAGAAATATTATTTTTACACTTGACATAGTATTAAACGAGAACTTTAACTCGTTTAATTTTGTTCAATCATAAATTTCAGGAATTGTTAACAACAGTAACCTACTAACGATACCAATACTTCATAAGAATCATATCACAATGACTTTGACATTGAAAGGTTGTTCTAGTTGTCCTATGGCGAGAACATGTAATCAAACACTTGCTTTCCATCTACTGATTAGTATTTGGAGAAAAAAGTAGGAAAAGCTATGAAGTTTTCCATAAATAGAAAATTCGGGTTAAAAAAACTGGGAAGTGCTTCATGCACTTAGCAGAATATTTAAGTGGTAAGCCTTCCTATCCACCATGCCTCAAAGAGTTAAGGTTATATCACTCTCTAACTTTATTTTCTTCATAAACAAATAGTACGTTTTATATTCGATAAAATAATTATATATTTATGATTGATTCACAGCGTTTCCACTTTACCAGTTATAATAGTAAGTGGATTCAACGTAACCTACAAATTTCTGTGAACAATTTCTATAGGATCTACAACTAAAACCGACAAATAATATGTGTTACCTATATGTGTAACCATGTAACAAGTACAAATCTTGTAATAAAAAAGAACAAATATGATCCCTGAGCTAATGTGAAGGATTATTACCCTAAACAATCATATATGCTAAGGGTCTTATACGTTTTTACTTATTCTTATTTTCTGAATTTAACTACCCTTTTGGTACATTATTCTTCAATTTCAAAAAGATGCGATCATGTATTATCATATTTCAACGTAACAAAATAATGTGTTACTTATAAAAATATTTACATAAATAGAGTCGTTTATTTTGTGAGACCAGCAGTACTTAGTTAAGAAGAAATAAGAATTTCTGTTATAACAATGTTAACTGAATTTCCATAAACATTATTGATGATTCTGTTTCGCTCTGGTGGCAAAGGTGAATTCTAAGTAGACTAAATATTTTAAAGCTAAATCTCTAATTTCTACGATTATTAAAGAACATGAGAAAAAAAATCATAATCACTGCATTTGAATATAGAAACGTAGTTACATCTCGCAATTTAATTTTGAAATAACGTTGGTTAGTACATAAATACATCCATCAATGGAACATATTATATGGACAACTATTTTTGATTATTATAAACATTGTTTCTGCTTCAAGTGGAAGGTTAATATTAGAAATAAATTATACTCATTTTTCATATCTGTTTACCGGTTGAAGTGTAACAACTAACACTAAAATATTCTGTTGTTATTTTGAAATAAATTCTTGTAACGACAGTAGAGAGGATCAACCGAAATGTGTAAATAATAAACCCGTAGGGAAGAGAGTAAATATCTAGCATCCACCCTTACCATCAATCTATTTTCTTCTGGACGCAGTCTGTACAATCGGAAACAAAATTTGTTTTTACCTTCAGATAATCACAAATAACATAATTAAAAAATAGAGAAGTACGAAATTCCAACCTCGAACTTTTCTCACTTTATAGGGACTATTCATTAATATGCTCTGATTCACTGTGACTACTTTTAAACGAAATACTATTCATTAATCCTTTAAACTAAAGATTATTAATTTGGTTCTATTTTACCGGGACTACATTATAATAATAAAGATATTAATGAATGTGTTCTAGCTAACTGGAACTATAGTCTATTAATAGAGGCTATTCGAGAATGCGTTCCAATTGAATTAGTCTACACTCAAATGGTAGCAACTATTCAAAAATTTGTTCTACAGGGTTTGTCCGGAAAATAATAGGACTGAGTCGATTTTAAAAAAACTATATTGAGCCAATCGTTACAATTCTTTAAAAACTTTCAAAATAGGCTCCTTCTGTGTCGATGCAGCGCTGCCAGCGCGATTTCCAAGCATTGAAGGCGTCACGGAAGTCATTCTCCGGAATAGCCTTGAGAGCCGCGGTGCAAGCTGCTTGGATCCCCTCTGTCGTCTCAAAATGCTTGCCTTTCATCGAGCGTTTCAGGCGAGGAAACAAAAAGAAGTCCGGGGGGCACATGTGGGCTGTAGAGCGGCTGTGGAAGCGTTGGGATGCCGGCCTTGGTCAGGTAGCTGTTCCCAAGAAAGGCGGTGTGAGCCGGGGTGTTGTCGTGGTGCAGCTTCCAGTCGGCTCCGATGTCTGGTCGGACCCGATTGACCCTTCGTTTGAGTCTCTTGAGCACTTCCGCGTAAAACTTGGAGTTGACGGTTTGTCCAGGAGGAACAAATTCATGGTGGACGATGCCTTTGATGTCACAAAAGACAATGAGCATCGTTTTCACTTTGGATTTGCTGATTCTTTCCTTTTCTGGGCGAGGAGACGCCGGCGTATGCCTCTCGGAAGATTGCCTCTTTGTCTCGGGATCATACTCAAAGATCCATGATTCGTCACCTGTGATTACGTTATTCAAAAATTGGGGGTCACTTTCACACATGTTCAAATTTTCTTGGCACAATTCCACTCGCCGCAATTTCTGGTCATCAGTGAGCACTTTTGGGACAATCTTCGCGCACACCTTGCGCATGTTCAAATGCTCCGTCACAATTTCATGAACCACATTTTTTGGTAAGTTTAACATCTGAGCAATTAAACGAATACTTAGTAAACGGTCTGAGTTCAAAACTTCGCACACACGAGTCACATTGTCGGTGTTTGTCGAAGTCGAAGGTCTTCCAGCACGGTCTTCATCGGCGACCTCTTCCCGGCCCTCCAAAAAGGCCTTGTGCCACCGAAACACACCACTTCTTGCTAAAGCATCATCTGGGTAAGCCTGCTTGATCGAATCAAACGTCTCTGTCGCAGGTTTACCGAGTTTAACACAGAATTTGATCGCGTACCTCTGCTCTAACGAACGCTGCATTTTCGGCTTGCACCACTCACAGAAACACGTCGCGCGAAAAAGCCTGTCCTGACTCTCCATGTGCTCGGAGACAACTGACCAGCCGCTCGTTCGTTAGCTAGGAACGCCCTCTACCGGATCCAGTCGGTGCGCGCACGCTCCGAAGTACAGTCATGGCGGAATAAAATCAGTTTTATTAACCCTGTACTTCACGTTCTAATGTTAGACTGTTCATTAATAGGCCCTATTTTAATCTGACTAATCTTAAAAAACAGAACCATTTATAAATGTCTTTTGCTTCAGTGAGACTACTCATAAAAAGAAGGGTAATTCATGTATGGATTCTTTCACCAGGGCAACACTCAAATGATTATTCCTACTGACTCCCTAATTCACTTCAGTTCGTCATAAACAACTAAGACTTTAATTCATTTTAATAATAGGGTCATTCTTAAACTTGTTCTAATCCACTACGGCTAATTTTAAATAACGCTGGCTAGAAATAAAGTGCTGTAATTTACTTCAGCTAATCTTCAGTAAGAATAGATATATATAAATATGTTCTACTTCATCGGGACTATATTTTAATTATAGATAATATTCATTAGAGTGTTATACTTCAATGGAGCTACACTCTAATGATGTAGGTTGTTCGTAAATGTGCTCCATTTCAATGAGGTTACTCTTAAAAATTAGGGCCCCATAAATGTTTTGCTTCACTCGAACTGTGTTCGACTTAACTGGAACTACAGTCTAATGTTAGACGTTATTCATAAATGTGTTCCAATTTAATCTTGATACTCTTAACAAACTTGTCCGCTGTTAAATTGTATCCCAAAAATAAAGTGTCTCACCAGGACTCCAAGTTACGGAGTTGGAACTCGGTATACAAACTCTTGATTAGAAACCAACGTTTGAGGATTTGGAGAAATACTGATTCGAAAGGTGAAGAGAGTAATTTCTATACAATTTTTCTTTCCGATTTTTAATTATAAGATGAAAGGAAACAGATAAACCGGTCGAAATGAAATTTTGAAAATACTGTAGTTATCTCTGGATTCACTTGTATATTTATCATTTCTCTTTTATTAAGTTAATATCCAAAGGAGTAGAAACGGGCTTGAAACATGTGCGCCGACTACGTGGGTGCTCCGAGGCTCAAGCATCCACACATTTAATCTTGTCTGTGTGTCGCAAATATTTTTAGTTTTTACTCGAGTTTGGACCCATTTTTCTTGCGTTTAAATTAACTATGTTACCGCCTGAACTAGGGAAGCCCCAACTTATCCTTGTAGTGCAGGTATATTTTACTTTATCACAGCACAGGCCTTTATGACAGTGTCTATAAAAGATTTTCAACTAATAATTAATCAAACAAACATCCAGACTTCCCTGAGAACATATAAGGCAACATGTCACGTCATGGGCCGCGGTGGCTCAGTACTAGAGCATTCACCTCTGGTGCTTGGGGTCCGGGTTCAATACCAGTCCCCGCCAAGTGAACTTTGTAGTGGACAAACACCGTGTGCTTGGGTTTTCTGGGGGTTCACCCGTTTCCTCCCACCTTCTTTATTCCACCATTTCACTCATTACTCATCATCACCGTCTCCTTTAGCCTAACCGACACAACCGTGGGACGTAAAACTCAAAGATTTCATTACATTTCATGTCACGTCATTGATAAACACCCACATAAGTTTTGGGAAGTCGACGCCATTGGTTCCAAATACTTTTCCTAAGCATTATTTTTCTTGAGCGAGGAAGTAACGTATTTATAAGGGAGTTTCTAAGTACAAGCCGGAAAGTTCTGTTTTCGCAATTCACCCTGGCTATTGAAGTACTTCGTTTTTTTTTAATTAATAGTCTTACTTCGGAGATTTAGTGCTGGTGATTATTTTAGTTTTCAGATTGGTGTTCTATTGTATATATATATATATATATATATAGGGGAAAGTCGGATAAAACCGGGTAGGTGAATAAAACCGTAAAATGGATTTTCGGGGTATATTAATGCTACTGTCTGTCGGCCAGCGCATAGAATTACTTGAAAACAGCCTCCATGTCATTCTTAGTTGAAGAGAAAATTGAGTAAGTGACTCTTTTGTTGTTGGAGATGTGTTGAAGAATTTGAGTAGAAAAGATTTAATTTGTCTCCCATCGATAATATGCTGCTGTTCCTAACCACTGGAAGATTGACTTATGTAAGTATACAATATATAATAATAACTCTTCGTGCTGTTATGTCTTGAATCAGGATTTTTGTGCTCTTTGAAAGATGCTAGGCCTGTAGTTCTGAATAATAGCGTACTCGGATAAAACCGGGACATTAACAGTCGGACAGAACCTGGTAGTACACTGTAAAGGTGAGAAGGTTAGATACAGTGTCTTAACTGTAAAATATGAGCACATAAAGCTTGTAGCAATGTGGACGAATATGATGAAGCTTTTATTTGTAATTTTTGTTCTTAGATTTAACAAAATCGTGACCAAAGTTATTTTTTCCATGTTATTGGTTTTGTATGTTATTTTCCGTACTTTTTAAGATCACATATTTTTTTCAATTGTATTGTATACTTATACTGTACTGGTTCTTAGAGTAATTACATATTTTCCTTGTAAAATAAAAGTTTCTTATGATTATTTTATACGTACCCGGTTTTTGCATAACCTTCAAAAATTGGTTTGCTCTCGAAATGTATTACCTGACCAGCGAACGAGTGCGGGCGGCCTGTTTTGAAACTGAAATGCAAGCAGCAGTGTTTCTAACCGGATTACTTGTAATCAATCTATCATAGTTCTTTTTGTCCTGTTCGTAATAAACCACTTCACGCATATACTCAAGTCAGGGGCAGATCCATGGGGCGGGCGATTGCCCCTCCCCCAGAATGGGATATTTTTTTTTTATTTTAAAAATAAAACCTAAGAATTTTCAACTTTGTATCATAAATGTAAAATGAAACCTAAAATAGGTAGGCCTTACTTTTTTTGTTTTACGTTGCAGAAGTCAAATAAAGCAATAAATTGCAAGAAATTACTTACATTTGGCGTTCTTGCTAAAAAAAAAAAATGTCCACCTTTGGAATCACAGGTGGCCATTTCTGTTCTAGAAATTGCAGACAATAGCTACTTCTCCTTTTCTAAAGGTGCTTTACCTTTAGCCTAAATCCGCCACTGGCTCAAGTTAAGACAAACAGTTTTAAAAGTTATTGAAGTTGTTTGCAGAATATCTTAAGTAACAAGCAAAAAAAAAAAAAAAAAAAAAAAAAACTACAACAAAAATATACCCTCCATATTAACTTGCGAACAAACTAGCGAGCAGCGTTTTACAGGGTGCTCCTGTTTTATAATGACACCGAATAAAACGTTATCAATTTTTATACAATCTGCTTAATACACGGTATAGCTCACTGAATTGTCAATTGTGCTATGTTGTTCTTAAATTGGTAATTTCCATTCATATATCACTATTCACAATACATCTGCATTACTGCAGGAATGGTTCACTACAACCATATAACTTACGGCGTTCTTTATTAAGCGGAAAGAGATTAGGCTATGCATAACATCCAAACTGCAACTTTTAAAAACCGTTAGATACACTGCCGAGTGAAACTCTCCGCTCCCCTGTCCCACCGCGCTTGCCAGGAAACTGATGTAAACACAACAGCAGCGCCATCCTCCCAAAACTGCACTGCTAGATTTGTGTCAATAACAAATCTATTTAGCATTTGAAAACTAATTCAAGCTATACTATCCACATAGATGCTGAGGAACAAGCAAAAACATTTTGGGTCCCGTTTATTATTACATATTATTACGATATATATTTGTGTGTGTATGTACACACTGCATTTTACAATAAAATCTGAGGGAGTTGGCAAGGGTCAAGTGGCGACCCTAATTTAGTCACTACGTAAGTATGCAGAACACTAGTTATGTGGTTCCTAGAAGGATCCTGAAAAAGAAACATACTTACTTTACCAAATATGGCTATTAGATTCCCATGATGCCATTATCGAGGTTGGTCCCAGACTGTTCCTCTAGGCGATTCTTCCTGAAGCAAGTCTTACAATGTTGAGAAAGCACACAGAGTAGGGTCGGAAGAATAAGATTGAAGAAGAGTGAGACTCATACGAGAAGGTTCGATTCCGACACACCTTTCTTTCACGGCGGCGTCTCACGCTCTAATTCAGTGCTTGCTTAAGCAACTCCCAGTATCATGTCCCTTGGATAAGATAGTGAGTTGTCAGCTATCTAAACAGCCTCGAGAAAACCTTCTGTCATCAGTGCCAAGTTCACAGGATACTTATAAAAATAACGGGGACGTTAGCTACAATACACTAACGGGATCGAGTAGCATATTATGTCTATCGACTAATCCTCCCAACAGCTGATAATAGTCATTAAGTCTAGAACAGTGATCCATTAAAAAATTAAATAATTCTTTAAGCTAGTAAATTTAATACCAGACTAGTTAAAATAATTTATACACTAAAATTACAAAATAAGCATTCCAAAATAACTCAGCATTTCATTAAGATTTACAAGAGTTCTATTCAATATAATATTTTAACCATTAGTGTAGTTTATTTTCATAATATTAAGCACCAAATTGAATACTCTTTATTTCACTGGCTATCTCACGACTGCAAGTCTATCTACGTCCAAATAGAAAGGGTCGATGAGTTGAACAGTGATACTTCCGGTGCCGTGTCCCGCAAATTGGGAGAGAAGGAGGATATATTAAAAAATCATAGAAAATGACCAATATTAAAGAGCGCTTTAGTAATAGTAGAAAGTGACTGACTAGGGGAACATATTACGGTAGAAGTTAGGGGAGGGGAGATAGGAAATAATAAATAGAACTTAATAACTCTTGAACCACGAGACCGATCTCGATCAAAATTTCCATATTGATAAGGTTTGTGACTGGGATGGATTTTATCATTTCACTTTGACGGAACAACATAGGTGAGGGGGGAGGAGGAGGAGATATATACAAATCAATATAAAGAAAAATGGAAATGACTGGGTTTGTGACTTAATAACTCTTGAACCACCTGACCGAACTCAATCAAATTTTCAACATAGATGAGATTCGGGATCGGAAAGTTCTTTTATAATCTCACCTTGACGGTAGAACCAAGGGGAGGGGAAGGGAATATATATATATATATATATATATATATATATATATATATATATATATATATACACTACCCCCGAAAAGTTTCCGTACAAAGTAGGTTTATGTATACTTTACGTGTATTTGAGAAAAAGCAAAGGCAAACCAATGGAATTTATTTTAATCTGGAACCTACAATATGTATTTGAGAGGAAAATACAGAAATTTAACAGAAATGGACCATTGTTTTGTCAAAAATTTAAATCTTTGATTCATCAAAGTAGCCTCCACGTGCTGTGATAACAGCTTTACAGACTTTGGGCATTCGCCGTATTAGTTTCTGTAGAGTTTCGGGCTTGATTCCTATCCACGCTTTGCGAAGACACTCAAATAAGTGTTTCACGCTAGAGGGGCGCATCTTTCGAACTGCCATATCAAGCTCATCCCACAGTAACTCAATTGGATTACAATCCGGTGATTGTGGGGGCCACATCATATTCTTGAGATCTCCCTGTTGCTCGTTTGCTGACAAATACCCTATACAAAGTCGGGATGTGTGTTTTGGGTCATTGTCTTGCTCCATGATGAAACCATGACCAATGAGCCTCTTCCCAGATGGCATTGCGTGTCTGATCAAAATCTGATGGTACTGTTCTTTCTGCATTGCACCCTGTATTTGCACTAAATTCCCCACTTGATTGTTACCAAAGCAACCCCACACCATCACAGAACCAACCCCGTGCTTTACCGTTGGCAAAATACACGACGGAAGCAGTCTTTCGCCCTTGGAGCGACGCTCAAAAACCCTGCGTCTATGACTGAAGAACTCAAACTTTGATTCGTCAGTAAATAAGCACTTGTTCCACTGCTCTGGCCTCCAGATTGCAAATTTTCTTGCCCACAACTATCTCTTCTTTTTGTTTTGAGGGCGCAAGAGCGGTTTCCTAGTTGCCACACGACCGTTTAGTCCCGCATTAACTAACCGTGTCCGGACAGTTTCATAGCTGATCGGTTTTTCGTGAGTTTCGTTCACTTCAGCTTTATTTGAGGCACTGTTTTCAACCTGTCGCGTTTGCTTGTCACTATAATGTACTTGTCCTCCCTTGCAGTAGTAGCTCTAGGCCTTCCAGATCTTGCTCGAGAGCGATTTTCCCCTGTTTCAGCAAATCGTTTTAAGGTATCATACACTGTAGTATGGAATATTTTCGCTTTTGCGGCTATTTCCCGTATTGTATAGCCTTCTTCTCGTAAAGTAACTATTTTTGCTCTTGCTTCAATGCCCAATTCCCTTTTCGTATGGGGCATTATGCTGACTAATAGGGAACACTTTACACCTCACTTCAACACACACACCCACACAACTAGCGTCCAATGGACAACTCCCAACAGTGAGATCTGAGAAAGAAGTAGACAGAGCAACTTGAGAGATATCTATGAGGCATTTATTGTGTGTTCGACCTTCAATTTGCAATGTAAAGGCCGTTTTGTATCCCACGCGTACGTAATGCACGATCACAACGGCGCGATATTTAAGTTTATTTTTCTTAATTCATCCACAATAGGCCAAAACCTTTTCTCCTGACGGATTCTAAAATGTTTCACCTTTCATTTGTAAGCAAATTATAAAGCATTCTTTTGTTACAATTTGAAATTTCTTTATTTCGTGTTTGTCCGGAAACTTTTCGGGGGTAGTGTATATATATATATATATATATATATATATATAGGATGCATGAAAGTAAATAAAAGTTAATAATATTCTTGAACTACCCAACCGACCTCGATCAAATTTTCAACATAAATGAGGTTGAACCTAGGACGATTTTGTCATTTTACTTTGAGGGTACAAGATAGAGGAGGGGGAGGGAGGAGATATATGTAAAAACAAAAAGAAAGTTAACTGTCTTTGTGACTTCGCCACTCTCGAACCACCCGACCGATCTCGATTAAATTTTCATCATATATGAGGTTCAGACCTGAGACGGTTTTGTCATGTCACTTTATCGGTGCAACCTAAGGGAGGAAGAAGGGAGAGGAACATTTATAAATGATGAAAATTGACCGGTATTAGTGTCAAATATATAGTTTTCGGGATCGCTGAGATGAACAGTGACACTTCTGATGTTGATTAAATCCAAATTCAGCACTGTAGCTTGGGGGAGGGGAAAGGGAAACACATAAAACTGATCTAAAATGATCCATATTAGTGTCGAATCCATAGTTTTCAGGGTCACTGAGATGAACGATGACACTTCCGATGCTGTGTCCCGCAACATGAAGGAGGGGGAGGGGGAGATATATAAAAATTATCGAAAAAGACCTTTATTAGTGTCGAATCCGGAATTTTCGATGTTACTGAGATGAACTGTGATATTTCCGATTCAGTTGAAATTGATACCACTGAAAATGAAAACAGCATATTTCACGGGTACCAAACACATGAGATACGGAGTTGTGCATTTAATTTTTAATTTTAACCCAGCGAAAAGGGTAATCGATGCTAGTAACAAATAAATATGTTTGTCAGGAAATCTTAAAGAAATTAAGTGCAATTTCAAAGAAAATCAGTCTTATGTAAATAGGTTTTATGGACAAGGTCTAAATTGAAATAGTTATGTACAAAAGTATGTTTGGTCCGGGACAATAGTTCTTGGTAAAACATAATAAAAACTACCTGGACTATAATTTATGAAAAGAAAGCAAAAACAAATAAATTTATAAAATAAAGAAATAATAGTAATAAACTAAAGAAACAGTGTTTTTAGTTTTTGGACGGAAGCAAATGAAAATTTTCCTGTTTTTTCAAGAATGAAAAACACTAGTTACAACACATTTTTTTGTTTTATACATTGTAGCTGACCCCCCTTGAAAAACGGCGGGCCCCTCCTACATAAACTTGCTGGCTACACCCATGTTTCCAAATAAGAAATAACATCTTTGATGTCCATAGCAGTTCGTCAATTACTATGTTTTGAAAAGAAAAGAAAAAAAATGAAATTTTGAGTTTTACGTCCCATGATTATGCCGGTTAGGCTAAAGGAGACGGTGATAACGAGTAATGAATGAAATAGTGGAATGAAGAAAGTGGGAGGAAACGGGAGAACACCGAGAAAATCCACGCACACGGTGTTTGTCCACCACAAAGTTCACTTGGCAGGAGCAGGGTTTGAACCCGAGACCCCTAGCACCAGAGGTGAACGCTCTACCACTTTTTTTTTTTAAAACAGTCAGTTTTATTGCAAGAAATTACAGTACATATATGTACTCGTATATATAATAAGAATAAAAGAGCAATCACAAATTACAAAAGGGATACCACTGCAATACAATTGAAAATCAATCACATGAAGTATACACACAAAACACACACGAAAAAAAAATTAGTAAACAGCAGTCGGGTAGTGGGCAAAATGACGCAAGCGTAGATCTGAAGGCATTGTTTTTAAAGAGCACTGTAGTCTAAAAATGTACATTGCTTGTGTCACCAGCTCATTTTCGGTAAGTAGGATAGCCGCTGTGTGAATAGTTAACCACACTATGATATTGTGTTTAGGACGTGGGAAGTATTTGAAATCAGGCAAAAGAAAAAACGGCTCACTATTAATAATCCGTTGATCAACACGAAGTATTCGTGCTATAATATGTGTATAGCTACGCCACAAATGCTGGATAGATGGACATGTTTGCAAGCGATGGATGAGTGTGTCAGCTTGTCCACATCGGATACATTGAGCATCTGGTCGAAAACCGAGTTCCCATGCTCGATGGTTAGTAAGAAATACATTATGCACTAACCTATACCATAACTCTCTCATTCCAGAGGGTAAAAAAGAGGAATTAATATTATGCCAAATTTGCGCCCAAGAACAATTGGGATGGCGAGTAACACATTTAGGGGGGGTATAGAGATAATTTGCATAATAAGTATACAATTTCTTCACAGTCATATCTTCAATAGCTGTGTGACTGATAAGAGCATACGAAATGTCTAGAATGACGGTGCGCAGGTAATGGTAAGGTTGGGACCAGTTCAAAATAGAAACAGGTGAACTGAGAGTCACGTGCCGAAGGCAACGCATGATATGGCACGCGGAGAAAGACTCAGAAAAGGAAGTTAACAGCTCACACGTGCGTTGTAGTAGTAGACAACGGCCTTGAAGAGCCACGTCTTTAATACCTAACCCTCCTACTTGCTTGGTCGTACACACAGTTCGACGATGTACTCGCAGTGTCGATTGATACCACAAAAAGGCAAACAAATGTTTGTTAAGTGTGTTAGCGTCTGAGACAGAAAGCTGAAAAATCTGCATTATATAGTACAATAGACTGAAGGCAAAAATATTTAAGAAGGTCGCTCGCTCATGTAATGTAAGATTGCGAGCTTTGTGTTTATAAAGCAAGTTAATGACCTTAGGAACAGCCACTCCATAGGTTGCCTGAATAGATGCTTTTATAGTGGTATGCCAAGTAATGCCGAGAATTTTATGAGTGTTAACGACAGGGAAGGGGGAGACAAAAGGGCAAGAAGACGTACCATTCAAAAAAAGTAATTTGGTTTTCGTGGGATGTAATTCCGCACCAGACAGTTGACTAAATATCTGGAGATTAGTAAGGATAGTATCTAAATCGCGCTGGGAGCGAAAGAAAAAGCAAATATCATCTATGAAACTCTGAACTTTAATAGTAGCCGGAGGAACACACAATCCCGTCATTTCATTCCGGATCTTATACAGAACCGGCATAACGGCAATGCTGTAAAGCATGGGGGACAAGGGACAGCCCTGAATAAGCCCCCGGTTAATTGAAAAGACCCGCGTTAAGGCACCGTTCAGTTTAAGTTGGGCAGTACGCTGGGAGTATAACGTCTTAACCATATTTAAAAATACTGGCCCGAAATGGAGCTTCTCAAGAACTGTGAATAAGTACTGATGGCTTAGTTTATCGAAGGCCTGAGAAAAATCAGTACTCAAAAGCGCTGCAGTCAATTTCGGACGACTTTCAAAATAAGCGATCGTGTCCCTAATATTCGATAAAGCCAGATATGTAGGATGCTGCTGATCGTGACCAAATTGTTCCGGTAACAGAATGGAACTTAAAGTATTACGTAACCGAGCTGCTAGAACTTTTGCGAGAAGTTTATAATCACAACATGCGAGACTGATAGGTCTAAAGTGGTTGATGCGAGTGCTCTTGGGCTGCTTAGGAATGATCACTATAATACTGTGTGTAAATGTTTTGCCGACTTGTAAATTAGAACGAAAGGCATTAAAAAGTTCAGTAAAAAAAGGAATGAAAAGATCTGGGAATGTCTGGTAAAATTCGTAAGGTAGGGAGTCAATGCCACTAGATTTATTCTTTTTTGCCTGGAGGAGGGCATGCTGAATTTCTGCTTCAGTAAAGGGAGCATCAAGCTCTGCTTGGAGTTCAACTGGGAGAGGGTTCAAGGTATCGTAAACACCGTCATTACTAGCTGGAACGTCATGGTTGCGATATAAATCAGCAAAATAGCGCACAAAGTATGGAATAATATTAGTTCCTTCATATAAAACACCTTTATCATCCAGTATATTATGAATAATCTGTTGTTTGCCTCTGCGACGTTCAGCACTGATATGTACAAGACTCGGAGGCTCAGTGGGGGACATTGATGAGATTTTGCTGCGAACAGTAATACCATGGAGTCTTTTGCGGTGTAATGTTAACAAGAAAACCTTTACTTGTTTAATTTGTGGAAGTACAGGTACACCGTTAAGGAATGCCGTATGATAGTCGCGTAGAAGCTGAGAGTAGTAATTATATTGTTCATGGAATCGCTGTGACCGTTCTCTGCTGTATTCTTTACATATTTGTTTCAAAGCTGGTTTCCCCCGTTGATCCCACCATTGGATAATATTGTTCCGCCGCAAAAGTTGCTGATTAATTTCCCTCCAGCGTTGGCGTAGCAACTGCTGGAATTCTGGCTCAGAGAGGATGCTGGTATTGAGGTGCCATAAGCTATTATGGTTCAGAAGCTTTTGAAGCGGTAGCTGGATAGTCATAACTAGGCCCATGTGATCCGAAAAACAAACAGGGATCCTTTCCACAGATTGCACATGTGGAAGTAATGACCGTGAGATATAAAAAGAATCGAGGCGTGAAGATCCAGTGGCGTAGAAAAAAGTATGTCCAGGATTGTGGGGATGAAAATGACGCCAGACATCACATAAATTAAATTGGTTAATCACCTGTAATAAAGTAGGGCAGAAGTTCGAAGTAGAAGTGGAATCTTGAGCGGAAACTATACTGTTATGATCTCCACCCCATATAATCAAACGAGAACTGTCATGTAAGGCGGAGGCTACTTCGGAATTAAAGAAATTATGACGTTCACGCCGTCGGTGTGTACCTGCAGGGGCATACGAGTTGCAAAACCGGATATTGGCCACATTTCCAGTAATAATCCGGCCGGTGGGATGTTTGTATAACTGTTCAAATTCTATATCATTACCATATATAAGTGCAGTACCCGTGCCGTTAACAGTTTCGTTAGAAAAAAAGGTGTGCTGATAAAGGCCTTGAAGGTCAGTCAAGGTCACTTCCTGAGCAAACAGTATATCAAGAGAATAACATTTAATGAAATCCAAAACAGCACTTTGCTTGGTAGGAGATGTTAGACCATTAAAATTGACCGTTCCTATTTTAAAACAATACATTAAGAGCTGCAAGGAAAGGCTTGGTGTGGAGGAAAAAGCACACACAAAGGAACCGGCAGGCCCAAGGAAAGCAACAAAAAGATGTAATATTAACAAAAACAAAAGTCCCAAACAGACCGCTAGCATATTCTCACTGCGTAGCGGGTCTGTCCAAAGTCTCGGGGACAACCTCCCCATCATTACATGTAGTAGCATCTAATTGAGACATCTGTCGTAATCTAGTGCGGGTTAATCTACTGGTCGAATCATAGGTCTTCCAGGTCACTTTCAAAACTTTCCCAGTATTCACCTCGTGACTGGAACGTTTCTTCTTTTTCAGTTGTTCACTAATAGGGGGTTCAGGAGTGTCATCAACACTGGATGTAGGCGTAACGGGGGAACCACTACCAGTCGAGTCGAGCACATCGGAGAGAGAAGGCACCATGTCAAGGGAATCACTAACAACAGGTTCAGGCCGAGCAGGTGCTGAAGTATCGAAAGTCATTGGCTGGGGTCCGGGACACTCAGTCTTATCAGATAAGTCACCTACCTTATTTGCGTCGGGGTTAACCTCAGGAAGAATTTGGCTGGCCATACCCTCTTCATGAAACGGGACCTGTGAGGATGTATCACTTGGTCGGGACACAGAAGTTGCCTCGCAGGGGGCTGGCGGGGTAGAGTCACCCGGAGTTGTCGGCATGGTAGTAATAGCGGGCCCGCTTTTTGTCGGCAAAACCGGAAACACACTATAGTTGTGAATAGCAGGCGCATCCTTCAGTTGTAGGATAGGTCGAGCAATGCGGCTACCCAAAGTAGAAATTCCAGAAGAATCACTGGACCGATGATCTAAACGGGCGCTAAATGTTCGGCGATCACACTGGGACACTAAATGCGTTTCACTGTCACACCTCGCACAAGTTTTTGTCTGTCCGGGATACGTCACCCAACAACGAAGAGAACTGAGAGTAATATAGGAAGGGATATTCTTTTTTAAAATCATTTTCACAACTTTGCGGCCAGTACGTACTTTATAATAATGTCCATCAGTATAAAGTTCGTCACTAACACTAAGAATTTCACCATAAACTTGAAGAACTTGTTTCACTTGGTTATCAGAAATTTCCATAGGTACCGCGTGGATACGTACCAATTTAATTGTATGAGAAGCCGAGTCAAGCGGAAGGTCGTAAGTACCTTCTGCATCTATATACGGAACTTTATTGTCAAATTTAGTAATGATCTGTTCACAGAGCTGTTGAGTAATTAATTTGATATATAGAAGTTTACGTGGAAAGTCTAGTTCAATACTTAATACTGCATCTTGTGCAAGCTCAAAGGTGGTTCGTATCCACTCATGGAGCGAAATCGAATTGGGAACTTTGGAGACAGGTTGAAAACTAATGCGAAGAGTGTTAAGCCTAATATTGGCCATCGTAATCAGTCGTAATCTTGCACTTCACTGAACAAAAACGGGGAGAAATCACCCAAATCAAGTGGCAAGCTCACTCTGCTCAAGTCCAAAAAGCACAGCAAAAACTCGCACAAATAAAAAAAAACTATCACTACTAGCAGAATCAGCACCAAGACGCGAGCAACACAGGACGTGTTGCCTCGACGAAAACTCAGGAGCAACTGCCCACCACTGAGCCACCGCGGCCCCTATGTTTTGAAAAGAATTTACTAAAGGTATATTAATATCTACTTTCCAGTGAAGGTATGCCTTGACCACTGAAAAACCAGAGGCAGTATTTCTTCATCAGTGAAAAACCAGAGGCAGTATGGCGTACAGTGATAAGCAAATACCGGGAAGATATTTTTAATAAATATTACCAAAAATGGGAATTTTCCGTGAATTTATGTATAATCACAAGAAAATTGTATTCTATTAATATATTATGATTTCAAAGTTAAATTCCTTTTTTAAATCACAGTATATTATTACTGTTGTCTCCAGAGGATTCTTTAAAATGTATATTCTGAACGGTATTATATCTATATTATTTTATTATATTTAGAGAGTACGTATAAATGTATATTTACCTACAATATGTTCTGTGCAAGTAAGTATGTATGAAAAAATAGTATAGTTAAGCCTACGTACTTTTATACCGCTAAAAAGTTTAAATTTATATGTAGGTGGATTTTCTAAGCTTGACTCTACTAGTGATATTATAAACGTATTAAATTTTTGAATGGTATCAACAAATTAGGTTGGGTAACTGCCAGAAGACACACGCCTCACCATTTTATGAACATTTGTGCATACATATTTGTGTTCAGAATATTTGCAAGATACTGACTTATCTTTATAATTTTGCACATAACATTCCCACACACTACCTTTCTTCCTAAATATTTCTCCAAATGTCGCGTTAATTCACATGTAAGGGAAATCCGAGTACCTCTTCAGAAATTCGAGTCAGAGACTGAAGACAGACCGACTTATATTACTAACGGTGGTTCGGGGTGTATTAATAGTACTTCATCTCTCTTTCTTCATAATATCTACATTACTTTACAAACTGGTTCCTTTTCATCATTTGTAAACAAGTATTTTTCTACTTTTTACTGCAAATGCAAATGAAACTTAAAAGATCAATTTATTAGTGATATATAGCACAGTGAACGAATTGTAATTTTCTTAACCTCCAAATTACTTAAAACCTAGAGGTAAATAAAAATAAATGAAAATAAAGCAATTAGTCATATGGTTCTTATAATTTTGAAAATGAATAGAGAAATGGAAACAAATTCCTTTCCGGGAATTTATATGCGAGGAAAAGACCCGAGAGTATTCCTATTTTTTAAAGTTTTCCATCTCACCGGGAATATTCCCCCTGTCCATCACTAGGCGTACAATCGCATACCGTCTTACTTCGACCACTGGTTGGAAGTATTCGGTCTATGGAAGTGGCCTTTTTATTTTATGGAATTATATTATTTAAATTTCATTTTTTTTCGTTTCCTTCTACAGAAAAAGAAAAGAGTACTACATGTTCGTCTGTTTCATAATCAATTAATTAGAGACGGAACGTGCTGTTATCTTTTAATTTAAACTGAAATGTGTAAAAGGGCCAAAGGTTTCTCATCCAAGAATGAAACGAAGACATTGTTTTTTTTTTATTTCACAAAACTTCCTTCTTTTCAAAGCCCATGTATTTTCACTCCGTTGAAGAAAAATTTTATACAAACGAGTTCAAAACAAGACATATGCAATTGAATGCTAGGTGTAGAAGTGTGTGATGAAATAGATATTTTTTTACGTTTATCAGATGTTTAAACATGATATATGTGACTCTTTCACAAAATGTACTAAATCAGTATGGGTTATTACTGAGTGTTCCAATTATTATTACATGCATTAATCATATACATTGCAAATGTGCAGAATAAATTTTATAAATGTGTTCAAACTGTTCTCATGTATTTTACTATAGAAAGTGAGAAATATATAACCAAATTCAAAGTAATAGTTAAAATTACGTCAAAAGATGGCAGGACGTTTCTTTCTTAAAGGATTTAAGAAAATGTACTCACATTTTCAGTCAATGATAAAAGAGAGAGCAATTATGCAATTAAAAAATACATTCTAACGGAAAATATATCAGCTTGTGTTCATATAACATATTTTGCTTTCTAAAAGTAACAACACATAAAGTCTACCACGTATGATTCCGTTCTTTTTTTCCTTTTCTATATCTTTGAATTGAACGTGTCTTGGAACTGGCCACCTGGAATCTCTAACCAGGTAAAAAAATAGGGTATCCGTAGCTGGCGGAGAAAAATAATCAAGTCACTTAGTGTGTCCATCCCCAATTGTTATTTTTATTCGCGATCTTCGTACATACGGTTGGAATACTTGCCTCTTTGGGGTTTAGGAAACAACCGTCGAATTGTATTCTCATACCTCCACGGAGGTTGACATCCTGATTTGATCTTAACTGTTGACAAACTTGCTATTCTCTAGGCTTACGATTTATTTTTATACTCTCCTCTTCGGAGGTAGAGATACCTAAAACCTCGTTGACGACTTTGGCATCTCTACCGGCTAACGATTAGTAGTGCTTCCTCTTCGGAGGGAAAGCACCTTGGCAAATTAAAACTTAGAGCACTGCTCTAAGATCATAGAACTTATTGGGAACGCCACTACCCTTATTGCAAGCTGGCGCCATCCCCCACTCTCACAATCAAGATGGCTTCTCAGAAGACATCCACCAAATCTGAGAAAAAATCGCAATCGACTAAGATTCCTGCTACCAGGGGCAAAATAATCCGGGCTACATACAAACCAGAAGACTTTCTTCTGCCCTTGGGCAAGAAGAAGCAAACAGGCATTCCAGGGGAGCTCAAATCGAAACCAAATACACTCAAGCAATCAAGTGCCTCACAACCTTCTACTTCAAATAAGCCTGAAGATATGGACTTTACAGTAGTTGGAACACTAAAGCGACGTAGGTCTTCATTGGAAAACCTCAACAAGGCAGACTATCCGCCTCTCCCAGTCAGCAACAGGTTTGATGTTTTGTCTTCCAACCAAGTAGATAATGCTCATGCCAGCAATAATACTGCTCTGCCAAAGCAGCCGCCCACTCATAAGCCTCCTCCGATTTTCATATACGGCATTACAAATACATATACTTTTATAAAGACCTTGTCACGAGCATTGAAGGAGCCCCCTCTAGCTCAGCCCAATAAGGAGCGCATTCGTATTCAAGCAGCAAACAGAGATGATTATAATTCTATCAAAGCTTATTGCGAACAAACAAAAACTGAGTATGCTACAGGCGTGGCAAAAAATGAAAGGCCTATTAAGGTCATTATCCGAAAACTTGCTATAGACACCGACTTAGACGATCTGAAGGAAGAACTATTGCGTCTCGGTTACAAACCAATAAACGTCCACCAAATGTCTCGCAAAAGCAAGACAGAAGACAAGAAAATTATGATGCCACTGTTTTTGGTTGCATTGGAACGAACTGCAGCTGTTAAGGAGATATATGCTATTACCAACCTTCTTCATTACAAGGTCCACATCGAACCATACAAGCCTCCCTCAGTGCTGCAATGTTACAGATGCCAACGCTTGGGGCATTCACAGGACACCTGCCAAGCCCACCCGCGCTGTCTCAAATGTGGGCAATTTCATTTCACCCAATCCTGCAGCAAAGCAGACTCCTCCACACCCGCCACTTGCGCCAACTGTCAGGGAGATCACCCCGCAAATTACCGTGGCTGTCCAGTCTTTAAATCCTATTCTGAGGCTCTTAAATTGCCGGCCCAGCAGCCGAGGAAACTTCCAGAAAAGACTAAGAAAACTTCCAACAAACCATCAGAAGAAACGACTTCCATGCCCACTGCTGTTAATATCCAACCTATGGCTACGGACAATGAAGACGTTGAAGCTTCCACTTCTCTCCACACCCAATCAGCTTCTGTCGAACAACAGGAGGGCCCGAAAGAAGACCTAGACTTAAAGTCCGTTCTTTCATTTCTCAAGGGTTTAGAATTACGCAAAATAATAACACATATTAAACGTGGTATTACCCGTTTCCGCCAAGCAGCAGACTCAGCTTCCAAGGCTGCAGCAGTAATAGAAACAATAGCGGAAATGGTTGATGATGGCTGTTTCTAAATCCAGCGTATTGCATCACACACTTGTCCTTGCTACATGGAATGCAGATGGTCTCGAGGGGCAGAAACAAATGCTTATTAGATTTCTCAAACACCATAGAGTTGACGTCATGTTTATTCAAGAAACACACTTCACTGCTCGTATCTCTACTTGGCGACTACCCAATTACATTGTGTATCGACAGGATAGAGTGGGCAGACAGAAGGGAGGATTACTACTCATAATCAAAAAGGCATTCCCCGTCAGGTCAATTACAATACCACCCTTACTAACTTTGGAGGCACTTGGTGTTGAGCTAATAACTCCAGGCGTTCCGTTAATATTGGTCACCGGGTACAGGTCCCCGGCTACACAACTAGAGCCCACAGACTTCGATGTCATTGCTAACTTAGGGCCCAAAGTCATCTTAGCTGGAGATCTTAATGCTAAACATGGAGAATGGAACTCCATTACTCCAAACACTGCTGGAGATGCTTTACACGAATATTTACTCACGTCCAACTTCATCATCAGTGCTCCGCCAGACCCAACTCATCATCCAAAATTCGGCGGACAACCCGATGTACTTGACGTAGCCCTTTGCAAAGACGTATCCTTTACAGTCCATCCATATGTCATTTCAGATTTAGATTCTGATCACGATCCAGTCATTTTTCACGTCTCCCACCGCAGCATCGCCCATTCTGCCCCCATCTTCAAGCAAATAGACACTGACTGGGACGTATTTAAACAAGAACTAAACACCATGATCGATCTACGAAATAGGCCTGCCACCATTGCGGACATCGATCAAGCGGTCTCTCACATCACGCTAGCACTTCGTACAGCAGAGGCAGCGAGCTCCACTACAATAATCTCTCCATCGCAAACCAGTCATAGCGACAGTTTTCATTTACAACTTTATCTTCATCTAAAACGTTGGGCTAGACGTCGATGGCAGCACACACTACATCCCGCATATAAGACTTTATGGAACAAACTTTGTAAGAAGCTCAAGATGCTCACTACAAGACAGAATCAACAATACTGGGAAGACACTTTTCGAAATGTCACCCTAAATGACCGTAAAATTTGGACGTACTCCAAATCATTCCAACGTGCCACAAATGCTTCCAAAGCCAGAGTCATACAAGGACCTCAAGGACTGACTCAAGATCCTCAGTCGCAAGCGGACATTTTCGCTGACTCTCTGGAAGAACAGTTCCAGCCCAATAGAGCACGCCTCGATCCCTATCTGAAACAGCACATCCGAACCACATTATATAGCATAAGTACACAAAACCCTACACGTGGCATCACCTTAGTAACACCCCGGGAAATAGAACGACATATAAAATGTCTGCCGGCAAAGACAGCATCTGGGCCTGATGGGATTCGATCTGAGATTCTTAAACATCCAACTAGAAAACTACTGGTCTTTTTAACTCACTTATTTAACGCCATCTTTCAATTATGCTACTTTCCCAAGACCTGGAAGGAAGCTCGTGTCATCACAATCCCCAAGCCTGGCAAGAATCCACTGCTTCCGGAAAACTACAGGCCGATAAGTCTTCTATCGCACTTGAGCAAACTCTTCGAACGGGTATTTCTCTGGAGGCTGAAACATCACGTAGACAATAGAGACCTTCTACCTTCTCATCAGTTTGGGTTTCGTGCACAACATAGCACTACAATGCAACTCGTACGAGTAGTGGATCATTTAACAACAGCTTTCAACAGGAAACAATACACCCTTGGAGTATACCTGGATGTGTCAAAAGCCTTTGATAAAGTATGGTTAGCAGGACTATTATATAAACTATACACCCAAGGTTTTCCAGATCGTCTTCTACATTTACTACGTTCATACCTGACTGACAGAAAATTTCATGTATCTGTTGACGGTGTCAAATCCACGTCCCGATCTATCAAAGCAGGTGTTCCACAGGGCGCTGTACTTTCACCGCTTTTATATAATCTGTACACGGCAGACCTCCCGACCTTACCACATTGCTTTTCCGCAACGTATGCTGACGATACTGCCTTTTTTACAACCAGCAGCTCACTTGCACAGTGTTACATCTACATGCAACGTCAACTCAACAGCTTTCAGGAATGGGCAAGGCGTTGGAGAATTAAAATCAATGCAGACAAAAGCTGTGCTGTCATCCACAGTCGACGACGCATCCGCGTAATTCGAAATTTAACGTATGAGAACGCACACATTCCTCACGCCACACACGCTAAATATCTGGGTGTGACATTAGATCATGGGTTAACGTTCGCCTCACACATCAAAGACATAAAGCAACGAGCATTACGCAAAATATCAGCATTGTACCCCATCTTTCGTTGCAGTTCAATTTCTCATGAGGTCCGCGTGCACATATTGAAGATGATAGTTCTATCAACTCTTTCTTATGCATGCCCTGCCTGGCAACATGCTGCTAACAGTCATCTTCAAACACTTGAAAGTGTGCAAACAAGAGCCGGTCGAATCATCACTGGTCACGATAGATATACACGCAACAGCCAAGTTCTGGAAGATTTAGAGCTGCCTCCTGTTAAGGAAGTTCTACGGCATCTCCACTATAAGTTCTGGCATACTTTGCCAAGGCACATAAATCCAGCTATAGCTACCATAGGAACCAAATGCGCCCTACGGAACGTTCATCGCACGCCACGCCTTTAATATCTTTCCTTGGATCGTAATGACTTCAACATCAGCTACTCTGCGACAGTTGCAGATGTAGTCTCACAGACATAACAAAACAATAGTATTACCCAACAAGCCACCTGCACATCTGTATATATTCTTTCTGCCATCTTACTCATGGAGTCAGGGGCTTTGGCCCGATACTCTACACAAAAATTCAACATTACCGTGACCGTGACCGTGACCGTGTCTTGAGAGACTAATCTAGCCCAACTCATCAGATACCTACGCAGGTTGATAGCCTCTTTGGCCCACCTAGACCACTATCCAAACGGGTGGTCTTCTTCATACCTGTAACCTAGACGACCTTCGCTATGGCTTCTGGACAAGGTACTGGTCATACTGGACTACCTCCTGTTGTTGCTCAGGGACCTTCTCTGACGGCGGCAAAAATCGACAAACGAAAAGCCCGCCAAGAGTCAGAGCCCAGCAGTCCAACGGCTCACTCGACGACAGCTGCTACCTTTTCTGCTGCTCTTCAGATAACACCTCCAACCAAACGGCATCATACACTGAGTGAGTCATCGTCAGGATCAAGCAATATGGATATAGAGATTCACGAGAAGTCATCATCTAAACCAGTAGTCCATTCATTTCTTCTTACAAACTACGATGCCAAGTACCATGATTTAAAGCAGATTTACTTACGTCTACTAAAGTATGTGCCACGATCGGATGTCAAACAGCTAATACCTACCAAGAACGGTATTATCATCCGATCGACAGATCGTAACATGGCAACCACTCTCCGTAACACCTACTCGTTCGAGATCTTTGGCACCTCGGCAAACCTCCAAAAGCTTTCATCCAACCAGGCTAAGCAGCCTCCACCTCCTCGCAAGCCTCCAGCTCTCTCTGTTGTAATACGAGGAGTAGATCCCCAGTTCACGGATGCCGAAGTCGCTGATGAACTTAAGCTGGAGGGTCATTCAATCCTGAAATGCCTTCGCATAAAGAATGCCTCCGGACCCACTTATATGGTCCGAGTACTCACAAACAGTCAAGAGACCGTGGATGACCTTCTTAGCAATGGTGCCTACATATACCTGAAAAGACATCGGGTGGAACCGTCTCACTCACCTCCGCCTCTTCCTGTCCGTTGTGAGCGATGTCAAGCCTATAACTCCCATCACACTAACGACTGCAGGAACCCTTTCAAATGCGGGTACTGTGCAGGTCCCCATTCCACCAAGTCTTGTCCCAATCTCAGTAATCCACCGCAATGCTCGACCTGCCCAGATCAGCATCCTACATACAGCTATAAATGTAAGGCCAAACCAGCTGCAGAGATGCTAAAACCCGAGCTCACTGTACCTATCCGCATTCATAACACAGATTCTACTACTCCTCCTCCTAGCTCTGCACAACAACCGATCACCATCGATAAATTTTTGTCATTTCTCACAGTAACCTTGCAGAACATACATCCATTTCTTCGTCAACATATCTTCCAACAAGTACAACTCGCTGCTAAAACTATCCTGCATGTCAACTTCACTGGCACTTACTCCAACAACTATGCTCATTTTCATTCTACAGTCTATGAATCTGCAGTCTAAGTTCTCTCCCCATCTCTTCTCATTATTTTTCATTATGGCAGTGCATTTTCTCTTTTTGAATATTCGATCTCTACAAAAAAACAAGCCTTTGTTTGAGCAGCTACTTCTGGAAGAACACGTTCATTGTTTTCTTCTCAACGAAACGTTTCTCACTCCTAAAATCTTATGCAAACTCTCACCCTATCACATTCTTCGACACGATAATACCATTCCCACCCGCCGTGCTAACGGTGGCGTAGCTATTGGTTTTCCTCACTCTATTTCACATAGAGTACACGCTACTGGTGATACATCTCTGCCTGAACATCTTATCGCCACTTTATATTTCAAACAATGCTACGTCACTGTTGCTACCATCTATATAAGACCAGGCCATCCTATTCCTCTAAGTTTCTTTCAATATATTTCTGACAATTTTCGGACCTACATCATAATGGCCGACATCAATTACCATAGCCGCTCCGATAATCAAAAACGCACCTTTTGCCATTATATTCAGACTCAAACGACGGGATTTATTCATCCCATTCCTAAAGCAACTCGACCGGCTTCGAATACAACTCCCGATATAGTCATAACATCGCCCAATATTCTCTCCAAGATAACTCTTTCTGTGCTTGACCCGCTTGGGAGTGATCATATCCCAATTAAAGCTACTCTTCAAAATCCAGGTACACCTCAACCCGCTCCGCCTACAACTCCGCGCACAGTGGCTCGATTCGACCGTGCCCGTTGGCCTAACTACAGGGAATACCTTTCCAACAGGTTAACACCTTTATCAGCTCCAACATCAGAGTCTGAACTTTACGACACTATTAATGAGATCACTGATAGTATTCATCAAGCGTCCTCGCAGTATATTCCTCAGACTACAATTGATCCCTATAGACCAACCTTGCCACCACAATACTTACCTTTAATACGTCGTTCCCGTCAGCTGTATCGTGATTTTACTCGCACGGGCAATCTGGAATCGCTTCGGCAACATCGGCAATATCAGCGGGCGGTGCATAACTATCTCGTCGCCTATAAGACCAGAAACTGGATTAAAACCTGTAACACTCTCTCTGATACAGCACATCCCACTAAGTACTGGAAACGCTTTCATCAGCTCACTGGTAAAACTTCTCGCCCTTCATATCCACTCATTCTCAACGATACGCCCTTACACACTGACATGGACAAAGCCAATGCCTTTGCTGATCAACTTCAAGATGTCTTCACGCCTCTTGGACCTGCCCTCTCAGCTCGCACTCATCCTACTGACCGGCTCAATCTCAACTCACCATCACTCCAACCTCACGTTGATCATCTTCTACCCGACAATTCACCATTGACAGCTCCTGTTACCGTCACCGAAATTACTACCACCGTCGCTCGTAGACGCACCACCGCTCCCGGACTAGATTCTATTACGTATCGCCATATCAAAGAAGGGCCATACATCCTCCATTACCTTCTGTCTCTCATCTTCACGTTCATCCTCCGTACTGGTTTCATCCCTAACGACTGGAAAACATCTAAAACTCTAATGTTTCTGAAACCGAACAAACCAGCTTCATCTGTGTCTTCTTATCGCCCGATTCAACTCACCCTTGTTTTCAGTAAAATACTCGAACGGATACTTGTCTCTCGCCTACACATACATCTCGCTGATCATAACCTAATTCCCTTTCATCAGGCTGGATTCCGTCCGAATTACAGTATTAATGATCAACTACTCCGCCTGACCACGTACATCACAGCCCAGTTTAATCAATCTAAGCCTTCCTGTCTTGTCCTTTTTGATTTAGAAAAGGCTTTTGATAAAGTTTGGCATCTTGGCCTTCTCTATAAACTATTTTCTTTTCGACTGCCACTGTGTTATATTCGCTTCATTTACCATTTTCTTTCAAGTCGCCTGACCTACGTTTCCATTAATAATGTTCACTCTCACCCTGTATCTATACATTCTGGTGTTCCTCAAGGCTCTGCTCTGTCCCCGCTTCTTTACTTACTCTATGTAGCTGACTTCCCTCCTCTCCATCCAAATGTCAGCCTTTTTCAATATGCGGATGATACGGCTTTTCTGGCAACGGCCAATACCATTCAACGCATCAACCACATTCTTCAAACTGCCATAGATGCGTTCCTTGAGTGGTGTGATACGTGGCGCCTCAAGCTTAAAGCCAATAAAACTCAAGCCATTATCTTTCTTCCACCAGGTAAACGCAGTCGGGTCCATCGTAATCCATCCAACCACTTGCCATTGAGATTGCAGGTACACCACTTGCCGCTAGCCCCTCAGTCAAGTACCTGGGCATTATCTTCGATTCACATCTGAAATGGTCTGCGCATCTGAAAAGTCTTGCTCTCAAAGCGACCAACCGACTGAACTTACTTCGACGCCTAACTGGGACTACCTGGGGACTGAAACCTAAAATCCTACTTAACACCTACAAGGCATTTTTACGTCCTGTTTTGACTTATGGCTTTACAGCCTGGCTTTCCGCACCCGAGGCATACTACCGCCGACTCCAAATTCTTGAGCGCCACGCCCTACGCCTTGCCTTCCGAATTAAATTACCCAGCCCTACCCGAGACTTATATGACAGAACACCTTTTCCACACATTCTCTATCACCTAGAAGACCTCAGACTCAGGTACATTACAAAGCGATTCCAGACTCATCATCCATTGCTCTTTGATGCTATGCATCACGAAGCCACCCTCCGCCAACCTTCAACAATTCTCCGGCATTCTCCACTCTCTCTACTGTTTACTCTGTTCCACTACGTTCTCCCACCAAATAGTCCAGACTTTCAACTTCTTGAAGACTTCCTTATTGCACTCCCCCCACCCTTCATCACTCCATCTCATGTTGCACAGTGACTTTCCCGCACTAACAGGGCTCCCTTCGTCTCCATTACGTCCAGAGCAGCCCCTGGACAGAAGATAACACTCATTCGTCTCACTAACCCTTTTCTCTGTATTGTGTTGTGATGTCAAGAGCACCTCATAGTTTCATTTTCATTTTCACCGATGCTCTGCTCCTTCCACTCTCATGTTGAATTGCTCGCCAGTGTACATTTCCCTTTTCCAGACCTGATGATTATGGTTAAAGGCCATAATGTCCTCTAAGGATAATGAAGTTCAGATATAATAAAGTTAATCAAATCTCCTTTGCCTGACGACAATAGTCCAACACCTAAATTTCCTGTCAACTCCGCATCCCAAATAAAGGGCGTAACCCTTTGGGTGGGTGCTAGCTGCGGCTAGCAAAAAAAAAAAAAAAAGCAACGTGTCTTGGCAAAACATACATCCCTTTGATAGGCCACATGTTCTTCAACAAATTCAATATGCTGCCAGAAATGTTTTTCATATTAATCTCAATGCTACATACACCGGACAATCTGTTTATTTCCACGCTGCCCCCCTCAAAACAGCAGTCTAAGCATAAAGTGATCATGGAACTTGTGTTTATATTTCTTAATATCCGATCGCTACTAACGCACAAGCTTTTGTTCGAGCATCTTCTTCTTGAAGAAAAAGCTAACGCATTCCTATTGAATGAAACGTATCTTACATCCAAGCAAAGCTGTAAGATACCACAGTATCAACTTCTACGTCACGATAACACTGTTCCAGCACAACGCGCAAATGGCGGCGTAGCTATTGGCTATCCTGTTACTCTTGCCATCCGACAACATTTCCTCACATTTCGACTTCCGGAATACCTTATAGTCACGACGTATTTTCGCCAACTGTATGTCACTCTTGCAACCATCTATATACGTCCAGGTCACCCTATCCCACTTAACTTCTTTCATTATATCTCCAATAACTTCCGTAACTATATCATTATGGCAGATATTAACATTCATAGTCGGCCAGAGCGAGAGAAACAACAGTTCATTAACTTCATTGAAACAAACACGACAGGCATCATTCATCAACTTCCAGCGCACACAAGACCCATCTCACAAACCACCCCAGACATTGTGATTACCTCTGCCTCCCTTCATAATCGCTGTAATGTTACAGTTCTGGGGAATCTGGGTAGCGATCATTTACCAATCAAGTTAACAATCACATGTTTAAAATCTTCTCAAACCCTATCCAGTCATACTGCTCGACGTATCCTGCGTTTCGATAAAGCAAACTGGGAAGCTTATAGAACTGATATAGCTACTGCGTTGGCGGAAACTCCTAGTCCAGAAACCGAATAAGCACTTTATACTACACTAGATACTATCAACACAGCACTTCAAAATGCCGGGAATAAACACATCCCTACTACCAAGCTTACTTCTCCAAGCCGTCCTCCGTTACCTCCGCAATACTTACCTCTCATACGACGTTCCAGAGCCCTTTACAAAGAATATATCCGTACCAGAAACGAAGAAGCTCTTCGTCATCATCGTCAACTTCAACGCACCGTCTCCAATTACCTTAAAGCTTATAAATTACGCAACTGGATAAAAGCCTGTAATTCCTTAGCCGAAACAGCTCATCCAACACAATACTGGAAGCGCTTCCGTCAGCTCACAGGACAATCCACTCGTACTTCATATCCGTTAATAGATAAAGATTCCCCACTACAAGGTGACAAGGATAAAGCCGACGCTTTTGCAACGTATCTCCAGGGAATCTTTACCCCGTTACCACCTGCATACTCTCAGCGTCTTCATCCGGTTGAGAAACTTAATTTTGACACCTTTTGTCTTCAACCTGACATCTCTCACACTTTCCCGCACAAGACTGCTCTTACAAAACCAATTACAGTAACGGATATAACTCGAACTGTCCAGAACAAGAAAAATACTGCACCTGGTTTCGATGGAATTACTTATCGCCATATTAAAGAAGCGCCTTATCACCTGCTTTACCTTCTTTCTCTCATTTATACATTCATCCTTCGGACAGGCTTTGTTCCTTGTGAGTGGAAGACTTCCAAAACACTGATGTTCCTAAAACCACACAAACCACCAAATACTGTCTCTTCTTACCGGCCCATTCAACTTACTTCTGTGTATTGCAAAATTCTTGAAAGAATCCTTGTTCGACGCCTTCATTCTTATCTAACAGAACGTAATATAATCCCTCTGCATCAGGCTGGTTTCCGCCCCGGTTTTAGTATCAATGATCAGTTACTTCGTCTGTCTAATATTATTACCAATCAGTTTAATACACAATTTCCATCTTGTCTAGTGCTCTTCGACCTGGAAAAGGCATTCGATAAGGTATGGCATGCAGCTCTCATATATAAACTTATCCGTCTGACACTTCCCATATCATATATCAGGTTTATCTATAATTTTCTGCACAACCGTATTGCTTATGTTGCTCTTAATGACACTCTCTCGCACCCGATATTTATTCTTTCTGGAGTACCACAAGGGTCTGCCTTATCACCTTTGCTGTATCTTCTCTATGTAGCAGATATGCCACCATTGCCGCCAAACACACATATCTTTCAGTATGCAGACGATACTGCATTTCTTACATTAGGCCGGACTATTCACCGTATAAGTACTGAAATTAATGCAGCAATTCAAATTTTTCTCACCTGGTGTACGAAGTGGCGTTTGAAACTCAACCCAGATAAAACACAAGCAATAGTCTTTCTCCCGCCAAAACGCAGATCACGGGTACATCGAAATCCTTCACTACTGAATATCCAAGTAGATAACATGCGGGTTCATCCAGCTAAACATGTAACGTATCTGGGAATTATTTTTGACCACCACCTCACTTGGCGCCCTCACCTTCAGAATGTAATACAGAAAGCATATAACAGGATTAACCTCCTCAAACGCCTCACGGGTACTACTTGGGGACCACGAGCAAATACCATTCTTAATACCTACAAAGTTTTCTTACGACCAGTCCTGACCTACGGATTCACTGCATGGATAGCCGCACTCCAGCGTCATTATGAAAAACTGAAGATACTAGAACGACATGCCATACGAATAGCCTACAGAATAAAACTTCCTAGTCCTACTCAAGATCTTTACGACATTATGCCTTTTCCACATCTTCTGTTCCATCTTGAAGCTTTACGGACGAAGTATATTATTAACCGATTCGAGTCCCGGCATCCGTTACTCCTCACCACAATGCAAGCAGACATCCCGTTCAATCCACCTCGCAAATTACAGGATACACCTTTGTCGCTACTCTTTGCACTTTACCGCTATACCCTACCTCCAGATCATTTGGATTTAGACGCAGTTGCAGCTTTTTCATCATCCGTCGTTCCTCATTACATAGCCCCTTCATCCTCTGCACAATAACAACCTTATGTCTTACCAGGGCACCGTTGGTCTTCATCACGTCCAAAGTTGGACAGAACATAGCATTCATCTGGTACACTATCACATCTGTGTTGTGTTGAGACAGTGCACTTCATGTTCCTCTTTTCATTTACTTCTTCTACTTTTCTTTTTTACCATGATCAAATAAAATAGAACCTGAATAAAATAAAGATTAACTCCCCGTGTAACCAAATTGCACTTAGACCATCTATTGTACTTGTATTAGCAACACCAATACGTATCGTAACCTATGCCAAAGAGAGGGCGTAACCCTCTACTGGCTGGGAGTAGGAACTTATTTTATAAAGATAAAGCAATAAGATGAATAAAACTTTCAATGTTACCCTATTCCCGTACCACAAAAAAAAAAAAAAAAAAAAAAAAACGTGTCTTGGGCATACTCAATTATCAGCTTGACGTACCATACGTCAATAGCTGTCTTTTGTAATAGCCTAGCCTAGCTGGGAAGTGTTAACGTGCCTTCGAGGACACTGTGTTGCATACGCACAGTCGAGACCAGCACGCATACGCTCTCTCTAGGATTGACAGCGCTTTTCAGTGCTGGAGGGTGACACACATCATCATCACCATTACACTCTATTTGCTCAAATCATTCATCACACATCTATAGGCGTAATTCACCTTTTGATTTGGGCAACCGCCCACGGACGGATTTCCTCATGGCAGACCCAGGCTCAGTCGGTGGTCGTAAGGTTAAGGGAAAACACCAAGGCCTTCCGCAAGTCGTTAACGGACCATCCGAGAGCTCTACCAAGACGAGACCCCGTAAGGACCAATCTTCAGCTCGTCCTCAGAAGCCAACTAGGAACCAACATCAACGGACAGATTCCATAGGATCCATCGAGTCGACAGCATCTGTAGCATCTCATGCCTCCATCCGATCACGGTCACCGCAATCAGACAAGAGTGTCAGCTACGCCGACCGTCTGCAACGATCTCCTCCTGCAAAGAAGCACCACCTAGATTCATCCAGAGAATCAGATCCTGGCCGAATGGACATCGGAGACCCAGCATCCAGCGCCGACAACCAGCAACCAATTGCTATTCATTCCATGCTACTCACCAACTTCGATTCGAAATTCAACACCCCAAAGATGGTCGCAGTTCAACTCCGGAAGTACCTACCACGGGCATCCATTGCTCACATTATCCACACCAGAAATGGCATTATTCTGAAGACAACGGATCCAACACTATTCAGCACAATTAAGAACAAGGTGCCGATCGAGATATTTGGCAAACATGCGAAGTTGGAAGCACTCAACGCACCTCGCCAGAAACAACCTCCGCCTCCAAGAAGACCAATACTACTTTCAGTGGTCATACGTGGAGTTGACCCATCATATACAGATGAAGAGATACAAGAAGAACTGACGCTCGAAGGACACACGATCACCAAAATAATTAGGATTCGAAATGACCGCGGCCCTACCTATATGGTCCGTGTGCTCACTTCACATCAAGACACGATTGATGAACTATTAGAATCCGGAGCCTCCATCTATAATCACAAGCATCGTGTAGAGCCTTCGCGGTCTACCGCTCCCATGCCAGTGCGCTGCGAACGTTGTCAGCTTTATAATTCACATCATACGCAAGACTGCAAGAATACCAGTAAATGTGGTTACTGTGCCGGACCTCACAATACACGCGCCTGTAATAATCTTACACAACCTCCAAAATGTGCTACGTGTAATGAACAACACCCAACATACAGCTACAGGTGTAAAGCGAAACCAGAACCTGCTCAGGAACGTCCTGAGTTGATCGTTCCATTGAGGCCTCCGGCCCAACCGGATAATACACCACATCCGCTCGATTCTCCTGTCAATCTGGATCAGCTTCTTACTTTCTTAACCTTGGCATTACAAAACATCCATCCATTTATCAGACCTCACATCCTTCAGCAAATTATACTAGCGGCAAAAACTACCTTTCACGTTAATTTTACTGCCACCTATTCTGGTAATACTGTCCACTTTTATAAGTCCCATGGCTCATCCGTCGATTAAGTTCTTTCTTACAATGGCTCTGGTATTTGTGTTTCTCAATATACGCTCTCTGCCAAAAAACAAACTTTTATTTGAGCAACTTCTTCTTGAACAACACGTCACGGCATTCTTACTCAACGAAACCTTTCTTTCTTCCTCTCACTCCTGCCGAATACCACATTATACAATGATCCATGCAGAAAACACTGTTCCGGCACTCCGAGTCAATGGAGGAGTAGCCATTGGTTTATCACCTTCTTTACCTTTTCGGCAGCATCATTACAATCTAACACCTTTGCCAGAATACCTCCTGGCCACAGTTTACTTCAAAAATATCGTCCTTACACTGGCTACTATATATATTCGACCCGGCCACCCCCTTCCATATCAATTTGTGCAATATATCTCTAACACCTACCGTTCATATCTCATCATGGCCGATTTCAATATGCACAGCCGCACCAATCAGGAAAGAACAACTCTTCAGAACTTCATCACGGCTAATACCACTGGCATTATTGTTCATCTCCCTCAAGCTACTCGCCCAATTTCAGATACCACACCTGACATTGTTATCGTTTCAAGTAATATCATATCTCACTGCACCGTTGAAGTTCTTGATATCCTTGGAAGTGACCACGCACCTATTAAATTAACCTATCAATCACGTGCACAAAACGACACTCGTTCACCACTACCGCCACGGACTAGCTTACGTTTTGACAAAGCAAATTGGGACCAATATCGCTCTCACATCTCTCGCCGCACCATAAATCTCACGGAACCTACCACCGAAGATGAGTTACATACTACAGTCGAGAAAATCACCAATGCCATTCAAGAAGCAAGTAACTTATACATCCCGACCTCTACATCTACTTCGAACACACCTCACCTTCCTCCACAATACCTCACAATGATCAAGCGATCACGTCAGTCATACAGGGAATTTCTCCATACTCGCAATCCAGAGGCATTACGTCAGCACCGACAACTACAGCGTATGGTACATAACTATAGTAAGGCCTATAAACTACGTTGCTGGATTAAGGCTTGCCATAATCTCTCAGACACTACCCATCCGAGCAAGTATTGGAAACGTTTCGATGCACTTTGTGGCAAGTTCTCCAAACCAAAATACCCTCTCTTACTAGGTGACATACCAGCAAATACTGATATTGACAAAGCAAACGCCTTTGCTGATCACCTACAGACCATATTCACACCTACCATCATGGGCAACACCCCTCATGTGGCAGACCAACTTAACACTTCATCACTACAATTCCAGCCCAGTAATAATCATGAACTTCACGCCAATATACCTGTAACGGCACCGATTACAGTACAGGATATCACTACAGTCGTTCACAACAAACGCAATACAGCGCCTGGATTAAACAATATCACATATCGCCATATTAAGGAATGTCCTTTCACGCTGCTAATCTTACTTGCTCATATCTATACGTTTATCTTCCGTACTGGACATTTTCCGACCTCTTGGAAGACTTCTAAGACACTCATGTTCCTCAAGCCCCATAAACCACCACAGGATGTTGCTTCATACCGGCCCATACAACTCACTTCCACATTTAGCAAAATCCTGGAACGTATTTTAGTTAAACGACTGCATACTTATTTGGCCGATCGCAATATTCTCCATTTCACACAAGCCGGTTTCCGGCCATCATTCTCTATAAATGATCAGCTTCTTCGACTGACTTCACTTATCACTCAGCACTTTAATTCCGTACAACCATCCTGTCTGGTACTCTTCGATCTAGAGAAAGCTTTCGATAAAGTCTGGCATAATGGTCTCCTATACAAACTCCTTACTCTACTGCTTCCCATAGTATACATTCGTTTCATTTACAGCTTCATTTCAAACCGCCTCGCATACATCTCTGTCAACTCCAGTCTGTCACATCCTATATTTCTCCTCTCAGGCGTACCACAAGGATCGGCCTTGTCCCCATTACTTTACCTGCTCTATGTTGCGGACATGCCTCGGCTACCAGAGGGAATCCATTATATCAATATGCCGACGATACGGCGTTTCTTGCTCTGTGTAACACCATACAACAAATAAATTCAGTTCTACAGACTGCAATAAATCGCTTCACCTCATGGTGTACTCGTTGGAAACTAACCACAAACGCGGCTAAAACTCAAGCTATAGTCTTTCTACCACCACGCCGAAGATCAAAAGTCCGTCGAAATCCCCGCAATATCGCACTCCATGTAGATGGCGAACCTATACGCCTTAGTAACACCGTTACCTATCTTGGGATTACTTTCGACCATCACTTAACATGGAACAAACACTTAGCAACTATCACAGCAAAAGCCTACAATAGACTGAATTTGTTGAAACGCTTAACTGGTACGACATGGGGACTTAAGGCACAGACAATCCTAAATACATACAAAGTTTTCTTACGGGCAGTCTTAACGTACGGATTCACAGCGTGGATAGCCGCATCATCTAAATTCTATCAAAAGCTTCTGATCCTAGAACGACATGCTTTCCGCATAGCCTTCCGTATCCGCTTACCTAGCCCCACCCAGGAGCTATACCAACGCATCCCTTTCCCTACATTACAATATTACATCGAAAAACTACGTCTCACCTATATCAACAAACGTTTCCAAAACCAACACCCTTTAGTTTATGACACTATGCGATACCTGGATTTGCATCCCACGCCACATCGTTATTATCATCCACCATTATCTCTCCTGTTTACGCTGTATCACTACACTTTACCCCCGAGAGATCCTTCGTTTTTCATCATCTCTGACTACATTATTCATGAACATCTTCCACTTATTCATCCATCATATCCTGCACAGTAATTACCTTTGTCTACTCACTTGGGCTTCCCCTGTTTTTCATCATTGCCTAGAGTTGCCCCTAGGCGGAAGATAATTTCATTTGTCTGACTAACAAAACCCACGTGTTGTCCTGTGCTTCGCACCTCGCCTCATTCTTCATCCTCATTATAAGCTTATCACATTTCCATTACTTTTCTTTTCCCTTTTTTTGTATATCGTTATTAATTTTTTTCTATTTACATTAATCTTTTCCTATAGTTAACACTTGCTATATATGTATGTATGTTTCATCCCTTTCATAATGGTAAGGATCAAAGTTCCTTACATCCAGTTTTGTTATTTCCATTTATTGTTTTGCTATTTCATTTTGTTGTTTTGTTATTTTTTGTTATTTATTGTGACATTTGATATTAATAATTTGAATAAAGCACATAGACCACCCATTGTCCTTTGCACCTGCTTTCCTTTCCTTCACTCACCTCACAGAGGGCGTAACCCTCTTAAAGGTTGCTAGCAACTTTGGCTAGCGGGTAAAAAAAAAAGTGTCTTGTTTCTTTTGTGGAGTTGATAGCGCCAAAGTCTAGATTGATTTTCTTTTTGTAGAAGCGATAGGCGTTTTGCGTTTAAGCTTCGAAAATAATTTTAAATTATTGTATATGCTGTATGTTATATTGGGCATAATACACACCAAGTCCGTAGCAACACTTATTTATTACGGGGAAGTTTACTTAGGATTTAGGTTTGTGTTATCTCGCTATCTAAGGCCATTTCGCCCATCACGATTGAGGGTTGACGTTCCTCGGCGAGTGTACTATTGGCTTAAAGGGGAGGAAGGAAGTGGCCTGGGGCCTATGTTAGGTACCCTTTGCCAGGTGTGAATGAGGAAAACTTTATTCAGGGTGGCTGACCTGAAACAGCGTTTTACATATTTTTCAGTCGAATGCTACCACTGGGAATCTTCACAGCGAAGGCGAGAGCGTTAGCGACTACGGTATGCGGGGCCCGAAATAAAGACTGATGTTGCAGTAACAAACACATCAAAGAACACCATAAAATTGCAAGTTTATTTTTCATTTATTAAGTCTACTTACTTTTGAATTATAGAAACCGTAAATTTTTGTGTTCATAATACAAGCTCTTTCCAAGGTACTTTGTTTCATGTTAATAATTAAAATTGAATTATTTATTTTATAAACATTAGAACAAAATTATATTACAGCAATTTTAGATTATATCAATACCAAATAGAAATATACCCGTATGTTTTATTACAAGTTTGCACTCAATTTTCTATCTACTAACATAAACGAGACACTACGGTTTAATAATATTCACAACTAACGTTCTTTACTATGATATGTTGTTTCGCAAGTGCACCTGTTATCTTTGGATTCTTGTCATGGTTGCAATAATAAGGTACGGTTTGAAAATCTTGAAAGGGTAACGGCAATGGAAGACGTTTGGTGCATCTAGCAAGAAACATACCATTTTACACAAAAATGAGTAGAATTCACAAAGTTGAATTTAATTTGGCAAATATAGTTGCAAGAATTTCACTGGTTTTGAGTCAATTTGAAAATTGTTTTCAGCACTACTTTTAGAGAGGGCAAAAAATAATTTAGAAGGGCAGTGCATCTCTAGCTCCTCCGTCGCTACGAGCCTGATTCATACGCTTTTAACATCTAGCATCTTGCCTAAATCTAGCGTAATTTGATTTTTTCCTCTGGAAAACAGGGTAAAGAGAAAATGTAGATAGTTCAACCGTCTTCAATAGCAATCTATCCTGGATAGTAGCAATCAGTGGCGCAGCCAGGATTATATTTTGGGAGGCGCAAGACTGCATAGTATAGTTTTCTGCAAATGACGTACTGTTCCATCTGATATGGACAACATTGAAAGTCTGAATTGTCTCAATTGCAAGAAATTTAGTTATCCCTATTATTAACATCGTAAAAGTTTTTAAAATAAAAATTCAAATTGAAGAATTCCCTATTAAGGATATCAATTTTAAAAACGTCTACTCTAATTATCATCTCACACATCTTTATTTTTCCATGTGATTACCCACTCTTTACTAACATTTATTACTCTGAGAAATTAATTTATAGTTTTTCATGCTTCTTTTTATTTTGTACAGTGCTTAGACTTAATTCGATATTCATTTATATATTGATATTTTTTTAGATTTGTTGATATATTACAAACTTTGCGATATTACTGAATAAAATGTAAAAATAATACACTTTACAATTTATAACGACGGACTTTTAAATGCAGTCGTGACCTAATCGAAATTTTCGAACTCTTTGACAGATACACTACGTTTGCAAGATCAACCTCTTTAATGGCTATGTAAATACAGAGAATACAACAATATTATATAGATTAACGTGCCAAGTAATATACAGTATATACAAGTGGTTTAAAATTACTGTTCGTAATTAATCCATGTCCCGCACCTTCAATTTTGTCTTATTAAAAAATGACGGTAAATAACTCCAATAGTTGATTCGAGGTTTCCAATACCGAACAAATATTATTTGTCTCATATTTTTCTTTTTACGTGTAGCTGCACTTTTACAGGTACATGTAGCTGCACTTTTACAGGTACATGTAGCTGCACTTTTAAAACTGTAGGCTTAGGATTTGCGTTTGGAAATTTGGAATTTTTTTAAGCGAAGCAATGCACCTATGTGAAGTTGCCTCCTTTCAAATTTCGACTTGAAATCGGAAGCCAATCGTTTGTTTCTCGTTTGTTATTGGTTGTTTTGAAGAAAAAATCGTAAATATCGTATGTTTCTTAACCCATTTCTGCATGATTTTTTTCTTTAAGCGAAAAGATCAGTATTGGAAATCCTCATATAGAAATTTGAAAATGAATTAAAACTTGAATTTACAACTCACAAAGAACATGCCAGATAACACCAAAATCTCTTATTCATAAACGTCAATATCTCACACAGCAAACAAAACAGTCATTTGATGACTTTGATTAATCATAAAAATCTAAAGTGAAAAGTGCCATATATGGCATGGCATGCGGTAAGGGGTTAAAACATAAAGAGATGTTTACAAAATAAAGTTGGGATATGGTCAAATTTACCCTGGTTCTTCCACTTACAAATTTTGATTTAAAACCAAAATAAATCGTTTGATATGCGTATGCTATTAATTATTTGAGAAAGAATAGTCTGTTTCAAAAAAATAAAGAGTTTTTTTTCAAGAGAAATGGGTGATGCAATTTCATACTGGCTCCACTTTTGAATCTCGAATCAAAACCGAAGCTAAGCGTTTCTTATTGGTGGTTTTGAAGAGAAAATTTCTTGTTTCGAAAAAAATACAAAGAGAGATTTACAAAATAAATTTAGAATGTGATCAAATTTAATCTGGTTCCTTTACTTACAAATTTCGATTCAACACCAAAATCAATCGTTTAATATGGATTTGTTGTTGCTTGTTTGAAAAAAAAGAAGTAATTTGATTCGAACAAAAAAATAATATATTTAGGAAATAATGTTGATGAAGGTGATTTGTTTCGGCGCGGATTGCTTATTTTGAAGAAAAAGTCACTGTTTTGGTGTCAACTTCATACTGTTTTTTCTGCTTTTTAATATCGATTCAATGCTCAAGCTAATAACGCGTTTCCCTTTCTTATTAATTGGTTTGAAGAGAAAATGGTTTGTTTCGACAAATATTAAGAGTCATTTACAAAGTAAGGTTGGGTGGGCCAACTTTCCACTGGTATTTCAAATTTCGATTCAAAATCAAACTCAATCATTTATTTTTCGTTCCTTATTGATTATTTCTAAGAAAAACTGAAAAGCGTTAAAGAAATTTTGATAATAAAGTTGGTGGTCACCTTCACAGGGTCCCTGCTTTAGGATCACAAGTTCATGAAGTGTTTATATTTATATATACACAGAGTATTATTTATAAAAATCAAGGTGCCGGTACGCTGGACATCAGATTCATAATTGCTAAAATGTTGCATACCTTTAAGGATATTATATTTTAATTTTATAATACAATAAACGTAATGGTAATTATTATTTCCTAGTGATCTGTATTTTGCTTTTCTCTCTTTTTGTAAACGAGCGAAAGTAAGCTGCTATTATTTGTTTTCAAAAAACATCAAGAGTTCCACAAATACTAAAATTTAAATAACAATACTCATACACTTCATTGTTCACATAATGCTCTTCAGAATAGCAATCATGCTACCAAAATGTTCTACAAATCTCTGCTAAATAAACGAATAAATTTTGCGAAAAAATCTAGGTTATGTTTTTACTTAATCCTCTTGATAATAAAACTAACTCTAACTAACTCCACTTCTTATGGAGCCCGGAGGTTCAACGTCGCGTCCACAAAAGCTCTCCACTGACTTCTATCCTTAGCTAACTGCATCCAGTTTCTACTTTGTATTCCAATCTCTGCAAGATCCATCTTAATATTGTGCTCCCATCTTTGCCTAGGTCTTCCTAATGGTCGTTTTCCGATTGGTCTTCCAGTCAAGACTTTGAAAACGTTTCTACTTCCTTCCATTCTGGCTGCATAACCTGCCCACCTAACTTGATGACACTAACAATGTTGGGTAAATCGTATAAATTATGTAGTTCGTCGTTATAAAGTTTCCGCCATTCTCCATTTCCGTTCCTTTTATGTCCGAATATTCGTCTCAGGATCTTGTTCTCAAATACTTTCAGTCTATGTTCTTCCACCAGAGTAAGTGACAATGTTTCGCAACCATACAGAACAACAGGCATGATTATCGATTTATATATTTCAAGCTTCGAATTTCTCGACAGAGTTTGCGACGACAAGAGATTTTGAACCGAATAATAACACGAATTCCGTGCTTTTATTCGACATTTAATTTCTTCGTGAATATGATTTTCCTCTGTTAATATTGATCCTAGATAGTAGAAACTATCCACTTTATTAAAAGTATTATTTAATATTTTAACGCATTTCCGACGCACTTCCATGTATTTAGTTTTCTCTGCATTTACTTCTAAACCCATGTCCCTGCAAGCGTTTAATAAGATATCTACATTTATTTTTATTGTTCTCCAATCATCCCCTATTAAATTTACGTTACCAGCATATAGCATAACCTGATGAATGCCGTTCAATTCTAGGCCCTGGTTGTTATCTTTGATTTTCCTTATAGCGTGTTCCAGAACAAAGTTAAATAATACTGAAACAACGCATCTCCTTGTTTTAGGCCATTTTCGACGTGAAAGCTCGTGGACAAAAAATTTCCTACCCGGTCTTTACTTTGGAATTCATTTAAACATATCTTAATTAATCTAATTAGCTTTCTCGGTATTCCAAGTTATGTAAGAACGTTGTATAATGTTTCTCTCTTAACCGAGTCGTACGCCTTTCTAAACTCGACAAATAGTTGATGTACCGGGGTATTGTATTCCCACTTTCTTTTCGAGTATTTGGCGAATGGTAAGTATTTGGTCGATAGTTGATCGATTTCGTCTAAATCCGCACTGATAATCCCCAATACTTTCATCTGCGTATAGGGTCAATCTTGCTAATAGAATATTTGAAATGATTTTATAGCATGTTGACAGAAGAGAAATACCTCGATAATTATTACAGTCAGTTTGTCGTCTTTCTTGTGAATTGGAACAATGATTGATTCTTTCCACTCTTGTGGCAATTCTTCCTTGTTCCAGATAAGGAAAATGAGTTTGTGTATCTTGTTCCAAAATTTTTCGTCTCCAGCTAAAATTAACTCAGCCGGAATTTCATCTACACCCGGAGATTTGTGTTTCTTTAATTTCTTTATAGCGATTGCTACTTCCATTCGGTTGGGGTCTGGGATATACGATTCTGCGGTGTGTATCTCCTTTTCTCCACGCACACTACTTTTTGGTTGGGTGTTAAGAAAATCGTCAAAGAAATATTTCCATCTATTTAAGATGCTATCCGTATCAGTGAGAACTGTATCGTCAGCTTTCTTTAACATATAAGCGCGAGGTTGATAGCCTTTCTTAAATTCACTAATCCCCTTATGCATGTCCCGGCTGTTTTTGTTTTAACTATTATCTTCAAGTTTCTTAATTTCAGCTTTCAGGAAGTCGCGGCTCTTTGTTCTAAACGTTTTGGAAGTTTCTTATCTGTGAATTTTGTGTAGTTATTTCATTTGGATTTTGTAGTCAGCGTAATTTTGCATGTTTTCTCATTTCTGCTATTTTTATGCATTCCTGGTCGAACCATGATTTGTTCGTACGTATTTCCGCTTGTCACAATTTTTCTTTTGCTGAACTTTTAATGCTATCTTTAATTTCAATCCAAGTATCCTCAACACTAATGCATTCCAAATCTTCTAAAGCTGAGAATCTATTCGAAACTTCAATCTGGTATTTCTCTCTTGCCTGGCACGTTTCTAATTTCTTTAAATTCAATTTCTCCGTTTTCGGACAATGAATATTAGCTTTATTCAACGATAATCTCTCTCGTATTATCGCTGGTACCAGGTAGTGATCAGTGTCACAATCAGCCCCTCTAAACGATTGACCCCAATTATGCTAGATTGCCTTCTTCTATCTACTAAAACGTGATCAATTTGATTATGTGTTTTTCCGTCTGGTCATGTCCAATTGTATTTATAAACGTCTCGATGTTGTAACGACCCTTTCCCTCTAGTCACGCCACACGAATCCAAATCGAGAGTCTCTACTAGGGAAAAAAAAAAGTTTAACAATCGATTTAAACTCGAGTAGCAAACCTGAAAGAAGAGTCTTGACCGAACAGACACATAAACCCAACGCAGTTTTATCAGACTAGACGGATTGCAATTCCTTGTGAATATGTTAATGACAAACACAAATAAATAGGATACGCAAATAATCATAAATAATTGAACAACCAGATTTTAAATTTTCAATAACAATATTTATTTCAAAGCGTTGGTTGTGCATATATACTAATACGTTAGATTAATATAAATGCACAAATCAGCAATGACAACAATAATAATAATTTAAAAAAATGTATATAGATACTAATATTTCACGTAGCAATACGTAAGAAATCCAAATTCAAAATTTATAATAATTTAATTCAAATATAGTAATTGTTAATGTAATCGTAATACTTAACAACAATCTCAATATTTTAATTTAAATCCAAATTCGCTTGAATATAAAATAATGTCTGAAGGAAATTTCTCAAATATTAACAAAATAATAATAATAATAATTCTGAAGTTAATCAGTCTCGACAATCAACTTTCAATGTTGTAAGCAAATTTCAATGTTTACTAGTAAATATTCGTTTCATTAACTTTCGTCACCGACTGTACAAAACTGAATCCAACTCAATAATTCAATAATTCTTCAATCAATTCAGTTAAGAAAGTAATATCTCAATTATTCTTTCAAAATTCTTTAGAATAAACTACCTATTCGAATTATAATACTCTTTACTAAAGTTGTATCTAGTCCTATTTTTATTTAATATGACTGTACCGACTCAAAATTTAATTTTTGATAACAACGTAATATATGTTAATTCCACAATTTCCAATCTTAAATATGCACAAAATATCGCACAATGAACCTTCAGTATACAATTCTTATCAAAACCCAATTATTTGCTCTTAATGGCTCGATATAGAATCGCAATGGAAATCATTCATTAAGAATGAATGCAACATGAACGTATTAACGATTCAAAATCACGATGTAAGGTTATAAACATATTCACAAGGAAATAGTCTCGGTTCTCTTAATATTCTTCGTAATTATTCGGATCTATACTCCCGGATTATCATTCCACTAATTTCTAAATTACAATCTGGGAAGGATTTAACTAGGTTAAGAAACAGATCCCTACAGTGGCGATTCAATATAAATGAAAATAACGTCCTAACCAAAGCGGAAACGACCTTAACCACAACCAATCTGCAATTGTTCACAAAGTGACCCATATATTACTTAAATCAAAAATTCACTCACCCAAATTTTCTTTCTTCTTATTACCTTGTCTTGTGGTGTCACGGTAACGGGATTGGCTTCGTTGTCTGACTGAGATGTAACTCGAAGCGAATAAATATATTGGTCAAACGGCACTTGGTCTAAAAACCCTTTTTCAAACTCTCTCGCCAAATTCAAACTAAACTTAGTTTCAGCGTGCAAACAGTTACTTGCAAAAACAGATGAGCTTAATAAGAGTAAAGCTTCCTGCATTAAAAAAAATCATCAGAGCAAGTAACTATAGTTTCTCAGTTCTTTTTCTTTCTTTTCACAAATTAACGTCCCACAAAAATGTGTAGAGTTCGTCCTTTGGGCAAAAATGCTCCACAAATAACCAGACAACTGTTATAGTAATCAAAAGATTACCCTGGCTATTTGAACAAACTCGCAACATATAGGCCTAAACGGGCACAAGTTGACCTCCTTTTGGTCCCCCGTTCTATTCCTGCCTCGGCTCCAATACTTCTATTATCTTTCGGCTTAAAACAAGAAAGAAAAATAACAGAAATACTAGATTCTGAGAAACTGTGATTATACTCATATCACTAAGCACTTTTTTCCACACCTTTCACTCTTTTTGCCGTAATGCCCAATACATTCATTGGCCCAGTCTAACTTCACAGCTAAACTCTGACACAAACAACGAAAACATGCAAAGACTTGTACACGTTTCTTTCCACAACCGTCACCACTAATGCAATCGTGATTTAATAATCCATGCTGGCTGACAAACTACAGCTACGAAACCACGTTCCATCCTGTCCGAAGAAACTACGAATTTACGATCCGTCTCGGCTGGTGAATCACGAAAGAGTATGCGGGCTGAAGGCAACCACATACCACGAAACTACGTACCATCACGTGACGCGCTAGCAAATTTGAATGATTTCCATATTGACTCTAGTTTTCGCGCACTCCTACTCTTTCCTTCTTTTCTCTTTTCTTCTTAAAAAAAACTAACAGACAAAGATACAAGGAAATAAATATATATATATAACAGTTAAATTTAGCTTGATTATATAACAGTATAACATATTGTATTTGTATTTCCTTTTTTTCAGTTTCTTTTACTCTCTTGCTTCTCTTTAGTCGTCATCATCTTGGGACGAGTCCATTGAGTCGCGAGCCGGGGGGTGTCCTCAAGGCGACTCGTTACAATCACCCCTCCGTAAAAAAAATTTTTGCAACATGCAAAAATTTTCCTCCAATTGGCAAGGAATATAGAGTGGCTACAAAATACAAGAAAGCATTAACATATATACAAAACATATATATATATATAATTCAATAAATACTATTCGCAATTTATTAAGATAAATATTAATATATACCCTTCAGCTTACCATTTTAACAATTTTTATTGTATTCATGGCCACTGCTTCTGAATTCATTCAAAAGTTGCATACTTTCATCTGCGTATAGGGTCAATCTTGCTAATAGAATATTTGAAATGATTTTATAGCATGTTGACAGAAGAGAAATACCTCAATAATTATTACAGTCAGTTTGTCGTCTTTCTTGTGAATTGGAACAATGATTGATTCTTTCCACTCTTGTGGCAATTCTTCCTTGTTCCAGATAAGGAAAATGAGTTTGTGTATCTTGTTCCAAAATTTTTCGTCTCCAGCTAAAATTAACTCAGCCGGAATTTCATCTACACCCGGAGATTTGTGTTTCTTTAATTTCTTTATAGCGATTGCTACTTCCATTCGGTTGGGGTCTGGAATATACGATTCTGCGGTGTGTATCTCCTTTTTTCCACGCACACTAGTTTTTGGTTGGGTGTTAAGCAAATCGTCAAAAAGTACTTCCATCTATTTAAGATGCTATCCGTATCAGTGAGAACTGTATCGTCAGCTTTCTTTAACATATAAGCGCGAGGTTGATAGCCTTTCTTAAATTCACTAATCCCCTTATGCATGTCCCGGCTGTTTTTATTTTAACTATTATCTTCAAGTTTCTTAATTTCAGCTTTCAGGAAGTCGCGGCTCTTTGTTCTAAACGTTTTGGAAGTTTCTTATCTGTGAATTTTGTGTAGTTATTTCATTCGGATTTTGTAGTCAGCGTAATTTTGCATGTTTTCTCATTTCTGCTATTTTTATGCATTCCTGGTCGAACCATGATTTGTTCGTACGTATTTCCGCTTGTCACAATTTTTCTTTTGCTGAACTTTTAATGCTATCTCTAATTTCAATCCAAGTATCCTCAACACTAATGCATTCCAAATCTTCTAAAGCTGAGAATCTATTCGAAACTTCAATCTGGTATTTCTCTCTTGCCTGGCACGTTTCTAATTTCTTTAAATTCAATTTCTCCGTTTTCGGACAATGAATATTAGCTTTATTCAACGATAATCTCTCTCGTATTATCGCTGGTACCAGGTAGTGATCAGTGTCACAATCAGCCCCTCTAAACGATTGACACCAATTATGCTAGATTGCCTTCTTCTATCTACTAAAACGTGATCAATTTGATTATGTGTTTTTCCGTCTGGTCATGTCCAATTGTATTTATAAACGTCTCGATGTGGGAATTTTGTACTCTTCACGATTAGGTTTTTGGATGTTGGAAAGTTCACGAGTCTAACACCGTTGTCATTACTTTCCTTATGTAGACTTTCGTTCCCTATAATCGGTTTGAAAATATCCTCTCGTCCTACCTTCGCATTGAAATCCAGTAATAGAATTTTCATATGGTATCGCGAGAGTTGGTCAAATATCTGTTCCACTTCTTCGTAAAACTTGTCTTTTATATCGTCATCCTTATCTTCAATAGGGGAATGTTCATTTAGAACAATAATATCACACTAACGTCCCTTAAGATTAATAAAAGTAAGTCTGTCAGTAACAAATTGAATCCGTTTAATTGCTGGTAATATTCGTTTGTGAACGAAAATAACCTGTTCCTAACTGATGATTTTTATTTCCTTCCCTGTAAAAGAACGTAAAATTTCCGCCATTCACATATCCATTTCCTTCCCACCTAACTTCCTGAACTCCTACTACGTCCATCCTGTGTTTCTGTAACTCACTCGTTACGGATTTTAACGCGCCTGCCCGATAAAGACTTGTAATATTCCATGTTCCAAATCTCATGTCCATTTTCTTTTGCTGAGGTCGTGCCAACTTCTCAGTCCTCATCCGAGGCTTTTGTGAATATTTCTGAACAAGTGCTTTTTTTTTACAGGATGAGGTTGTTAGCCTTACTCAAACCCCCAAGCTGAAGGACCACTCCGAGTCGGCTGTCCGCGACTGCTTATTCAGTATTTTCGCAGCTAACCTCTATATCTAGAGGCCTTCCCCTCGATCCGCAACCTGAGGACGCACCATGCCGCGGTGACAGAAATCCATATATATATATATACAGGATGAGTCAAAATAAGTGTTACGAGCCAATATCCAGCGAACTATGCATCAAATAAGAAATATATTAAGAGTCACTGTACAATACAGACAGGTCTAAAAATGGTCAAACACGAGGTCCTAATTTTGTACTAAGCTGTGTGGTATATCATGATCTATCAAAGAAGGTATCACTCGCCCTATGTTGCCATTTGAGAATTTAACGTACATCCTTTCCTCCAAATTTGGGGGGCGTGGAACCTCGTGTTTAACCCATATTTTGGCCGTCTGTATTGACTTTTAACACTTTCCTTATTTGGTGCATAATTCGTGGGATATTATCATGTAACACTCAATTTGAACAGTGCGCTTTGTATCTGAATGTGGAACCATTTTCGGCGGCCATCTTGAAACAGGCTTCCCCGAAATTAAAAAAAATACTAAGCAGTTTGGCTTTCCAAAATCTAGCAAACAAGTTATCAGTCAAGCTATATTCCCATTGGAAATTTTCAAGTTGTTCCCGAGGCCTCATGATGGGGGTCTTGGGAACTACGCAACAATACCATTCCACTTTGACTATGGGTTTTTGCTTTTTCATTTTTTGTTTGACCGTTTTCGACTCAGCCGTTTCTAAGTACTGGAAATTTTATATGATACAGGACCATTTTGGGGGACTATCTTGAAAACGATGACCCATATCAAAAATTGTTTCCTGCAAAAAACTGTTCAATTTTCCAAGCTCTTTCGAACGAGGTATCACTCGACCCATGTTCCCATTTGAAAATTTCGCGGTCACCTTCCTCCCTCCAAAATAGGGCAGGGGAGAACCTCGTGTTTGACTTATTTTTTGGCCCCTCGGTATTGTACATTGACTTTTAGCATTTTTCTTATTTGATGTATAGTTCACGAGATATTGATTTATAGCACTTTTTTGACACACCCTATATATATATATATATATATATATATATATATATATATATATATATATATATATATATATCCTGTTTCAAAAAGAATATACGTATTACGAAGAATTGTCTTGTCCAAACTATCGATCGCTGATCGCTGCGTCTCGGCTCGGTTATTGGAGAAACGAATACATAGTCTAGTTTATATTAATAGCCGCTAGATGTGAGTTGTCTTCTGTTTTGCTTGGTAACCGTCATGTGTTTAAAATGGCGCACTCCGCAGCAGAAATCATTTTGTGTTCTCGAGTTTGCGAAGTGCAATTCCGTGATTACAGTGCAAAGACGTTTCAGGTTGAGGTACCAAATTGATTCTCGGAATGGATGGAACATTCGCAGATGGTTTCGACAGTTTGTAGATACAGGATGTGTATGTAAAGGAAACAGTCCTGGCCACCCTCATGTTCCTGAAGAAAATGTTGCACGAATTCAAACTGCTTTCCAACGTAGTCCTTCAAAATTAACTCGTCGTGCCAGTTGGGAGTTACAAGTGCCGACAACAACAATTGGCGTGTTTTGATATGTCAGTTGGTTATGAAGCCGTACAAGTTACAGCTGTTACAAGTTCTACATCCTGATGACAATCGCAAACGTGTGGCATTTTGAAACGAGATTCTGGATGCTATTGACAATGATAACCCTTTTGCACAACGCATCGTGTTCAGTGATGAAGTGACTCCGTGTTAGTGGTTAGGTAAACAAACAAAATGTTCAAATTTGGGATCTACAGGACCCTACGAGATTCACCCAAAGTCAATGTGTTTTGTGCGATATCCCGATCATTTGCTTACGGCCCATTCTTATTTAATCGAAACACGGTTAACAGTCAGCAGTATCTCGTTAGGTTACAAAACTGCTTGTTTACGAGGCTACACGAAGGTAACTTCATTTTTCAAAAAAAAAACGGGGCACCCTCTCACTGGAGTCGCGAAGTGCGTGAATATCTGAATGAAACTCTACCGAACCGTTGGATTGGCCGTCAAGGAGCTGGCGACTTAGCATGTCTCAGCCGGCTTCCACGGTCACCTGATTTAACACCCTGTGACTTCTTCCTGTGGGGTTTCGTTAAAGACAACGTTTATGTACCACCGCTCCCACAGAACCTGGAAGAGTTGAATCCTGGACTCGGATTCCTTCGAGTGATTCCTGGACTCGGAAGAAGACTCTCGGAAGAAAAATTTAAATGAAACGAAGTCTTTATCGTATCACAATTATAACTTCTAGCCTAATGGTAACGGATGGTTAATGAACGGCTTCCTGTTCAACACAAGAGTGTGAGAAAATGAAAAAACGATAACTTTGATCCAGATTAGGTTTACAACGAATGTGCATAAGACAGTCAATGGGAAAAGATTATGTATGATGAACTAGAGTAGAAGGGATTCTTCACATGACAACAGTGATTCTCATAAATTATGTGCATACAATTTGGGCGAAAGTAAGCTGCATTAAAAGATTTCCTCGCCGTAATGCGTAATTCCGTGGAAGATAATAACTCCGAGTACAGAGGGAATGAAACTCGACGATACTCAAGCTGTTGTACGTGTTGCACAATGAAAGAAAGAAATACAGTTTCAAAGTATTGATTTATTCTGTTTTGTACAAAGTAGGATAACTGTGAAATACTCAGAGGTACCTTTACAGTATTTGTGTAATGCAGTATGTGTATACGAGACCGCTGTGAAGAATAACAGTTCACAGTTTGATATTGTCGACCGTTGACCGCATTGCAAATATGACATCGGCGAAGCAGAATTTTCCACGTGTGGCCAAAGAAATTTCTAATGCATACAATATATATTTAAACAACTGTGAGGCCAATATTATAAATAATCCTAAGACTTTCTGGACGTATGTTAAGAATAAAAAGAGTAATTCGGGAAGTAATATCTTTCATTATGATGGTCAAACTTTGAGTGATGATGCTGGTATTGCAAACGCGTTTATGGCAAATTTTCAAGTGACAATAAATCGAGCTACAACCTTATTCCTATGGAGCAACACAATAATTCAGAAATCCTGGACAAGTTAAAAATTATCTGTATAGACATCGAAGATGTGGAGAATGCTATTAAAAGATTTAAACCACGGTCATCTTATGGACCGGACAAAATACCACCATATATCATTAAAGGGTGCTCAGAAATACTGAAACATCCCCTACAAGTTATTTTTAACAAGTCAATAGCTTCTTCTACATTTCTATGAAATGGAAGATTGGTGACGTCAGTCCCATTCCCAAAACAGGCTGTCCTACAGACTAAATAAAAAATTATCGACCGGTAACCCTACTATCTGTCCCATGTAAGATATTTGAAATTATTATATACGAAAAAATTTACTCACATGTACGGTTAGTAATATTTCCCTTTCAACATGGTTTCAGGCCAAAGAGGTCAACTGTAACTAATCTCCCAAAACTTACACATTTTATAGCTAATCAAGTTGATGAAAAGGAACAAGTAGATATAATCTATACAGATTTATCCAAGGCGTTCGACGTAATTAATCACGATATACTTCTAAGCAAACTTGTGACATTCAATTTTTCACAAAATCTTCCACAATTTATAGCATCCTATCTTTACCAACGGAAACATCGCGTTCGATACAAGAATATTTTAACTAAGGAATATGTCATAGACTCTGGTATGCCTCAGAGACCGAACTTAGGACCTCTGTTATTTATACTATTTGTTAACGATTTACCACCTGTAATAACATCTTCCCACAAACTTTTGTTTGCTGACGATCTAAAAATCTATCGCAGTATCTACACGGAATTACACGCAATTTCTTTGCAAAATTACATTAATGCTATTTCCCAATGGTGTGAATCAAACAAGTTCCATCTAAATATTAGAAAATGTAAAGTAGCATCATACACCAGGAAAATAAACTATGTACGCAATATGTATACTATTAATCAAACGTCAATTGAGAGAGTGCATTATGTTACTGATCTTGGAGTCACTCTGCAGTCAAACCTATCATTCGATATTCATGTCAACAGAGTAATTGGTGAGGCCTTTAGGAATCTTGGCTTTGTGATGAAATTAGGAGGTCATTTTTCTTATACTAATTCTCTCAAAACATTATACACTGCCTATGTACGGTCTAAGGTGGAATATGAAGCGATAATATGGGGTTCTAATAGTAAGAAATATATAAATAAAATCGAAATCATTCAAAATAAATTTGTGCGCTTTTTGACATATAAAGAAACAGGTATATATCCAAAATTTGAGAACTACGAAGGTCTTCGAAACAAATATTTATTACAATCTCTTGAAGCAGAAGAAGTCATTTCATATTATCTTTCTTACATAAAATAATTCATGGTTCAATAGTTTTAGAATATTTGTTATCAGAAATCAAAATTAGTGTCCCCAATAGAGCAACGAGAACCCATAATGACATATTCCATCTCTCAGCGCAAAGAACTAATGCATTAGATGTATCGCCTGTCAGAAAAATGTGTATATTGTATAATAAGATGTCACAAGAACACCCAGATATAGATATTTTTAGTTGCAAACAAAATTTTCATTTTACATAAATTTGTTGTATCCTGTATATCGTGCTATTTGTATTTTAACGTATATTTTGCTTTCATATTATTATTTTATTATATGTATATTTTAGAGTGTATTACGATAGAATTGAGGTCATATTATTATTTTATTATATGTGTATTTTCAAGTGTATTACATACACGTTACAATAAGGGAAAACTGTAATTAGGCATTTGCCTGTTGTTTCTCCGAAATAAATAAACACATTTGAAATTTCGTATATGATTGCCGCAGCTATATTAAATCGAGCTACAAGTTCTTCGACTGTCGTGGCACACAAAAGGCGTTTCATACGTATCCCCTAGAAAAATCAAGCTGCGTGAGGTAGGATGAACGTGATTCTCATAACACAGGTTTTTTCTCTCCCAGTCCAACGATCTGGGAATGTTTCATTTAGGTACGTCTGCATATTTCTGCGAAAATGTGCAGGTGCACTGTTATACTGAAATCACATCTGCTGTCTTATGTTCAAGGGCAGATGTTCTAACAATTTTGGGAGAAAATTACGTAAAAATAAAAGATATGTACTCCCACACAAGCAGGCCGGTAATAAATAAGATCCTACCACAAAATTATCCACCATACCACACCAAATTTCTGCTGCTGATCGTTTACTAGAGTTGCATGTGGATTTTTACGCCATACACATGATAGTTTCAAGACGGTCTCTGATCATTCGACGTATGCCGTCTTCAAGTTCAGCTGTTCATAAGGGGCTATTTCCTCCGATTTCACGTAGGAGAAATTGAAGAAACGCCTCTCTCGAAAGCTAATATGGGAGCGTGGAAAAATATAAGGAAAGTTACTCTCTTTTGAGGGCGACGGTCACAATAGAAACGCCTCCCCTCTGGACTATTGCCCCTTGCTTCTCCATAAATTAGGTGCATATCTGCCAGCTCGTGGAAACGGTAATCTGCCATTGCGCAGGCATGTACAGTTTAGCACAATCAATTTTACTTAAACGCCAATGTCTACACTACAGTTTTACACGACCGTGAATACTTGGACACAACATTCTATCGTTGAACGCAACACTTCCCATCCTGTTTGTTATACAGAAATTCCACACGTAACAGTAGAGCATCTGACTATGTATATCACTCACAAGTTGCGTAGATGCCTATTATAACTCAGCCACGCTAATTGACGCCATTCCACAACAAAACTGCAAAACAGCCTTCTACGAGCCAGTCGCAATTGGCACACAAGGGACGATAGTTCCGTAGGTATTCTTCCGTGTAGGTATTCCATCCAGCTCCAAGTTACATTAGAAATTCGAAAAGAGACTTTCCCCATTTTCTGGATGTAATTCCAACGAGCTTTCTTTTAAAAAATTTCGCAGCAGTGACAAAATCAAAATGTAAGTGGGCTACACTAGTATGCTATTTTCGTATATTCACAATAGCAATATAGTTTTTCATAGCTCAGGGGAAAATTGAGGTTTGCCAAATCGAAGGGAGGGAAAACTCAATCAAAAGTATCCCTGGAAGAAGATTCACCTAACGGATAGATCAAGTATACTGTTCCAGCGCCTTTTTTTGTATCGTTATGTAGCGTGTACATCCCGAGTTTAGTCCACTTTTGTTGCTTCCGTGCATAGAAGTATCATATTCCACGGAATTACATATTACGAGGAGGAAACCGTTTAATGCAGCTTACTTTTTCCCTATATGTATTCTCACAATATTTGGAATCCCTGGGTCATATGGAGAATTTCTTGTGCACTCGTTCATCACATATGATCTTTGTATTTTTCGATACTACATGTTATATTTCTTTACATGCTGCCTGACTGTCCTATGCACAATCGTTTTAAACCTAATCTGGATCAAAGTTATTTTTTTTTTCAATTTTTACACACTTGTAGCTTGGCAGGAAGCCGTTCATTTATCATCCGTTACCATTAGCCTAAGAGATATAAGTGTGATACGTTAAAGACTTCGTTTCACTTAACTTCTTCTTCCGAGACTTTACTCTGTACTGAGACAAAATAGATGATTCACACATGTATATCTCTCTTTCTTTCGAATTCTAAGTGTTGTTCTAACTTGAACGATGTACTATTATTTTTGATTGTTGAAATCTTGTATTTTGTTGTTCATTTCCTCATTCAACGTTTGATAAAGTACTCAAAGGAATACTCCAGTTTCGTTGGGAGTCATCGTTGCATCGCCACTGCACTGTATCCGCTAATCGAATCTACGACTAAAAATAATGGGCATTCATTTTATCCGACTCCGATCCGACGTTTTGTTCATGATTTATAGCTGTTTGTACATTTTTCTGACAAATTTTCGGGTGTTACACCCAGGTTGGTGTATATTTTTCGTTTTATTTCGGTGTCAGGAATCACCTACCGACGTTTGTTTAGTAACGTAAATAGCTAAACAATGAAAATGTCTTTACTAGAGAAACACTTTTTGGGTCTTGCAATAATTTTATGTCAAACAAAATGAAGCTAAATATATACCAATAAATCAATGTAGCTATATTTTCGAAATACAATAGCCACTGATTATTCGAACACTGTTCTAAAACATACAGGAACAATCAAATTTGTAAATAAAGAGCTTTTGTTTAAAACAATGAATTGTTTGAACTGCGCTATATCAATTGCTCTTAGCTTCTGAAAGTTTTTTTCTTTTTTTGCAATAAATGAGTAGCAGCACGAAAAATTCCTATATTATCTTACCAAATAGACCTACATGTTAATTGCTTTACTGGCTTTATACATATCTTTTGAAATAGTGATTGTACTCTTTACCTGTTCTCTGCCAAATGCAACTGTATGAATATATGATACAAAATAGTTTACAGAAGAATTTATATATATATTCACAGATCGCCTTTTATAAGGGCGCACTGTACCCTTCAGAGTTTATTTATCAATATCCACTATATGAATTTACTATACAGAACTGGTATACAGAACAACAACTAAAACCAGTTATCAATAATGTGATTTTTCGTAGGGCGCACTGAACCTTTCATGGATACTTTACCAACAATAACAGTATATATTCATTGTATAGAACTATGCCATACAGAGGAATAAATAAAAACGTTTATCTTTGATGTAGTTTCGCAAGTGCGCCTTATGTAAAGAGAGCACTGCACTTATGGCGGGTTCTTTACCAATAACAATTGTAAGAATTTATTATATTAAAAAAAAGCTTGTACCTTATTTATAATGTGATGTTTTGGAGAGCGCACCGGATATATGTCCCGTGTCTCGCTGGGACAGGACGGGCCTGCAACGATTTCATGTATGTTGAAAATTTGATCAAGATTGCTCGGGGGTTCAAGAGATAGGAAGCCACATAGTGACTTTCAATTTTACATATTAAATTACATTACGTCTCCATCCTTAACTCTCTACTAAAAAACCCAAAGTGTTTGAATTTTACAACTTCCGGTTTGAAAATAGATATACATGGAGCACAAACGAGAACAGGTAACGACAAGCACTTTTCTTTAACCGATGAAAAGTTCTTAACATAATTATCATATTCTCTCTCAATCCACATTTAATTTCTTCGTGGATCTAATTTTGTTCTTTTAATATTATTCCTAAATATTTGAAAGCACCTTCTTTGTCGATAGTATTATTCATATTTTATCGTATCCATAATTTCCAGTATTAGGATCCTTGCGAATTTAGGTGTGATTACTTTTCTTTGCGTGTATTACAAAACCCATGTCCCTCCAAACGTTTATCTAAATATCTGCATTTCTTCCTATCATCAGCATACGCCATAGTCTGGTGAATACCATTTTGCTATAGGCCCTGGTTGTAATCTTTTATTTTCTTTATAGCATATTCCAGAAAAAAGTTGAATAATAATGACGACAAGGTTTTAACTCATTCTCAAAGTTAAAGCTTGTGGACAAGTATTTTTCTACGCAGATTTTACTTTGGGATTCATTTAAGCATATCTTAATTAATCTTACTAGCTTTTTCTGTATATCAAATTCAGTAAGAATGTTGTACAATGCCTCCTTCCTAATGGATTCGCAGACTTTCTCATTTCTTTTCGAGTATTTGTCGAATGGTAAATATCTGGTTGATCGATTTCGTGTAAATCTACACTGATAGTCTTCAACGGGTAAACGGCTCCTGAACGGGACGTGTTATCATCTCCATGATCTTCAAATACACTCTCAATAATTAGTCAGGTTTCTAGCTCAGCAAGCCACAATCGCATTTCACATCTCTCAACAACTGGCTTTTCATGGTAGAATGAACTTTCTCTTTTTCCTGAAATCAGCATTGCAATCTTCTCTCTTAAGATAAAAATTTTTAAATGTAAATATTTAACAGAATAAGGAGATATCACTAAGAAGTTTAATTTCGAGAGTACACTAAATAATACGAAGTACATCGCACTTAATCATTATTAACTTCTTAGTAATGATAGGAGACAATACTTAAAACTTAAGGCTTTTATAAGATTCAGGAGTAGTAGTTAACTCTTGCGAGTGACATCTTTCTGGACTATCTTCTCAAACGTGAATCAGTTTTAGCAAAAACGACTCAGGTGACTCAGGTGATTCTGCTTATATTTCATAAATAAATATCCAATAACCCAAGAATAATGTGTAAAACAAATTATTATATAAAAAAATATGCAGGAAAGGTAATTTCCTGTTGTCTCTAACAGTTTCATCTGCATATTTGGTTAATTTTACTAAGTGGATGTTTGAGAGAATGTTATAGGAAGTTGATATAAGAGAGATCTCTCGACAATTATTACTCGTACAATCAGTTTTGTTGCTTTTCTTGTGAATTAAAACAATGATAGATTCCTTCCACTCTTGCCGTGTTTCCTCCTTGTTCCAGGTGAAAAAATGAGACTGTATCTCATTCCATAATGATTCACCTCCAACTAAAAATAACTAAGTCGGAATTTCGTCTACACCCTGGGATTTGTGTTTCATCAATTTCTTGTGTTTCATAAAAATAGCAATTTCTACTTTATTCGGTTAGGCTCCGAAATATGCGGTTCTACTGTGTACATTTGTTTTTCTAGACGAGCGTTAGTTTTTGGCTGAATGTTAAGCAGATTCTCAAAGAAATTTTTCCATTTATTCAACTATTTCCATTCATATCGCATTACGGTACTAATTCACCATATGGTTTTGACCGCAAGAATATAAGGATTACGGAAAAGAGCCCGTAATACAATACAATATACATAATACACAATACACAATATATCATAAAAATTGTATCAAAACGGAACTAGTTTTATATAAGTTACCATGGAAATCTAAATAGGATCGGAGGGAATATTCCAACGTCATTCTTTACTGATTTCGTCTTCATGAAGAGCGAATGATTATGCGACCTTGAAGAGAATATGCGACATATTATACATAAGTTTATATTGGAAAATTTCCCTGCATGTACACATGTAAACTTGAAACATGGAATGTAGTATTTCACCCACTTATACTCGATGGATTGCAACCTCAAATAATCAGCTGCAGAAGTGGACCGGGTTTCATCAATATCGGATAAGTTTTACGAGAGTTATTGTGGAACAGATATAGGTGGACGGACATACAAATGCCAATCGAGGCGAATAGTAGAAGCTTTGATAATGTTCGCTTTAATAATTTATAGGAAGTATTTATGGAGCAAAGGGGTAATTCTCCTTGCATTTTTCTGATAACTGTGCGTGGAGGGATCTACCACGTTAATTTTACAATTCTTAAATTTTTGATGGAGGAAGAATTCAAGAAGGTTGAACTTGTAATTGATTACAACCTGGATGAAATTGAAAGTGGAAGTCTCGCAAAGCCCACCCGTAGCTCCGTGAAATATGGCCCAGTCAACCTGGAAGTTTGCTATTTTATATTCAGCAACCAAAAAGGTGTATTCGCCCGAAACTTGTAAACTCCCTTCCTACGAACAGTTTGAAAGCTTATCGCCCAACCATGATAATTGCCGTACCCCTCAATATATAAAATATTTAGAGGCCAGGTACGTTAAAGATAAATTACTATTATGAAATATGGGAATATAAGGAATAAAATGTGAATGTAAGAGATGTTTTATGGAACAAACTTGGCGAACCATTCGAGAAAGGCTGAACAATTACACCAACCTATAAATAGGATTACATAGAGAAATCAACTGGGGGAAAATATATAACTTTATTTGAGACGGAAGTAGAAGAGATGAAAAATTAATAATATGGGAAACAATAAAAATTAAAATAAACAAGAGTATTAATTAAAAGATGTGTGTATTTCAAGTGACATTTGGCCTCCATTCATAAATATTATGAAAAAAGAAGAAGAAACGCATAGAATAAAGAAAACGAACATAAGATAAATATTAGCATAACAACGGGAAATAAATATAAAAAAGAGAGAAATATTAATATAACTTAAATTTAACGCTGCACTATTAAGTTAGAAACTTACAATATTACTTCATAAAGTTTAACCAAATCTTAGAACGGGATTCCATTGTTTCCACTGATAATATTTTAGAAAATATCATGAAGAGATTCGAAAACCATTAAGGTTCTATCTGGTTTATCCTAAATCTATAATAAGAAAAGGGTTCAATGGTAGAATGTTCAGTTTTGGTGCATAGGGTCCCTGGTAGATCCCAGTTCGTGCCAAACGAGCTTTGTGGTGGAGAAACACCGTGTGAGTGGGTTTACAGGGGTTATCATGTTTCCTGTTTCCTCCCACTTTCTTCATTTCAGCATATCATTCAATCTCATCATTACCGTCTTCTTTAGCCAACACAGCATAAGCGTGATACAGAAACGGAAAGTTTGCATTGCATTATAGTAAAAAAAGATACAAATTTAGAAAAATTAAATACCTTAAAATTTATCAGGACGTCTGTTAGACCTATTGTTTAAATATACATTGAATGAGCAAAACTAATATCTCTTCGGGCCCCCTAAGGCCTGTGGAACCCAGTGATATGACGTGGAACGGAGTCTGGAAGTCCCTGGTACACGCTCGGAGGCAGTTCACACCAGAGATGGAGTCGGTCAGTGGTTAAGTTTTCTGAGTGGGTCAGTGGTCAAGTTTTCTTAGTGGGTCAGTGGGTCAACAGCATGTGACTCATTACAACCCACCACTCACCACGACCCACTCTGACCTACTACCCACTGTGACAAACCACCCACTATGACCCACCGACTCACCCTGACTTATCAAACCACTCTGCTCACTGAATTGTAGACAGCATCTTGTGAACACGGCTGAATTTGTCTACGTTTTACTTTCAAGGCTTCCACTTCCCTTCCTTTTTCACTTGATTCTGTTTACTTACCTCAGATGAGTATATCTAAGTGAAAAAAGAACTTCAGGCACTTTTAGGTATTGATATTTGTAATTGTAATTTTTTAAAACTGCAATTTTATTCCCAGTCAAAACTGGGCGGGCCACAGAAGGTAACGCCTTCTCCGGGGCCAGGGGAAAAACAGAATTGTTAGAAGCGCCTGTTTATAGATGGGATACAGGAAGCTATTGATGGTGTTGATGTACGACCATGATTATATCTTTAGATGCAGTAGAAGAAGTGCAGGGTAGAAGAGATTATGGACGATAGATATGCAGATGGGTTTGATAGATGCGACGACGTGGGTTATAGGTTGGCGTTGCCTGGTCATGTTCATGCAGTGCAAGGAGATGGTCAACTGGTGGATAGGCATGCCGTGGTCGTGCAGAAGTCTGATCGAGCAGAGCACCAAGAATTGGGTAGGCCTCACTATACGGCTCTGTATATAGCGAGTGCGGAGACGATATAGATGTTGTAAAAGCGTGGGTATGGTGGTGTGCCGATAGACCTCCCTAGTAGGGGTATTTGCCGGTAAGAAATAAGCGGTGCGCAGAGCATGACGTTGCAGGACTTGTAATTTGGTGTAGAAGTACTGAGGAGCAGACAACCAAGCAATATGACCATGGGTAAGAGCTGGGCGGACAAATACCTTATACGTATGGAGAAGGAGCCTGGTGTTGAGACCCCAGTTGGTGCAGCAGAGGCTTCGCAACAAATTTATTCGGCGTCGAATTTTAGTTTATAACTGAGAAAGGTGGGCTCTCCAGGTGAGATGTTTATCAAAAATGACGCCTAGATATTTCACACTGTTGGACAAGGTCAACGGTGAGCCGAGGAGCGTAAGATGTAGACGCTCAGGATTTCGTGTCGGACAAAATTTGTTGCGGTTGCGGGCGAATAATGCCATTTGGGTTTTGGCGGGGTGTCGTTTGAGTTTGCACTTCAGACACCAGGTGACCAACTGATCGATTGCTGGTTGGAGAGTAGTGTTGATACGATCAACAGAAGAGCACAAGGCGAGATAGGCTGTGTTGTCAGCAAATTGGAGTGCATGGGTGGGTGGCCGAGGTTGTGGCACATCTTCAACATATAATATATAGAGTAAAGGGGGAGAGCACGGAACCTTGTGGTACCCCAGCACGAAGAACAAAGTGGTGAGACGGAGCCTGGTTTATTTGTACTAAAGCTGGGCGTTGATGCAGGAAATTGGCTATGAGACGGACGGACGGTAGAGGAAGAAGATGGAGGAGTTTAAAAAGAAGGCCTTGATGCCACACCGTATCGAATGCTCGCTCAATATCAAATGAGATTAGGACAGAAGGTAGTCGTTTATTGAAGTGGTTAGTCAGGAGGCTCGAGAGCTTAAGCAGTTGATCTGTGGTGCTGTATGATGGTCGGAAGCCGGCTTGCGTTGAGGGCAGATGATGTTCAGTTTCTAAATAGGGATTAAGGCGTGTGACTACTATGCGCTTCATGGTCTTACTGAAGACGTTGGTGAGACTAATTGGGCGATAGGAGCCGATATTTGTAGAATCTTTTTGCGGTTTCAGAAAAACCACAATTTTGGCGAGCTTTCAGAGAAGAGGAAAATAGCCAGTTGCGAGAATGGTGGTATATAACTGTGCGAGAACAAGGTGGAATCCCTCTCCGGATTGTCGAATTTGGTTGTATGTAATGGCGTCGGCACCAGGAGCTGTATTGCGGAGTCGACGAAGCACAGTGACGATTTCAGCACTAGTAAGTAGAGCTGTTAAAGGATTACTTGGATCAAGTTGATGGTCTAGTGCAGGTGTAAATAACGGTCGCTCAGCATTGCCCAAAGTGGTAATACACGGTGAGATGGATGGTAAAATAATGGAGTATCATGTGGCGTGAAGACATCTTCAAAGTATGTAACAAAGGCGGCCGCTTTTTCGGAATCCGTTGCAGGAACGTTGCCATCGACCAGAATAAGGTATTTGGAACCCCGGCGTTGGTAAGTAAGCCGTTTAAAGGAGTGCCACAATTTAGTGGCATTGGTTTCATTGCGTAACTCGTTGCAAGAATTTCGCCAGTCGAGGCGTTTCCGGGCTATGACGTAGTGTTGGACCATGCGTTGGAACTGTCGATGGAGTAAGAGAAAATGGATCGTGAGTTCGCCTGTGTTCGGCCAGAAAGGCATGAGACCGGTGAAGTAGAGTGACTGCGTGAGGTGGTAGGCTCGGGCGATGCGAGTGTAATGCACGTTTAGGAACAGCGTGTTCATTAGCGCCTTCAATGAGGGTACTAAGAAATGTGGAGACATGGTCAATGTCAGCTAGAGACGAGACTTCGGTGGGAGTAGAAACCAGTTTATCCGTGATGTACGTGCGATATTTCTCCCAGTCGGCTTTGGTGAAATTGTAGGTTGTAGGGGAGGCTGGTGGTTCCCTGTATTGTGTGTCAGATGGAGTGATAGTAAGTAGTAGCGGGAGATGATCACTGCCGACGGAGCTAAGTACCTCCACAGAAGAATTGGGCAGTAGGTTGTTACTGACTATAACCACGTCAGGGGTGGTGTTACTCGCAGTCCGAGTGTGGTGTGGCAGAGGAATACAAGAACTATGGGTAGTTTGAAGGAAGTCCTGGAAACGCTGTTTTTGCGCCGCAGTGCGTGAGTGATAATTGATGTCCGCAAGAACTACGTATGTTTTAAAGTTGACACCCAAGTAAGTGAAAAAGCGGTATGGCAAAGGTTGAGTAGATCGCACATAGATGGTTGCTAGGGTCAAAGTAAGTGCTGGAAAATAGACGGTACCGATAACGTGTTCAGAATATTGCTCAGAATATGGTGGGATGACAAGACGACGAGGTAAGGAGTGACGGATGGCAAGAGTAGCTCCACCACGAGCAATATTGTTAGGGATATCACATCGTAAGAGGTGATATTGTGGAAAGTAGTACCGGTCAGTAGTTTTCAAGAAAGTTTCGTTTAGTGCAAGACAATCTACATTTAGGAAGGATGCCATGATTTCAAGTAAAACTCGGTTTTTCTTGAGCGAGCGGATATTAGAAAATAGGAGCTTGACTACCTTCGTATTGTTGTGCCCCGCCATCTGGAACAGGAGGAATAGATTCAGAATGGAAATGAAAGTGAGAGTAGAGGCCAGAATAAGTGGCTGCCATATTGATACTAAAGATGTCGTAGGCAGCTTTTGTTGCGTGTGACATTTTGCAAGACTAGCGTGATAAACTGTAAGATATTTTCAACTGTAGGAGGAGGAAGTAAGGAGGTTTGGGTGCCAGTTGAAGTATTTACAGGAGTGGAAGAAGCGTGGAGTCGGAGTGGCACGACTGTCTCAGGTTTATCTGGCAGCGGTTTTGGTTTACTTTTGCATTTGTAAGAATAGGTAGGATGGTCGCCATCACAGGTGTTGCATACCGGAGGTTGTTGGAGAAGGGTGCAGTTTTTAATCTTGTATGGGCCCTTGCAGTGTGCACATTTAGTTGGAAAAGTGCATTGAGTGGTCATATGGGAGTTATAGGTTAAGAAATTTTCGCAACGGCGTGAGATAGGAGGTGGCGTGCGAGATGCCTCGACGCGATGGTGACAACGATAGATAAAGACACCATTTTGAAGAACATCGTCTATAAGCGCTTGGTTATCTGTAAGCAGGCTCACCATGTATGTAGGACCTTCTGCATTCTTAATGCGAATTGCAAGACTCGGATGGATGTTATCGGCTTTGAGTTCTTCCAGCAATTCCTGTTCAGTAATACTAGGGTCAACCCACGAATTACTACAGATAGTAAAGGAGAACGTTTGGGTGGAGTTGGTGTTTTTAAGCAAGGAGACTGTAAGAGCTGAATTTTTGTATTGGTTCCGAACATGGCTGGTCCAACTTTGTAGATCAGATGTCGATAGAAATTTGGGTTTGTAGTTTTAAGGATAATATCAATCTGAGTTTTAATGAGTTACTGTAAATTCAGGCGAGTACACTAGCGGAGCAGTTTCATATAAAAGGATTTAATATTATGTAGAGCCGGGTCTATCTGAATAAAAAGTATGGTAGTTTGTGCAGGCGTAGGATTAGTACCATCCATAGGTTGGTCGACTGAAGTGCTGGCAACAGAAGAAGAAGAATCAGATGCAGTAGGTTTAGACTTAGGAGGACTCTTGAGAGCCTCAGTATAGGAAGGTTTAGAGGGGGAGCGAGAGCGCTGGCGATCCCCAGGTGGAGCGCCATCGGATGATTGGGAGGTGCTAGCAGGTTTGGTGCGTTTTTGAGATCGTGCCACCTCTCGACGTGATTCTCTAGGTGGTGCCATTACCAGTAAGTCTTGGTGTTTGCCCTGGGAAGAAAAGTCCGGAGTCTTAGGCATGGTCGTCGATAAGTGACTTCAGAAAGGCAGAGCCTTTCGTCGGTCGAGCGCCGCGGGAGAGGATAATATAGATCACTAGGAGATTGAATTAAGTAGGCGTACCGCAAAACACTGAAGTGCTTGCGTCACCGTCTAGGTGTTAGTAAATAGCCTGGCGTTTCACAAAGTGTTGTGCCCCGCTCAGGGTATGAGTGGACTGACAAACCGATATCAGAGAAAAACAGCAGAATCAAGACAAGGAATCACCTGTAAAGAATTCAGATGATAATAGCAAAAATCTAGTAGCTAACTAATTCCCTCGAAAGATGAAGATCTTTCTCAATTCTTGGAATAGATTGAACACACTTGTCTCACAGATACACGTGCGATACCTGATCACAGCGTAGTGTGTCGAACTCTATTGGCAAGGCTAGGAACTATAGCAAAAGTATGTGTAATTGTAATATTAGCAATAGGACTTATACTACTACTTGGCTTTCGAGACCTGTGAGTTTTTAGAGGAGTTAACTAAGGGGAAAAATGCATTTTTGAATCACTGTAATATATAAATTAATATATAAAATTTTAATCTAACTGTGTGTGAATGATCATCACAGCCAAATTGCAAAGTCAAATGAATTTACTTTTGGTATATAGTTAGTCCTTAATCCAAACTGGGATGTTATCATATCGCTCTCATTATAATACATATCCTTAGGAGGTAGTGGGGATCCGTATTTGTGCAAAAAAAATGTATCTCACAAGCCGTTAAACTTACGGAGCTTAAATTCAGTATATTAACACTTTATTGAAAACGAACAGAACTCGTCCTAACTTTTGTTTTTTTTTAAAAAAAATATCTCCTTTATGAATATTCATTGCTTTCTACTATAATAACTGCTGAAGTTTATGTTTATTATATGGAGCGCTTAGACACATAGCATTCAACTAATAACGTTGTGAGAAAAATAGACATAAAATTTATACTGTAAACCTAATTACACGGAAATTTTAAGTTTGGACTGTATGCATAATTTTATGGAAAATTTTACACTTTTTCCCTCTTTACGTTGGTTTACTTACCTTGATTTGAGACTTTCAAATTTCATCTTTTCTTCCACTGAAAAGTATCGACACTTCAACAAGAAAATAATTATACCATGATAATTTAATTGAAACTTATCGTAATTTGACTCATGGCAAACACTTTATCATTTTATATAATAAAGGTCAGAACCACAGTTATCGTAGCAGAGCGGTCCTTGAGCGATTGACCGTTCAAAATTCAAACTCAGATTAGTTAGAATTTCACAACTTGGTTTTATTACAAGTGTAAACTCTTTAGTCAATACAGAAGAGGCCGTGGATCATGTGTCAAAGTTGATGAGGATGTGTTTTGGTGGGTCGGAGTGGGTCAGGGTGAGTGGTGGGTCAGAATGGGGCATGGTGGGTGGTGGATCAGAGTGGGTCACTGTGGGTAGTGGGCCACAGTGCGTCACAGTGGGTGGTAGGTCATATTGGGTCGTGGGTCACCGTGGGTCACAATGGATGGTGGGTCACTGGATCATGGGTGACGATGGCTTGTGGGTCAGTGGGTTGTGGGTCAACTTTTCACTGACCTACGCCAACTGTGGTTCACACCATATAGTCTGCATAGCAACAGCCAATTGTGGCCTGTTAGTGGGTTGAGAATCCAGTGCCCGGAGCCTGAGTTTAAGGACATCCCAGATATGCTCAATGGATTTCATATCAGGGCTTCTGGGTGCCCAGTTCAGTCGTTGGATCTCACCTGCATGCTCATCAAATCAGTCACGGACGATGTTGACGCGATGCGTCTCCACATTGTCCTGCTGAAAGACCGCAATGTTGTCATGCTGTTGAATCATCACAAACGGGTGGAGATGGTTTCCGAGCAACGCAGACCAGTCAATGTGTCTTCCAGAACAACCAGGGAGCCCATTCCATACCAGGAAAATGCACACCTCACCATGACTGATACCCCACCGGCCTGGACTACGCCCTCTTGGCATGCGGGATCCATCGCGTCGAGTAGTCTGCGCCACACACGGTGCCTCCCATTGGCATAGCACAGCTGTTAACGTGACTCGTCGGACCATACTACGTTACGCCACTGTTGCAGTGTCCATCCGTGGTGATTGGTGACAAATGCACGCCGGAGTGTGCAATGACGCTGGGTTAGCAGCGGCACACATGTAGGGCGACGGCTCCCATATCCGAGGACACATGTTCCGATGAGATGTGCACTGGGAGATTCTTCTAGCACGGTCAGTGTTGAATTGTGCCGTGATTTGTTGCACAGTTGCTCTCCTGCCTCTGTTGACCACTCGTCCCAGGTGTCGGCGGTCTCGATCATTGAGGTCCTCTGGACGCCCAGTATGGTATCTGTTGTGTACTGTGACACATTCATTCACCCATTCTCGGTGCATCCTCGGGATGGTTGAACGTGGGAAGCCGAATTCCTGCACCACCTCCGAAATCGAATGTCCCATGCGTCGGGCACCTACCACCATGTCACGTTCGAATGCCGTTAACACACGACGACATTACATTTTATTGGATCACTCACACAGCCAGTTCCCACAACGTCTTACACACAACTGAAACCGTCGCGGAGCCCTACAGGTGGCGTTGAACACACTTGGTGTCCATCCGCGAATCAGTGACCTGCTATTCCATGAGTTTTTCTCAGTCAGTGTTTGTTTCTGTTATTATTATTATTATTATTATTAGCAAAATGCAATTAAATACTGATACCTCACCTCGTTTTAATATGATCATAAAGTCGTTTAATTGGTGTGTATGGGTAAATGATTTCTGCAGTTCTTAATTCTTTCTTCATCGAAAGTCTCTGCACAAGAAAATGATCTGCATCACATAGGCCTAAGTGGGGTTTGGTAACAGTAACGTCAGTAAACTCTTTTGTTTCTGTTTCGATATCTCTGGCAGAGCACGTTCCCATTAATAGTTCAAATAAAAATACTATCTAAAAATTTTCCTGTGTGCACTATCACCAAATACAGGTACACTGTTATTAGAACATATTAATCCAAAACACTTACATTTTGGAACCTATTCTATTCTCCACACGTAAATATTACATCAAGACTATGAAGTGTGTTACACAAGAACGTACACTATAATAACGCAAAATAATGAAACTAAAATGAAATAATTATAATAATAATAAGAAGAAGAAGCAGAAAAGACACACTACGTTGCAGCGCTCCTCACTCAAAAAATGTAACCATCACACTACATAGAATCAAACATTGCCTAGACTAGGCACTGTCTTCTATTCCCCGAGGTGATCGAAATACGGTTCATACCAGTAGCGCAACGCAAAAATGTCGAGTCCCACCGCAGATTTATTTTTGGGCCCCACTTCCCATTAACTTCCCACTATATTATATCTCTGTAGAAGACAATGGTTAATAAATCCATAGAATATAATAAAATTATAATTAAAATTAATACTCACCGAAAAAGGCAAAAATTACTTTTCCATTAACTTTCATGATTTTTTAAAATGATGTTGATAGAATGGATGAATTTTCACCCAGAGCATATTTTTCTTTTCTAAAGTAAATAATGTTGTTCAGGGAAATGGATATTCCGTATTCAGCTCACTTTTTGTAGCCTGTAGTTCTTGGCATTTGCCTCTCGGTGGGCCCCAAAACCCTGCGGATCCCTCAGTTACGCCACTGGTTCATACAAACGATAATATAGCAGAATAACTAGGGAAACAATTATCGGTAATAAAAAATGAATAAACACGGCATAAATATTAAGAATGCAATTGTCTTGTAAAAGTAAGAAAATATGATGTCTTTTTCTTTAATTTTTCCAAGCTATTTCCAGATTGGTGCTGTCTCCTCTGGAAAAATTGCCATGAAAGAGTTGTCTCGTCTTGAAAAGTTCATTTATTTCTGTTGAGAGAATTGTGTTTTCTAGAATTTGGCCTGTCTTGAGGACAGTAGCAATAGCAGTATATAACAATATATATATATATATATATATATATATATATATATATATATATATATATATCAATGTAATAATATACATCAATATACATCAGGTTGCGAATTGGCGGGGGGGATGCCAGGGATTTCCCCCCCTGATAAAAATCTTTCCCACCCTGGAGAAGGAAAATTTTATCCCTGGCAGGGATAACCTTTTCCCCCTCTGGAGTATTTTTAAGTGGACATAAAGATAAGTAGGTCTACTTTGCGTAGCTAACCTAAATATTACTTGAGTGAAAATTTATGAAAGATCTCACATCTCAACTGTTTTGTACTTGTTAGTGTATATATATCTGGGGGGAGGACTGGGTGCGCATATGGGTGAAATTCATCCCCCCCTGAGAAAATTTTTCAATTCGCACACTGATATACATATAACAATGGACAATATATCGCCCCCTGAAAGCAGAAAGGTTCTAAGCACCACTTTCCTTGATTTCCAACTGAGTGCATATCTTGACTACCCATTTCATGTTTAATGTGCAGAAAGGAGAGAAGTGGCAGGAGATAATATGGAAGGTCTGCAGTGAAAACTGATTTCTAGAAAGAAAGAATCGGAATTAATTAGTGTTCCATTCGTTTTCAATGCTCTCCAGAGAAGATGGGCATTTTGGCACTTGGCACCTTTCTGCTTTCTGGGGGCGATATATCCTGCCAAATGAATAGTCTACCACCGTCGCTGCTCATTAGGAAACAACTTGAATCCAGCAGTTGTTTACAGAGTTAGAGGGGAGCAAGGAGCCTCAAAACCATGATTATAATTAAATAGTAACGATATACAGTAGAAGTGGATATTACACGAAAATTTCATGCTCCTGCGATGCCCAATCCAAATATGTAGTGGACAATTTATTCTTATCTTACGAGGAAGTAAAGAAGTTTTGGACCTTTGTACGAGGGCTGCTATATATATTTCTGGCCTAATAATGAAAATACGAATATTTATCAACGAAAATGGTTTTATTGTTTTTCAAAATATTCTCCATCAAGATTTATACACTTTTGCATGCGCTCAAACCAATTTTCGAAGCACTTTTTCCACTCCGATTGAGACACCTCCAAAACATGGTTTTTGAATGCTTCAACAGCATTTTCTGGCGACGAAAATCGTTGACCACGCATTTTTTTCTTGATGTGTGGGAATAAAAAGAAGTCATTGGGTGCCAAGTCAGGGCTGTACGGCGGATGACCCATCACTTCGACGTTTTGGCCGGTCAAAAATGCGCTGGTTTGAGCCGATGTGTGAGAGCTCGCATTGTCATGGTGCACAATGATTCGTCTTCTCTTGTTCATTTTTCGAATTTCTCCGAAGACTTCAGGCAAACAAATGGTGGTGTACCACTCAGAATTGACCGTCCTACGTTGCTCAAGCGGAACAGTCGCCACATGACCAGTTATGCCGAAGAAACAGGCGACCATTTGCTTCGAAGTGCTTCTTCCACGAACAACTTTCGTTGGATTTGCCTCGTCTTGGAAGACCCACACGGTCGATTGCTGTTTTGTTTCGGGCTCATACGCATAGATCCATGATTCGTCACCTGTGACGATCTTATAAACGTCTTTTGAAGCACCGCGATCGTATTTTTTCAGCATTTCTTTACACCAATCCACACGAGCTTTCTTTTGAGCGATTGTCAAATTGTGCGGGATCCAACGAGAACAAACCTTTTTTACGGCCAGGTGTTCATGCAATATCGAATGTATGCTGGTGGAAGAAATGCCTAGGCATGCCTCTATCTCACGGTAAGTCACATGACGGTCTTGCATTATCAGTTCACGTACGGCATCGATGTTTTCTGGCACAACGGCTGTTTTTGGACGACCTTCACGGAATTCGTCTTTGAGCGAGCGTCGGCCACGATTGAATTCGTTGTACCAGTTTTTCACAGTGCTATAGGATGGTGCTTCGTCGCCATACAAAGATTTAAGTTCATCGATGCACTCTTGTCGTGATAATCCACGTCGAAAGTTGTGAAAAATGATCGCACGAAAATGTTCACGAGTTAATTCCATTTTTTTGCCAAGTTGATTTCTTCAAGTACCTGTAAAAGAAAAAAAAATTGTCGTAAGTCAAAAAGTTCTGAGTACATTTATGCTACAAAATGTCAAACTTTCCAATGGAAATGTCAGATTGCACCTGGCAACACTTAGTGTTGCCTAGGCCAGAAATATATATAGCAACCCTCGTATCATAATTTCGTTTCAGGGATTCTTTGCTCATAACTTTGAATATAATGAATCATATTATTATTATTATTATTATTATTATTATTATTATTATTATTATTATTATTATTATTATTATTATTATTATTATTATTATATTATTATTATTATTCCGGTTTTTTTTTATTTTAAGTCACTTTAAAGCACTGTTCTAGTCCCTGTATTCAAACGACTATTCAAGAAATTACAACCATATAAGTGTTAAAGATAATTATAAAATATATAAGGTACGGTATGTTTATCAAATATCACATCATGAATTCTCTCTTGCTTTGCGAAAGTACATAAAAGTATTATTACTGAATATATAATATTGCTTAAATATTTGATAGTGTATATTTCAATTTTGAGGCACCACAAATTTATAGAATTACAAGCTCATTTGTTCAGTGCTACCCGGACATTTATTTCTCCCAACCTTCTATTACATAGAAAAAAATATATTGATTTGGACTCCTTAATCAACGACTTATGGATTCGACACTTCGGCAGTATCTGTCGTTTTCGATTATTTTCACATGTCATATTTTCCCATATATTGTATATAACAAGTTTGGTTAAAATTACTCCAGGTGTACTGGGCTAGAACATAACCACATACATAAACACACTCCACACATAGATATATACTGTATATACATAAAAAACACGCATCCATATTATCGCAGCCACTCTGTACTCTTTCCTGGCAACACTTGCTTCCTTCCCCAACACCCATCCAGCAGTTTGCCGCATATATGTGAAGAGCTTCATTACTTGTAATGTCCCGCTTGGCTATACACGGCGATCTGCGGCGCCGGATTCTAGCAAGGTGACCCGGCTGTTTTTGCTCGCCGAATAAATATCCGGCGACCGCCGCACGTATGTAAAGAGCTTCGTTGCTTGCAACGTCTTTTTACCTTGTCCGGCAATTCGCCGGATAATGTAAAAGGGCGGTAACACGTTCGATAGATCTTTAAAGACTTAAGAGCAGTGTTTCAAAACATTGTTCATATGGGTCTCCGTTTTTAAAACGACCACCAAGACATGGTACCTGTATCAGATGAAACGTCCAGTGCCCATAGAATGAAAACAATTAATGATAAAAAAAAATAAAAATAAAAACAAAAATTCGAATAGAAAATCACAGAGGGTATTTATCATTCCACGACTCGAGAATGGTGTAACAGATGAAAAGATGATTAGAAAATGCTCTATAATGCATGGCTTATAATGATGTATTAAACATAATGTACGTATTTTTTAATATATGCAGGAAGTGACAACGCAAGTATACGCTTGTAACATCCAGAATACATAGGGAACATATCCTATTAGTGGCAAACTGTAAATTCATCAATAATTTCTCTTATAGATAAAACGAAAAATATAATAATAATGCAATAAGTTAATAGCAATCATTATCTCAATTACAGCAATTGTCCCTAAAAGTATTGTCACATAACTTGAAGAGATAATCGTAAACATCTAACAAATCTTTTTTTTTTTTAAAAAAAAAGAAAAAAAAGTCAGTAATACTAGACACCTGTTAAATGGTCAGGAATTCTTTGGAGAACCCTTTAATCTGAAGTTGTCAGAGACGGGAGTCAAATAATTAAGTTGAAACCGGTTAAACGTGCAGTAATCAGCAATAATAATAGTAATGATAATAATAATAATAATAATAATCATCATCATAAATATAAGTATTCCATAGACATAGAAATGAAATGCTTTTGAACAAGCACACATGAACAATGCTTGCCCATTTAGCACTATGATTATTTTGTCACTCACAGTTATTAATATTCCTATAGTAAATATCTTATAGGGCTAATTCTTATATTTTAAAATCAATTGTCAGAGCTGATTGCTTTCTTAAGAAATAAATCTTTGGTTTTGTCAATCCTACGCAGTAGCGATAATCTTGCGTCGTTCCGATCATATGCCGTTGCGGTCCTGTGCCATGTCGATCCTGTGCCGCATCCCCTTAACAGTAATACAAACACTAATATCATTTTAACTGCCTTATAACAGTTGGTTTAACTTCATACTTGCAAAGACAATTCATAGATGGCAGCACAAGTTTTCATAAACAGTATATCAAAAGTTTAATGAGGTAAGCTAAACAAAGACGGCCTTATTTCAAGTAATCTTTAACGTATTAATAACGTAATTTAGATACTTTGTTATTTTGTTTTAATAATGGTCATTTGTTGAAAATTGTACATCAATACTTTCCTTCTCCTAATACTCAATATGGTCTTCTGGGTTTAATTTACATTGAAGGGTTTGTGCAATTCCACTGGTGTGACGTATGGAGACTCAGTATTAACTCTGCGAAAACACAATCTATTGTATTTCTACCACCTGGTAGACGATCCAGAGTGCTTCGCAATCCAAATCTATTACACATTCATGTGGACAACACGCCAGTTTCTCTTTCATCTTCTCTTACCTACCTTGGGGTGATATTTGACACAAAGCTCACTTGGACTCCTCATCTTAAGAAAATTATTACTCAAGCCAAGAACAGACTAAATCTCCTTAAACGCTTAGTTGGAACCAGCTGGGGTTTACGACCACCTACTGTCCTCCATACTTACAAAGCTTTTATGAGGAGTACTTTAACTTACGGCCATACAGCTTGGGCCGCTGCCCCCGACAAATTTTATAAACAATTATCTATAATGGAGCGACATGCTTTCAGATTGGCCTATCGAATTAAATTACCAAGTCTAACTAGGCTCCTCTATGACCTCATAGATTTTCCACCATTGCTTATCCATCTAGAACAGCATCGCATCCGTTATATTACGCAACGTTTTGACTTACAACACCCCATGCTTCAGGACGTAATACGCTATGATCGAGACAATGATGCACCACCACGATACGTTGATTCTCCGCTACAGCACTATCTTACATTGTACCACTTGCAAATAGATCCTGCCGACCGCGACCCAGAAGTATTTGCTATATATCATCCACGTCATCTGTCATCTTCCATATATCCATCATATGCACAGTAAATACCTACTAACATGGGCCTCTCCTGTCTACATCAGTTCCTGAATAGCCCCAGGAACAGAAGATAACCTCATCTGTTCACTAACAGAACCTCGTGTTGTGGCGTCCAGAACAATTCATCCTCATTTCATCATCATTTCAAATAATTATTCCTATGAGTTCTATTATTCCTGCTATGTTTTGCTATGCCTTGTTATTCCTTTTAATGTTTTTCATATTTGTTGTTATATTCACGCACTGAACCTAATGCACTGCACTAATTTTGTTATTTTCTTGTTTCTTGTTACATATTACTCATCGCCTCCCTGCACTTTTTCTGTTATTATTATTATTATTTTATTTATGTATATCACCAATTCAAGTTTATTTCTAATGTATATATGTTCATATCTTTAAAATAATGAATAAAGAGAAAAAAACCCTTAGACCACCCATAATTGTTATAGCCTCCACAATATCAATGCAACACTTCCCCGAAGAAAGGGCGCAACCCTTTAAACGGGTAGACTGTTAAAAAAAAAAATTCCGCTTGACATTTTTACTTTAGTTGGTTGATTTATTTTTAGAGAGGCAATAATGGGTAATTTATGCCCTCGCTTCAAGCAATAGATTTGTAATCTGTGAACTAGTACTTGTGTAACTCTACACTACAGATACATGACTGATAGTGTAGCCTAAGAAAGTGATATTAGATTTCGTATATGCGCTTGCGCTAACATTTTCCTTTCTTACAAAAACAATCTGTTCTACCATTTTCTTCTAAAAGTAAGAGTAGCACCTTAAAAGTTACGTATTGTCTTCTCGGTGTAGAATAACTCCTGCTCAATACCACGTACATAGTAGATAGACGTAATGTGTGCTGTAATATTGGACTCCAGGTTCAAATTTCGCCCCCTCTCCGGTCTAAGGAAAATTTCTGGTTGTGCGCCTGTTCTGGAGACAAATTAAGTCCATGAGTAGAGCTCGCACTTGTTTTCAATATGCTAACGAAAAGTGTAAATAATAGGTTTTATTCCATTTTGTGTTTTCAAATATCGAAAGCGACCATAGTCATTTTACTTCGAACCAATCAACATCATCACCACACTCACTCCATTAGGTTCCATTATTTTATCTCAATCTGTTGTGCAAGCTGCTCACAAAGCTGTTGTATCATTTCTGAATTAGCCATTGTTGTGAAGGTTGTTCGCCTATGATTGCCTCTTAGTATATAATTTGTTAAAAGCTTTTCCTTTTACACAGGACGGAGTGGCAATTGCGTACTGCAATGACCAAGATGTCTCTGTAACAAAGTAGTTACAAAATGAATGTGTAGGAGTTGATCGAAATAAAAGAGTGATTATACAGATTTAAGGGAATCTAAATTTCTCACTTTATCTTAATCCTAAACATACAGCACATTTTATACCTGATAGAATAATGACATTCTTACGAGAGATACATAATATTTCAACGTTACTACGGTAGTTATGATTATTAGTAACTGGAGACAACGTGTTCTGGAAATCTGTTTACAGGGTCTAAAACGAAAAGCGATACATCCTCTTTGCAACCAACATGCGTAACAATGTAACAAATACAACTCTTGTAACAAGCAAGATCTAACAAGAAATGAACCTCAAACTACGGGTAATGTTGGGGAGTATTATCCAACACAATCATATATATCGTAAGAAAGAGGCCCCGTGTAGAGTGGTCGCTAACGGTCTCGCCTTCGGTGTGAGAAGTCCCAGGTTAGATTCCAAGTGAAAAAATATCAACGCGTTTTCAGACCAGCATCCTCAATGAGGTTTCCCTGTATTTTCCTCATTCAGCGGTAGTACCTAACTTATAGGTCCTAGGCCGCTTTCTTCCTTCTTTTTTCTCGGATTGTGTGCTCGCCGGGGGACGTCATCTCCCAAAACGTGACGGGCAAAATATAATAGATGTCGAAAGCCAAGAAATCTAAATTCCAGTCCTAACGATCATAAGAAAATAATGAGTTACTTATAGAAATAGTTTAAAAAAAGTAGGATCTTGTGGGGCAATGGGCGACACTTAAGAGCCTTTAACACGACGAAATTAAGGTACCGCTCATTTACAGTAATTGTGTGATATCTTCAAACAGTTAAAAGGTACGGTAATCGAAATGTGGAAAAACATAGCCCTAGACAATATTATTTTACATGAGATACTGTAATCACGACTCTCTTATCCGCTTTCGATTTCCAGCAATATAGAAAATCGGCTTTTATTTCCGCGTTTCTAAATGGCTGCAGACGGAAAGTTACTAGGTGACAAGTGATAACGGTATTCATGCAAAATAATATTGTCTAGGGAGCTCTTGTTCCACATTTGGATTATATCTTATCTATTTGAATATATCACATAATTACTTTAAAATTAGTGGTATTTTAATTTCGCAGTGGTTAGGCCTCTTAAGGATTGAGACAAGCACTGTATAACGTCCCTTTGACACATTGAACTGAAACCTTACTCAAAACTTATACATACCACTGGCAACGTAATAAAACCATTAACTCATGATGAGTCTTAGTACATTTTTAAGAAAATATAGTAAATGCAAGTCTACAATTGACTCACGTTGCCCCATACCGTAGAGCAAAGAGCAACAACTATACTCATTAGTAATTGTTTATTTATTTTCATAGCCTATTCCAGTGCATATTTTAAGACATTTTCACTAGGCTATATTAGAACTTAAGAACAGCTTGCATCGTAATACGAGGTATCAAATTAAAGGTCTTTCGTAAGGCCCCGTTTGACGCTAACATTTTGTGTCACACATTCAAGTCACATCGTTTAGAAGGAACATGTGAACAGTGAATGTCATACGTAGTACCACACTTTCTGTAATATATGTTATAAAGTATAAGTGACACTTTTTTTAGTTTGTTGTTTAATCTTTAACTGTTAATGGCTTAATCATTTAATGGTTACTGTCATATTAAAACCTTAGTAGTACTAAGTTCTAACGTAACTCATCTAAAATGTTAGGGCCGCGGTGGCTCAGTGGTAGAGCGTTCACCTCCGGTGCTTGGGGTCCCTGGTTCGACCCCAGCTCGCGCCGTGTGGACCTTGTGATGGACAAACACTGTGCTCGTGGGTTCTCTCGGGGTTCTCCCGTTTCCTACCACTTTCTTCATTCCATCATTTCATTCTTCTCTCATCATCACTGTCTCCTTTAGCCTAACCGGCATAACCGTGGCACATAAAACTTAAGAATTTCATTTCATCTAAAATGTGGCGTCAGTTACAAAAATCAAGTAAAAGAAATGGTGATGGGAAGAAGAGACAAGACACAGATTTCTTAGATATGTTAGACGGTTTATTTGATATAGCGCACGCAAATGCTTTAGACTTAATACCAATTCAGGGGGACAAAGAATTCCTTATATCTCAAACACAAGAAGGACGTCCTGGAAGTATGGTTGGTAGGGATGTGTCTAGCTCGTAAAGAAAGAAAGAGTAGCAAAGCGACTAGACCTTGACCCTTCTCGCAAACAAAAATATAAAGAGGAACAGTGTAAAGTCAATGGAGCGGGTGAAGCGTGGATTATCAATTCAATTCCAACAGAAGGAGTAGAAACTGATGAGCCAGTGACAGGACAGGATCTTCGAGAATAGGTAAAGTACGTTTCATAACTGCACGACTGGTTGTGGCTTCTTGATAGCTATCAAGTGAGTGATAGAGCTGCCGTACACATATTAATCGCAACAGCAAAGGCATTTTGACATAATGTGGAAGAACTGGCAATAAACAGATCGTCCATTCGACGATGTCCAGAAAACATCCACAAAGAAACTATTCAGAAGCATCTAGATGAATAAGTTAGGAAAACGTCAGGTCCTCTTGTTGTTCACTAGGACGGAAAATTAATGCCAGTATTAATTGGAAGAGAAAATGTTGACATACTTCCAATAACTGTTACAGGTGAAGGTGGTGAGAAAGAACTTGGAGTTCCTATCCTCCCGTCTGGAACAGAAGAGAACTTTGCCAATTGTGTTTTTCACACTGTAGAAGAGCGGGGAATAGAAGAACTTGTGCAGGCGTTGTCCTTTGACACAACTTATACTACTGTTCAAAATTTGGAAATGGAGCATTGCAGGGAAGATTATAGAGAACTTTTGACGCTTGCAGTAATATTTCTAGGCAGTACGCCCCTTCGAGGTACTTCTTTCCGTTACCCTCTAGCTGTACATCAAGCGAGGTAAATGGAAAAAGCCTTATATTGTTTAAAAATATTTCTCTTCATAATCAGTTTAAACTAAGTGACCTGGAAGAAGAATTACATCGTGAAGTGTGCATTTTTCTTGTTCTAGTATGTTAAAAGTTTGGTTTACTTTTTCCAGTGCATCTCGTGCACTACATTGAGATCTACAAGTTTTTTATAACCTTGAAAGCTACAAATTCACAAACTCTGATGTCTCGAGAGTGGATTTGTTCTTCTAAGTTTTTTCCGGCATCTTTGGTACTTTTCAGAAAATGTGTGGCACTTTCATTTTTTGAGGAGAACGCCAGTAATGAGCAAGATCACAAAATGACAGAAAAATCAAAAATGGTTACAGTTCATATGAAATGATGAAGCGATTTGAACTGCACGCTAGTGAAATAGATGATATTGAAGAAAAATACATTGCTGATTTTGTAACAGGAAATAGGAAGAAGTTCTTTGAAACGTTAAAATTTCTGAAGGTATTTTGGAACTTGATAAGGTTAGCTGGTTGACAAATGATGAATTTATTTTCAGGAAAAAAGTAGTTGATAAGTTGTATGTTACAAATGACGCAGTGGAAAGAGTTGTGAAGTTAATGGGAGACTACAATGCAGTTCTAACTAAAAATGAAGAACAGAAGCAATTCCTTTTGCAGGTGGTTAAAGTCTAAAGAAACTTGTCTCCAACATGTTGAAAACCTACCTTATGTAAAAAGTAATAGCTATCCTTAAGTCGATCTACATTTCAAACATATATTTTTGTACAGTTTTTTAAGTATCAGTAACTACTATTTTCATTTGTATATTTACTAGCTGATTGATTCCTAATATAAGTTTTATTACCGAAGTAAGAGGCATGGGAAACAGATCCAAGTATCTCTTCCACAGTGCTTCATAACATTGTATAAGTACCACATGCACGGATGACGATTATCATATTGGTAACTTGTTGCCTGATAACCAACCGACTGTATTTGAACAACAGTGAATTCTGAATTACGGAGGAAATGTTATATTGTTCTATTTACACTAATTGTAATAATTATTGTACGTTTATTGCCGGATAGCAAATCGGTGCCAATGAAATTCAAATAGATTTTTATTTGCAGAAATGAAGTGCTTTGCGGCACGGGTTAACGTTGATGGATTTTTGTCAAATTTTGAAAAAAATGAAATGAAATCTGTAAGTTTCACGTCCCACAGTTATGCTGGTTAGACTAAAGGAGACGGAGGTGATGGGAGATGAGTGAAAATGGTGGAGTGATGAAAGTGGGAGGAAACGGAACAATCCCGAGAAAACCCACGAGCATGGTGTTTGTCCACCACAAAGTTTACACTGCGCGAGCTGGGATCGAACCCAGGACCCAAAACACCGGAGGTGAACACTCTGCTACTGAGCCTCCACGCCCCCTGTGAAACTTCGAGTATGATGTTTCTATTACCAAAGGGAAATAAACAGGGGATGCGGCGGAAGGAATTCGATAATTTATTTTTCGGGTTGGTAATTGAATAGATATTTACTGTATTGACACAATAATTTCATAATAATATAAAATCGAAACCCAAGTACAATAAACATCAGAGGGTTAAGAGATGATAACAGTAGAACCTGAAATCATAAAAAAGAAGAAAAAACACACACTTCTCGTTTCCTCTCCTATAAACAGATGTTCTAGCATTAAAAAGAACAAGAAAAAGATGCATACATACACACACACACACACACACACACATATATATATATATATATATATATATATATATATATATATATATATATATATATATATATATATATATATATGCATGCTGATGATAGTGTTTGTTTGCTGAGTCTCTCTTGGAGAAAAAGACTTATTATTGTTTTAGATAGATTATTGGTGTCCATGAATAGGAATAATCATTTGCGCTAATTAACTTGTAAGAGAGAGACGGTTATGGCCTACAGGGTAGTCTAATGTTGTAGGATTTTAGGATTTCGGATTTAGATTTCTAGGCTTTTGGCATCTGTGGCCATTTATCCCGTGATGTATGAGGGATAATGTCCCTCGGGGAGAACACTATCCAAGAAAAAAAGGATGAAAGAACTGAGGAAGGAAAAAAGCGGCCTGGGACTTGTAAGTAAGGAACCACCCCGACATTTGACTCGTGTAAATGCAGAAAACCCAGGAAAACCTCAATCAGGATACCTAGTCTGAAAAAGCTTGTATACTTTCTCGACCGAGTGCCCCCACCGGGAATCGAACGGGAGATCTCTCGCACCGAAGGCGAGAGTATTAGCGACTACTGTAATGTTGTAACAAGAGTTGATTAGTGTATAAGAAAGAAAGAGTTCGTTCATTTATACAAACATAACGAACGCTTTGGATTAAAGAGATCTAAGGCTCATCGCAGTAGAAACAAAATTTTCCATTAGAGTTTAACCTGTGAAAAGTCAATGTACCATGTTTGTTATCAACCATCCTTCAAAGATCCTGCTTTATATTGTCCGGAAGCCTTCTCATTCGCCCAGCTAATAGTCTTCTTCTCCTAGGCTATTTGAATAGGACTTGGTGACTTGGTGCGTATTTTCCATACAAGCAACGTGTCATGCTTCTCTTACACGTATTAACTTTACTATTTCTATAATACTCGGTGGCCTGTAGTTGTTGTGAATTAAAAGCTTGTGTAGCCTACAGCTTTAATTCACCTGACTATTTGCATTTTCCGCTCCAAATATTTTTATTAACATTTTATTTTCGAAACTCCTTAGTTCCCATTCTTCTATTCATGTTAAGGATCAACTTTCTCATTTATTCAAAGTAATGGGTGATTGAGCTCTTATTGATTTTAATGTCTTCGATATTTTTTAAGACAATAAAATATTTTACAATAGGGTAAATTTTAGCACATACATAATAAGCAATACTTTTCTTAAATATAAACATTAAAAACAGCAATTGTTTGTTACTCCGGGTTGATAGCTAAAAGGAACAGGGGTGCTTTCTCAACATCAGGTGCGAGTGAATTGAAATACGAATTTAGAGTTTACACGATTGTGTCTGTTAGAAATGCTTCCCTCCTTGTGAAGGTCAACGACTTGCTTTCCTCTTCTGCAGTGGTAAGTGGTGGGAGGTAGGGCAGTTTCCTATTTGGTTGCCTGAAACACACTTTAGTTGTTCCAAACTCTATAATCAATGGGAGTCTAGGAGACGCAAACTGATCTGAAAGAACTCCAATATTACATACCATCAACAAACTATCTTCTAGTAATAAAGTAAGCCACAGAACACAATTTATTCATATTAACCCTTACTATATATCCTTAATTATGGCACTATAGTTGTTGATGTAACCGCGTTCCGGATCTGCCCTCTTCTGCTGCACTAAAGAGTACTTTCAGGAGACCTGAACCTACCTGGTAAAGACTCCAAGGGACATTTCCCAAAGGGGATTACGGAATTGTTCCCAAATCGCGCACCGGTCTCAATAATGAGATGAGCATTAGGCACGAAGAGGTTCGGATGTCTCGTCTCGAAATCCTCACGCGCGATCAGACGGTCGCTCAGACCAGGTTGCACACAAATGTCATTCATACATATACCAAAAACGCATTAAATACAATGGCACCATGTTTATTTATTAAAATACTATTTAAAAAATAACGGAGAGAAACAATCACAACACTTAACACTGAATATACGATATATATATATAATTATTTTCACTAATAAAATCACACTTAGCTTTTTCACTACACTATAGCCCTTTTATCACTTCTATATATTTATATGAAATATTATGATTGGGATCTCACTATCGATACTTTTCTCACACCATTAATGCACATGGAGATTAATACTGTGGGAATGTCACCAGGATAATCCCACGAAGTAGCTTGTTGCTGCTGCACAGATTCACAAAAAATCACATTAGTCTCTCTCTAAGGAATGTAGACAGTCACCGAAATGGAATGAGAATGTTGGAGGGCGTGTTTGTAACTGATACACACTAGGTATGTGAACCTGTTATTTCACTGATTGAGGCTAGCCATAATTAGGTCCTTGTCTGGCTAATAACGTGTGCCCCTTAACACAACATTATGCTCGATGCCACCGACGCACAGTGGGAGATTTCATCGATCTAAGGGAACTTTATTCAATTTTTCGACCATGCAATATAGCAAAGAATACCTGCCATGTAGGTAGCTAAATATGCCGTTGGTATGAAATTGACATGAATTTGGACGATGGTCGCGTGTAACGGTTGCAAATATGGCCTGAAAGGAGGCAACCAAGTACACGCGCGTAGAGCCTGCGACAGGTACGCTTTGTACTAGCAGTTCATTTGACTTGTGTCCTGCTGTGCTTACACAGAGTGGTCAGTGCAGTGCTGTAATAGTATTGAGGGTCTCCGAAGGAAATATCGAACACTTGAACTTTGCATTGCATTTTAGGGTTCCTAGGGGATGGCATGGGAAAATTGTCTGTGTGAACGTGTGGAAAAAATGTTATATGTGAATTACAAACAAGGTTTCAAGTAGGTGTTCTGTGGTGTTCAGCCTGCCGATTAAGTTCATCTGAAAGCTTATTGAGGTTAAAAGTGAAAACAATCGAGAAACCTTGCGCAAGTTTGCGCAAAAACATGAGGACGTCGTGTAAAAATGGTTCCCGTGGTTACATAGCATGTTATATTAGATGTGTACGAACAACATGCGTCTACAAATCGGTTGAAGTTTTAACAAATTACATAATGGAACAAACCGAGGTAGTAGAAATGACCACTAGTTCGCGAGCAAGAATAAGAAAATGTATTAATGATATATGTACTGGTTAAATGGGACAAAGCCAATCGGCACCAGGATAGGTTGATAGAAGACAATGCCACATGGTTGGAAAATGAAGTGGACTTCAACTTAGCGCCTGTTCTGCCAACGGATACTTCTTTTGAAAATAAATGCGGTAGACCGAAAATGTACCTCAAAAGTGCAATGTAGGAAAGTTAAAGAACTTATAGAATCAACCAGCAACGAGGAACTGACGATGGCGACTGAATTAAAACTACGGAGGGCAGAAAAACGCGACTCGGTAGCGATCGTCAAAGAGTGTTGTTGTTCTTTCCCCACATGGGGTACGAAATATCAAAAAATATCAAAGCGCTGCACTTCCCGTTCCGGCGAAATTGTCAGAAGATGAAGCTTTGGCGTTACTAGTTGATGCGAATCTTTGGATTAAACAGTAAAATGACATGCGTGATGAGGCAAAATAAGCAAGCTGTAAAATGTATCCATCCTATGGTAAGGTTAGAGATGCTAAGCAACATTGTTATCCAGATGAAATGAAAATCACAGAGACATCGGTTGACATATCGGTGCAATCCCTTCTTGATTATACCATAAGAAGACTCAGTAAAACACAAGAAGATGTGTTTCGAACTTTTGTGCAGTCGCCCCTTGTCTGTCTGAAGGCTCAAATAATGTACTTATAAATTATATGATTGGGGATGACAGAACCGACAAGTTGCGCCCAGGATTTCGTATACGTTGAATTTAACAAAATGTGAGGTACGGGATTTAACCTAGATTGCATTTAAATAAAATCCAACACGTACAAAAGAAACAGGCTGTGATGTAAAAGGGGATGAAAAGGAGTATGAAGGGAGTAACTTTCAGGATAGGTTAATCTACTTGCACTTACTTGCGGGATTGATGGTTGCCTTCTCGACGATTCCTCCAGGGAGCTGATGTCCGTCCATCTCTCTGTTTGGCTGGTCGTTCATCCAAGTAACCAAGGTTAAGGGTCGGCGAAACCCGGACTGAGAAACCAACTTTACGGGGACCGCGATTTTAGTTAAAACTTCTTCTCAAAAGGCAATACATCATCGTAGGCGGCTATCTGGCATTAGCCAAAACAAAGGTGCTCTATAAGACAGAGCAAGGCTATCAATCGTAAATTTCAAAATGAAGCTCGCGGTCTACATTCTAACTCGTCTCTCGCTCCATGTCGACTGTCCCTTCCAACAGTCTTTCAATCGATTTTGTATAGCGTTCCTTCCGGGTTCACATCCTGGGTTATTCACTCTGATTTGCGTCTCGATGAAAAAAGTACATGCTTGTAGATTAACCAAGGTAAGGTGATGATAGGAATGCGGACGGGGAAGCAATCTGTTATTTTATTAATTGAGAAATTACAAACGTAAGAAGTAAATGACAGATAGCAAAGGCAAACGAACATAGAAAAAAAGTCGAAAGGTGATTTAACTTAAAACGAATGGTTATTCTTTTCACTGTAATGTTCTTTTTAAAATAAAATGTCTCGTAGTTCAAAATAAGATACTTTGCCATGTGTCCAAATACACATATCTACCCCCCCCCCCTGAAATCAAAGTCCCAAATGAAAACATTTCGGAGACAAAAAAAATACTTTTTAGAATTTCTGTTTTAAAAAATATATAAGCATCTTTGTAATTCCATTCAGTCTTCATGATAAAAACACAGCAGCAAATATAGTCTGGAAAGAATCATATGATAAGAAATGATGAGTGCAGCAGAAATTTTACACACTAACACAGTTAACAGCAGAACAATCAATGCCAAATGACGTAAGCACAGCAAGGTCGATGTTGTAAACACATCATCACTAAGCACAAAATGTAGGTCTGGAAATCACAGGTACAATGTCCTTACACATCACATAACTGGAAAGTTCATTCAGTACAAGTAGATTATAGGAGTAGGGTAGACAGGTATATAATAGTGACATCACAAAATTTAGGGGATACAGTCAATGACTGCCCAAAACACGTAATATACGAAAATAGGGACAATAATTGGATAAAATAATGGAATAAATAAAAATCGACGAAAAATCAGGGGGAAAAAGCAAAAGAAATAACTAAATCATAATCCATACGTATATATCTATATATAGTAAATAAAAACTCCAATTCCAATAAAATTGTAACTCTATAATCAAAATAATTATTACGCGGTAGAAGAAAAATTAATCTAGCTACCCATAGAGAGAACAGATAAAACAACACAAAAGAATGTTGATTTCAGGTTTTAGAAAAATGAATTGTGGAGAATTTAGTTCCACAATGTCCGACGTGTTGGCAGAGTTATAGCCCTCTGCACTGGCTATTAAAACCTTAAAGAAATCAACATGACAGACTATCACCAAACATATTCCTAAATCCCTAACTAAATAAGCGATAAAAGAAAAAAAAACTTTTTTCTTCTTATATGAAAGTAAAAGTACGTATATCCACAGACAAATGTGGAATCAAGTCAAATCTTCAAATATATAGAAATATATATATATATATATATATATATATATATATATATATATATATATATATATATAGATATATATAAGACACAAATCTTCGTTACATGAATTCCAAGTCATCTTCATGATGAAATACACAAATTTACTATATACACTGCAGGTGATGAAAAATTGATCATTGCAAAAGATCACTAAAATCACGCAAGAGGTTATAACAGTGTATATTCCTTTGAAAAGAATACATTGACTCAGTATATTCCCAATAACTAATAACAAATCGTAGGATCGAATCAAAAATGCAGGGAAGAAAAACATTCTTCTTTACATCCACATTTAGGTTATAAAATGCATCTTGAAAAATGCAAAAAACGTAAGAATTCCTTCTTCATCACTATCATAACATAGATAGCATACAAATATAAATTCACAGTCGCGTCTATCTCCCTAGTTTTCTTCTGCAAAACATAATGTATTAATAAGATGTTGATCTTGCGCCTAGATACTAATTTATACACTTCATAAGCTGTTGATAAGATGACCAGGAAAAAGAACGTATTCTACAAAGTTAACCAACAGTTCTAAGTGACTGAAGAAGCAATGATGTCTATATGAGTACTCCTTTTTCTCCTTCTCTTCGTTGTAATTGTTATGGCCGGCAAGACTTAGAAATACAAACAAACCAAAACAAATTCCATAATGACATGGCCAGTGTCAAAACAAAATTCGTTACCAACTTCACAGATGTTCCTAATCCATCAAATCTTCCTTTGAGAACCGTCTTCTTTTTTCCTCTTTTTTTTTTTAAAAAAAACAACTTCATTGCAGAGAAACAGCTTCCGCTCCTTTTCCTTCTTCCAAGGGAAAATTCACAGGTAAAAGACGCTGATAGAGATCCCAATTCTCCTTGTCGAAAATACACAATACAATACGGTCTACGTTGTCCACATGATCCTCTAAAAATTTTCGTCTATTTAACAATGCAATTCTCGCAGCAGGTTCCTTAGGGAAATGAAATGCACCAGCAGTGATGCAAGGAAAAGCCACAGCTGAAAACTGATTTTTCAATACAAAATCAAAAGAATTGTTATAACAATTTTCCAGTCTTCTTGTTCGCATCTCTAGGACCACACGTCAATAATACATGATCAGCGGGGAGATTATAGCCTGGAGCAATCTTCACTTGTCCTGGTTTCAAAGAACGTATTTTCTCACAATCCTTACGAAATTCTTCTCCTGCAGCTTCTTGGATACTTCTATCTGCTCCTCCTAATGGAATGAGTAATTCATTCGTGGGGTTGACAACGACGTCAGCTTTAATCATAGCGATATCTCCTCGAAAAACACTGATTTTCTTGTTGATTGCAGAATTGGCACATAACTTCGGTTTCAAACCGGAACAATTCTTCCCTGTTTCAGCCCAAGTAGGTAATTGGTTGGCAACCACAACTTCACGAAGATTCACAGATGGAATATTTTCTTCTTTTTCTATCATGTTCACCGCAGGATTAAAAATAATCTTCTTTTTCTTCCCTCTCTTCTGTTTTTCTTCCTGTCCTTCGGCTCAGCAGGCGTTCGCAGTAGCATTCTCAACATCTTGTATATCCAAATCAACGTCACCTTCTTCTTCCTCTTCCTCGTTTTTCTTCTCCTGTTTCTCATAGTACTTCTTCAATCTCTGTACTGCAATGGAGTCAACCTTAAATCTTCCTCGCGCAGTCCTGAACTTAACAAAATAGGAATTTAGGTGGTCAATATCTTGAATTATTCCTGGACCAAAATAACGTCCACTGAAAGCTCTGGTGGATCCTTTCTTCATGGTACTGTCCAAAATCCATACTTTGTCTCCGACTTTGAAATTGGGTTTCGAATGACGTTTGTCATAAAATTTCGTTGCCGTCTTATGTCTCTGGAACCATTTATCATGGGCTTTGTCTCGTATTTTTCCAAGTTGCTGTAAGCATTCAGCATTGTCCTGAAATTGACAAGGGGTGTCCAAAATTGCTTCATGTAGCATCCTACATCTAAATTTATGCAAAAGTTAAAGGGGCTGTATCCAGAGGATAAGTTAACAGTTAAATTGTGGGCTAACAGAACAGATGGCAGCAGTTCGACCCATTTTCCTTGATCTTTATTACACAACGCAGATATCAGTCTCTGTTCAATGTTTCGGACAGCTATCTCAGCTGTCCCGTTAGCGTAATGAGCTTGAACATTTACAAATCGAATCTTAGCTCCAATCATTGCACACAACTCCTTGAATAGGTTACTTGTAAAACATGGACCTTTGTCTGTGACTAATTCTTTGAAAATACCGTATTTCAAAATTACATTTTCATAAAGAAAACTACTTACAGAAGACGCTGTTATATCTGCTAATAAACCACAAATAGTATACCGAGTAGCACCATCGACAACGACAATCAAATATTTGTGTCTCAAAATATTACTCGAGGAGTACACCCCTCCAATGTTTACAAAAATGGGATAGAAGGGCGGCACTTGAGGATACGTTTGCAATGTACCATAAACAGAACCAGGTTTATTCTTGCTGGACTGGCAAATTAAACATTCTTGACATTTCTGATAGATATATTGTTTCATATTAGGGAAATACACAGATTTCAGTAAAAGATCATATGTCTTAGAAAAGCCTCCGTGACTTGAACCAATGGCAGAAGTATGAGCCGCATCAAAAACTTTATAACGTAAGAAACAGGTACAGCAACTAAAAATTTCATACCACTAGAAGTTTTTTGTTTTCTATATAAAATTCCTTCTTTAACCGTGAAATAAAATGCTTGTCTTTCAATTTTGAGATTTTTCTTTTCCTTGTTTTCTAACCAATCAAAAATATCCTTATTAAACGGGTCCTTCATTTGGTCATCTCTGAGAGAAGGCTCGTCACTTAGCATATTGTTACACTCAGTAACAGTGGAAGAAAATACTCGAGGGTCTTCCTCATTTTGTTGCTCATCAGAAATGTCCCTGGGGGCACGAGAAAAACGTAAAAGTGCATAGGCTTCTATGTTAGATACCCCAGATATGTGTGTCACAGTAAAGTTATACTGTTCAATAAAACTAAGCCACCTAGCAAATTTGCCTATATTTTTTTTCTGCTTTAAAAACAAAAGACTCTTACAATCCGTTTTCAAAAAAAGTGACGTCCTAGTAAAAAATAACGAAAGGATCTAAAGGCATATATAATACTCAAAAGTTCAAGTTCATAGGGGTGCCTAGATTTTTCGCTTTTACTTAAGCTACGGCTACAATAAGCAATGGGTGCTAACTCTGGGTCATCTGGAGAGGATATAGGTTGTTTGAGCACGGCAGCAAGACCGCGAGTTGATGCATCACAGAACAAGTATACAGGGTGTTTCGGATTATAATGCATCAAATATGGCGATTTTATTATATGGTCTTTAATTTTCTCAAAAGCATCTTGTTGTTTTTGTGTCCACTTGAACGGTACATCCTGAACGGTTTCTGAGAAGTGAGTTCGAAGGTTCCGCAATTTCAGAAAAATTAGGTAAGGATCCTCTTACAAAGCTAGCTAATCCTAGAAAACTTTTCACATGTTTTTTCGTCTTCGGACGTTCATAGTTACTAATGGAGTCAGTTATTTTCTTGGAAAAGCGCAAGTCATTGTACAAAATATCGTGTCCCAAAACCGTTAATGAAAAATAAGCCAATATCGTTTTTTCTAGTGCAAGTTTAAGACCACGTTCTCTAATTCGTTGAAATAACTTCTTGGTGAGTTTGATAACATCCTCAAAAGTGTTCCCACCCCCAAAAAATCATCAAGGTACCCGAAAACTTGTTCAGATTCTAATCCTTCCAATGTCATTTTCACTAATCTGTTTAAACCAGCGGAACTAGTGATTAGGCCCTGTGGGAGAGCTGTGAAACAAAATGAACCAACTCCCGGGATTGAAAAGGCAGTGACGTGTTGGTATTCCTCCGCGATTTTCACTTGAAAAATAAAACACTGAGCAAGTCAGAGCAGCACAGGTAGCGACACATACTAAGACGCGAAGGAATGTCTTCTATCGACGGTACAGGAAAACTGTCTGGTTCAATGTGTAAATTGATACATCTACTGTCCAAACAAAATCTGTAGGATCCAGACTTCTTTTTCACGAGAAGAATAGGTGAGTTATAACTCGAGATGCACCTCCTAATAACCTTTTGTTTGAGCAAAGTATCAATCTGTTTTTTAACTTCTTCTCTTAAGTGGAAGGGTATCGCATACTGATTGGTGTGAACTGGGACGTTATCTAGCATTTTAATTTCATGTACGTAGCCCTTGGCCACTCCAAAATCATCCTCTGACCAAGAAAAACAATCCGTATAGTCCTCTATAACAGAATAAAGCATTTGCTTCTGATCGTCCGAAAGTTGAGGGTTAATGTCCACACGCTTGACATCAAAACCAACAGGAAAGTTATTGTCGTCTTGTTTACTGGCTAAACTATGATTTTGAACACTATCTGTATCATTTGGGTAATGTGCACCCGGCCTAATGTCAATAGCTGCACCTAAATGAAGATTTTTCTCTAAACACAACTTTTTGTTGGTTGGATTGACTACTCTAATGACAGGATTAACAGGATCCACTCTAGACTCATTGACAAAGATTTCGGCTTTAGAACAGATTTTCTCATTGGGTTGCAAAACATTTTTAACTCCCACTAAATCATAAATTTTTCGAACAGGTACTGAAACACTGGAATTTGGTGGCAAAGTAACAGATTTCGCCGTTATGAAATACGCTTGCATAAGGTTCCCTGTTTGTTCAAACTGTGCCTATAGCATGACTTTCAGGTAGCGCGTGATCAGTAGGCTTCCCAAACCTAACTATGTGAACTACCTGAATATCCTGGTTAATAGTGACATGTTGAGGAAGTAACCAATCATTCCGCAACAAAACAGAAGATGCAAATTTGTCAACAACTCTAAAAGTATGCGTAAATGAATAGCCGTCAATTTTGAACTTCAGTACAGCTAACGTGTTAGTTTCAAGTCCTTTACCCGAGATGCCACGGATGATAGTACGTCTTTTAACAAGTCTAGTGTTCGGAGGAAGGAGCTCTTTAGTGCAAATTGAAATTTGACTACCAGAGTCCAATATCGCTTTATACTCTTTATTTCCAATAGTAATTTTGATACAAGGCAGAATCCTATCCCTAACAATAGGCGTAGTAGTCGTGTGAGTCTTAAAAGTAGGTCTCTCACCATTCCCTGAACTATTTCCGCTATGTAAAACATTACAATTATTACTTCCCTTGAATTGTGCCAAATTGTACTCTGATACTTTGGCCGGACAGTGTATTTTATTATTCGCGTGAGACGTACTATGATTCTGTTTGCGCTTGTTCTGTGTGTTCTTAGCAATGACAGAAGTATTCGTGGCAGAGCCCATTCTATCATGCATATTATTATTATTATTCTCGGCACTCTTACATTCAGAGGAACGAAAAGAAAAAAAGTTACATTTCTGTTGATGAGGCGGAATAGAATCTACTGACTGTTGATCACCGAATTCTTTCCCAGCGGATGAGATATGATAATGCAAACGTGCAAGCATTTCTTTTCTTTTCTGTTGTTCTTCGAGAGGAAATGAAACATGAGAATTATCGCGCAATGAAACATCAGCTATCTTGGCGATAAATTCCGGTGTACTATACTGCAAAATTTGTTCTTTCGATTTAGCTTTAATGAGCGTCTTATAATTTACTATTAACTCAGCTGACTGTTCTTGTAATAGAAACTCACATAACGCATCAACATGTGGAAACGATTTGTTGCATGTAAGCTTAAAATACTGAGGCAATAACCCTTCAATAAGGAAATTAATTTGCTGCTGTATAGGCATGGCTTTATCAAAACTAAGTATGAGATCTAGTTTCTCATAAATGTATGTCATAATAGGTTCCCCTTCTTTTTGGTCTCTAGAACGAATGGTGTGTTCCGTCACCTTCTTAACTACAAAACCACCAAATAATGTGATCATTCGTCTCTTTATGCCTACATACGACAAGTTCACAAATTCGTCTGTCCTAGTTAAGGCTAGAAACCACGCTAAGGCTCCGTCCCTTAATAGATATGGAAGCAAATGACGCTTCTTTACTGCATTAAACTCATAAATGACGCAGTAAGATTCGATATACTCAAAAAAACGAATAACGTCTTCCCCGTACTTGCCGTGAAAAAATGTGGGGCGCACAATCGAATCTAGAGACGTAAGTCGAGCTTGTGCCATAATATTAGAATTAACCATTTTCACTAAATATCTCTAAATAATATAACTAAAAGCACATAAAACAAAATAATACAACAAATTGAGAGGGTGGAGGGAGGGTGGTAAAACAAATATAATTTCGTTAAATTCTAACGATGGGCGGCAAACAAACTAATGCAAAATAAATCTTAATTATCTTCAGCTAAATGGGAAAAATCGAGGGTCACAGATATGTGTGCATCCACACAAGTTAAAGCCACATCTCCGCCATATGCAGTCGCCCCTTGTCGGTCTGAAAGCTCAGATAATGTACTCATAAACAACGTAATTGGGGATGCCAGAAAAGACAAGTTGCGCTCTGGATTTTGTATTCATGGAACTTGACAAAATGCGAAGTACGGGACCTGACCTGGGTTGCATTTAAATAAAATATGACAAGTATAAAAGAAACAGACTGTGATGTAAAAAGTAAGTGAAAAAGGGGGAAGAAGGGAGTAACTTTCAGGAGACATTAATCTACTCGCACTTACTTGCTGATCTGATCGTTGTTCTCTCGACGATTCCTCCAACGGGCCGACGTCCGTCCATCCCTCTGCTTGGCTGGCTGGTCGTTCACGTAACCAAGGTTAAGAGTCGGCGAAACCCGGACTGAGAAACCAACTTAGCGAAGACCGCAATTTTAGTCAAACTTAAAACTTCTTTTCAAAAAGCAATACATCGTCGTAGATGGCTATCTGGCGCTAGTCGAAACGAAGGTGCTCTATAAGACAGAGCAAGGCTATCAATCGTAAATTTCAAAATTAAGCTCGCGGTCTACATTCTAACTCGTCTCTCGCTCCATGTCGACTGTCCCCTCCAAAAGTCTCTCAATCGATTTTGTATGGCGTTCCTTCCGGGTTCATATCCTCGGTTATTCACTCTGATTTGCGTCTCGATGAAAAAAGTGCAAGCTCGTAGATTAACCAAGGTAAGGTGATGATAGGAATGCGGACGGGGAAGCAATCTGTTATTTTTTATTAATTGAAAAATTACAAACGTAAGAAGTGAATGACAGACAGCAAAGGCAAATGAACTTAGAAAAAAAAGTCGAAAGGTGATTTAACTTGAAACGAATGATGATTCTTTTGACTGAAATGTTCTTTTAAAATAAAATGTCCCAAAGTTCAAAATAAGAAACTTTGCCATGTGTCCAAATACACATATCTTCACAATACGATGAATAGTCCGGCCTAATGTAAGAAATACAGTGTTGTCTGCATACTGAAAAATATGTGTTCTTGGCGGCAATGGTGGCATATCTGATACATATAGAAGATTCAGCAAAGGTGATAAGGCAGACCCCTGTGGTACTCCAGAGAGAATAAATATCGGGTGCGAGAGAGTGTCATTAAGAGCAACATAAGCAATACGGTTGTGAAGAAAATTATAGATAAACCTGATATATGATATGGGAAGTGTCAGACGGATAAATTTATATATGAGAGCTGCATTCCATACCTTATCGAATGACTTTCCAGGTCGAAGAGCACTAGACAAAATGGAAATTGTGTATTAAACTGATTGGTAATAATATTAGACAGACGCAGTAACTGATCATTTATACTAAATCCGGGGCGGAAACCAGCCTGATGAAGAGGGATTATATTAAGTTCTGTTAGATAAGAATGAGGGCGTCGAACAAGGATTCTTTCAAGAATTTTGCAATACACAGAAGTAAATTGAATAATCCGGTAAGAAGAAACAGTATTTGGTGGTTTATGTGGTTTTAGGAACAACAGAGTTTTGGAAGTCTTCCACTCACAAGGAACAAAGCCTGTCCGAAGGATGAATGTATAAATGAGAGAAAGAAGGTAAATCAACTGATAAGGCGCTTCTTTAATATGTCGATAAGTAATCCCATCGAAACCAGGTGCAGTATTTTTCTTGTTCTGGACATTTCGAGTTATATCCGTTATGTAGTTGGTTTTGTAAGAGCAGTATTGTGCGAGAGAGTGTGATAGATGTCAGATTGAAGACGAAAGCTGTCGAAATTAAGTTTCTCAACCGTATGAAGACGCTGAGAGTATGCAGGTGGTAACTGAGTAAAAGATTCCCTGGAGATATGTTGCAAAAACGTCGGCTTTATCCTTGTCACCTTGTAGTGGGGAATCGTTATCTATTAACGGATATGAAGTACGAGTGGATTATCCTGTGAGCTGATGGAAGCGCTTCCAGTATTGTGTTGGATGAGCTGTTTCGGCTAAGGAATTACAGGCTTTTATCCAGTTGCGTAATTTATAAGCTTTAAGGTAATTGGAGACGGTGCGTTGAAGTTGACGATGATGACGAAGAGCTTCTTCGTTTCTGGTACGGATATATTCGTTGTAAAGGGCTCTGGAACGTCAAATGAGAGGTAAGTATTGCGGAGGTAACGGAGGACGGCATGGAGAAGTAAGCTTGGTAGTAGGGATGTGTTTATTCCCGGCGTTTTGAAGTGCTGTATTGATAGTGTCTAGTGTAGTATAAAGTGCTTCTTCGGCTTCTGGACTAGAAGTTTCCGTCAACGCAGTAGCTATATCAGTTCTATAAGCTTCCCAGTTTGCTTTATCGAAACACAGGATACTTTGGTAGTATGACTGGATTGGGTTTGAGAAGATTTTAAACACGTGATTGTTAAATTAATTGGTAAATAATCCCTACACAGATTCCCCAGAACTGTAACATTACAGTGATTATGAAGGGAGGCAGAGGTAATCACAATGTCTGGGGTGGTTTGTGAGATGGGTCGTGTGTGCGTTGGAAGTTGATGAATGATGCTTGTCGTGTTTGTTGCAATGAAGGTAATGAACTGTTGTTTCTCTCGCTCTGACCGACTATGAATGTTAATATCTGCCATAATGATATAGTTACGAAAGTTATTGGAGATATAATGAAAGAAGTTAAGTGGGATATGGTGACCTGGACGTATATAGATGGTTGCAAGAGTGACATACAGTTGGCGAAAATAGGTCGTGACTATAAGGTATTCCGGAAGTCGAAATGTCAGGAAATGTTGCCGGATTGCAAGAGTAACAGGATAACCAATGGCTACGCCGCCCTTTGCGCGTTGTGCTGGAACAGTGTTATCGTGACGTAGAAGTTGATACTGTGGTATTTTACAGCTTTGCTTGGAGGTAAGATATGTTTCATTCAATAGAAATGCGCTAGCTTTTTCTTCAAGAAGAGAATGCTCGAACAAAAGCTTGTGCGTTAGTAGCGATCGGATATTAAGAAATATAAACACAAGTTCCATGATCACTTTATGCTTAGACTGCTGCTTCGCGGGGGGCAGCGTGGAAATACACAGATTGTCCGGAGTATGTAGCATTGAGGTTAATATGAAAAACATTTCTGGCAGCATATTGGATTTGTTGAATTACATGTGGCCTGTCAAATGGATGTATGTTTTGAAGAGCGATGGTTATGAAGAAGAGTAGCTGAGCTACAGTTACAGTTTGTTACGTTTGTGTAGGAGGCATTTGAGTTTGCTCTGTTGTATGAAACCGAACTGGAACAACTAGACTTGGTTTTGTGGTGTCAGGTGCTGGGCGTGATTTACATTTAAAGCTCTATGTCGGGTGAAAACTTAGCGTTCAACTTACAGGACATACAATATCAACGAACAGTTTATTGAAATTAACTTATGAAGCTTAGACATAACAAATCTATTGCTTCTTCAAAAATAAAATATTGCCTCAAAGAAGAAGTTCTAGTCTAGTGGGTGAATACCTCAGATCGAGTATAAAAGTGCAGAATATACGAGTAGCTATGGCCGGCTTTATGTGTTATACTTTCAAGAAAGCAAAATGTATTACATAAACAAAAATATCACACGTTTTGTTGAAATATATATTTGAAATTAGCGGATTATTCTCTCTTTTAACTTTGTCTTTTATCCTGAGTAAATTTCCTTAAATTTTATCTAGGAGCACTGTGGCACCCTCTATGGGCTCAGTTCTTAACTATTATTTTGAATTTATGTATTTTTCCCTTTTTATAGTAGTAAGTAATTTTGCTAAGTTTTAAACTCATTTTTATAAGTTCGTTCTTTTTGCTTGAACCTTAATAATATTACTAGAGATACAAGAGCTTCGGAAACAAAAGTAGTTTTGTAAATTAAAAAGCAAAGTTTTCTCCAAAACAGAAGGGAGTTCTTAAGTTGACATAACCAGAGCAACAGGACACGACGTCACTAATGTCGTCACTACCCTGGAGCACTTCATGCGCAGTGTATCCATAAGCAAGGCAGCTCTGTTGACAGCATTACGGCTGAGATAATATGTCAAGGTGGATTGTAATTTAAGACATACCTGGAATTTGTTCGTGTACTGGTGGACAATAAAAAACACATTATTTTGTTACAGCGGTTGTTTGAGTTGTGTTTTACATTCAACAAACGAACAAGATTATACACAAACAATGCACTGAATAATGCATAAATAATTGCGGCTTGTCCCATCAAAGGCGGGAAGAACGCCGGGATTTAAAAAAAAAAATCTAATTTCGTGCAGCGCACTGATACGTGTATCAAGGTTGAAATTTCAGGTTTCCTCGGTTATGTTCTATTTTATAAGTGTACTGACATTCAGGATATATCAATTTCTTTTAGCGCCAAATAAACTCTTGTAGGTTTAGTAAGTGTTTTGGAGTGGCAGAAATGGGATTAAGAATACGCGGACATTTTTAAAATTACAATTTACAGGTAAAAGGTGTTAATTCAGAACCAAAGACAAATGTTTATGGAATTTATTTATGAAGGCGCAGAATATGTAAGTCATCTGTGAAAATAGGTGCAGCAATAAGAGGTTGCTTTCATTTCTATGAAACTCTCCATAAGAGCGTTATTCCAGGGCTGCAAACTAATGTACAAGGGACTTGAAATATGAATATTTCGCTGCCTGAACCTACCCTAACCTAATCCGAACTACTGCTACTCTAATTACTAATAGTATACTATTATTATTACTACTACTCAACTACTACCATTACTGCCTTACTATACTACTACTACTACTGCTACTAGCCTATTATTATACTATCATTGCTATACCAGGGCCGAAACCAGCTACAAAGGTTTGGGAGGGCCGTGAATATGTTACGGGGAGCCAAGTCATTAAAATTATCTTATAAATATCTTAATTGTGTTTTTTGTATTAATAATAAAATTTTGTATTGAAGTCTGGAGGGCTACAAAAATTTAGGGGGACCTGCCCCCTAGCCCCTCTCTGGTTGCGGGGTTGGTTACTATTAAACTACTACCCTACTACTACTGCCTTACTACTACAATACTATATTACTACTACTAAGTGTGCACCCATAAATTTTCAAAAATGTAATTTTTGACAATTATCTCTTGTAGTGTCCCTGTATTTTACCAGTTCGTGGTGGATCACTGGTATGTGCCAACACATGTACAGTCTATAAGGCGCGATGACACTAATTTAATCAAGAAATGTGAGTTTTAAAGTAATATGAATTTGTCCACGTATTGTTGATCTGAACTGCGGAAACTGCTTTATCCCAATTTAAGGATTCACATTAACACTGATGTAATAAAGTAATTATGCAGCCTATACCTAAGCTACACGAGGTTTACGTTTAGGCACCCACTGGCTCAACTTTTGAAGTATTTCGTTTTACTAGCTTATCGACGTCGATCATACCCTAGACACCATATGGACAAAGTCGCACATAGTACGAACTATTCGCAAAATCAAAGTAGGCGATTCACTTGACAATTTTCGCATTTATTACTGCCTTAAAATGGGAAGGTCATTAAGTGACATGAATTCCCGCCTATATCTGTGTTCCCGCCTATATCTGTGTGCGTTGTGGATTACACGCACAGCATTTAATGGATTTATCAAGAAACACTGAACCCATAGGTTCAGCACCCACATAACTGTATTACTTATGAACAAGGGCTCCCATCAGTGGGTAAGGTGAGGCGCTCGCCCCCCTAAGAGGAAATTGTACTTGGGAGTATTGAAAACTCAATAGAATTTTTACATTACTTACAGCAAAATTTGAAACTATATTTGAAACGTCGCTTATACATGTCCCCCCTTGGAAACCACAACATTGGCGCCCTTGCTTATGAACTGCACACTAAGAAAAATCCGTTCTCCGGACAGCGGTATATTGTACAAATATACGAAATCCTCTTGTTTACTACAGAAATCAGTATGGAGCATATGCTACATACGCACTGCCCTTAGATGTTTCATCATGCCATTGCAGGATGTCTGACATCTAACAGTTTTCCGTATATCACCTATGTTACATTCTGCAGCTATATTCTATTCCACTATGGACATTCTGCGTCGATTTGTATGTGAGATCCTGACCGCCTATATTGTTTCATACGGAAAGTACGTATAGATTGAACACTTATACGGAAAGTATTATAAAACATGCGTTTTCAGTTATACGTTTGCTGTACGTTAATTCCAAAAACTACAGGAATTACGCATGTAACCTACCGTTTTAAGTACGCTACCTACAATTTTTTTTTCTCAGTGACAGGTGTTTTGAGTCGAGGTGTTTTGAGTCCACAATTATCTTTCCCCTGCTTTGAAAATTAGCCCTATGTCGGATTACGAGGAGAAAGCATTTTCTGTTGAAAATCATTGCTGTTTTCTTAAACGTTTTTGAGGTTAATCTACCTAAAGCTACCTTGCTGAGCATGAGTAGTCGCTAATGCTCTTGCCTTTGGTCCTGGGCTCGATTTACGACAGGGTCAGTCGGTCGAAAAGGTGTAACAGCTTTTTCAGACTAGCTATCCTAAATGAGGGTTTTCCTGGGATTTCCTCATTCACACCAGGTAAATGCCGGAATGGTATCTAATTTACAGGCTTCAGGCCGCTTCTTTCTTTATCCGTTCCTTATATCCTTCCCCCGTACCGTGATTGTGTGCTCGCCGAGGATGTCATCCTTCCAGCGTCAAAGCCTCGAAAAATCCACGCCACCTACTCAGTCTCTCGCTCAGCCTCGCACTGTCGAAAATCTCTTTCGTTACATCACCATAGTACTCCAAAATGTTTTTCCCTTCCAACGCGAGCACATTCTTCGGGTTGCCATTTCAACAGCTAAATCTTTGTTCAACTTAAACTTTACAGCTACATATTCAGGCAATTTTGTACACTTCCACATCGCATCTCTAGAAACAGCAGTCTGAAACCAACATGGCAGTATACATAATGGCTTTGACTTTACTCTTTGTAAACATTCGATCTTTTCATCAACACAAAGTACTTCTAGAGCCATTCCTGCTAGAAGAGAGAGTTGATATTGTAGCTCTCAATGAAACAGCTTTAAAACCAACCATTTCTGCGCGACTTTTAGGGTATCAAATTCAACGATGCGATTACCACGATGCACATGCGCGCGCTCAAGGAGGAGTACTGATTGGCTTTTCTCCAAAACTTCCTTATCGGCAATACAATCCTCCGGTTTTTGCACAGCTACCTGAACATCTCTTCTACTCTATATACTATCCTTCTCTTACAGTAAATGTAGCCACTATATATATCCGCCCCGGGCATCCAAAACCTTTTTCTTTTTTCGATTATATAGCCTGTAATTTTAAAAACATAATTATCATGGCCGACGTAAACATTCATAGCAGAAGTGCCAGGGAAAGAGAACGATTTACGGAATTTATTTCAACCACCCTATAACTTTATATTCACAACCTTCCTGGTCCCACTCGACCAGCTAGTCAAACAACACCAGATGTGGTAATCACTTCTTTATCGCTTGTAAATGACTGTGAATTGCAGGTTCTCGACACGATCGGAAGTGATCATTGTCCGATCAAACTCTCCATTAACAAGGGTCGTTCCTCTGTAAAGCAGTTACAACCTCATTTTATTCCCCGTTACGATAAAGCCGACTGGCCTCAATTTCGGCAATTCATACATACCCAGGTCTCAACCCTTCATCCACCAACTTCTGAAAACGAAATGTATTGCACAGTCAACCAGATTACAAACATCTTACATACCAGTGCTCAACAAACCATCCCTGAGGAGAAATTTTATCCTTCTAAACCTAAATTGCCTCCTCAATATCTGTCTTTAGTACAAAAATCACGCCAGCATTTCCGAGAATACAAACAAACCGGAAATGAGGAATGTCTTCGTCATCACCGGCAATGGCATCGCACAGTAACTAATTATCTCATAGCATATAAACTTCGAAGATGGATCAGCGCCTGTAATAAATTAAACGATGAAACATCTCCAAGCCGGTATTGGAAATCTTTCCATAGACTCACAGGCAGAAATACTAAAATTTCGTATCCACTTTTGGACAATAGTGCTCCTCTGTTTACTGACCTAGATAAGGCCAACGCTTTTGCAACGCAATTGCAGAGAGTTTTTACACCTGCAGTATCTCCTCATTCACGTAACCGTATAGACTTGGCTACTATTCCTGCTCTACAGCCGTCACTTTTACACCTAATCGATGAGGAAGCCCCTCTTACATCACCAATCACTACTCATGAACTTCAACGTGCTCTCCATAAGAAACGCAATACTGCACTAGGCATTGACCGTATTTCCTACCGGCTACTAAGAGAGGCTCCGCTTTCTTTCCTTACGTTTCTTGTTGCGGTATACAACTTTATTCTCCGTACCGGCTTTTATCCTGTCGATTGGAAAGTATCCAAAATCTGCATGTTTCTCAAACCTCATAAACCGGCACATGATGTAACGTCTTATCGCCCTATCCAGCTCACATCAGTCTTCAGTAAACTGTTCGAAAAAGTCCTGGTACAAAGGCTTCATATATATATATCCCAGAACATAACTTATTACCTACACATCAAGCAGGCTTTCGACCGTCATTTTCTATTATAGATCACTTACTTCGTCTTTCGACGATTATCACCAATCAATATAACAAAGGTCTCCCATCATGTCTCGTCTTAATGGATCTGGAAAAAGCTTTCGACAAAGTTTGGCACTATGGGCTCATACGAAAGCTGCAGAAACTTAACCTTCCGATCAGTTACTTACGTTTTATATATGCCTTCTTAACTAATAGAATCGGATAAGTTTACATAGGATCTGCCATCTCCCGTCCTATTTTTCCATACTCCGGAGTTCCACAGAGTTCTGCACTCAGCCCACTTCTGTATATACTGTACGCCTCCGATATACCACAACCTACACAGAATGTGTACTTATTTCAATATGCAGATGACACGGCATTCTTAGCTCTTGACAAGACCATGCAACAGATCAACATAACATTGAAATCGACTCTAAATAATTTTATGCAATGGTGCAACACTTGGCGACTAACTTTAAATGCCGCCAGAACACAAGCCTTGGTCTTTCTACCTCCTAAACACTGCTCCAAGGTTCAACGTAACCCTCGCAACCTTAATATATCTTTACAAGGCCATCCACTTCGACCAAAACCTACAGCTACATATCTCGGGGCTGTTTTCGACTCTAAATTAAGTTGAAAAGATCATTTAGAGAAAATAACACAACAGGCCACATTGCGGCTCAATCTTCTACGGCGTCTAACAGGAACTACTTGGGGTTTAAACGCACCTCTCTTAATCAACACATACAAAATGTTCCTCAGGCCCCTTTTAACATTTGGCCACATTGCTTGGTGCAATGCACCAACAAAGTTTTACGACAGATTATCGATACTAGAACGCCATGCTATTAGACTTGCATTTCGCATAAAATTACCGTACCCTAACTTCATGACATACGAACACATCAACTTTCCTCACCTTATTCAACATCTTGCAGACCTCCGTTTGAAATATATACTGTCTCGTCTACCGGTCTCCCACCCATTACTCCTAGATATTTTACAAGCTGATGCTGAAACGGATGCACCGCATAAATATCTACATACACCGTTAAACGTTCTCCTCACGCTATACCTAAAATCTATACATCCTGCAGCTGAAGAACAAGACATATTTCGTATGTATCTTATACCAGATCATCTTCATCATTTGTTTCCATTTTAGCACTGTCTCAATTCACTACTAACCTTGGGCTTTCCCCGTGTTTCCATCAGTCTCGAGTCGCACCGAGACAGAAGAACTAACATGCATTCGTGTATCTAACACTATGCTTGTGATTGTGGCGTGTACTCACTGCATTTCATTTTATGCTATCATGTTTATTTCATAACGACTCAACGCACTGCTCCCATGCTAAATTTTCATTCTGTTTCTACCTGCACCAATTATTTATGTATTTTGTTTACTTATCTGCACATTTAAATTTATTCACTCACTTATTGTTTTGTTGATTGCTACTTTCAACACTATTTGTTTATAAAACTGCACTTAGACCATCTTATATGCTATAAACCCACCAGTGTCGTCAATTCTGTGCCAAAGAGAGGGCGTAACCCTCTAATGGCTAGGGTTAGGAGGCACTCTACAAGGATACCATTTTGAAATGAAAATATTTGAATAAAGTTTAAAGCACCTGTCCCTAACCCTGTAACCTTAAAAAAAAGTAATTGTAAATCATCCTAAAAAAAAAACACGATCTTTATAAGCATCTCATCTATAAAGTGGGACCAGCAATGTTTTGCGTTAACACGAAAATTAAACTCCTTAAAAGTCCTCATATCAAAACACCACCTCCGCCTCGGCGTACTCCATTACTCTCTGTAGTTATCCGGGGAGTTGATCCTACCTATACCGAAAAAGACATACTAGAGGAACTAAAGCAAGATGGGATTCAACCTACTAGAGCTCTCCGTATTAAGAATGCTAATGGCCCTACATACATGGTCAGACTACTAACAGATGATCCAGCACTGGTCGACGATCTTCTAAATAACGGTGTCTACATCTACCATTGCCACCATCGGGTGGAGCCTTCGCGCATAGCCCCGCCTCTCTCACTACGGTGTGAAAATTGCTTAACTTATAATGCGCATCCAACGAACAAATGCACAAATCCTTAAGTCTGCTCCCACTGCAAAGGAAATCATAAAATAAAGGAGTGTCCTAAGCTCAACGAACCCTCCAGATGCAACACTTGTGACGGGGAACAACCAACTTACTCCTACAAGTGTAAGGACAAACCTAAACCACTTCGAGATAAGCCCGAGATTGTTGTACCTCTACGCATCCATGTGTCATCACGTCCGACTAGTACCACAGCGACCATCCAAACATCTTACTTACCACCACCTTCTGTGGAAAGTATTTTCATCACTATCGTTCTTCAAAATGCCTTTCCCTTCCAGAGTGAGGCTATACTAAATCATGCAACCAAAGCGGCCTTCGATATATTCCAGCTCCAAATGGCAGCTACATATTCCGGACTCTCCACCTACTTCCATTTTCATACAGACACCCATCATGAATAGTAGAGGTCAGAGAAGGAAGACTATTACATTGCTATTCTGTAATATTCGTTCGCTACCTACCAAGCGAGTTCTCCTAGAAACTTTAGCAACTCAGCAAAATGCAGATAGCATCCTTCTTAATGAAACCTTTCTAAAACAATCTGACTGCTTCTATCTTCCATGTTATCATCTCATACGCTCTGAGATGCCACAAAACATCGCACGTGGTGGTGCAGCAATAGCCGTTAAGCATTCTATTCCACGGCGCCACATCATACCACCTTCTCCCGGGCAATATCCCGAACACGTCATACAGACGCTCTATTTTCCAGCTACTACTCTTACCATCGCCACCATCTATGTTCGATCTACACAGCCACTTCCGTATCGTTTTCTGACGTACTTAGATCTCAACTTTAAAACATACATCTTCTTAGCAGACTCAACTACCATTCTCGTACTGCAGCTCAGAAACAACGCTTTCATGATTTCCTACAAACTACTCATAGTTCTTTACTGCAGCTTCCGCATCCTACTCGTCCGGAAAGCGACACTAGTCCCGACGTGGCAATCATCTCCAATAATCTGTTACCACTTACTACTATAGATGTCCTTGGTTCCATAGGTAGTGATCATCTCCCAATACTTCTCTCTATAACTCCACGTCTGAAATCCACTGCATCTGCATCACCACGCACACCCAGGTATAACTTTAGCAAAGCTCGGTGGGATCAGTACAGCACTTATATTACCGAAAATCTACCGGCTCCTGCACCTACTCTCACAACAGTTGCATCTATTGAAACACTCTCACATACTCTGACGGACATAGTCTCTCACGCTACGGATTACGCAGATCCTAAATGTGCCAACAATTTCTCTAGACCTCGTTTAGCAGCACGCGCCCTCGATCTTCTCCGGCGCTCACACGAGTATTTAACAGAGTTTCGTCGCACACATGACCGCCAATTTCTTCTTCTGCATCCTCAATTCCAACGAACGGTACAGAGCTACATAATAGCCCGCAAACGACTAGACTGGCGTGCCTCATAAAATGCTTTGCGCCAAGAAACAAATCCTATTGAATTCTGGAATACCTTTAAATGTCTAACATTTCAGAAACAGGGCCCACAATACCCCATCATTTGTGCTGGCCAAGTACCAACGACGGATGCAGAAAACGCAATTGCTTTCGCAACATATCTTGAGGGAGTCTTCACTCCACACACTACACCTTTGTTCACTTGTCCTACAGATACCCATATCTCACACGCTGGTTCTCTCGTGCAGCCATCATTTCAACCTGATTTCAACTACCACCTTGATCCCACAAATCAGCTCACTGCTCCAATAACATCAGATGATATTACAGCTGTTCTTAAATGCCGTCGCAACACAGTTCCGGGGGCAGACTCAATTACATATCGTCAACTGCTTAAGGCACCTGTGGTGTTTCTAGTCTTACTTGCTTTTTTGAATACAACTATTTTATCTACAGGCTATTTTCCAACTAAATGGAAACTTGCTAAAATTGTGGTCTTTCTAAAACCTCGCAAAGATCCAACTGCTGTGTCATCCTACAGACAAATTAGCCTTACTAACGTGTTTAGCAAGACACTAGAACGCATTCTGGTAAAACGGCTACGTCACTATCTACATCTCACGAACAAACTACCAACTATTCAAGCTGGATTCCGTCCACTCTATAGCACTGCTGACCAATTACTCAAACTTTCTACACTACTAGTCAACCATTTTAATAAACGTTTACCATCTGTTTTGATCTCCTTTGATATTAAACGGGCGTTCGATACTGTTTGGCATGAGGGGTTAATTTGTAAACTCAAACGTCTGCTTCCTCACAGCTATGTCCGATCAATAGCCAATTTTGTGCATCACCGCCAGGCTTTCGTTCAGATCAACAGGGCAAAGTCACACATCTTTCAACTCCGCGCCGGTGCGCCCCAAGGATCTGTTTTATCTCCTCTATTATATATTCTTTATGTAGCCGACATGCCTCAACCTCAGCCCCCACTATATGCCTTACAATTTGCTGATGATACCGCTTATATAGCATTGGGATTTTCTGTGGATCGCATTAATCAACTCCTCCAACCAGCTTTTGACAAACTAGTTACCTGGTGCCTGAAATGGAAGCTCAAGCTGAATTCAACTAAGACTCAAATGACTCTCTTTGGGCTCAAACGCAATAAATACTGTAACAGTCGCAACCCGGAACGTCTACATTTAACCCTTTTTGACTCTCCAATCCCAATTCAAAACAGTCTCAAATATCTGGGTGTAATATTCGACGAACATCTTACTTAGAAGCCTCATCTAAAACAATTGGAAGCTAATATCCGGCGCCGTTTGAACCTTTTACGAAACCTTAAAGGCACCACGTGGGGTCTTAATACAAAACTTCTACTGCTAACATATAAAGTCTTCGTACGCCCGGCACTCACGTATGGACATCTTGCCTGGTTATCAGCAGCACCAACTTACTATGAACGTCTGAAAGTTCTCGAAAGACATGCCTTACGTCTGGCCTACTCTCTCGCTTTTGATACTCCCACTGCTGAAATATATCGTCGTGCGCAATTTCCAACTATTTTGCCACACCTCTACCGTCTACGCCAACGCTACATAACGACACGAATCCAATTGGCACATCCCATTGTCCATGAGCTGTTAGACCAAGTTCCTGCTGTACCACGCTATGCCTACCCACCACTGGATCATCTCTTAGCAATATACGAAAGTTCCGAAGCCATAGATCAGTATAATCCTGACCGCCGTATCTACCACGAAAATCCACATATATATTGCCCATAACCTCCGTACATGTGCTCAAGAAACATTTTAACACAATAGCCAACTCTGACACATTCTCGTCAACTTGATTTTGCTATTAGTTCCTTACTTCAATCCACATTATTATATAGCCTGAAATCATTCTCCATGTCCTATAAATCAAAAAGGTTGAAAATATCTCTGGCCACAGAGAAGGTGTTGCCTTCTACGGCCCGCCCATCCGTTGGATGGGAATCAAACTCTTGTTAAAGAAAATAAAAAATAAAAAAAAGTAATTGTAAGAGAATATGATAGTAGGCGGGCCTACATAAATACTTAAACTTTTAGAGAGGCAAAGATGGGTAATTTAAGCCCTTGCCTTCAAAAGACATATGAAATGAAGTTACTGTTTGACGTGGGGACTGACCATCGTCTAGTTAACGTAAAAAAATATCTTCATTTACTTATGTTGAGGGTCCGGGTAAATGGAAACATCACAGCCCAAACGGCTCGTCGCATTTCAAAAATAAATTCCTCAACTTTATATAGAAAACATCTTATTTGGAGATCGTTTTTACACTTTTTGTCGTAACTCTGATAAGAATAGAGCTACCTAATGTGAGAGAACTTTTAGACAACCCCCTATATAGTGATGGGTAAATTCCTGCGAAACTATTTTCCGGGAAGATTCTCAAAAGTGGAAATATTCCTTGAATTTATGTACAAACACAAAGAAAATTGGATTCTATTACTATATTATGATTTCAAGATAAAATTCGATTTTATCAAAGTATAGGCCTACTTATTACTGTCGTCTCCAGAGGATTCTTCAAAATGTATATTCTGAACAGTACTAGGGCGATTTTATTATCATTTTATGCTATTTAGAGACTATGCATAAATATATGTTTACTTACAATTTGTTTTATGCGAGTAAATATGCAGGAAAAATATTTGGTATATTCGAAACTTGAAAGTACTACTAATATTATAATCATAATTAATTTTAAAATGTTATAAACAAACTAGGTTGGTAACTTCTAGATAACATACTTAGTCTCTCGAAAAAATTCGTAAGGTTGCCAGTTTATCTGATGCCATATTACAAAAATGAAAATGAAATGAAATCTTTGAGATTTACGTCTCTTTGATCTCTGTTTGATCTCTTTCTTAATGATTTATTACGTTATGAATTAGAACAAGTTTATGAATGGTTTTTATTTCGTTCCCTTTTATGGCGTAAATTTGGAATAATTTATATCGCATTCGTTTGTGGATTAAATAAAAATGTTTCAAAGTTTAAAAAGCTTGTTCATGGACTGGATTATAATATATGTTTAACAGCAAACGTCAGCTATATTATGTTATATGTGCTTATGTGTTCGTTGTGAATATCGTTGACATTCTTTCCTTATTGTATATCGAACATAGACGGTGTTTAATTGTCAAACAGTTGTAATTGTTTACTTTGAAAAGATACATTCATTCTTTGAGAAGGAGAAAAGGATTGCGATTAGGTGATTTTGGACCCAGTTAGTACATTTCGTTTTCGTTAGTGGATTAAAATAAAAATGACGTCACAATTAGTTTTTGCATAAATCTGATTGCTTCATTGTAATAAAGATTAATCATACGTATGTAACGAGATAATATCGAGGAGTATTTTTTACGACAAAAGAAGAACATATATGTATAATGGTTTACTTGGCAAGAATCCATTCATTCCTATTGAAGGTGAAAGGGGAGGAATATGGTGATTTCGATCATAGTTACTATCTTTCGTTTCCGTTCGTGGATAAGTAATAATAACGTCACATTTACTCTTTGCCTTAATCTGATTGGTTCATTGTAATAACTCATCTAAAGAGATAATCATAAGTACGAAACATTGTTAATGGTTTGAGCGATTTAAACGTTCAGCGTTCCAGTGTTTAGTTTAATTAGTAAGGGCTTAGCTGATATAAAACTTTTCGGACAGCACTTGTTATAGGCTTATTATATGTCTTTTAGGTTCATGAATAAAATGTTCTCAATATTGTCTAATATTTATTAGATTGATTGGTTCCTTATTACATTACATGGGTGAGTGTAGGCTTCTATAGGGCAAAGATACATGTACGAACACTTTAGAATTTCATGCAACTCTATCCATCACGACTCTGGAACTCACTACAGAAATAATAAACACTTCTGACAAGAGTATATACACTTCTTTATTAAAAACTAAATTACAGTATAACGGTTTCGAAACTTAACGTTGTCTTCATCAGACACTAACTGCAAGAGATATCTTAGAGCGTAGGTATTTATACTAAAAGTGAAAGTCCTTGTGTGCATGGGAAGCCACCGGGGTCGTACTTCCCCGGGTGTCATCTTTCGGCCACCTGCTCTAACTTAATTACCCTCCCATCTGTGTTTATCTTTTTCAGACACACCTGTTGTTTATACTTGACCAATTGCCTTAAAACTTTCTTTTAATCTTCCTCTGATGTCTATTAGATATAACTAACAGACTATACTACATACAACCGATTATAAATACCGCAATATAAAAATATATCTATATTGGCGTTGGCTGTGGAAAAACAGAGACGTGCGTACATTACAATTTTTCCATTAGTATCTGAAAAGTTACACAGAATATAAACCTTGAGGTGCGTGCTCTTTGACTTGGCCATGGAGGCGATGCAATTTTTTTTGTGTAACATTTTTTTACATTGCTAGCGAAAGGCTAGCTACCTCTGAGAGGGTTACGCCCTCTTTTAGGGAAGTGATGTTACGAGACAGAGGAGTATAAGGTTTGTGGTTGGTCTAAGCGATTTAAGAGACTTTATTCATAGTAGTAAAGGATTTAAGGAACTTTTTGCTCCTTAACATTAGGTTTAAAGGTATACATAAATATATAGACACAAGAGAACATATATAGCTGCTATGAACATCAAAGTAGAAATATGAAAAGAATAATAATAACAATAAATGACAAACATTATATAAACAATATTGGGTATATTAATGTAAGGAAAACATAAGGTGATTGTTCGTGGTATTATAGCATAATGATTAATGGTGGTGAATGATGAGATGAGGTGCAAGCACAGGACAACACATAGGGAAATATTAGCAGACAGATGCGGTTATCTTCTTGCCTAGGGGGACTCTAGGCTATGATGAGAGACGTAATGGACCCATGTTAGTATGAAGAATTTACCGTGCGTGAAATGATGGGAAAATGAGTGGCAAATGAGCATGAGTGATGTAGTCATTTAGCAAGAACAGGGAGGGGTCATCGGGAGGAAGCGTGTAATGATATAATGTAAAAAGAAGAGATAATGGACTGTGAAAATACCGGGTGGGTGTGGGATGTAGTGCTATGTAGTGCATAGTCTCGAAAAGTAAAGGATGTTGGGTTTGAAAACGGCGACGTATGTATGACAGTCGAAGAGTTTCGAGGTAGTACTGCAAGGCAGGAAAAGTAATGCGCTGATAGAGTTCCTGAGTTGGGCTAGGTAATTTGATACGATAAGCTATGCGGAAGGCGTGGCCTTCAAGGATAAGAAGTTTGTTATAGAATTTTTCTGATGCGGCAATCCAAGCTGTGAAACCATATGTTAGAGTAGGGCGGAGAAAGACTTTATAAGTGTTTAAGACTGTATGTGTTTGTAGACCCCATGTCGTTCCTGCGAGACGTTTAAGCAAATTCAGGCGATTGTAAGCTTTTGTTAAGATTTTTTTAAGGTGGTGCGTCCAGGTAAGATGTTTGTCATACGTGATGCCTAAGTAAGTGACTGTGTTCGTAGCTAGCAATGGAACGTGGTCCACATAGAGAGATAGGCAACGTGGATTTCGGCAGACTTTGGTAGTTTTCTTTGGCGGAATAAAGAGGATGGCCTGAGTTTTAGTAGCATTTATGGTTAGTTTCCAATATCGACACCAAAGGCAGAAGTCAGTGATGGCTGTTTGTAAGACGTTGTTGATATGCTGGATAGATGTTCCTAGTGCAAGAAAGGCGGTGTCATCTGCATAATGAAATGAATAGACTTTATCTGGAAGACGTGGCATGTCAGCAACGAACAGAATGTATAATAGAAGTGAAAGTGCGGATCCTTGTGGAACTCCTGAAAGTAAGAAGATCGGGTGAGATAGATGTTCGTTTATGGCAACGTAAGTGAGACGCCCAGAGAGAAAATTAAAGATAAGCCGTATGTATGCGATAGGAAGTTGGAGTCTGATCAGTTTATGAATAAGTCCGAGATGCCACACTTTATCGAAAGCCTTCTCGAGATCGAATAACACCAGACGTGATGGTTTCACTCTGTTATAGTGCGTAGTGATAAGGCTTGTGAGTCGTAGAAGTTGATCGTTTATCGAGAAAGAAGGGCGAAAACCTGCTTGAGTGAGAGGTATGATGTTTTTGCTATTTAGGTAACTATGAAGACGTTTAACGAGGATACGTTCGAGGATTTTACTGAAGGTGCTTGTGAGCTGGATCGGTCTGTACGAAGAGATCTCTTGAGGAGGCTTATGTGGTTTTGGGAACATAAGTGTCTTAGATGTTTTCCAGGATAGAGGGAAGTAACCTGTACGTAGTATGAAGGTGAAGATATTGGCGATAAGAATGAGTAGTGTAGGTGGACACTCCCTGATCTGGCGACAAGTAACGTTGTCAAGGCCAGGCGCTGTGTTTCGTTTATATTTGATGGTATCGGTGATCTCTTGTACAGTGATAGGTGCTGTGACAGGTTGATTGATAGTGAGTTCATGTAGATGATTAGGTTGCAAAAGTGGAGAAGTGTCGGCTCTATCAGCAATATGGGGTGTATTCACAGGTGGTGGTGGCGTGAAGATGCTCTGCAAATGATCTGCGAAAGCATTTGCTTTCTCCATATTAGTGTGAGCAGCGGAGTTGCCGATCAGAATGGGGTATGGAGTTTTTGTAAACTTTCCGCATAAAGCATTAAACTTTTTCCAGTATTTGGTAGGGTGGCTGGTGGTAGAAAGATTATTACAGGTTTTAACCCAACATCGTAGTTTATAGGCTTGAATGTAGTTGTGCACAGTTTGCTGGAGCTGCTGATGATGGTGTAAAGCCTCAGGATTTCTAGTACGAATGTAGTATCGATAAAGTTGGCGAGAACGTGAGATCATGGTCAGATAATGTCGCGGCAAGCGAGGTTGATAGGGGATATTTTTACTGGTAGGTATATAAAGAGTGCTAGCTTCCTGTATAGTATTTGTGAGTGTATTGACCGTGGTGTAGAGATCGTCTTCCGTAGTGGGGGATGAAAGGTGTTCGGTGTGATGAGTAAGGTAGGACCGATAAGAGACCCAGTTAGCTTTGTCAAAACGATAGGAGGTCCGGGAAGGCATTTGCAAGCGAGAGGATGCAGTAGAATTGAGATTTATGCTGAGTTTAATAGGAGCATGATCACTACCTTGAGTATCAAGTACTGCAATGGAACTATGAGTTAGGAGAGTGCTAGATGTGATAACGATGTCTGGTGTTGTGTTAGACTCTGGTCGCGTAGGCTTGGGCAGATGATGGATGGTGACAGTGGTGTTTGTGGCGATAAAAGCTTCAAAGTTAGTACGATCGTGTTGCGAACGACTGTGCATATTGAAATCTGCCATGATAATATAGTGCCGATAGGTGTTGGAAATATGCTGTAAAAGGTGTAGTGGAAGAGGATGGCCAGGCCGTATGTAGATTGTAGCTATGGTGATAATAAGAGATTTAAAATATACAGTGACAATGATGTGTTCCGGTAAAGCGGTAATCGAACAATTGTGTTGGCGATAAGGTAAATGCGGAGAGAAACCTACTGCTACGCCCCCATTTGCTCGCTGTGCTGGCAGGACATTGTTTGCGCGTAGGATGGTATAGCCGGGTAGGCGACATGGAGTTGATTTTGTGAGGAAGGTTTCATTGAGTAGAAAAACTGTAATATGTTCCTCGAGAAGCAGGGCTTCAAACAGAAGTTTGTTTTTCGAAAAGGATCGGATGTTTAAAAAGAGAAAATTTAGAGCCATGATGAAGTAGGAATTAACCGGTTTGATTGGTTGGAGATGCATGAAAATGAACTGTGTTCCCAGAATATGTTGCCGTGAAATGAATATGAAAGATTGCTTTGGCTGCAAGGGTGATTTGCTGTAAGATGTGTGGCCGGATAAAAGGGTGGATGTTTTGCAGTTCGAGCGTAAGAAAGGTGAGCATTTGATTTACTGTGACTGGAGTTTCGACTGTGGGCGGGGTGGTGGGAACATTGGATGTCGTACGTAGCGGTACGACCAATTCAGGGTGCTGCGGCATCGGTTCCGGTTTTGCTTTACATTTATAACTGTAGGTAGGATGGCTGTCAGGACATGTAGAACATTGTGCTGGCTGATGTAAATTGGTGCATAATCTGGTTGAGTGTGGTCCTGCACAGTAACCGCATTTGAACTCATTTTTGCACTCAGTTGTACTATGAGTATTGTAGGCCTGACAGCGTTCGCAGCGAACTGGAAGCGGTGCCATTGAACGTGAGGGTTCGACTCAATGTTTTCGATTGTAGATGAGAGCCCCATGAGCAAGCAAATCGTCTATTGTGTCTTGATGGGGTGTAAGAATGCGAACCATGAAGGTAGGCCCACGGTCGTTTCGAATTCTAAGTGCCTTAGAGATGGTGTATCCTTCAAATTTTAGTTCTTCAAGAACTTCCTCGTCTGTGTAAGACGGGTCTACTCCACGGATGACAACAGAGAGAAGAGCTGGCCTCCGAGGTGGAGGGGGTTGCTTGCGGGTTGAAGGTGTGAGATGGGTGATCTCTGCTTGTGCCCCAAAAATATCTATAGGGACTTTGTTGCGGATAGTCTTGTAGAGATCAGGATCTGTTGTTTTTAGTATGTACCCATTTCTGGTGTGCACAATTTCCTTGATGGAAGCACGTGGAAGATATTTTCTCAGTTGAAGAGTAACGAATTTCTCATTGGAAAACTTGGTGTCGTAATTGCGGAGGAGGATAGAAAATGATGACGGAACAGGTGAAGAAGCAGAAACTGTTGGTGCACCTGTACCCATAGTATCAGTATCAGAATGCTCAGTGTGTTGCTTTTTCTTTGACGAGAGTCTTGTACACGGGCAGCGTAACTTGGCTTGGATTGAGGCGACCTGGATCGAACGGAGGTAGAAGACTCAATAGATGCGCCAGAAGTCTGAGAATCTCTTCGTTGGCGGGAGCCTGTAGAGCTTGGTTGTGATTTTGAAGGCTCCTTCCGTAGCCCCACCTTGGTGGGACAAACGGAAGGTCCATCAACCACAGAAGGTAGATTTTGATGTCGACCAATATTTCGTTTGCCAGGTTTTGTGCCATGATCCGCCATAATGAAGTCGATCCGGTGGGACAAAGCCCAGATAACAAAAGCAATACGATATTGTGTGTAATGATGAGATGTAGAGTAATGATATGATGATAAGGTCGGACTACCCGTTTAGATAGTAGTCCAGGTAAGACAGTTCCCCTATTAATGCAGTGACACTGTACACCCTTGGCTGAGATAAGTCTGATGAACAGTGTCCTGTAAAAACGCGGGGAAAAGCCCGGGATCAGGAGGAGGAAGGTTTTCAAAAATCGTCACCGTTCTACGTAGGTGGCGCTTCAGAAGCAAAACCTCTGGAAAAGTATGGTGTAACACTTTTTTTTCTTTTTGAGAGGAAGATTTTAAGTTGAACAAGGAATGGGTTTTCTTTTAGGATTTTTTTTTTGGTGTAGTATTTATTTATTTGTAGGGCATAATTCATTCCATTGGTATTAATCATTAATTTTTTGCATATGGAACTGCCATTAGAGGGTTACGCCCTCTCTCTCGGCATGTGATGTGCTGTAAACAAGTGCAAACATAAATAATATTAGTTGTACAATGTGATATAAAGAAAACTATACGTGCAAAATGAAACAAGTACTACCAAAAGTGCTTAATAGAACAATATGCATGAACACATATAATAAACATTAAGATACTGAGCATTGCGAAAGATAGAACATGAGAAAAGTTATAAACAAGGAATAAGCGAGAAAAATAATGATAAGATAAACTGAAAGGATATAATATGTTGAATATAATTAGATTTTTATAAATATATTAGCATGATTGATGAGATGAAAGTGCATTATACGCCACAACACAATGAAACGGTTAATATAAACGAATGCATGTTAGGCTTCTGTCTTGGGGCGGCTCAAGACTGATGTAGACATGGGGAGCCCAGATTATTGTTTAGGAAGAACTGTGCAGCTATGGAAAAAGATGAGGGATGACTTGATGAATGATTTGACGTTGAAAGAATCTGCGATGAAAGTGATCCATAGGAAGGTTGTTTACGTGAAGTGTGATCAAGATGCTTAACGGTGTATGACAATATTTGAAAGTGGAATCCTGCTCTGAGTCTATGAATATTGTGTCAAGAAAAATATCTTTATGAGATTCTAGGCATTTGGCTATGTATCGTTTACGTAAGAGTGAGATATGTTCTACAAGTGGTGAAAAGTCTATTCGATTGTATAGTTCTTGGTTAGGATATGGTAATTTGATGCGGTATGCTAAGCGCACTGCATGGCGCTCCATAATTTCGAGCCTATTGTAGAATCTAGACTGTGCTGGGGACCAAGCAATATGTCCGAATGTAACTATGCTACGCATGAACGCTTTATAATTGTTAATAAGCAGCCTTGAATTTAGCTCCCAATGCTGTCCTACGAGCCTGCGAAGCAATTGTAGCCTGTTTTTTGCTTTGAGCATAAGTTTCTGGAAATGAGCAGTCCATTGTAGTTTGTTATCGTATGTTATTCCTAAATATGTCACTGAGTTAGTCGGTTTTAATCGGTGTGTTCCAACAGTGATATCAAGCAGGTTAGGGTTGCGGTGAACTTTACTGCGGCATTTAGGTGGTATGATGACAAGTGTTTGAGTTCAGTAAGTTTCCATTTCGTACACCACGCAAGAAATTGATTAACTGTGAGTTGTAAGCTTCTATTAATGTGTTGTATAGTTTTTCCGAGAGTTAGGAAAGCAGTATCATCAGCATATTGGAATAAATAAGTTGGAGGAGCAGGTACTGGCACGTCTGATGCGTACAAAATGTATAGAAGAGGAGATAAGCTGGACCCTTGAGGTACTCCTGTGTATGGAAAGATGGGATGGGAGATGGTATTGTTGATACATACATATGCGATTCGATTCAGTATGAATGAGAAAATTACCCTAACATATGTCAGTGGTAGTCCAAATTTAAGCAATTTGTAAAATAGACCGTAATGCCAAATTCAATCGAATGCTTTCTCTAGATCCATTAAAATTAAACAAGATGGGAGCGATCTATTATATTGGTTAACGAGAGTGGTCGTCAAACGAAGCATCTGGTCATTAATACTGTATGATGGTCGAAAACCGGTCTGGAAAATTGGAAGGAGTTGACGATCATGCAGATATTGATGTAAGCGTTTTACAAGAATTTTTCCAATACTTTCCCCAGTGTCGCAGTCAGTTGTATTGGCCTATACGAACTGACAGAATGTGGCGGCTTTTTCGGTTTTAGAAACATACAAACTTTAGAGACTTTCCATTCAACTGGGTAATATCCCGTGCGGAGAATAAAAGTATAAATAGCTGCGAGAAGAATAAAAAACTTTACTGAGCATTCTTTGATAAGTCGGTAGGATATTTTATCAAAACCAGGCGCTGTGTTGCGTTTTCCTTTGATACTCGTCTGTATTTCGTCATGGGTGATAGAAAATGTTAACGGTTTATTCTCATCTAAGGTGTGAGTAGTTGATGGCTGTAATAGGTGAGCGATGGTAGTTTCTGAGAATCTGGGACTATCGTCATGTTGACCGACGGGCAGAGTGAACACAGTTTGTAAATGAGAGGCAAATGCGTCGGCTTTAGCCTGATCTGAATGCAAAGGATCGTTGTTTTGGAACAGTGGATATCTTGTTGTTGTTTGATGTCCGGTCAACTGATGAAATTTTTTCCAATATCGTGTGGGATGAATTTCTTCATTCAACTGACTGCATGTTTTGTGCCACGTCAAGCGTTTATGGGCGACAATATAATTGTGCACAGTTCTTTGCCATCTACGTGCCTGTGTTAGATATTCATGGTGTAACATTTTTTTTGTCCAGCTAGCGCACGCTAGCTACTACCCGAAGAGTGTTACGCCCTCTGTAGGGGAAGAGATGCAAGAAAATATAGTACGATGTGCAGGAATCAGTGGTGGGGATATGGGTAGATCCAAAACTTTATTGCACATACTGTAACGGTCTTTATGGAATTTAACCATAAACATGAGGTAAGGTAGGCACATACTTCAGTGAAGGAAGTAATAACTGGTAATGATATTATGTGAGATGATAAAATGAAGTGCGAAACACATCACAACACATAGGTTCTGTTAGTGGAACAAATGCAGGTTATCTTCTAGCCTAGGGGCGACGCTAGGCATTAATAAAGACACAGGAGCCCTGTTAGTACAGAAGGTGTTACTGTGCGTATGATGGCCATATGTGAGGTAGATGAGCGGCTGTAGTGTATGGCTCGTAGTAGAGGGCGTCAGGGTGGTCTGGAGGCAGAGTGTAAGGGTACAATGTGAATAGTAATGAGAGCGGAGGGTACAGAGCAGCAACGGAGGAGGTACGTCGAGCGTGGTCGGCAAAAGTTTGCTGAAGGAGTGGATGATTGTTGTGCAAGCCCTTGGTGATATATTTAGTACGTAGTGTTTCTAGATGATATAAGATGTGCGGAAATGTAAGTCTATGGTAGAGATCTTGAGTGGGACTAGGCAATTTGATACGAAAAGCGATTCGCAAGGCATGATGTTCCAGGATGAGTAATTTCTCGTAATATGAGGTCGGAGCAGATATCCAAGCTGTAAATCCGTACGTGAGAATAGGGCGGAGAAAAACTTTGTATGTTTTCAGAATTGTATGAGTATGGAGTCCCCAGGTAGTTCTAGCAAGACTTTTCAGAAGATTGAGGCGAGAGTACGCCTTCTTGGAGATATCTTTCAGATGTGCTGTCCAGGTTAGATGGTGATCGAAGGTTACTCCTAGATATTTGACACTGCGAGTAGCTTTTATAGGTACATCTTGTACAGTGAGGTTCAAGAGTGTTGGGTTGCGATGTACACAGGAGCGACGCTTCGGAGCAAGAAATACAATAGATTGAGTTTTTGCTGGGTTTATTTTCAGTCTCCAGTGAGATCACCAATCAACAAAGGCATTGATAGCATCCTGCAGAGCCAAATAGAGCTGATGAAATGTTTTTCCCGTGGCAAAAGGTGCAGTGTCATCGGCATACTGAAAGAGTTTAACAGAATCTGGGATTGCTGGGAAATCAGAAACGAATAGGATATATAGTAAGGGCGACAAAGCCGATCCTTGGGGAACTCCAGAATGAAGAAAAATAGGAAATGAAAAACTAGTGTTGATACAGACGTAAGCTAGTCGACAGCTAAGAAAATTAAAGATGAATCGAAGATAAGCAATAGGCAGGCGAAGCTGTTTGAATTTATAGATGAGAGCGGGATGCCAGACCTTGTCGAATGCCTTCTCGGGATCAAACAGGACCAAGCAGGATGGATTGCCTGTGTTAAAATGATTAGATATGGAATTTGAGAGGCGAAGCAATTGGTCATTAATAATAAAAGAAGGTCTGAAACCAGCTTGTTCGAGTGGAATGACGTCATGATGTGCCAAGTATGAATGAAGACGTTTGACAATGATCCGTTTCAATATTTTACTGAAGGTCGATGTTAGTTGAATAGGACGGTATGAGCTAACAGAAGCAACAGGTTTATGTGGTTTGAGAAACATAAGAGTTTTCGAAGTTTTCCAGTGAGCAGGTACAAAGCCAGTGCGAAGAATAAAGGTAAAGATGTGACAAAGCAGATATAAGACTACGTACGGACTTTCTTTAATGTGTCTATATGTAATAGAATCCATGCCAGGGGCTGTGTTACGTCGGTGAGCTACAACTGAAGTGACGTCAGAGATAGAGATTGGTGCAGTAAGTGGATTGTTGTCGGGCAGAGTGTGATTAACATTAGGCTGGAGATGAGGAGAATCCAGATTGAGTTTGTCGACTGGATGCGAACGATGGGGATAGTCAGGTGCAAGAGGTGTAAAGATGTCCTGGAGATACCTTGCAAACGCATTTGCCTTATCTGTATCGGTATGCAGCGGAGTATTGTTGTCAATAAGAGGATATGTTGTGCGAGTATTGCGACCTGTAAGTTGCCGGAATCGTTTCCAGTATTGAGTGGGGTGTGAAAGTGAACCGAGATTGTTGCAAGCTTTGACCCAGCATCGCAATTTGTAAGCTTTAAGGTAGTTATGCACCGTTCGTTGCAACTGCCGGTAATGATGAAGAGAGTCAAGGTTGCCAGTGGCAGCATAATCTCTATAAAACTGTCGGGACCGTTTGATCAGTGGTAAGTAGTGAGGCGGTAAAGAGGGGCGAAAAGTCGAAACTGTTGACTTAGGAATGTATTTGTCTGTGGCGTTATGCATAGTATTGACCAGAGCATCCAGAGTTTCAGAAAGTTCTGATTCTGCAGTTGGTGGAGGTAAATGATGAAGATTATCCTGAAGATACGATCAGTAGGCAGTTCAATTTGCTTTATCATAACGATAAATAGTACGGTGAGGAGAAGGCTGAGAAGTGGTAGTTACACGGGTCTGAATGTCTAGTTTGATTGGAGCATGATCGCTATCAATAAGATCAAGAACGTTAACACAGCTACGATGTGATATGTTGCTCGAAACAATAACTATATCTGGAGTAGTCTGACTCGTAGGACGAGTCGGTTTTGGAAGTGGCAGAGTCACTTCAGTAGTATGACTGGTGATGTAATTGAGGAAACGGTCCCGTTGCGTATGTGTCCGGCTATGTAGATTCACATCTGCCATAATTATGTAGGTTCGGAAGGTATTGGAGATATATTGAAAGAAGCTGAACGGAATATCGTGCCCAGGACGGATGTATATGGTTGCTACAGTCACATACAATTCCTTGTAGTATAATGATGTGATAAGGTATTCAGGAAGATTGTGCAGAGTCGGAGAATGACTCCGAAATGGAATAGAAGGTGAAAAACCCAATCGCTACTCCCCCGTTGGCTCGCATAGCAGGTAAAGTGCTATCTTGACGTAACAATTGGAAGCGAGGTATGCGGCATGACAATAGGGATGTGAGATGTGTCTCATTAAGGATAAAGGCATGGATTCTTCGTATATACGGTTGGATTACTTGCCTCTTTGGGGTTTAGGAAACAACCGTCGAATTGTATTTTCGTACCTCCACGGAGGTTGACACCTTGATTTGATCTTAATTGTTGACAACCTTGCTATTCTCTAGGCTTACGATTTATTTTGATACTCTCCTCTTCGGAAGCAGAGATAACTAAACTTCGTTGACGACTTTGGCAACTCTACCGGCTAACGATTCGTAGTGCTTCCTCCTCGGAGGAAAAGCACCTTGACAAACTAAAACCTTAGAGCACTGCTCTAAGTTCATACCATCTATTGGGAAAGCCACTACCTTTCTTGCAAGCTGGCGCCATCCCCTACTCTAACAATAAAGATGGCTCCTCAGAAGAGATCCACCAAATCTGAGAAAAAATCTCAATCGACGAAGATTCTTGCTATTAGGGGCAAAATAATCCGAGCCACATACAAACCAGAAGACTTTCTTCTGCCCTTGGGCAAGAAGAAGCAAACAGGCATTCCAGGGGAGCTCAAAACGAAACCAAATACACTCAAGCAATCAAGTGCCTCACAACCGTCTACTTCAAATAGGCCTGAAGGTATGGACTTTACAGTAGTTGGAACACTAAAGCGACGCAGGTCTTCATTGGAAAACCTCAACAAGGCAGACTATCCGTCTCTCCCAGTCAGCAACAGGTTTGATATTTTGTCTTCCAACCAAGCAGATAATGCTCATGCCAGCAATAATACTGCTCCACCAAAGCAACCGCCCACTCATAAGCCTCCTCCGATTTTCATATACGGCATTACAAATACATATACTTTTATAAAGACCTTGTCACGAGCATTGAAGGAGCCCCCTCTAGCTCAGCCCAATAAAGAGCGCATTCGTATTCAGGCAGCGAACAGAAATGATTATAATTCTATCAAAGCTTATTGCGAACAAACAAAAACTGAGTATGCTACAGGCGTGGCAAAAAATGAAAGGCCTATTAAGGTCATTATCCGAAAACTGCCTATAGACACCGACTTAGACGATCTGAAGGAAGAACTATTGCGTCTCGGTTACAAACCAATAAACGTCCACCAAATGTCTCGCAAAAGCAAGACAGAAGACAAGAAAATTATGATGCCACTGTTTTTGGTTGCATTGGAACGAACTGCAGCTGTTAAGGAGATATATGCTATTACCAACCTTCTTCATTACAAGGTCCACATCGAACCATACAAGCCTCCCTCAGTGCTGCAATGTTACAGATGCCAACGCTTGGGGCATTCACAGGACACCTGCCAAGCCCACCCGCGCTGTCTCAAATGTGGGCATTTTCATTTCATCCAATCCTGCAGTAAAGCAGACTCCTCCACACCCGCCACTTGCGCCAACTGTCAGGGAGATCACCCCGCAAATTACCGTGGCTGTCCAGTCTTTAAATCCTATTCTGAGGCTCTTAAATTGCCGGCCCAGCAGCCGAGGAAACTTCCAGAAAAGACTAAGAAAACTTCCAACAAACCATCAGAAGAAACGACTTCCATGCCCACTGCTGTTAATATCCAACCTATGGCTACGGACAATGAAGACGTTGAAGCTTCCACTTCTCTCCACACCCAATCAGCTTCTGTCGAACAACAGGAGGGCCCGAAAGACGACGTAGACTTAAAGTCCGTTCTTTCATTTCTCAAGGGTTTAGAATTACGCAAAATAATAACACATATTAAACGTGGTATTACCCGTTTCCGCCAAGCAGCAGACTCAGCTTCCAAGGTTGCAGCAGTAATAGAAACAATAGCGGAAATGGTTGATGATGGCTGTTCCTAAATCCAGAGTATTGCATCACACACTTGTCCTTGCTACATGGAATGCAGATGATCTCGTGGGGCAGAAACAAATGCTTATTAGATTTCTCAAACACCATAGAGTTGACGTCATGTTTATTCAAGAAACTCACTTCACTGCTCGTATCACTACTTGCGACTACCCAATTACATTGTGTATCGACAGGATAGACTGGGCAGACAGAAGGGAGGATTACTACTCATAATCATAAAGGCATTTCCCGTCAGGTCAATTGCAATACCACCCTTACTAACTTTGGAGGCACTTGGTGTTGAGCTAATAACTCCAGGCGTTCCATTAATATTGGTCACCGGGTACAGGTCCCCGGCTACACAACTAGAGCCCACAGACTTCGATGTCATTGCTAACTTAGGGCCCAAAGTCATATTAGCTGGAGACCTTAATGCTAAACATGGAGAATGGAACTCCATTACTCCAAACACTGCTGGAGATGCTTTACATGAATATTTACTCACGTCCAACTTTATCATCAGTGCTCCACCAGACCCAACCCATCACCCAAAATTCGGCGGACAACCCGATGTGCTTGACGTAGCCCTTTGCAAAGACGTATCCTTTACCGTCCATCCTTATGTCATTTCAGATTTAGATTCCGATCACGATCCAGTCATTTTTCACGTCTCCCACCGCAGCATCGCTCATTTTTCCCCCATCTTCAAGCAAATAAAAACTGACTGGGACATATTTAAACAAGAACTAAACACCATGATCGATCTACGAAATAGGCCTGGCACCATTGCGGACATTGATCAAGCGGTCTCTCACATCACGCTAGCACTTCGTACAGCAGAGGCAGCGAGCTCCACTACCATACTCTCTCCAACGCACACCAGTCAATGTGATAGTTTTCATTTACAACTTTATCTTCATCTAAAGCGTTGGGCTAGACGTCGATAGCGGCACATACTACATCCCGCATATAAGACTCTGTGGAACAAACTTTGTAAGAAGCTCAAGATGCTCACCACGCGACAGAACCAACAATACTGGGAAGACACTTTTCGAAATGTCACATTGAATTACCGTAAAATTTGGACGTACTCCAAATCATTCCAACGTGCCACAAATGCTTCCAAAGCTAGAGTCATACAAGGACCTCAAGGGCTGACACAAGATCCTCAGTCACAAGCGGACATTTTTGCTGACTCTATGGAAGAACAGTTCCAGCCCAATAGAACACGCCTCGATCCCTATCTGAAACAGCATATCCGAACCACATTATATAGCATAAGTACACAAAACCCTACACATGGCATCACCTTAGTAACACCCCGGGAAATAGAACGACATATAAAGTGTATGCCGGCAAAGACAGCATCTGGGCCTGATGGGATTCGATCTCAGATTCTCAAACATCCTACTACAAAACTACTGGTCTTTTTAACTTACTTATTTAGTGCCATCTTTCAATTATGCTACTTTCCCAAGACCTGGAAGGAAGCTCGCGTCATCACAATCCCCAAACCTGGAAAGTATCCACTGCTCCCGGAAAACTACAGGCCGATAAGTCTTCTATCGCACTTGAGCAAACTCTTCGAACGTGTATTTCTCTGGAGGCTGAAACATCACGCAGATAATAGAGACCTTCTACCTTCTCATCAATTTGGGTTTCGTGCTCAACATAGCACTACAACGCAACTCGTACGAGTAGTGGATCATTTAACAACGGCTTTCAACAGGAAACAACACACCCTTGGAGTATACCTGGATGTGTCAAAAGCCTTTGATAAAGTATGGTTAGCAGGACTCCTATATAAGCTATACACCCAAGGTTTTCCAGATCGTCTTCTACATTTACTACGTTCATACCTTATTGAGAGAAAATTCCATGTGTCTGTTGATGGTGTCAAATCCACGTCTAGATCTATCAAAGCAGGTGTTCCACAGGGCGCTGTACTTTAACCGCTTTTATATAATCTGTACACGGCAGACCTCCCGACCTTATCACATTCCTTTTCCGCAACGTATGCTGACGATACTGCGTTTTTTTACAACTAGCAGCTCACTTGCACAGTGTTACATCTACATGCAGCGTCAACTCAACGGCTTGCAGGAATGGGCAAGACGTTGGAGAATTAAAATTAATGCAGACAAAAGCTGTGCTGTCATCCACAGTCGACGAAGCATCCGCGCCCCTCGAAATGTAACGTATGAGAACGCACACATTCCTCATGCCACACACGCTAAATATCTGGGTGTGACTTTAGATCGTGGGTTACGTTCGCCTCACACATCAAAGACATAAAGAACGAGCATTACGCAAAATATCAGCATTGTATCACATCTTTCGCTGCAATTCAATTTCTCATGAGGTCCGCGTGCACATATTGAAGATGATAGTCCTGTCAACACTTTCTTATGCATGCCCTGCCTGGCAACATGCTTTTAACAGTCATCTTCAAACACTTGAAAGTGTGCAAACGAGAGCCGGTCGTATCGTCACTGGTCACGATAGATATACACGCAACAGCCAAATTCTGGAAGATTTAGAGCTGCCTCCTGTTAAGGAAGTTCTACGGCATCTCCACCATAAGTTGTGGCATACTTTACCAAGACACATAAATCCAGCTATAGCTACCATTGGAACCAAATGCGCTCTAAGGAACGTTCATCGCACGCCACGCCTTTAATATCCTTCCTTAGCTCGTAATGACTTTACCATCAGCTACTCTGCGACAGTTGCAGATGTAGTCTCACAGACATAACAAAACAATAGTAATACCCAACAAGCCACCTGCACATCTGCATATATTCTTTCTGTCATCTTATTCATGGAGTCAGGGGCTTCGGCCCGATACTCTTCACAAAAATTCAACATTACCGTGACCGTGACCGTGAGCGTTACACCACGACTTCGTTGGTTTCCAGCTTTCCAATTGGAGGCATTGTTTTCTCAGTGTCAATTCCAGGCTGTGATTCTTACGTATTTGTGGACGCAAGTACGGCAAGTCTCAGCAACGGGCGAGAGAGTGGGAGAGATCAAGGGTTTCACTCGAGTGGAGACTGCGTTACCGTACACATCAGTGTACATATTTTTGGAAGCTTAGCTTCATCATTCATTCATTTCATCTTTTTCATTTCGTCACACTGTTTCACTCATTAACTTCACCGTGACTTATGGCGTCCCAACCTGTGTTTGGACAACACTCTGGCTTGCCGCCTATAGCACCGGAACCTTCTTGCTCCTCCGGGAAACCGATTAGACAGAGATGCCATTCTCTGGAACGCATTTCTACCAGCCAGGGCTCTACTTCTCGTCAACGTTCTCCTGTTGCATCCACAAAACTACCACCCGCTAAACGTCAACATAAGCTAAGCGATGCCAGCTCTGAGCCATCCATGATCATTGACATTCAGGATGACCGCCAGTTTCCAAACCTGCCTTCTCCTAGTCGACCAACCATCCATTCTTTCTTGCTTCAGAACTTTGATCCAAAATTTTCAAATCCAAAGCTACTTTTAGTACAAATCACAAAATACATGCCTCGGGCGAACATCACTCAGATAGTCAAGACTAGGAATGGCATGATTATTAAGACGCCTGACCCGGAGTTTCTCCGTACGACACGGAACAAGTGCAGCTTTGAGATTTTTGGCTCCAAATCCACCATGACAAAGCTTAGCGACCAACGCCCGAAACAGCCACCACCTCCGAGGAAATCACCAACATTGTCTGTCGTTATACGAGGGGTGGATCCAAGTTATAGTAACGAGGAGGTCTTTGAAGAGCTCAAACTGGAAGGGCACAACATCATAAAATGTATCCGAATCAAAAACGATCATGGGTTGACCTAAATGGTGCGAATTCTTACAAGCTCTCAACAGACTATCGATGAGTTACTCACCCATGGCGCCTATATCTATAAACAGCGCCATCGTGTCGAACCATCCCGCACCTCCGCTCCTTTACCCCTTCGCTGTGAACGGTGTCAGGTATGTGGTCAACACTCTACTTCCCAATGTAGAAATCCGTTCAAATGTGGTTACTCTTCCGGCCCACATCCTACAAGAAGCTGTACAAATTTACAATCACCTCCAACCTGCTCCACGTGTCAGGATCATTCTCACCCGACATACAGTTACAAATGCCGATCTAAACCAGCTCCGGAACCAACAAAACCAGAAACTGTTGCACCATTACGCATACCGGAACAAATCCAACCACCCGCCAATCCAGTCTTACAACAACCTGTAACTGTCCATCAGCTTCTCACCTTCCTTACTTTCTCGCTACAAAATATCCATCCATTCCTTCGAGATCACATCGCCCAACAAATTCAAACCGCGGCTAAAGCAATTTTCCACGCCAATATCTGCCCAACATATTCTGGCAATAATGTCTATTATCACTCAAATGCACTCGAAACCGAGGTTTAAGAGCTATCCTCTAGCCATCCATATTATTATTCACTGCATTATGGCGCTTTCTTTCTTGTTCTTAAACATCCGTTCTTTACCACAGCATAAGCCGCTCTTCGAAGCACTTTTACTCGAAGAACAAATCCATGCCTTTATCCTTAATGAGACACATCTCACATCCCTATTGTCATGCCGCATACCTCGCTTCCAATTGTTACGTCAAGATAGCACTTTACCTGCTATGCGAGCCAACGGGGGAGTAGCGATTGGGTTTTCACCTTCTATTACATTTCGGAGTCATTCTCCGACTCTGCACAATCTTCCTGAATACCTTATCACATCATTATACTACAAGGAATTGTATGTGACTGTAGCAACCATATACATCCGTCCTGGGCACGATATTCCGTTCAGCTTCTTTCAATATATCTCCAATACCTTCCGAACCTACATAATTATGGCAGATGTGAATCTACATAGCCGGACACATACGCAACGGGACCGTTTCCTCAATTACATCACCAGTCATACTACTGGAGTGACTCTGCCACTTCCAAAACCGACTCGTCCCACGAGTCAGACTACTCCAGATATAGTTATTGTTTCGAGCAACATATCACATCGTAGCTGTGTTAACGTTCTTGATCTTATTGATAGCGATCATGCTCCAATCAAACTAGACATTCAGACCCGTGTAACTACCACTTCTCAGCCTTCTCCTCACCGTACTATTTATCGTTATGATAAAGCAAATTGAACTGCCTACCGATCGTATCTTCAGGATAATCTTCATCATTTACCTCCACCAACTGCAGAATCAGAACTTTCTGAAACTCTGGATGCTCTGGTCAATACTATGCATAACGCCACAGACAAATACATTCCTAAGTCAACAGTTTCGACTTTTCGCCCCTCTTTACCGCCTCACTACTTACCACTGATCAAACGGTCCCGACAGTTTTATAGAGATTATGCTGCCACTGGCAACCTTGACTCTCTTCATCATTACCGGCAGTTGCAACGAACGGTGCATAACTACCTTAAAGCTTACAAATTGCGATGCTGGGTCAAAGCTTGCAACAATCTCGGTTCACTTTCACACCCCACTCAATACTGGAAACGATTCCGGCAACTTACAGGTCGCAATACTCGCACAACATATCCTCTTATTGACAACAATACTCCGCTGCATACCGATACAGATAAGGCAAATGCGTTTGCAAGGTATCTCCAGGACATCTTTACACCTCTTGCACCTGACTATCCCCATCGTTCGCATCCAGTCGACAAACTCAATCTGGATTCTCCTCATCTCCAGCCTAATGTTAATCACACTCTGCCCGACAACAATCCACTTACTGCACCAATCTCTATCTCTGACGTCACTTCAGTTGTAGCTCACCGACGTAACACAGCCCCTGGCATGGATTCTATTACATATAGACACATTAAAGAAAGTCCGTACGTAGTCTTACATCTGCTTTGTCACATCTTTACCTTTATTCTTCGCACTGGCTTTGTACCTGCTCACTGGAAAACTTCGAAAACTCTTATGTTTCTCAAACCACATAAACCTGTTGCTTCTGTTAGCTCATACCGTCCTATTCAACTAACATCGACCTTCAGTAAAATATTGAAACGGATCATTGTCAAACGTCTTCATTCATACTTGGCACATCATGACGTCATTCCACTCGAACAAGCTGGTTTCAGACCTTCTTTTATTATTAATGACCAATTGCTTCGCCTCTCAAATTCCATATCTAATCATTTTAACACAGGCAATCCATCCTGCTTGGTCCTGTTTGATCCCGAGAAGGCATTCGACAAGGTCTGGCATCCCGCTCTCATCTATAAATTCAAACAGCTTCGCCTGCCTATTGCTTATCTTCGATTCATCTTTAATTTTCTTAGCTGTCGACTAGCTTACGTCTGTATCAACACTAGTTTTTCATTTCCTATTTTTCTTCATTCTGGAGTTCCCCAAGGATCGGCTTTGTCGCCCTTACTATATATCCTATTCGTTTCTGATTTCCCAGCAATCCCAGATTCTGTTAAACTCTTTCAGTATGCCGATGACACTGCACTTTTTGCCACGGGAAAAACATTTCAACAGCTCTATTTGGCTCTGCAGGATGCTATCAATGCCTTTGTTGATTGGTGCTCCCACTGGAGACTGAAAATAAACCCAGCAAAAACTCAATCTATTGTATTTCTTGCTCCGAAGCGTCGCTCCTGTGTACATCGCAACCCAACACTCTTGAACCTCACTGTACAAGATGTACCTATAAAAGCTACTCGCAGTGTCAAATATCTAGGAGTAACCTTCGATCACCATCTAACCTGGACAGCACATCTGAAAGATATCTCCAAGAAGGCGTACTCTCGCCTCAATCTTCTGAAAAGTCTTGCTAGAACTACCTGGGGACTCCATACTCATACAATTCTGAAAACATACAAAGTTTTTCTCCGCCCTATTCTCACGTACGGATTTACAGCTTGGATATCTGCTCCGACCTCATATTACGAGAAATTACTCATCCTGGAACATCATGCCTTGCGAATCGCTTTTCGTATCAAATTGCCTAGTCCCACTCAAGATCTCTACCATAGACTTACATTTCCGCACATCTTATATCATCTAGAAACACTACGTACTAAATATATCACCAAGGGCTTGCACAACAATCATCCACTCCTTCAGCAAACTTTTGCCGACCACGCTCGACGTACCTCCTCCGTTGCTGCTCTGTACCCTCCGCTCTCATTACTATTCACATTGTACCCTTACACTCTGCCTCCAGACCACCCCGACGCCCTCTACTACGAGCCATACTGCAGCTGTTAAGGAGATATATGCTATTACCAACCTTCTTCATTACAAGGTCCACATCGAACCATACAAGCCTCCCTCAGTGCTGCAATGTTACAGATGCCAACGCTTGGGGCATTCACAGGACACCTGCCAAGCCCACCCGCGCTGTCTCAAATGTGGGCATTTTCATTTCATCCAATCCTGCAGTAAAGCAGACTCCTCCACACCCGCCACTTGCGCCAACTGTCAGGGAGATCACCCCGCAAATTACCGTGGCTGTCCAGTCTTTAAATCCTATTCTGAGGCTCTTAAATTGCCGGCCCAGCAGCCGAGGAAACTTCCAGAAAAGACTAAGAAAACTTCCAACAAACCATCAGAAGAAACGACTTCCATGCCCACTGCTGTTAATATCCAACCTATGGCTACGGACAATGAAGACGTTGAAGCTTCCACTTCTCTCCACACCCAATCAGCTTCTGTCGAACAACAGGAGGGCCCGAAAGACGACCTAGACTTAAAGTCCGTTCTTTCATTTCTCAAGAGTTTAGGCACGGTCACGGTCACGGTAATGTTGAAGTTTTGTGAAGAGTATCGGGCCGAAGCCCCTGACTCCATGAGTAAGATGGCATAAAGAATATATATAGATGTGCAGGTGGCTAGTTGGGTATTACTATTGCTTTGTTATGTCTGGAAGTCTACATCTGCAACTGTCGCAGAATAGCTGAGAATGTTATTACGAGCTATGGAAAGATATTAAATGCGTGGCGTGCGATGAACATTCCGTAGAGCGCATTCGGTGCCGATGGTGGCTATAGCTAGATTAACATGTCTTGGTAAAGTATGCCAGAACTTATGATGGTGATGCCGTAGAACTTCTCTAACAGGAGGCAGCTCTAAATCTTCCAGAATTTGTCTGTTGCGTGTATATCTGTCGTGACCAGTGATGATGCGACCGGCTCTCGTTTGCACACTTTCGAGTGTTTGAAGATGGCTATTAGAAGCATGTTGCCAGGCAGGACATGCATAAGAAAGTGTGGACAGGACTATCATCTTAAATATGTGCACGCGAACCTCATGAGAGATTGTACTGCAGCGAAAGATGGGGTACAATGCCGAGATTTTCCGTAATGCTCGTTGCTTTATATCTTTGATGTGTGGGGCGAATGTGAGCCCATGATCTAATATCACACCCAAATATTTCGCATGCGTGGTGTGAGGAATGTGTGCGTTCTCATATATTAGATTTCGAGGGGCGCGGATGCGTCTTCTACTGTGGATGACAGCGCAACTTTTGTCGGCATTTACTTTAATTCTCCAGCGCCTGGCCCATTCCTGAAAACTGTCTAGTTGACGTTGCATATAGATGTAGCACTGTGCAAGTGAACTACTTGTTGTGAAAAAGGCGGTATCATCAGCATACGTTGCAAAAAAGCAGTTTGGTAAAGTCGGAAGATCTGCTGTATAGAGATTATATAGAAGCGGTGAAAGTACAGCGCCTTGTGGGACACCTGCTTTAATTGGCCTAGACGAGGATTTGACACCATCAACCGACACATGAAATGATCTCCCAATGAGATAAGAGCGAAGTAAATGCAGAAAACGATCCCGAAAACCTTGAGTATATAGCTTATATAATAATCCAGCTAACCATACTTTATCAAATGCTTTTGACACATCCAGGTATACTCCAAGGGTGTGGTGTTTTCTATTGAAAGCCACTGTTAAGTGATCAACTACTCGTACAAGTTGGGTTGTAGTGCTATGTTGAGCACGAAACCCTAACTGATGGAAGGGTAGAAGATCACTGTTGGCGACATGTTGTTTCAACCTCCAGAGGAACACACGTTCAAATAATTTACTTAAGTGTGACAGAAGACTTATCGGCCTATAGTTTTCCGGGAGCAGCGGATTCTTTCCGGGTTTAGGGATGGTGATGATACGAGCTTCCTTCCAGGTCTTTGGGAAGTAGCATATTTGAAAGATGGCATTAAATAAATATGCCAAAAAGACCAGTAATTTTCGAGTTGGATGTTTCAGTATCTCAGGTCGAATCCCATCAGGCCCAGATGCTTTGTCGGTAGACATTTGATGTGTTTTTCTATTTCCCGAGGTGTAACTGGGTTGATGCCATGTGTAGGGTTTTGAGTTCGTATACTATATAAGGTAGTTCTAATGTGCTGGTGGAAATAAGGATCAAGTTGGCCTCTATTGGGCTGGAACTGTGCTTGCAGAGAGTCAGCGAAAGTAGCTGCTTGCAACTGCGGGTCTTGAGTCAGCCCTTGTGGTCCTTGGAGGACTCTAGCTCTGGAAGCATTAGTAGCCCGTTGGAAGGATTTAGAGTATGACCAAATTTTACGATCATTTACTGTGAGGTTGCGAAAAGTATCTTCCCAGTACTGTTGGTTTTGTCGCTGAGTCAGCATCTTGATCTTTGCACGCAGTTTATTCCACAATGCCTTGTAGGCTGGATGAAGTGTGTGCTGCCAGCGACGTCTAGCCCAACGTTTTAAATGAATATAGAGTTGCAGATGTAGACTGTCGTATTGACCTGTTTGCGTTGGAGAGATGGTAGTAGTGGAGCTTACTGCCTCTGCTGTACGAAGTGCTACAGTGATATGAGAAACTGCCTGATCGATGTCCTGAATTGTGGCGGGCCGATCTCTTAGGTCGATCAGTGTGTTTAATTCTTGTTTAAACAAATCCCAATCAGTTTCTATGTGTTTAAGAATAGGAGCAGTGTGGGCGATGCTGCGGTAGGAGACATGAAAAATGACTGGATCGTGATCTGAGTCTAGGTCCGAGAGAACATATGGATGAATACTAAAGGATACGTTTTTGCAAAGAGCAACGTCAAGCACGTCAGGTTGGCCGCCGAATTTTGGATAATGAGTTGGATCTGGTGGAGCACTGATGATAAAGTTGGCGTGAGGAGATATTCGTGCAAAGCGTCTCCAGCAGTGTTTGGAGTAATGGAGTTCCATTCTCCATTCTTTGCGTTAAGGTCACCAGCTAAGATAACTTTGGGCCCTAAATTTGCGATGATGTCGAAGTCAGTCGGTTCTAAGTGTGTGGCCGGAGACCTATACCCAGTGACCAGTACTAATGGAACTCCTGGAGTTATTAGCTCAACAGCAAGTGCCTCTAAAGTAAGTAGTGGTGGTATTGTAAGCGACCTTACTGGTAATGACTTTTTGATTATGAGTAGCAATCCTCCTTTCTGTCTACCCACTCTGTCCTGTCTGTATACAATGTAATTAGATAGGCGCCAAGAAGTGATGCGAGCAGTAAAATGTGTTTCTTGGATGAACATGACATCAACTCTATGCTTTATTAGAAAGCGAAGAAGCGTTTGTTTCTGCCCCTCAAGACCATCTGCATTCCACGTGGCAAGTATAAGTGTGTGGTGTAGGACGCCGGATTTAGAAACAGCCATCGTCAACCATTTCCGCTATTGTTTCGATTACTGCTGCAGCCTTGGAAGCTGAGTCAGCAGCTTGTCGAAAGCGTGTGATACCACGTTTAATATGTGTAAGTATTTTACGGAAATGTAAGCCCTTGAAAAATGAAAGAACTGATTTTAAGTCAACATCGTCGTTCGAGTTCTCGTGTTGGACGGTAGTAACTGGTTGGGTGTGAGAAGAAGTGGGAGCTTCAACATCATTGTTATCCTTAGTCACGGGTTGTATATTATCAGCAGTGGGAATGGAAATTTTCTCTGAGGATGATGTGTGGGAATTTTTCTTAGGTATACCTGGGTGTTTGTTCGGTTGTTGCATCGGCAATTTGAGAGCTTCTGAGTAGGATTTAAATACCGGACAGCCTCGGTAATTTGCTGGGTGATCTCCCTGACAGTTTGCGCAGGTGGCGGGTGTGGATGTGTCTGGTTTAGTGCATGACTGTGTAAGATGTGATTGCCCACATTTGAGACACCTCGGGTGGGCTTGGCAGGTGTCTTGCAAATGCCCCAACCGTTGACATCTGTAACATTGCAAGACTGAGGGAGGCTTGTAAGGTTCAATTTGAACCCGGTAGTGAAGCAAGTTGTTTATAGCGTATATTTCTTTGACTGCTGCAGTACGTTCTAAAGCAACCAAGAACAGTGGCATCATTATTTTCTTGTCATCCGTCTTGCTTCTACGAGACATTTGGTGGACGTTTATTGGTTTGTAACCGAGACGCAATAGTTCTTCCTTCAGATCGTCTATGTCGGTGTCTATAGGTAGTTTTCGGATAACTACCTTAATAGGCCTTTCATTTTTCGCCACGCCTGTAGCATATTCAGTTTTTGTTTGTTCGCAATAAGCCTTGATAGAATTGTAGTCATCTTTGTTTTTCGCTTGAATCCGAATGCGCTCCTTATTGGGCTGAGCTAGAGGGGGCTCCTTCAATGCTCGTGACAAGGTCTTGATAAAGGTATATGTGTTTGTAATTCCATATATGAAAATTGGAGGGGGCTTGAAACTGGAGGACTTGTTATTCGGCGCAGTGTTGCTACTGGCACTCTTATTGTCTGTTTGTTCGGATGATAAAACAGCGAACTTATTACTAGTGGGAAGAGGTGGATATTCTTGAGTGCTATTAAATAGTTTTTCAGCGTTGTTGAGATTTTCCAAGGAAGACCTACGCCGCTTAAGTGTTCCCACTACTGTGAAATCCATGTCTTCTGTGTTATTCGACGTTGATGGCTGCGTTGATCTTATTATTTTGCCCCTGGTATTGGGAATCTTAGATGATTGGGCCTTTTTCTCAGATTTCACTGGTGTCTTCTGAGAGACCATCTTTATACTTAAAGTAGGAGATGGCGCCAGCTTACCACAAAAGGGGGTAACAGTGTACCTTTGAAATGGTTTGTTCTTAGAGCAATGCTCTAAGTTTGTAGGTTGTTAATCTGCTTCCTCCGAAGAGGAAGCGCAAAAAAGTAATCGGTAACCAGCAGAAATGCCTAAGTCGTCAACTAATTTCGCTTGTCTCTTCCTCCGAAGAGGAGAGTATCAAAATAAATCGTTAAGCCGAGAGGAATAGCTAGGTCGTCAACAGAAAAGATCAGTTTGGTGCGTTAACCTCCGTGGAGGTATTAAATATAATTCGACGGTTGTTTCCTCAGCCTCAAAGAGGCAAGTACTCCAACCGTATATACGAAGATCGCGACTAAAATAAACCAATGGGGATGGAGAGCGTAAGTGACTAGTTTATTTTTCTCCGCCAGCTACGGATACCCTATTTTTTTTACCTGGTTAGAGATTCCAGGTGGCCAGTTCAATTACATACACGGTCACGGTCACGGTCACGGTAATGCTGTAGTTTTGTATAGAGGATCGGGCCGCAGCCCCTGACTCCATGAGTAGGACTGGATAAAATATATATATATAATGATGTGTTGATAGTTGGAAATTACTATTGTTTTGTGATGGATGCAAGTCTACATCTGCAACTGTCGCAGAGTAGCTGATTATGGTTTCATTACAAGCTCTGGAAAGGTATTAAAGACGTGGCATGCGATGGACGTTCCGGAGAGTGCATTCAGTGCCAATGTTAGCTATGGCTGGATTAATATGTCTGGGTAAAGTACGCCAGAACTTACTGTGCAAATGCCGTAGTACTTGTCTAACAGTGGGTAACTCTAAATCTTCCAGAATCTGACTGTTTCGTGTGTATCTGTCGTGACCAGTGATTATACGACCAGCTCGAGTTTGTACACTTTCGAGTGTTTGGATATGACTGGGTGAAGCATGTTGCCAGGCAGGGCATGCATAACAGATTGTAGACAGGACTATCATCTTGAAGATGTGAACTCGAACCACATGGGAAAGTGAACTGCAGCGAAAGATGGGGTATAACGCTGAAATTTTTCGTAAGGCCCTTTGTTTTATGTCCCTGATGTGAGCGGCGAACGTTAAACCTCGGTCTAAGGTTACACCCAAATATTTGGCGTGCATAGCGTGAGGAATACGAGCGTTCTCATATGTTAAATTTCGTGGAGCACGGATGTGTCTCTTACTGTGAATGACAGCACAGCTTTTGCCTGCATTGATTTTAATCCTCCAACGTCTTGCCCATTCCTGAAAACTGTTTAGTTGTCGTTGCATGTAGATGTAACATTGCGCAAGGGAGCTGCTGGTCGTGAAAAAGGCAGTATCATCAGCATATGTTGCGAAAAAGCAATGCGGTAAGGTCGGGAGATCTGCTGTGTATAGATTATATAAGAGCGGTGAAAGTACAGCGTCCTGTGGAACACCTGCTTTTATAGATCTAGACGTGGATTTGACACCGTCAACAGACACATGAAATTTTCTGCCAATGAGATATGAATCAAGTAAGAGTAGAACACGATCCGGAAAACCTTGAGTGTATATCTTATATAATAGTCCTGATAACCAGACTTTATCAAAGGCTTTTGAGACATCGAGGTAAACTCCAAGAGTGTGGTGTTTCCTGTTAAAAGCCGCTGTTAAGTGGTCCACCACTCGTACGAGTTGTGTAGTAGTGCTATGTTGGGCACGAAACCCAAACTGATGGAAAGGTAGGAGGTCTCTATTAACTACATGTTGTTTCAGCCTCGAGAGTAACACACGTTCAAAGAGTTTACTCAAGTGCGACAGAAGACTTATCGGTCTATAGTTTTCCGGGAGCAGTGGATTCTTTCCAGGTTTAAGGATGGTGATGACACGAGCTTCCTTCCAGGTCTTGGGGTAGTAACATAATTGAAATATGGCGTTAAATAAATAGGTTAAAAAGACCAGCAGTTTTCTAGTTGGATGTTTTAGGATCTCAGATCGAATCCCATCAGGCCCAGATGCTGTCTTTCCTGGCAGACATTTTAGGTGTCTTTCTATTTCCCGAGGTGTTACTATGGTGATGTCATGTGTTGGGTTTTGTGTCCTTATGCTATATAGTGTGGTTCGGATGTGCTGTTTGAGGTAGGGATCGAGGCGTGCTCTGTTAGGCTGGAACTGTTCTTCCAGAGAGTCAGCGAAAATGTTTGCTTGCGACTGAGGATCTTGTGTTAGTCCTTGAGGTCCTTGTATGACTCTAGCTTTGGAAGCATTTGTAGCACGTTGGAATGATTTGCAGTATGTCCAAATTTTACGGTCATTTGCTGTGACATTTTGAAAAGTGTTTTCCCAATATTGTTGATTTTGTCGCGTTATCAGCAACTTGAGCTTTGCACGCAGTTTGTTCCAGAGCGTTTTGTATGCTGGATGTAGTGTATGCTGCCATCGACGTCTAGCCCAACGTTTCAGATGAATATAAAGTTGTAGGTGGAAACTGTCACATTGACTGGTTTGCGTTGGAAAGATTATGCAGGTGGAGCTCGCTGCCTCTGCTGTGCGAAGTGCTAACGTGACGTGAGAGACCGCTTGGTCGATGTCCTCAATGGTGGCGGGTCTATCTCGCAGATCGATCATAGTGTTTAGTTCTTGTTTGAAAAGATGCCAGTCAGTTTCTATTTGCTTGAAGATAGGGGCAGAATGAGCGATACTGCGGTGCGAGACGTGAAAAATGACTGGATCGTGGTCAGAATCTAAATCCGAAATGACATAAGGATGAACACTAAATGATACATCTTTGCAAAGAGCAACGTCAAGAACATCGGGTTGTCCGCCGAATTTTGGATAATGAGTTGGGTCAGGTGGAGCACTGATGATGAAGTTGGAGGTAAGTAGATATTCATGTAAATCATCTCCAGCAGTGTTTGGAGTAATCGAGTTATATTCTCCACGTTTAGCATTGAGATCTCCAGCTAAGATGACTTTTGGCCCTAAGTTAGAAATGACATCGAAGTCTGTGGGCTCTAGTTGTGTGGCCGGGGACCTGTACCCGGTAACCAATATTAATGGAACACCTGGAGTTATTAATTGAACAGCAAGTGCCTCCAAAGTAAGTAGGGGTGGTATAGCAAGCAACTTGACTGGGAATGCCTTTTTGATGATAAGTAGTAATCCTCCTTTCTGTCTGCCCACTCTATCCTGTCGGTACACAATGTAATTTGGTAGTCTCCAAGTAGTGATCCGAGCTGTAAAGTGTGTTTCCTGTATAAACATGACATCAACTCTGTGTTGTGTGAGAAATCTAATCAGCATTTGTTTCTGCCCCTCTAGACCATCTGCATTCCACGTAGCGAGGACAAGTGTGTGTTGTAGGACGCTGGATTTAGAAACAGCCATCGTCAACCATTTCCGCTATTGTTTCGATGACTGCTGCAGCCTTGGAAGCTGAGTCTGCAGCTTGTCGGAAACGTGTAATACCACGTTTTATGTGTGTTATTATTTTGCGGAAATGCAAGCCCTTGAGGAATGAAAGAACGGACTTTATATCCAGGTCTTCGTTAGGGCTCTCGTGTTGTTGAGTAGAAGCTGAGTCGGTGTGGGATGAAGTGGAAGCTTTAGCATCAGCACCATCCGTAGCCTCAGGTTGGACATTGACAATAGTGGGAATTTCCTGATCTGATGGATCGTGGGAACTTTTCTTGGTTTTATCTGGATGTTTCTTCGGTTGCTGTGCCGGCAATTTTAGAGCCTCAGAGTAAGATTTAAATACCGGGCAACCGCGGTAATTTGCCGGGTGATCTCCCTGACAGTTTGCACAAGTGGCGGATGTGGATGTATCTGGTTTACTGCAAGACTGTGTAAAATGCAGTTGCCCACATTTGAGACACCGAGGATGGGCTTGGCAGGTATCTTGCGAATGCCCCAAACGTTGGCACCTATAACATTGTAGCACTGAGGGAGGCTTATAGGGTTCGATTTGGACCTTGTAATGTAGTAAGTTGTTAATTGCATAGATCTCTTTAACAGCTGCAGTTCTCTCCAAAGCAACCAAGAATAATGGCATTAGTATTTTCTGGCCATCCGTCTTACTTTTGCGGAACATTTGATGGATGCTTGTCGGTTTGTAGCCCAATCTGATAAGATCTTCTTTCAGGTCATCTAATTCTGTATCCATAGGCAGTTTTCGAACAACTACCTTAATGGGCCTTTCAGTTTTTGCTACTCCTGTGGCATATTGAGTCTTCGTTTGTTCACAATAAGTCTTAATAGAGTTATAATCGTCTTTATTAGCCGCTTGAAGCCGAATGCGCTCTTTGTTGGGCTGTGCTAAGGGAGGCTCCTTCAATGCACGTGACAGGGTCTTTATAAAGGTATATGTGTTGGTAATCCCGTATATGAAAATCGGAGGCGGGTTGAAACTGGAGGGCTTTTTAGGCGATGGAGTGTTGTTACTGGAACTAGGATTGTCCATTTGTTCCGATGACAGAACATCGAACTTATTACTAGTGGGAAGAGGTGGAAATTCTGGGGTTTTATTGATTAGTTTTTCTGCCTTGTTGAGATTTTCCAAAGAAGACCTACGTCGTTTTAGTGTTCCCACTACTGTGAAATCCATGTCTTCAGGCTTATTTGAAGTTGATGGCTGTGAGTTTCTTGACTGCATAGGTGCAGGTGGTTTCATTTTCAGCTTTGCTGGTGTGGTTGTTTGGCCCTTTTTACCTAAAGGCAGAAGGAAGTCTTCCGGTTTATATGTCGCTCTTATTAGTTTGCCCCTGGTACCGGGAATTTTGGTAGATTGTGCTTTTTTGTCTGGTTTGATCGGTGTTTTCTGAGAAAGCATCTTTATTGTTAGAGTGGGGGATGGCGCCAGCTTACAAGAAGGGTAATGGCGTTCCCAATAAATGATATGATCTTAGAGCAGTGCTCTAAGTTTTAATTTGAGAAGGTGCTTTTCCTCCGAAGAGGAAGCACTACTAATCTTTCGCCGGTATAAGTGCCAAAGTCGTCAACTATTGTCTTCCTTCAGTTATCTCTAGCTCCGAAGAGGAGAGTACCAAAATAAATCGTTAAACCAAGAGGAATAGCAAGGTCGTCAACAGAAAAGATCAATTTGGTGCGTTAACCTCCGTGGAGGTATTCAATATAATTCGACGGTTGTTTCCTTCACCTCTAGGAGGTAAGTAATCCAACCGTATATACGAAGATCGCGACTAAAATAAACCAATGGGGATGGAATGCCTAAGTGACTTGGTTATTTTTCTTCGCCAGCTACGAATACCCTATTTTTTACCTGGTTAGAGATTCCAGGTGGCCAGTTCAATTACATAGATTTTTTTTCACAAGTCTTTCATTCCCATCAGACGATGGGCGGGCCGCAGACGGTTATGCCGTCTCTATGGCCAGAGTGAAGTTTTTACTATGTGGAGAATATTATTGTGGATGGATACAGGTTGCGCTTATAGTATAGGTGTAAGCAGAAAGCTTCTCGGAAATATTGATGGTGTGTCCAATTATCGGAAGTGCCACATGTCATGGGAGATGTTATGGGAAAGCATGTATTGCGAGGAAAGTATTATCTATAGAGATGAGGATGGGTTTGGTATATGCGACGCTCTGGGTTGTAGTCAGCTGAATTGGTGTCCCGTTCATATATTGCCAGGAGATGGTCTATTGGAGGATATCCAGTACGGGGGAGAGTAGGTTGCTCATCTAGGAGGGATAGAAGCCTGTCATGTGAAGTTGTTATGTGATGCGTAATGTATCGCGTGCGAAGGCGATAGAGGTGGTCCAAGATTGGAGGCATTGCTGTGCGTTGATAGAGCTCGGCGTTGGAGGTTCGATAAGTTAGAGAGTATGAAATGCGTATTGCCTGGCGCTCAAGGAGTTGTAGGCGGCTATAGAAATAGGGAGGCGCTGAAAGCCAAGCTAGATGCCCGTATGTCATAGCTGGCCGGACGAATACTTTGTATGTATAAAGTAAGACGTCTGCACTTAAGCCCCAGGTTGTGCCCTTTAAGTTCCTTAAGAGATTGAGGCGACGACGGATGTCTTTCTCAAGAGCGGCTAAGTGGGTGCGCCATGTGAGGTGTTTATCGAAATGGACCCCAAGATATTTAATGCTATTGCTTAAGGAGATTTCTGAGTCCAGTACCATAATACGGAGACGCTCTGGGTTGCGTGTCGGACAGTACTTGTGTGTCTTGCGGGCAAAAAGCGTCATTTGTGTTTTGTTGGGGTTTAATTTCAGTTTCCACCGTAGGCACCAGGAGATGAGAATATCTATTGCTGCTTGTAATTGTATATTGATGCGCTCAACAGAGGATCCAAGAGCAAGATAGGCTGTATCGTCTGCGAACTGTAGAGCATGAATTGGTGGTGACGGAGAAGGCATGTCAGCTACGTAGAGGATGTAGAGAAGAGGAGAGAGTACGGATCCTTGAGGGACTCCTGCTCGTAAAAGAAATTCGTGCGAACGTCCGTGATGGAGTTGGATAAATGCACTTCGTTGATGGAGGAAATTTGCGATGACTCGGACGTAATGAGGTGGGAGTAGGCGCTTTAGTTTGAATAGCAGTCCCTCGTGCCAGACAGTATCGAAAGCACGCTCGATATCGAAAGAGATTAGCACAGCTGGTAAGTATTTATTTAAATGATTCATTACGAGCGAAGAGAGTTTGAGGAGTTGGTCGCCAGTGGCATGAAAGGGTCGAAATCCTGCCTGTGTAGTAGGAAGGATATTGCGTTCGGCGAGGTAAGGATGGAGCCGTTTAACAAGGATCCGTTCCAGGGTTTTACTGAATACCGACGTTAAGCTAATAGGTCGGTAGGATGTGACTAATGCCGGGTCTTTGTGTGGTTTTAAAAAGACTAGGACCTTTGCAAGCTTCCACTGGATAGGGATATAGCCCGTGGTAAGGATGATAGTATATAAGATGGCGAGCAGAGCATGAAAGATAGGAGGAGCCTGTGAAAGTTGGCGGTAGGTATTTGTGTCCGCCCCTGGTGCTGTATTAATTCTGTTCCGGAGTACATGTTGGATATCCTCAGTAGTTATTGGAGCGAGGAGAGCATCGTCAGCAGGGAGGGGGTCGCCAAACTGAGATTGGAAGGAGGGTTGAGTAGGATCACCCTCGATTATGATATGATGGTGTGATGGATGGACAAAAATCGGATCAGAGTGGGGTGTAAAAGCCTGTTCAAAGTAGGTGGCGAAGGCCGCTGCTTTAGCAGTATCAGTTGGAGGAGCCGTGCCATTGATGACGAGCGGATAATGTGAACTATGTTTCTGGTAGGTGAGGCGTTTGAATAAGTGCCAGAATTTAGTCGGGTTTCGCTCTTGTTGTAGCTGGTTACAAGAGTGTCGCCAAATAAGGCGTTTCTTGGCGATGACGTAGTGCTTAACCATGCGCTGGAACTGCTTATGAATATGGAGAAAGTATGGATTATGAGTGCGTCGGTATTCCCTAAGAGAAGCATGGGAGCGATCTAAGAGCGTAAGTGCATACGGAGGTAGGTTGGGCCGGAGTGGATGTGAAGTATGTTTGGGTACTGCATGTTCTGTGGCATCACGGATTGCTTCCGTTAGAGTATCTGCTAATAAGTCTATTGATTCGAATGTGGTAAGATTGGAGTTTGTATTTTCCAGTTGTGAATTGATATTGGTTTGGTATTTGGTCCAGTCGGCCTTATTGAAGTTGTATTTCGGAGGTAAAGACGCAGGAGGCTGCGTGGGAACTGGTTGTTGAATCGTGAGAAGAAACGGTAGATGATCGCTACCAACAGAGCCAAGAACTTCCACTGTTGCTCGAGTTAAGAGATTATTGGACACTATGGCTACGTCTGGTGTGGAATGGCTATCTGGGCGAGTATGGTGAGGCAATGGTATACAGGTACTATGAGTAGTTGCTAAAAAATCTGTGAAGCGCTGTTGCTGAGTGGCAGTGCGGGAATGGTAGTTAATGTCGGCCAGCAGGATATAAGTGCGGAAGTTTAAGTCAAGATATGTCAAGAAGTGATATGGCAATGGCTGGGTTGAGCGGACGTAGATAGTCGCAACTGTTAAAGTAATTGATGGGAAGTAGACAGTTTGAATAACGTGCTCCGAGTAGCGTTGAGGGTTTGGCGGTATAATGTGACGTCTGGGTAGCGACGGTTTTATGGCTATAGCGGCTCCTCCGTGAGCTGGGTGGTGTGGTAGGTCCGCGCGGATAAGATTGTATTGCGGAAAATAGTATCGCTCATTAGGTTTTAAGTATGTTTCGTTGAGCAGGATGCAGTCGACGCTGTGTGCAGCTGCCATGGTTTCCAAGAGGACTCGATTTGTGCGCAATGAGCGGATGTTGGAGAAGAGAAATTTGAGTGGCCGTTTCCCCCGTGAGCAATGATTCATGTTTGAGTATCTGAGTGGAAATGGAAATAGGTGGAAAGTCCGGAATACGTAGCTGCCATATGAAGGTGAAAGATGTCATAGGCTGCTTTCGTAGCGTGGGTTAATATGGCTTCCCGTTGATAGGGGAAGGTGTTCTGGAGCACTAAAGTTATGAATTGGAGTATATTTTCAACAGTTGGCGGCGGTAAAAGAGAGGTTTGCGTGCCGGTAGAAACTTGAGTGGCTGGATGTATGCGTAATGGCACTACTGTTTCAGGCTTGTCTGGCAGAGGCTTTGGTTTTTGGGGGCACTGGTAGGAGTAGGTGGGGTGTGGTGCACCACAGGTGTTACAGTTCGCAGGTTGCTGAAGGTTGGGACAACTTTTCAGTTTATGAGCCCCTTTGCAATGGGGACAGACAGATGGCAGCGTGCATTTATTGGTTGGATGGGCGTTATATTGGAGACAATTCTCGCACCGTAAAGAGAGAGGCGGTGGAGTCCGTGACGCTTCCACCCGATGATGGCAGCGGTAGATATATACCCCATTTTGAAGAAGTTCATCTACTAGAGTTTGATCTTCGGTGAGCAGGCGCACCATATATGTTGGGCCGGTAGCGTTTTTAATTCGTAGTGCTCGTTTTGGGTGATAGCCGTCTTCTTTGAGCTCGTCTAAGATTTCTTTTTCAGTCAGAGTGGGGTCTACGCCTCGAATTACCACTGATAAGAGTGGTGTGCGGCGTGGTGGCGGTGGTGTCTTTTGATTTGGCGTTTTCAAAAGTTGTATCTTAGCATTTGTCCCGAACATTGCTGGCCCTACTTTATAGATTAGCTGTTCATATAGTTGGGGATTGGTCGTTTTGAGAATGATACCGTTTTGAGTTTTCACCAGTTGGTGTAGATCAAGGCGTTTACAATAACGCATGAGTTGCAGATACATAGCTTTGATACTGAAATACTCCGGTTTTAGGTCACTGAACAGGATGGTATAGATGTTAGGAGTAGGCTGATCCACAATGATGGGCTCCTCAATGGATGAGGTTGAGGCGGATGGTACTGGAAGAGTTTCGGTTAGACGTTTAGGTGGACTTTTAGAGCGTCGGTATATTTTAGTTTTTTGATGGTAGTTGGGGAGCGAGAGCGATCTCTGTCCCTGACAGGAGAACTAGTGGAGACGGTGGAAGCTCCAGAGGAAGTTCGTTCGCGTTCGCGTTCCCGTGGACGCGTGCGGCGATCCTTAGGTGGTTTCATGACCGTGGCTGGCAAGCTATGTCGCCCAGATGTAGTATCCGTCGGGGTTGGAGGTCCCGGCATGATGATCCCAAGAGATGGAGATTAGTAATGAGCCTGACGTTTCGCTCACACAAAAGTGTAGCGCCCCGTGCAGGTAATAAGTGGACTGTGCGACCAAGTTAGTAAAAACAAGCCCTGTCTATAAATGTGCGGCTCGGACCGTGAGGCCGATGTCGATTCTTGAAGAGAATCCTCCGCAAGTACCAAGATCTAACTAACAGAACAATAATTCGCCGAGATAATTAGTACGAATATAGACCAACAGATGTCTATAGTCGCTAGGTAAGTATGTTACATAGACCCTCCACTGTAAATTAATTCCTTGAAGCCCCAGTAGAGTATTAGGAGAAGGAAAGTCTTAATACACAATTTTCAACAAATCATCATTATCACAACAAAATAACAAACTATCTAAATTATATGATTAATTCGTTAAGGTTGTCTTGAAACAAAGCCACCTTTGTTTAGCTTACCTCATTCAACTTTAGGTATTTTGTTTATGGAAAGTTGTTCTGTCATCTATGAATAGTCCTTGCAGGTATGAAGTTAAGCCAAGTGTTATAAGGCAGTTAAAATGATATTAGCGTTTGTATTACTGTTAAAGGGATGGACACTACTATTAAGAATGTGTGGATCATCATTGGAAGTAATTTTATGTGTATGTCTATTGCAAGTTGCGAGAAGGCAGGAAACGATAGCTTTAATCTACCAGTTCACAGTGTAGGCCCTATTTGGTACACACACATTACACACCAGATATCATAATCAACGTCTCTCTTTCAGCGGACTCTGAAGATGTAGGCCTAACCAGTGGACGGAATGCAACCAACCTTACTAATTTAGAAGTGACGACGCCAGGTTTAATGGTGAACAAGAGACGCCGATTCATCTTGGTATGAGCGGTTATTTTTGCATAGCCTACCAAAAATGATATTTTTATGATGTTTGACTTGCATTGCAATTAGTGATGGGTAAATTCCCGGGAAGATATTTTTCGGGAATATTTCCTGGGAAGATTCCCAAAATGGGAATTTATCCGGAATTTATGTAAAATCAGAAGGAAAATTGCATTCTATTACTGTATTATGATTTCAGAGTTCAATTACTTTTTATATCACAGCATATTATTACTGTTGTCCACAGAGGATTCTTTAAAATGTATATTCTGAACGGTACCATGTTACTTTATTAACACTTTATTATATTTAGAAAGTACCCATAAATGTACCGTATATTTATTTACAATATGTTCTATCAACTAAATATGCGCGAAAAAAATATATAGTAACAGTTTAAATTTATATGTAAGTGGATTTACTCAACTTGACTCTATTACTGATATTATAAACACATTAAATTTATAAATGTTATAAACTAATTAGATTGGGTAGGGTTAAATGCTAGAAGATACATGTCTCATCAATTTATCAATATTTGCGCATACATATTTATGTTCACAAAATTTGCAAAATACTTACTTATCTTTATATTTTAGCACGTAACATTGCCATACACGACCTTTCATTCTACATGTTGCTTGAAATTCCATGCGTTAATTCACATATAAAAGAAGTTCGAGTACCTCTTCAGAAATTCGAGGCAGAGAGAGGAGACAGACCGACGTCTATTATTAATGGTGGTTCAGGGTTTATTAATAGTACTTCATCTCTATTTCTACATAATTCTAAATTACTTTACAAAATGGTTCCTTTTCATCATTTGTAAATTAGTATTTTGCTAATTTTGGCTGTTCTTTAGCATTGGGGGCCAGCTTCTGCACCTACTTTTTTGCGATATTCTATTCCGATGCGGTTGTTTTATGGTTTCATACGTTAAATTACGTTATCAACATTAAATACAGACAGCATTGCGGAGCGAGCGTTAGCGAATGAAGACGGGTTAGAGCCCTGCATGGCATGTTGTTTTATATCTTCGTTGCCAAATATTGACTTTCTTTTCTCAAATAAATCACTTCCACTTACCTTTCCGTTTTGTATAAATCCCTTACTGCCTTAAAAAAACATATGGTTGATACTTTCTTGACTACTTGAACATCACTATCAACTCATTTCTTCCGTAAATCATCCTACTTTTTGTAGTTTTGGCCTCCAATACCAAACAATTACCCTACTTTTTAGTGCAAATGGAAATGGAACTTAAAAAATCGTATTATTAGTTATATAAAGTACCGTCAAATAATTTTAAATTTTTTAACATCCAAATTCTTTAAAACCTAGAAGTAAATCATAATATATTAAAATAAAGTAATTAGTCATATGGTTCTTATAATTTGGAGGATAAAGTAAAGAAATGGAAATAAATTCCTTCCCGGGAATTTATAGGCCAGGGAAAAAACCCGGGAATATTCCCATTTTTAAATTCCTTCCCACCGGGAATATTCCCACTGGCCATCACTAATTGCAATCAGGGTTGAATTCAGGGGGTAGCCCGGGGGGAATGTCCCCCGAAGAAAATTCATTCTCCCCCCCGAAAAAAATTTCAATAACGAAATGTAGAAATTGCTTCACCCAATTATTTGCTTTTCTTTCCGTGCAGGTGCAGACGAAATCCGATCTCTCAATATACATATAAATGACGCAGTCCCATTCTATATAAATATTAAACATGTAACATCTAAGATAGAATACCAAATAGTCAATAAAATCTGTATTTCTTAACGCTATGACCGAGTTTGGCAGAACATGAAATTGTCAACTGTTGAAAGGTTTATATTTTAGTAGGTACTATACTCTCGCCCTATATTATATATTAGTAGGTAGCACTAGCACAGATTAAGATAGAAAAGGAAAGATAGGGAAAAATCTTTGGATCATTCCATATGATCTCTGGTGTCAGCAGACTTCAATTCTTGAAAATGTACAGTTATTACATTATTTGAAATAGAACACCTAAATCCTATTTCTCGCATCGGAAGTGACAGACGTAAATGTGATTTACGTTTGTTAAAGTAAACACACCTGTCTTCAATTAAAAATAAGTCAGTTAAAGGGTGAGATTCAGAGAGCGTCATTTAGAGGGATCAGGGAGGAACAGTTATCCCTAATGGGCAGTGTTGAATTCAGACATTTTCACCCGGGGGAGAATGTCAACTCGTCCAAAATGTTAATTGGAGGACGTTTGGTGACTTTACAGCACAAGACTGCTCAACTTTTACAGCACATTACGTGAACCAAAAAAAAAAAAAAAAAAAACCTAACAAAAGTGTACCTTTCTTAATGAAGCATTCTCGTGTTGCCATGCGTTGCAGAGAACATATCCACAAATTTTGACAGTTCTAGTAGCTTGCGTTCTTCTTTTCCTATCGCCAGAGTTGAGTTGATTTTGAGTCCCGTTTAGCAGCGAGGCTATATGAGACGTGGACCTACTGATTAACGTGGAATCCGAACCACATGAGCTCCAGCCGAGAATCGAACCCGGGTCTCCCACGCCAAAGGCGCGTACGCTAACCGCTTAGCCACGGAGGAGCTCTTCCTATCGCCAGAACAGACAAATGCATTAACATGGTATTCAGCAGTTTATTAACTGAAAGACTCCTAAATCAATTCAGACAAGGAAAAGGTCTTTACACACAGAGTTAGAGACTGGGATTTCAGAGGAATTGTTGTTAGTTTGTGTGCTTCATGGAATAGAAACCTGTACTTACTGAGATGCGGATGAAATCCTATACATGAACTACTTTGGCATCGGTACCATCTTCTTCCCTTTCAAGAAACATTTGCATTTTATCCTTCAACGCTGCAAGTTGTAACATATAGTCCATGAATTTTATGTCACTGGTTATTACATATTTATAGAAAGCTGTATCTATGAACAATTTACAATATTTTGTGCCGAAAAAGCTGTTTCGTTTTTCCTTATTCTTTTGTTTTTGTTCCTTATGACCTCTGGTGGGACGTACTAGCACGGCGGATGGACTCTCTCTATAGGTGGCTATAGTTGTGCTGGAACGTCCGAGGAAGGAATTATAATGGTTGTGTTTCGCTACTACTATCATAGTTTGTGATCGAGTTATTAGATCAAAGAAAGTTCTTCTATATACATAATCTACGAGTGATATTCAAAGTATAATTATGTTGAAGTTTAAAATTTGTATATATTTAAGAAGAATATATTGGTGTACTGTAACCTGATATCGGCTAGTTGTTCTATTTGATAGCTCGGATTGGCTTAATAAGGCAGTGAGATACGTATGTTACTTGCTTTTTCCTTCCTTTAATTTATCTATTATTCTTAAATTTAAAGCCTCTATTGTCATTTTGTTATTTTTGGACACTTCGCCTATTGCTTTGTCACGTTTGTTTTTTTTTTTTAATTGAATTAGATTCCTGCATTATTACCAATCTACGTGACTAATTAGAACAAGTTAGCTGTTACTGAGGCATAATAGTTTACGCTCTTAATTGGGTAATAGTTTAAGATTGAATTTGTTTAAATTCTCTTTCCGCTGTCATGAAGACCATAATGCAATACCGCTTGTTGAATTGTTAAATATATATAATTTTGATTATTGCGTTCTTGATAGTTTAAATATACTGTTTGGATTTCTAAAGGAGATCGGTTGTACGAGTATTATTTTATGAACTCAAATCCTACTACTACTATTCAGAGATTTATATTTATAGCATTGCATGTTAGTAGCTATAATATATTACGTTATCTTTCTATATTTCAGTGTGGTATTATGTTCTCCTCTCCCACCCATACATATACACTAGTTTTTGAATTTGAGGTTGTATGATTAAATTGAAATTTAAAATTACCAAAATTAACGTCATATAAGTATAGTTTCAAAGTCCAGTTCAGTGCTGTAACTTAGAATTTTTTTAAGGGGGCAGGCATTAATATATGTGATCCCTTGAATAATCGCCGTCGGTGAAGAGTCTCATAATGTTTCAGTTATTCGGTGAATTTCCTTGATGGAACAAAAATTTGATACCAGCTGTTATCTCGATGTGGGTGAAATTCGTTGTTTTGGCACTCTCGATCACTTCAGAGACCTGAAAAACCAAATAAAAGTTCGATATTAATAAAAGGGATCTTCTGGGTCGATAGCAATATCGACTGTATCAACTGTGACGTACCAAACGTCAGAACAGTTGTCTTTTGAGAAACCTTATCTCATTTCCTGGTCGAAGAAGCTTCATACTGTGTGTAACCGCTGAGAGACTCATCAAGCCCAACTCAGCTGATACCAACGCAGTTGCCAAGCGTCTTCAGGCCCACCTAGACCACTATCCGAACGGGTGGTCTTCATATAACCTTACCTTACCTATTACATCTGGCGGCTTAATCAGCTTGAGTAATGGATCCTGGACCAGGTCCAGGGCATCCCGGATTACCACACCAAGTTGTTCAGGGCCCCTCTATTCCATCAGCGAAAGGGGATAAGCAGAAGGATCGGCAAGAAGTCCATTCAAATACTACAGGAACTTCACATTTGCCATCCAATTCATCCGCTCCTAACAATACGACCCACGTCACGCATGCTTCAAAACGACCTCATACATTGAGTGAATCATCATGCTCTTCTAATGAACTCATGGACACAGACTTTCCGCCGCTCAAGGCATCTTCTAAACCACCGATTTATGACTTCCTTCTAACCAACTGTGCCGCTACATACCAGGATCTTCGTCAACTTTATCTACGAATTTTGAAATATGTACCTCGAACTAACATCAAACAACTCATCCATACCAGGAATGGTATCATTATCCGCTCACCAGATCCAAACCTAGCCTCTACTATACGTAATACCTACTCTTATGAAATTTTCGGACCAACAGCTGATCTCAAGAAACTAACTTCCAAACAAGTAAAGCAACCTCCACCTCCTCGTAAACCGCCGGCACTTTCTGTTGTTATACGAGGCATGGACCCACAATTAGCGATGAGGAAATCGCCAAAGAATTACAGCTGGAAGGACATTCAATAATAAAGTGCATTCGTATTAAGAACGCAAGTGGTTCTTCCTATATGGTACGGGTTCTTACGAATTCCCAAGACACGATAGACAATCTTCTCAGAGACGGTGCTTATATCTATTTAAAACGTCATAGAGTTGAACCCTCTCGCTCCTCGCCACCTCTGCCTGTTCGTTGCGAGCGCTGTCAGTCGTATAATTCACATTCTACGTCTGAGTGTAAAAATCAATTAAAGTGCGGCTTCTGTTCAGGACCTCACGCAACAAAGACCTGTACGAATCTCCAAAACCCTCCTAAATGCTCGACTTGTAACGCGCAGCATCCCACTTACAGCTATAAGTGTAAGGCGAAACCGGGAGTAGAACCTCTTAAACCCGAACTCATTGTACCTATTCGTCCGCATGAATCACCAGACACTACCCCTGCTCCAGCTTCAGCTTCTCAACCTCTCACGATCAATCAATTTCTCACATTCCTCACAGTCTCATTACAAAACATCAATCCGTTTCTCAGACAACATATCCTTCAGCAAATTCATCTCGCTGCCAAAAGCATCTTCCACATTAACTTCACTGGCACATACTCTGGCAACTATGTTCATTTTCATTGAACTCCTTATGAGACTGCCGTTTAACATCTTGCTACACCCACTGCTTATCACTGTGATTATGGACATTAATTTCTTATTTCCAAATATTCGCTCATTAGCTAAACATAAACCCTTGTTTGAACAACTGCTTTTGGAGGAACACATTCACTGCTTCTTACTAAATGAAAACTTACTACTGCCTCGCTCTGCAAAATTCCCTCATACCATCTACTCCGTCACGACTGCCTACTGCCCTCACGTCGTGCCAACGGTGGGGTAGCTATCGGATTTCCTCCTTCAATCCCCCATAGACTCCATAGCTCCGGGATACAATCTTTGCCTGAACATCTGATCACTACTCTATATTTTCCACAATGTTATGTAACAGTGGCCACCATATACATCCGACCTGGACGTCCCATTCCTTTGCAGTTCTTCCAGTTTATTTCCGACTCCTTTCGCAACTATGTTATCATGGCTGACATCAACTTCCACAGTCGCTCTGACAGACAAAAATCTGACTTTCGCACATATATCCAAACCCATACTACTGGCTTTATCCATCACCTTCCAAAACCTAAACGACCTACCAGTAACACTACACCCGATATCGTTATTACTTCATCCAGCTTACTCTCCCAGATACAAGTGGCTGTCCTTGATCCCATGGGCAGCGACCACGTGCCCGTAACACTTACCATAACTCCACACGGCCAGCATCATCTAGTTCCTTCCGCCATACCTCCCAGACTCATACCTCGTTACGACAGGGCGGATTGGCCGAACTATCGATCTTATCTCACCACTCACTTAGAAAACATCCCTGCTCCCACCACTGAACAAGATCTATACGACACTCTTCACACGATCACCCAAAGCATCCATCAAGCCTCCTCTAAATATATACCGCAGACGTCTCTTCATCCATACAAACCGACATTACCGCCTCAATATTTGCCTCTGATTCGTCGCTCGCGACAATTCTATAGGGACTACAAATGTACCGGTAATTTGGAATCGCTTCGATTATCTCGTCAATACCAACGAACTGTTCATAATTACATTGTCGCATACAAGAAACGAACCTGGATCAAAACCTGTAATAACTTAGCAGAAAACACGCATCCCACAAAATTCTGAAAGAGATTTAACCGACTAACTGGTAAATCTTCTAGCACTACTTATCCGTTACTTGAGAATAACACTCCTATCCATACTGATACCGAGAAAGCCGATGCATTTGCACATTATCTTCAGGATGTTATCACCCCACTCCCATCTCCCGCACCGAATCGTCTCCATCCTGCTGATCATCTTAATCTTCATGCCCCTGCCTTACAACCAAATCTCAATCACACTCTCCCACCCAATTCACCTCTCACCGTTCCCATCACAGTTGACGAAATTCATAACACCATTGCTCATAAACGGAATACAGCTCCTGGAATTGATACTATCACCTATCGACATATTAAAGAGGGCCCTTATGTCCTGCTTTATTTACTCTCCCTAATTTTCACTTTTGTTCTCCGCACAGGATTTATTCCTGCCGACTGGAAGACTTCTAAAACCTTAATGTTTCTGAAACCCGGTAAGACAGCATCATCTGTTTCATCCTACCGCCCTATACAACTCACTTTAGTCTTCAGCAAAATCCTTGAACGGATACTGGTCTCCCGCCTTCATGTTCATCTCACTACTCATGACTCCATCCCCATTCATCAAGCAGGCTTTAGACCATCCTTCAGTATTAATGATCAACTTCTTCGTCTCACTACACATATCACTAATCATTACAATCTCTCGAAACCTTCTTGTCTTGTGCTCTTTGATTTAGAAAAAGCATTCGACAAAGTTTGGCACATAGGCCTCCTATATAAACTTTCTTTCTTTCGCCTTCCCTATTGCTATATTCGCTTCATCTTTCATTTCCTTTTTTGCCGTTTGACATATGTCTCGATTAACAATCATCTCTCGCATCCTGTCTTCATTAATTCAGGTGTTCCACAAGGTTCCGCCCTTTCACCTTTACTTTATCTTTTATACGTGGCGGACTTTCCTCGCCTTCCCTCAAATGTTAGTCTCTTCCAATACGCTGATGACACAGCATTCCTAGCCACTGGTAACACCATTCATCAGATCAACCATACTCTCCAACAGGCCATAAATTCTTTCTACTCCTGGTGTGAACACTGGCGTCTCAAAATCAATGCAGATAAGACTCAGGCACTTGTTTTTCTTCCTCCACGTACTCGCAGTCGTATTCATCGTAACCCCACCAGGCTCCACATCCAAGTCGATAATTCACCTATATCCGTAAGTAAAACGGTTACATATCTCGGCATAACCTTCGATTCACATCTCAAATGGAATGCTCATCTTAAACGTATTACAACCAAAGCCACAAACCGCCTTAACCTCCTCCGCCGCCTCATAGGTACCAGTTGGGGTCTCCAAGCAACCACCGTCTTAAACACCTACAAAGTCTTCATGCGTCCCGTCTTGACGTATGGGTATACAGCTTGGGTCGATGCACCAACTTCCTTTTACAAACGCTTACTCATTTTAGAACGTCATGCCCTACGACTTGCTTACCGCATCAGGCTTCCTAGTCCTACACGAGACCTATATGCTCGGACCCCCTTCGCCAACCTTCTGTACCACCTTGAAGACTTGCGACTTCGCTATATAATTAAGCGATTCCAGACACACCATCCTATGCTATTCGACACCATGCATCGTGATGCTACTTTCCGCAAGACCTCTGCTCTCTTACGCCATACACCGTTATCTATATTATTCACTCTTTACCATTACACTCTCCCGCCCAATAGTCCATTTCTCCCCTCATCGAAGATTACATCACTGACTTGCACTCACCTTACATACTTCCATCATATGTCGCACAGTAATCCTTCCGTACTAACAGGGCTCCCCATGTCTCCATTATATCCAGAGCAGCCCCTGGATAAGAAGATAACCTGCATTCGTCAGACTAACCTTTCCCACGTGTTGTGTCGTCAATAGCACCTCACTCTCATCTCATCACATGATCGTCACTTTTTTTATAATATCACTGTTACTTTGTATTGTATATATTAATTTGTATTGTATATCTGTGTATTGTAATAGTTGTACTCCAATCCTGTCTCACTTTCCACTCCTAATGATTATGGCCAAAAGGCCATAATGACCATTATTTGGATTTATTGAAATAAAGATAAACAAATAAATAAAACCCTCTATTAACCAACTCTATGTTCTGTAACATCCCCAACTTCCTTCACTCCCTCATCCCGAATAAAGGGCGTAACCCTTTGGGCGGGTGCTAGCCTTGGTGCTAGCCTTGGCTAGCAAAAAAAGATAAATAAAAAAATAAAAGGAAATGTATTTACACATCAGATATATGTTCTTCAAAACTGTACCATTTCCTCATTTACCTTCACTCCATTTTGATTGGGCTTAATTTTTCCAGAAGCCACTCGTAATAACCATGTAAATCAAAAAGAAACTGTATAGCAACTCGATGTTCTGATAGCTTCATACAATACATCAGACCACTGAAAACCATCTGCATACCAAAAGGCTTCATGGTATATACCTAAGAGAATCGGATTACTAAAGGAAGTAAATAAACTAAAACTTATAATCTTTTGTAATAAAAACGTCAGAAGAATTTTTCTTCCTGTACAGTATATGTTGGTTTCTGTCGACATTGAAATGGTCTATTCATATTTCTTGCTGTAAATCAATAAATGATTTATATGATATGTTGTTGTGTTCAAACAACACTGCTGCTTCTAATTCGAGATTCATATATATGATCTTCCAAACTTAAGTAAATGTGGACCACTTTCCACCTGCCAATTTAAATAATTCCATTTAAATTCTTACTGGAGAAAGAAGGGGGAAAGTAGATATCTTTCCTTTTAAATAACAACAAAAAATTAGTAATACAAGTATTTATAGTTTCAATTCTTCAGAATAAAATCCGTAACAACTATTATAAAATTTGATATAGATTAAGGGATTCATTTGTAGAGATTTGCATGACGTGACATATTTGGACTGGACCATGGCTGTAATTTGTGCGGTTAGGGGCAACTGCCCCCAAGAGAAGCTCCCCGGCGTTCGAAAGGGCCCATTTTAAGACAAAATTTTCTTACTCCATATTGCATACGAACATAGATTTATAAATGAAGCATCAAACAGATTCACTACATTACATAAACAAGATAGTACAGAAAAAGGTAAATAAAACAAAATTGTCTCGTGGGCTAATTTCAGTAAAAAGAAAAGTCTACTAATAGGGGATCAAAAAATAATATTTATTTGTGTGGCTTTGTGATTTGTCAACACTGTCCCTTTAATAAATTTGCTATGTATGAACGGGTACAGAGGCGTACGGGAAGGCCCACGCAGGTTCCGGAGGGACCACAAAGAGTAAGACAAAGATGGAAAGAAAGGACCTATTTTCGAATTTAGCGGTATTGTCCAAAACAACTTTTTTTTAGGGATGACATATATTAATGCTTGCCCCCTCAAAAAAAAAATCTAAGTTACAGCACTAGACTGGACTTTGAAACCATACTTACATGACGCTAATTTCGGTATCTTTACAATTTCAATTTAACCAAATAACCTCAAATTCGAAAACTAGGGTATATCAATGGGTAGAAGAGGAGAATACATCGAACGGTTGCCCGATATTAATTCTAGTGGTTTCGTAATACCGCACTGAAATATAGAAAGCATACGTAGAGTAAGCGGGGGCAAAAAGACGCAGTTTGGTGTTTGAATTGCGCTAGAGCATAAAGATATAACGGCAAAATAACGTATTTCGCACAGAAGTATAAGTAAGCATTCCTCTTTTTTTTCCTTTTTTTTTACGGTGCTGGAAAACCTACCAATTTATTACTTATAAGATACAGCAATTTAAAAAAGGATGGACAAATTCGGACTTTTACCCCAGTATAGGAGGCAAAAGTCCTATCGCAATGGGGCAAAAATCCGCTGAAATACACGAACTAGGAAATCCAGGCACTATTATTGAATTATTTTGATTTCTACAAGAAGCTTAAGATAAACAAAGAGCATACGAAGCATGAAGTGACTCTTCGTATTAACAAAAGGTAGACTAAGCAAGAAGATAAGTTTATCTCACTTGAAAAAAACTCAATAAACATACAAAGTATGAAGTTATTCCTTATAGTAATAAACTACAGCTTGGTCCATAATTCTTTTTACAGTAGATTATTTTGGAAACAAACATGAGTAAAACAAATCTCACTAGTGCAGGGCGGACTTGGGTAAAGGAACTAGCGATTGATGCGTGTCACATAATTGATGAATGGCGGCCATCTTGGATCCAGTTTTCTTTAAAATGGGAAGGAGGATATGTGACACATCAATTAACACTGTTGCAGGGGAATGCAGTCCTGCAAGCAGAAATGCGTTATCATGTTCCGTTCCAAAGTCCTCATAAAAAATCCAAGGGAATGAGGTCCGGCGACCGGGATGGCCACTCCACAGGGCCTCGGCGACTGACGCAACGTCCAGGAAAATGAAGATCCAAGCATTCCCGCACAGACAGCGCATAGTGCGGTGGGCTACCATCTTGTTGAAAGTATCATGGCAAGGTGGCGTCAGGGCGGAGAAGGAACGGAAACACCAACTCCTGTAACATGTCCAGATATCGGACACCATTTAGGGTACCAGGAATGAATAAGAGTCCTATGACCGACGAGTTCCATATGCCACATCACATCATGAAATAAGCAGGGGTAACCGTTTGCAAGGATTGATCGCATGTGAGTTTGCATGCGACCAATATCGCATGTTCTGGCGATTCACTTCCCCGTCCAAATAAAAGAGTGCCTCGTCTGTGAAGAGAATATTGGCTGGGAAATGCGGATCTCAGCCATATTGTAACAAAGCTCAATTCGCGAATTCCATGCGACGGTCTGGATCATCCTCTGAAAGGTTGTGGACAAGCTGCAGCTTGAAGGGATGCTACTTGTTCGTATAGAGAATCCTCATCACGAAAGCATCTTGTAGGCCTACTATCGCCTTGTGCTGAACTTCGGACTTCTCACACTCGCAGCAAGCACCATTGTGGATGTTTCCTCATCTGTCGCGGTTCGTCGCCTGACCGTTTTATGTCGGTAACATTACCAGTTACACTGAATTTCCTAAGGAGATTGCTAACGGCATTGTGGTTTAATGCAGGTCTTTCGAGGTGGCGTGCGTTAAAGTCCTGGGCAATCACACGACTGCTTTTTTCCCCAGACATTAGAATGATCTCAATTCTTTGCTTTTTCGTCAGTGCCATCTCGCTCTACCTGCAACGAAAAGACAAATTGTCAAATTTGGGGCTTCACGTCTTCCTTGCAGCGTTAGTGCTATGTCGCTCTCTCTGAAAGGAAACAGAAAACCGTCAATTTTGGCGTGTCATAACTTTGAAACGGAACATTATAACGCATTTCTGCTTGCGGGACTGCATTTCCCTGCAAAAACAGCGTTAATTGATGTGTCACATGCTTACCTTTTCATTTAAAAAAAATAACCAGGATACAAGATGTCCGCAATTCACCACGCATGCATCAATCGGTAGCTCCTTTACCCCGGTCCGCCCTCCGCTAGTTAGATTTGCTTTAATCTTGTCTTTTTTTAAAAAAAAAAAACTAATCCATTGAACTAAGACTTACAGACCACCCTGTTGAAAAAAATATACAAAGGTTCGTTGTTGACAAGAATCAGAAAATAAACTACCACCACTCCCAGAAAAAAAAACACATGTATTGTAAGTTCAGAGCCAATCATGGCACATTCGTCCAACCAAAGCGACAACGCATTTTTTCTTTTCTTTTCTTGACCTTTTGAAAAAGATGTGGTATCTGTTTAAATTTAAACCATATTTTTTCGTAGTGTTTCTAACAGCAAAGGACAAATCTCTCTCAGCACCGATGAACCAAATGACATCGAGAGCACTTTTCACACCTCGACAGATTGATTCAGCAATACAAACGGGTATGTGTTATTACTACTGACTATTAATCCTAGGCTCTGTTTACACCGCTGAAATATGAGTAGTGCCCTTGATGCCAATGGTACGCTAATCAGTGCCGAGCGTGGCTTCCCCAAATTCAAAGATCAACCTTCATACAGGCCTACATAACTTTACTTTAGCTTAAAAAAAGGCTACGTAGCAAACGAATTTAAATAGGTCTACTGTTGGAAACTGGAATTCAAATTTAAGAATAAAATTATTTACAAATTCGAAAGCTGGAGCAAAAGTTTGCATTCGGATTCTTGACCCAGAAAAAATCGGATTTTTGCCCCATTCGCACATGTTTTAATTACAATGAAATGCTGACTTCATAACTGATACCAGGAAAAGGGAAGGTAGTGTGTATTGTTACTGAAGAAGTGTTTTCATATGAAACAGCAATAAAATAAGTCGTAACTTCTCCCACAGACTGTAGTACTATTTGCCATAAAACAAAATATTACTTCAAAGTAGGACAAAATATAACTTACCTCAGTGTATTAACAAATTTCACCGCACACCTTTACGAACATGAACAGTACACCGCCGCCATTTAATCTCTCTGCAGCATAAGCAATGCTGTACAACTCCAACAAAAAGTACCCCAAAACCCAAAAAGGACTTTTGCCACCGGACACTCTAATCTACTAACGCTACTAACAAGCAATGCTATGAATATAAATATCTGGATAGTAGTAGTAGGATTAGAGTTCATAAAATATTACTCGTAGAACCGATCTCCTTTACAAACCCAAACAGTATATTTAAACTTTCAAGAACTCAATAATCAAAATTATATATATTTAACAATTATAAAGTGGTACTGCATTATGGTCTTCATGACAGCGGGAAGAGAATTTAAACACATTCAATCTTAAACTATTACCCAATTAACAGCGTAAACTATTCTGCTTCAGTAACAGCAAACTTGTTCTAATTGGTCATGTATATTGGTAATAATGCAGGAATCTAATTCAATTAAAAAAAGGAAACGTAAAAAAAGCAAATGGCAAAGTGTCCAAAACTAACAAAATGACAAGCGGGTCTTTAAATGTAAGATTAATAGATAAACCAAATTAAGTAAAAAGCAAGTAACATGTACCTCACTGCCTTATTAATCCAATCCGTGCTATCAAACAGAACAACTAGACGTTATGAGGTTGCAGCACTCCAATTCATACTTCGTAAATATAATCAAATTTTAAACAATAAAAGAGTTATACTTTGAGTATCACTCGTAGATTATGTATATAGAACAACGTTCTTTGATATAATAACTCGATCACAAACTATGAAACACAACCATTATAATTCCTCCCTCGGACGTTCCAGCACAACTATGGCCACCTATAGAGAGATCCCATCCGTCGTTCTAGTACGACCCACTAGAGGGCATAAGCAACAAAAACAAAAGAATATGCAAAAACGAAAAACCTTCTTAGGTACAAAATATTATAAATTATTCATAGAGACACCTTTCTACAAATATCTAATAACCAGTGACATAAAATCCATAAATTCCATGGATTATATGTTATAACTTGCAGCGTTGAAGGATAAAATGCAAATGCTTCCTAAAAGCGAAGAAGACTGTACCGGTACCAAAGTAGTTCTTGTATTATATTTCATCCGCTTCTCAGTAAGTACAGGTTTCTATTCCATGAAGCACACAAACTAACAACCATTTCTCTGAAATCCCAGTCTCTAACTCCGCGTGTAAAGACCTTTTTCTTGTCTGATGTGAAAAAGAAGTCTTGCAGTTAATGAAATGCTGAATACCATGTTAGTACATTTGTCTGTTCTGGCGATGGAAATAGGAGAATTTAAGCTCCTAGAACTGTCAAAATTTGTGGATGTTCTCTGCAGCGCATGGCAACACAAGAATGCCTCATTAAGAAAGGTACACTTTTGTTAGTATTTTTATAGGTACACGTAAAGTGCTTTAAAAGTCGAGCGGTCTTGTGCTCTAAAATCATCAAATGTCCTCTCATTAACATTTTTCGTTATAACTTTAAAATATCAAAACAGATTCGTACTATGAGACAAGTGTGTTAGTTGTGGTTACGCAAAAGCCGTTCAGTTTATGTTTAAGCTATCAACAGTTTCAACTTATTATGTGCAGACGGTACCTTATTTGTTAGTTGCATATTTACCAGAAGTAAGTTTAATTTATAATTATATAATAGGGAAACAGGAACGTAATAGGAACTACACATTATATTGCAATGTATGTCAAACACTATAAAACTATCATTTTTGGTAGGCTATGCAAAAATAACCGCTCCTGCCAATTAAATCGGCGTCTCTTGTGCACCATTAGACCTGGCGTAGTCACTTCTAAATTAGTAAGGTTAGTTGCATTCCGTCCACTTTTTAGGTCTACATTTCCAGTCCGCTGAAAGTGATACGTTGATTATGATATCTTGTGTGTAATGTGTTTGTACCAAATAGGGCTTAAACTGTGAACTGGTGCATTAAAGCTATCGTTTCTTGCCTTCTCGCAACTTGCAATAGACATACACATAAAATTACTTCCAATAGTGATCCACACATTCTTAATAGTGGTGTCCATCCCTTTAACAGTAATACAAACGTTAATATTTTAACTGCCTTACAACAGTTGGTTTAACTTCATACCTGCAAGGACAATTCATAGATGGCAGAACAACTATTTATACACAATATACCAAAAGTTGAATGAGGTAAGCTAAACAAAGACGGCTTTTTTTCAAGTGAGCTTTAAAGTATTGATCATGTAATTTAGATAGTTTGCTGTTTTGTTGTAATAATGGACATTTGTTGAAAATTATATATGAATATTTTCCTTCTCCTAATATTCTACGTGGCATTTTGGAATTAATTTACAGTGAGTGAGTTCTGCTTGACATACTGAATCAAGGAGTCTAACCTCTCCTGTGTTAGTTAATGTGCTAGCGAGGACCAAGTGTTGTAATACGCATTTGTGAGCACAGCACACATACGGCACTCAGAGGGTTGACGGAAGTTTTCACTTTCGGAGGGCACCTTGTCTTTTGAACCTCATTTCATCATCTCTTTCATTTTCATCTTCATTTGGGCTACGGCCCTAGGCTGTATTATCATGATGGCAGACTCTGGCAATATCAATGGACAAACGAATCTTGGCAGACACTCGGGCTTACCAGCTATATCTCCTATTCCCAGTACTTCATTATCACAACCTGCACATACCGGTCAATCCAGTCGCACTCGTACCAGACACTTTTCTTGGGGTCATGAACCAATTAGTGTATCGCGAGATAGGCATCCATCTAACGAATCTACGCAATCCGCGAAACGCATCAGGTCTCGATCACCAGTAGCATCAATGGACATCGAAGTCGATCAGCGACAACATACAGGAGCATCGTCTGCTGTATCTCCTACTATTTCATCTCACGCCACTCTCTTTCATTACATTCTTACCGATTTTGATGCTAAGTACACAAACCCTAAAATGATTTTCCTGCAAATCGTAAAGTATGTTCCTCGGGTACGTGACACCCTAGTTCAAATCGTCAAAACCAAAAATGGCTATATATTGAAGTCTAAAGATCCGAATTTTGGTATCACAGTCCGAAATAAAGCTTCTTACGAAATTTTTGGCAAGAACGCTAAGCTTACCAAACTCACCGATAAGCGACCGAAACAGCAGCCACCTCCTAGAAAGCCACCTTACCTGTCAGTTGTCATTAGGGGTGTCTCCCCCGATTTAACTGATGAAGAAATTCAAGAGGAATTAGCACAAGAGGGGATTTCAGTTGATAAGTGTATTCGTATTCGGAATAATAATGGACCAACATATATGGTACGAATTCTATCGCAACGGCAAGATTCTATTGACTTACTTCTGAGATTTGGTGCACCCATATATAAGAAAATTCATCGCGTCGAACCATCTAAAACGCAGGGTCCACTACCAATTCGTTGCGAAAAGTGTCAGTTATACAATGACCACACTACGGCCAATTGTCGTAATCAACCTAAATGTGGTTACTGCTCTGGGCTTCATGACACTAAAACCTGCCCCAACTTAAAAGGACCACCAAAATGCAATACGTGTGGCAGTGGGCTTCATCCTACATATAGTTATCGGTGTAAGGGTAAACCAGCACCCACACCTGAGCATCCGGAACTAACTGTCCCATTAAAAACATCCGACAAAACCACACCACCTACACAATCAATATTACCTCCTCTAACTGTCGAAGACCTCATACGCTACGTTAGCCTGGTGCTACAAAACATCTTTCCTTTCCAGCGAGCTCTTATTATTCAACACATCATTTCTGCTGCTAAATCAATTTTTAACGTTAATCTTCATGCAACTTACTCCAATAATTATGTGCATTTTCACATTGGAACCCTGGAAACCGCTGTTTAAAACCATCTGCACAGTCGTCTTCATAATGGGGATTTCTTTTCTTTTTGTTAATATTCGATCTTTTTGTCAACATAAACTATTACTAGAAGCTTTATTACTAGAAGAACAAATTAATGTTTTTGCTTTAAACGAAACTGCCTTAAAACCGAGTATGTTTGCTCGTATTCCTGGGTATGAACTAAAGCGCTGCGACTTCCAAGATGAAGCTCTACGGGCTCAAGGAGGAGTAGCATTAGGATATTTTCCTAAGTATCCAGTTCGAGCATATACTCCACATGCCTTGGCTAATCTCCCGGAGTACCTACTATTCAGCATATACTTTCCATCAATCATTATCAATTTTAGTACAATCTATGTCAGACCACGTCAACCTATACCATTAGAATATTTCCGATACATAGCCAACAATTTTCGAAATATTATAATCATGGCGGACATTAATATCCATAGTCGAACTAATCGCGAAAAATCAGACTTTCAGGAGTACTTAAGTAACGATCTTCAGCTCCATCTTCATATTTTGCCTGCACACACCAGACCTATCAGTCAAACTACACCGGATGTCGTCATTACCTCTTTGAATCTCCTTGACGATTGTCAACTTGCAGTACTAGATTCTATTGGCAGTGATCACCATCCAGTTAAATTAACATTCACTCGGGGACAACCCCCACGCCCTGTACATGCACCTCGTCTAGTTCCGAGGTATGATAAAGCAAATTGGCCTCATTTCCGGGAAGATCTAGAGCACTCTATTTCTAGTATAAAGTCTCCAACTACTGAACCTGAACTTGCTTCCTGTCTTTCTACTATTACTACAGCAATTCAAACCAGTGCCCATCAGCACATTCCGACGCAGCAAGTACAGCCTCATAAACCGGCCCTACCACCATCATATCTTACGCTCATCCAGAAAGCCCGTCAACATCTTCGGGAATATTATCGAACCGGGAATGAGGCATGTCTTCGGCAGCATCGCCAATGGCAACGAGCTGTTCATAGCTACCTTGTTGCATATAAACGCCGCAATTGGATCAAAACATGTAACACCTTATCCGAGGAAGCGCATCCATCTCGCTATTGGAAGCGATTTAATCAACTGACTGGCAAGAACACCACAATAACTTATCCGTTAGTTGCAGATGGCATTCCTCTGTTCTCCGACGAAGAAAAAGCAAATGCCTTTGCTTCACAGCTCCAGACTGTTTTCACACCAACAGCGGCCTCTAAACGCTCCGAACGAAACGATCTCTCTTGAATTCCCGCTTTACAACCTTCAGCAAATCATGTCATTGATCCTGAGCATCCACTCACTGCACCCATTACTATAGATGAACTCCATACTGCATTAAAGAGGAAGAAGAACACAGCGCCTGGGATTGACAATATCTCTTATCGACACATAAAAGAAGCTCCATACTCATTTCTGCTCATCCTGGCAACAATATATACTTTCATTCTTCAAACTGGTTTCTATCCCCCTGACTGGAAAGTATCAAAAGTTTCCATGTTTCATAAACCAAATAAGCCTGTACATTCTGTTTCTTCATACAGACCAATTCAACTCACCTCTGTATTCAGCAAGCTCTTGGAAAAAATTCTTTTCTGCCGACTTCATAAATACCTTGAAACTACTAGTCTCCTACCTATTCATCAAGCAGGATTTCGGCCTAAATTCTCCATCCATGATCAACTCTTACGTCTCAGCACCTTAATTACAAATCAGTTTAACAAAGACTTTCCTTCCTGCCTTATACTAATGGACTTGGAGAAGGCTTTCGATAAAGTTTGGCACTATGGTCTAATTAAAAAATTGCAGTCATTCAAACTTCCTATCTGCTATTTAAGGTTAATCTACTCTTTCATTACAAATCGGATTGCGTATGTTGCAGTTGGTAATACACTCTCTTGGCCTATATTTCCACTTACTGGAGTTCCACAAGGATCTGCACTCAGCCCATTATTATATATTCTATACGCTTCTGACATTCCTTCAGTACCACGTAATGTTTTCCCTTTCCAATATGCCGACGATACAGCTTTTCTTGCACTTGGCAGCACTGTCCAGAATATTAGCCGTGCTCTACAAACAACTCTCGATAACTTCATCAAGTGGTGCCAGAGATGGCATTTAACTATCAACAATGAGAAAACGCAAGCACTGGTCTTCCTACCGCCTAACAGACGTTCCAGAGTCTACCGAAATCCGACACTCTTGCGAGTAACTGTCGATGGGTATCTTGTACGCCCTACCAACACTGCTACGTACTTGGGTGTCGTCTTCGATTCAAAACTGACTTGGAATGCACACTTGCAAAAACTGCGAGCTAAGGCTACTATTAGATTAAATCTTTTACGTCGTCTTACAGGCACATCTTGGGGCCTCAAACCCGATGTCCTACTCCATACTTATAAGATGTTTCTCAGACCTATTCTCACTTTCGGACATACGGCCTGGTGCAATGCTTCTACTTCGTTCTACGAAAAACTTTGCATATTGGAGCGTCATGCTATTCGACTCGCTCATCGAATTAAACTTCCGTATCCTACGTGGCTCACGTATGAATATATCGACTTTCCGAAGATCACAGATCATATTGCACAACTTCGAAATCGGTACATTACATCTCGAATCGAAACGGGCCATCCACTTTTCCTGGATATTCTTCGAACTGATGCTCTCACTGATGCCGCATTTCGTTACAAGCATACCCCATTGAATATACTCATTTCCTTATATGTCCGCAATTCAAACCTCACAGTAGCAGAACGCGACACTTATGCCATTTATGTCATTCATGCTCATATTCCTCATGTTTTTCCATCTTAACACAGAAATCCTCACAACTAACAAGGGCTTCCCCCTGTGATCATTAGTCCCGAGTCGCCCCGGGACAGAAGATTTAACCTGCATCTGTCTGACTAATTTCTATCTGTTTGTGATGTGACAGCACTTCATCTCATCTTTCATTTTCATTATCGTACATTTTCACACAAGCACTATCTCACATTTTACTGGTATTCTTGCACATTTGCACCTATTTTCTTCTCAATTATATTTCGCTATTCACGTGATAACCTGTACTTATCATTTTCTTACCTTATTTAATTTATTTATCCTTCATTGTATATTCACATGTGGTATTTTCATTGTACTAACTTCTTTTGTGTACCTTATCATAAAAATATAAATGAAAATAAATAAAGTGGTAAAAAAAAAAATAAAAAATAAAAAAAAATGATGCTATAACCCTTTTCAAAACTGATGCCCAAATACCGATGTTAATAACTAACTTCACTTAGCCCATCCCATTCTTTTCATAACTACATTTGTATAGAAAATCACATGCCACAGAGAGGGCGTAACCCTCTGAGAGGCAGGAGAAGTCTATAATTTTCCAGTAACATATTGCATTGATAAAAGTCAATATTTCTATTCTCCTTTCCAAAAAAAAAAAAAAAAAAAAATCTGCTTGACGACGGAAGACTTATTATTACTGATTTATTTTTAGAGAAGCAATAATGGGTAATTTATGCCCTTGCTTCAAGCAAAAATATTTGTAATCTGTGTGCTAGTGCTTCTGTAACTCTGCAGATAAGTGATTGATAGTGTAGCTTAAGAATTTGATATTAGTTTTCGTATATGCGCTAACATCTTCCTTTCTTATAAAAGCAATCTTGTCCTATCATTTTCTTCTAAAAGCAAGAGTAGCAGCTTAAAGGTTACGTATTTTCTTCTCGGTGAAAAATAACTTCGGCACAATAGCACGTACATAGTACACAGTATAGGTGTCCAAACTCGCGAGCCCGGCGCTCGTGAGCTCGGCACTCGCACTCAACCGGGCTCGCGCTCAATAATTGAGCGCGAGCCCAGTTGAAAAAAGTGAGTGCGAGCCCGAGTGAGCGCGAGCCCACTTGAGATTAGTGAGCGTGAGCCCGAGTGAGCGCGAGCCCAGTTGAAAAAATTGAGCGCGAGCTCTGTTGGGAAAACTGAGCGCGAGCGCGAGTGAGCGCGAGTCCAGTAGAGAGAAGTGAGCGCGAGCCCAGTTACGATTAGTGAGCGCGAGTGCGACCGAGCGCGAGTGCAGTTAAGATTACTGAGCGCGATCACAGTTGAGAGAAGTGAGTGTGATCGCGAGCCCAAGTGAGCGCGATCACAGTTGAGAGAAGTGAGTGTGATCGCGAGCCCGCACTCGCTTCGCGCTTACGTGGACTCATTTGCTTCAGAGACAAGAACATAAAAAATGCATTCCATGTGCAGCATTGAAAAGGAAGATTTTGGTAGGTGAGTGTGAGTGAGAGTTAGCAAAAATACCCATCTCTGCTTCGTAAGCTCTGAATGAGACGTAGCGTTTTCAAAATTCTCCCATCATTCCGAAAGATGCAGAGATCATATGATGCTTGTATTTTATGGTTGAAGGTACAGAGTATAGAGGGAAGTGAGACAATTCTTGGAAATTGCTATCTATTGTTACAGAGCAGCAGGATTTTTGCACATGGGTTTGTTGTCCATATCGAAGGATAATATGAAACTAGATTTATGTAACTAGATTTCAGTGGAAGATTTTTATTTTTATTATTATTTATTTATTTCTAAAGAATTTGAAACAATGCTATAAGCAATGAATAAAACTACAACAGCTTACAACTTTTCTTTTCTTCTTCTTGGCCAAAAACTATATGAATACTCCGTATAACACATTTAAATTACGGCAAAATATTTACAATCATGCACTTGCGAATTCCTTACACCGTGTCCTGGGTTGGAGTCCTGATGAGGAGAGCCTTGAAATTTGATCGTATTGCGGTGCTTATGGTTCTACATTAAATTGAAGGTCACCGTGTCATATACCCTTTGTACTCGAAAGAGTGCAATAAGCAATTTTCTCTGCTAGTGTAGTGACTAGCGCGTATTTCCTTTGTTGTACGTGGTTCCAGGTTTGATTCAGAGTAGGAGCACAAAGTTTAATTTTTCATCATCATTCACTTTCGTTAATCATTCACCTCCTTCAGCCGAAAGACCTTAATGGTTTGACGTTAAATTATGATTTTTTTTTCGTTTTTTTCTTTCTTTAATCGGTAATCGAATATGGTTTAGTCTTTGAACTGTATACACGGAAGAATAAAAGTTTATTCAAAATATTTGAAATGTATATTTGACGTGCAATTTATTTGTTTTCAAAATTTCTGGTAGGTTCAATAGTTCTATTCATTTCTAACAGTTAGCATAAGGTTCTACGGAGATCTATTGTTCTATTAGACTAAACTTGAGCTTAAATGTCATCTGGACTCTCAACAATCAGTATAGCGACTCTTTAAAAATGTGTATTCGACATGAATGTAGGTCGTTCTCGATTATTTATATGTCACCCTTCTATCCACCGCTAGGGAGACCGGAGATATCTTGCCTTACAATATTATTGTGATTGTATGTCATATGTGTATCAAACTTCGTTGAAATTGCTCCAAGCGTTCTAGAATTAAACTTGAACATACGTAACATATTCTAATGGTGATGCCGAGACCGAGATTACTCTAAGTATCATGTTTCTCCTCTTTAAATTTCGAGACGAGACAGACTTTAGTAAATCGAAACTAGACCGAGATACAACATATCGATCGAGCCTTACTTGAGAGTCCTAAACAAAACCGTGAACGAGAGACAGTTAAGAATGGGCACGAGCGAGTTCGAGCGAGTTTTCATTGAAACTCAACTCGGCTCGAAACAGACATATTTGAGCTCGACTCGAAAACTCGGATCGAAAAATTTCCTCCAACTCGGCTCTAAACTCGACTCGAATTTGAGTCGAGTCGAGCCAAATCGAGCCCAATGTTGTGTGTAGTTTCAAATACTTTCTTCAGATCTCCTACATTGACAATATAATTATTATCAATGATACTTACTGCTACTACAAATTATTATTATTATTATTATTATTATTATTATTATTATTATTATTATTATTATTATTATTATTATTATTATTATTATTACAACACCGTGTATATACATGAAAGATAGGCGATTTGTATCTAAATACTAAAAGCGAGTTGACTGTTGACTTCGGTAGTCGTGAAGTCTAGGAGGGAAGGCATTATTCACGTGGTTCTGGGTCTGATTTCTGGAGGAGCAAGTATTTGGGCTCGAACCAAAAATCGTTACAAGTTAGAGAGCGCCGGCCAAACAAGTTCAAAACTGCTCGGCTCGGGTTTAGGGTTCTTAACGGCTCGAGCGGGTCGGCTTACAGCTCATTCACTATCGAGTCGAGCCGACAGCTCACTCAACAGAGCAGCGATTGGTAGAGATTAGAATTTCAGTATAAGGCAAGATCATGGGAAAAGGAAAACTATCAGATTAAACCAGAGTATTTGTTAAAATATCAAAATATAAATTGCATAGTTGGTTGGCTTGGAATCTAGCGTCCCTTTTCAACATCAAAGCTGTACGAGATGTCGCCGTACGGTTTAAGATGGAATGTAAGCTACCGTTATGAGTTGAAACTTTTTAATGATCTCCCACCAAGATTCAAACCTGGAACCCCATGCTTCAAAGACATGTGCTCTGGCTATTCAAGTATAATGTAATGCAAAGTGTTGGAATTTATTTATTGGGGTTTAATGTTGGTTTTCGGTACCGAGGATATCTCAAACAAATTTCCTGTTGCTCAGGCTCTTGCGACTATATCAGCGGGGCCACATCAGATGCGAACTATAGCTTAACGTGGGATCCGAAGCACATAACCTGCAAGGAAACGAACTCGGGTCTACCACGCCAAAGGTACGTACGCTAACCGCTTTGTCAGGGAGGAGCTGCAAATATTGATCGAAACAAGACCGAGACTGATACGTTGTTTTTCGTATACAGATACATATATTAATATGGATGTAGAAATAAATTCAAAATGACAATATAACACCAACTAAATTATTTTCCAAGTTTGATTAAGATAAATAAGCTGTTTTGGTCGTTTACTTTGTTTATACCTAGTTCAACAAAGGGGAAAAAATTTCGTGACAAAGTTTCCTATATGCTAATGCTGTGGTGATAAATTTACCTATGACAAAATTACTGTGTAAAATTTTCCGGTGACGAAATTATCTATATGCTAATATTTTGGTGAAAAAATTACCACTGACGAAATTACTGTGACAAAATTTTCGGTGACAAAATTACCTGTTCGGCAAATTGCCAAGAATGGAAGTGAAAAATGGCCAGCTTTAAGTAAATTTGGTGCATGTTGTTCGATGTCAAGTTGACATACAGCCCTTAAATGGGCCTTTTATCTAGTTAATTTTGAAACCAGATACACGATCATTATGATAGCGCTAAATTTGGACAACATAATTCAAACCATCTTCGAGAGAAATATCTGTAAATAAACGTTTACATGTGGATGCATAAGTTACATTCGTTCAGCTTAATAAAGCTTAGTTGACTGATTAAGTTTAACGAGCTTTATGAAAGGGAAACCTCTATATTAATTTGGAATCTAAATTAGATGACTTGCCAGTTCCCACTGGTGATCACACCACTTCTCCTGAACCCTAAGTCTTGTCTCGTCTTTATAAATTCTCGAAAACTTCTTTCTTGTCTGGATTCTTGAGGATTCACTTCTCGTCTCGTTTTGTAAATTTAACTACAAAATGTATTCCCTTATCTAATAGTTCTCAGAATCCTTCTGCTTCAGGAGAGAAGTCTAAGAAGGATGTAATTTAACAATATTTAAACCATATTTCTTATTGGAGTATATTGTGTAATGATTTGAATATCTTAGGCGTTCCTATATGCTCTTCATTGGGATCGTATAATTACTTTTATAATTTATAGGTTTTATATACGGATCATTTAGCACTGAAATGATATTTGAAATCTAAGACTTGGATGAACTAGTGTTGCTCACGAGACTCGAAAAATTTCTCGTCTCGTAGAGAAAATTGTAAGAGTGATAACGGTGACGAGGTTCAAAAAGTGTTATTTTCAACAGTAACTTTCAACATATTGTTTCTTATAATTATTAACAATAAAGAGAGATATAAAATTTATATAAAGGATTGAGTTAGTAATTTGCACGAAATTAGTTTAGTAAATTTCGTTTAAAATTCCAGCAATAATACTCTTTGTAATAGGCCTATATGGTATATATTTCTTATGTGGAAAATTCTTTGGTCCACTTTTTAAAATTTGAATACAATACGCACCACAGAAGACACCTGCACTAAATTCAAAGAAATCTCTGCAGCACGGGACGAAGGGCATTCGCCGCTCCCCACTGGCAGACCATCACAGAAATCTTTCACTGCCCCTCCCTCCCAGGAGCCCGTCCTAGATCAGGGCCTAGATTTCAATAATAGATTACCTGTAGGCGTTATAGCTGCAGATAAAAGGTTTTCTTTGGGTACCGTAAAGTGAATGCACACAAACATTATGTTCGTTCTGATTGCTTTTCCAAGAAATGTATACAGCTTCGTGAGTAGGTGATATTGTTTACGACAAAGATCATCCAGTACCGTAAAACGGGGTTACTTTGCAGCAGATGTAATGAATTTTAAAGAAAATCGCATCTAACGTAATGATTTAGAACATTATATTTTAAACATATAATAGCTAGATATATAAGGAAAACATTCGTGCAAGTGCATTTGTAAACATTCACGATGACCGTGATTACTATAATATAAACTTTGGTGCAAAGTAACATCATAGGTCAGGATACTTTGCACCACATACAAAAAATATGTTGAACATAGGAACATAATGTTTCTGTGCAATGTTTTCCCTTCAGTATTTATACATTTCACTTCCTACACAAAACTGCATGAAATCTACAAATATTGATATTAGAATCATGGTACTGGTATCAGTACTTAGTATGATTTATCGATATTTGTAAAGAAAATTGTGTATTTTCTGGACCGGCACAGGAACCACATTCTGATTTTATAGCATATATCCAACAAAAATGTCAACTCAGGAACGAAAAAAAAAAAAAAATCCCCGTGAACTGATTTTCCTTGGTAGCTCTTTGTGCCCAAGAATACAATCCAACCGTAATCATTGGAAGGTTTACGGGGTTTGGGGATTTCAGGCTGAGGCCTAGCCAAATTTCAGGATTTCTTTTTTTTAAAAAAATAATGTTAGTAAGTCCTATGTGTGTAAGCTTCAAGCCCCCCAAAACGTCCAGCGATTAAAAACAAACAAACAAAAAAAAAAAACAAAGAAAGAAAAAAAGAAAAGAAAGAAAGAAAAAGCTAAGCCTTACTGAGTGAAGCGAATGAAGCGGATCCGCCATTGTTCGCAATTTATTTTCCGACAAGAAATTAATTCCAGCATCTACCTTTATAGGATATTTACCTAAAATTAGAAAGTAGGAGGTGCCAGTAGTAATAATTTCCTCTCTAAACTATATTTTGGACCGGTGGAAAGTAACCCCTGATTAAAGGCTGAAGCCGCCTACTCCCAGTTTTATTTTTTCTATGTAAACTTTGAGTATTTCTTGCGAAGATTATTCGCCAAAATACATCTCCAGGAGGAAAGTACAGAATAGAAGACTTTCGCAAGTATAAAAATTACATATGTTAATTAGTCTTGTTACATTGTATGTTCTAAATAAAAGAAAATTAAATCTTTGAATTTTACGTTCCACGCTTCTAGGCTACTGTGTAGGGTACAGAAGAGGGCGACGATGACATGAACGAAGAGGAGTAGTGATGAGCAAATGCAAGACTAAGACCAAGACCCAGGTGGTCTTGGTCTTGCACACCGAGTCTTGGTCTTGGTCTTGCACTGGCACACTTGATCTTGGTCTTGGTTTTGGTCTTGCATCGGGATTCCTGGTTTTGGTCTTGGTGAAGACTCTTATAAAAACTGCAAGACAAAGACTCTTGCGCTCATCACTAAAGAGGAGGAATGTAAAAATAATAGGAGGAAACGGGACAATCCGAGAAAACTCACGCACGTGGTGTTTGTCAACCACAAAACCCATTTTGCACAAGCTGGGATCGAACCAGAGACTCCACTCGCAAGAGATGATCCCTCTACTACTGACTCACCGCGATCTAAATAAAGTTTTGATATAATCAGTGAGAGATGGATTATTCTTTCTTCCCTTGTTCAATATTAGCCACTTCTTTGTCCAAATATGTCTATTTCTTTATTCTTTTTCTCAACAACACAACATTGATAGTACCTGCATTTAAAACCATTGCTTCAAAAGTAATGTTTGAAGGACACTTCATGTTGTGCTAACTTTAGAATTTTTTCTGCAAGCCTATGTAATTGGTTGTTTTTTAAGTCAATAATTTATTGAAGTAAAGTAATATTTAGGACGTTCAGAGGACAATGAATCCAAGTTCATTTTCAATAAAGTTCAATTTTGCTCAGCAAATTAATTTTATTTAAAAACCTAATGTCTTCGCAGTCAAGAGTCCGAAGTAAATGTAACTAAAACCATATGAAAGGGCGTGGAATAGCTTCATATTGCAGCCGCTAGACAGAGGTGCCAGTGGGGCAGGAGGGCAGTCGCCCCACCCCCACTCTGAAGTTTAGATTTTGGGACCAGTAAACCAGTTTTAGAAATATTTTGATAAGCGAAGTCCAACAGAAAACGGTTGGAGACAAACATAATAAAAAGTGAAACAGGAAAATGACACGGGGCCACCCAAAACATCGCGTGGACAAAACCTCGCCGCCAAAACCTCGTGGGTCCTGAGATCAAGCCAACGTTCAAGAATTATCCAAACTTCAACACTCCCTTACGAGGAGTATTTTGCAACATACCTTCTTATGGTACAAGGAGAAGATTTGTACCAAAAAGTAAAGGTTCTATACTTAGTAGTTTTTTTAGATCTGGAGAACGGCAAAATTCATTCAAGGCATTCCATTCCATTCCTCCTTAGGGCATGCATTTCGCAAAATATTGTCTTATCTGGAGCTAGTGCCCTTGTGGAGCAAGAAGATTTATACAAAATGTCAAGTTTCAAAACCTAATAAGTTTTGTAAATCTGGCGATAGAACATTCTACATTGAAGAAACCGTCGTGAAGGGGTTTTATCCTGACAACATTTCTTCCCGGGCGACACTAAGTCTTGCTTAATTTAGACCAGGCGAGATTCTGTGTCGCGCGATCATTACAACCAGGTTTTGGTTAGGCGAGATTTTGGGTATGGCGATATTTTGGGACGCGAGGTTATGGCAAGGCGAGGTTTTGGCCCCGCAAGGTTTTGGGCGGCGAGGTTTTGGCCAGGCGAGGTTTCGGCCCGGCGAGATTTTGGGCCACGAGGTTTTGGGATGCGAGGTTTTGGCCAGGCGAGGTTTTGGTCCGCGAGGTTGTCGCCGCGACTTTCTGGCCGCGAGGTTTTGGCCAGGCGGGGTTTTGGCCCGGCGAGATTTTGTCCCGCGACGTTTTGGGCGGCGAGGTCTTGGCCAGGCGAGGTTTCGGCCCGGCGAGATTTTGGGCCGCGAGGTTTTGGGAGGCGAGGTTTTGGTCCGCGAGGTTCTGGCCGCGAGGTTTTGTACCCAAGCCGTTCCCTCTGTCTTTACGGTGTATCTGAATTGCCACAACCAGGTAGTATGGTTGGATATACACACCAACAATTGACCTTCGCCTTATCTCCACTCGCATTCAACTCACGGTGTGAGGTCCAATTGAACACAGACATCCACGAAAAGGGACAGAACTTTCTTGGTTACCTTTATAGTTATGCACAAAAGTATAGCGTTTGGTCCCGGACAGTAGTTCTTGATTTAGCATAATAAAAACTATCTTGAATATAATTTATGGATAATAATAATAATAATAATAATAATAATAATAATAATAATAATAATAATAATAATAATAATAATAAGAAGAAGAAGAAGAAGAAGAAGAAGCTAAAATAGTGTTTTTAGTTTTCCAGAAGGTAACCAAAATTTTCCTTTCTTTCAGGCCTCAAAAACACTAGCCGCAACACATTTTTTTGGCTTTGTACATTGTAGCTGCCCCCCCTCAAAAACGACGGACCCCCCTACACAAACCTGCTGGCTACACCCCTGCCCATTTGATACGAGCTGCGATCGAACCAGATACCTCACGCACCAGAGATGAACCTTCTACTACTGAGCCATCACAATCTAAATAAAAATTTGATATAATCAGTGAAAGTTGGATTATCCTTCCTTGTCTAATATTAAAATCCTATTCCTTGTCCAAACATACCTATTTCTTTAGCGTCTTTTCTTTATTCTTTTTCTCAACAATATAACATTGGTAGTACCCGCCCTTAAAACTTTGCTTTCGATCGATCCATTCTGCAACTGCTTTCCTCAGCTTATATGCGTAAATTCATGCACAATGCATGAACTGCATGACGCGCATAAACTCACATCGTTAGTTTACGCGCGTAAACATACGGTAGTGTATAGCTGAGCTTATGTTGCAGACCGACATTAAACAGGTGTTTGCTTCAGGAATAAAATATAAGAAATGTATTCCAAGTCCAGATTATAACGACCTGCAAGATTTTAAGCGCTATGCAAACGAAAATGAAGGAAAAGTGCATTCTGTACTATCTGAAGTGTATTATATTTATCCACTCGACGAATGTTTGACATCTGACCTGTGATCTCATTGTCGAAACATCTTTGGGAATGGAAATCCCATTTTTTCATACTTATTATCAGTGGTGTTTGAGGCTGGCATTTGTTTTTGTTTTGCAAATTCCATGGCCATTTTCTTTTTCTAATAGATCATAGAGTAAGGAAACTTCTTGACCCTACAAGGTAAGAACTTTATATATAGCAACTAATGTGAAGCTTACGTTCATAGAAAAGTCGAGCGAAATATGTATTATTTTAATTGTAGGTTCTTTAAATCTCAACAAACAAGAGTAGCTCTTAATAGTGTTAAATACATGTAACATAATTTTTTCTTAGCTTATTAATTTATATTACGAAACATTTTATTTATTCTTAAAAAAAAAAAAAAACGACAGTTTTAGCAAGTTAATTTTACTGAATTCTTCTTGAGATCTTTAAATGTATTTTACGCGAAATTTAATTACTGCACTATGTATTTTTAATATTTATTTTTAAAAAACTGAAGCAATATTATATTTATATTTTAGAAAATTTGAAAGCAAGGGACACTTAAATAGACCAGAAGGAGAAATATACAGGGTGTCCAATATACAATGCAACCCGGAGTTTGGGATAGAACTTTTGAACCTGAAGTAATACACGAATAATGGTTATACCATAAAGAAGCTTTGTTCATGTATATATTTTTAAACTAGGAAGCAACGATTGAAGTACACTAGAAACCACACAGTGTTGCCAGATGTAACCAAAGGTGTAATTTTTTTTTTTTTTTTGCAAAACATGTAAATTGACACATAACTCATATGTTTGGATGTTCTTCGTTAATTTTCAGTTTGTTTAGTTGGAGTAGCTTGGAAAGTATGGAGCAGAAGAAAGAATTTTTCATTTCCACCGATAACTAATCGGATGAGGCCTCTGTAAGGGGTAACTAGGGAAATCGTAGTTTTCATAAATTAACACTCTGAATTGGCAACTTTACTGATGTTTCAGTGCATCAAAAGGTGTGTTAAGGATCTAATTACATTATCAGGGTGTCTACTGACCTGGAAAACCTTGAAAACCTGGAATTAGCCTGGAATTTACTTTTGGACCTGGAAAACCTGGAAATAGCCTGGAATTGAACGAGGAACCTGGAAATTGAAAATCGTTTTTAAAATATTGTTTTTGGGATTGGTATGGAATAAGTATATTTTTGTAAAATGCAAGAAAGTTATATACTACAGCATAAGTCAAAAGCCAATAATAACTTATTCAGTGGGGATGTAGTTGAGAAAGACAGACAGACGTGAGCAGAGTGCAGGCGGGGAATGTTTTTGGAAAGTATGTTGAGGGTACAAGAAGAGACAATAAGATTTTATTTGTTCCGCATGGTCGTTGTGAATAACAGTGACTACAAAAAGAGCTAAATTAGTCCCCGATGAGATTAAGGTAATTGAAAAAGTTAAATTTCATGATCTATTAAGGTTGTGTCTTACACTGAGGGGATACTGGCATACAAGCCAGAAGCTTTCTCTGTAGTTGCTGCTTATTTGCATACTATGAATCAAGCTTATTTGCCGCTTTGTGAAGACATTGGTTTACATGTTTCTGTCGCAAGAGTAGTAGACAGGTCTGGAACAACATTCCGCTTATACTTCTGTGTCGAAGATATTTAACAGGAGTCTAAGCCCACGGATGTCGCAGTGAACACCATTCCCGGTGGCCGAAAGGTGTATCATCGGAAAAAAGTAAAATTGCCCACATCTTAACGGAATTACTTTTTGTATTTAGGTTAACATTTTACTAGTCTTGCAATAAACCCTGATACACAGTAAAAATTTAAAATTTTATTTTTCAGCCATTAAAATGGGGAAAAGTAAAACTAAATTCCAGGACTCGTGGAGAGGCCAGTGGAAATGGGTTATTAGGTCCAACGATCCATTTAAAGCAGGTTGTAAACTCTGCAGAACTGATTTTGACATTTCAAGTATGGGAGCTTTATCATTGAAATCTCATGAAAAAGGAAAGAAACATCAAATAGCTGTGAAAGCTCTTAATGCATAATATTCGAACGTAAAGTTCTCAAGCAATATTAACAAGGAGCCTTCCTGTACAAAAAAATCTACAGCGTCAGCCAGTTCAGTGACTGGCACATCATCTACTCTAGTTGTTCAGGAGAAAAATGAAAGCCTAGCAAAAACTAGTGGTGTAATAAAGAGTTATCTTATCAAAGATCAAGTGACGAAAGCAGAAATAATCTGGACATTACACAAAATTACAAGTCATGCATCGGCCAGAAGCCAAGCGAGTGCAACGGATTTGTTTCCTTTAATGTTTCCTGAATGTAAAGTCGCTAAAAATATTCAGTTACACAAAGACAAAATAGGATATGTCATCACTTTTGGATTGGGCCCATATTTCCAACAGACGTTATTCGCGAATTACAAAATTGTGAATTTTTTTGCAGTATCGTTCGACGAAAGCCTAAACACTATCGCACAGAAAAATCAAATGAACTTACTAGTTCGTTTCTGGTACAGTGACGAAAATATAAAGTTTTAACACGTTATTTAACATCAGTATTCCTCGAACATGCTACTGCCCAGGATTTGTTAAGTGCATTTATAAATACTTTCAAGGACAAGGGTCTCGATTTTTGTGTTACTTCAGGTTTCTCTTGATGGCCCCAACGTTAATTTGAAATTTCTGAGTGATTTGAAGGCCTATCTGAGTGAAGAAAATGGTGAAGGTCCACAGCTTTAGGAGACAGGAACGTGCTCTTTACTTATTGTTAATGGGGCTTTTAAGACTGTGCATACCAAAGCTGGTTGGAATGTAACAGAGTTTTTGAGAGCGTTGTTCTATTTATTCAAGGACTTCCTTCAAAAAGAGCAGATTTCATGGCAGCATCTGGAACAGCAGTTTTCCGTCTTAAATTTTGTTATATTAGGTGGGTGGAGAATTCTAAAGTTATCAACCGTGCCATAACTATGATTCCTGCCTTAAAAGTTTATGTTGATTCAGTGAAAACACAATCTCCCTGGAGACATTTGTCGAGAAAGAGCAAATAACACCTATAAATGCTGATATGGTGAAACGGGAATATTTAAAATTTTGTTCAGACCAAGACACAGCACGAAAACTATCAAATTTCATTTACAAAAATGACAGATTACGTTTTTCTCCATGATCTGTTAAGTAAAGATGATGTCTCCAATGCGTTTAAAACATTCATGCATAAGATATCTGTACTTTTTCATAGCAACACAGCAGTGGAAAGGAGTTAACAAAGAGTGCATTGTTGAAAATTTCCAAGAGGAGTGCTTGATTGCCCAGAGAAGTGTGTTGGATGCTGTGCGTGTTGCTGGTGCCATACGTAATATGAATATCACAGAGTATGATCCAGTATGTGAGGAATGCATCAAGCAGAAGAAATGAATATCTGAAAGACCGCGGTGAAAATGAAGACAGGGAAGCTCGAGAAAAGAAAGATATTAAGAAGAAAATAAAAGAGTTGGAATTAAAGAAGAAAATAATAACTGACGTCGAAACAGTAGATACGTTGGAAGAACAGGTGAAAAAGTTAAAAGGGACGTTGAACTCCAGAAGTTAAATGTCAAAAACTGTTCACTGTGAAAGTTGTTTTCTATATTTGTTCATATAATGTGCGTGGTTCCATAACATTTTCAGTTTTTTAAACTTTCATGTTACAATACATTTTTAAATAAAATATAACTGATGGCCAGTCCCCATCCAAGAAGAATCTGCAGTAACGTTTAACAATATGGACTACTTTGCGTTAAGAATTTGTATTATATATGATCATTTTCCTTTTACTTCTAAACTAATACTAGTTTGACAAAAATGGCGGGAAAATAGCTTACTCACCGCAAAGTTCTACCAGTACTTAGTATAAAATACCACAAGAGTACTTTAAAGGGTAGTGCTTGTAGTAAAATACTCTTGTGGTATTTTATCCCATAACTTAGCGGTGAGTAAGCTATTTTCCCGCCATTTTTGTCATTGTTCATCAACACTCACGTGCTACTACTATAATATTAGTTTATTTGAAGTAATGTTTTTGACGGAAATTGACTATTATATAGGGTGAACCTTAACTAAACCGATAAACTTCGGGAGGTGATTCCCGAGCCCAAAACAAGAAAAAAAATATTCTAACTTTTCTCCACTGCACATAGTTTTGGAGCTACAAGGTGCCGAAAGTGTGGGAAAATGAACTTCCGAGGCCTATATTTCCAGACCTATCCAACGTAGAGAGTACAGCTTAATATTTCTTTAAGGAAGTCCTATCTGTTCTGAACATATGATTTCCTTTGTGAGATTTTAAGCAGCACTCTCTACTTTGGATAATTTTGGAAATACAGGCGTCAGAAGTTCATTTTTCCACACTTTCGGCACCTTTTAGCTCGGAAACTATGCGCCCTGGAGAAGAGTTAAACAGGATTTTATTTTTTCTTGTTTGGGTGCCGAGAATCATTTCCCGAAGTTTGTCGGTTTAATTAAGGTTCACTCCTGTATAGTATTCCTACATTAGGATATTTAAAACTACTGCACATTTTTCTCAACCGGCTTTCTGGTAGGGGATATTTTAATTAAACATTTTCTTGTGTAAAATGTTTTGAGAACGTACATTTCAGTCAGTTTTTTCTTTCCATCTTGTCACTTAAAGAAACTATTACTTGCCATATGCATTCTCTAATTATAACCAGTTTTTGTTAAGAACTATATAAAATTGCATTAACTTATACGTGTTACAATAAACGACACTCTACTGAGTAGACCTGGAAAAAAAGGAAAAATAAACCTTGAAAACCTTGATAAAACCTGGAATTTGAAAATGAACATTTAGTAGACACCCTGATTATGCAATTCCTGAAAACAATGAAAAACAAACTTTGAAATTATAATGAAATTTGTTTTTACTTATATGCATCCGGCAACACTGCTATTCATTTCTATGGGGCTATTTAAAGCAAGAGGCATACAAGAACAAATCTCGAACTATTCAAGACCTGGAAACGAACATTCGCGGTGCCATTGAGAACATTAACACTTCTAATCTTCGTAAAGTTGTTGCCAACCTGGTGAAACGTGTGAACCAGTGTTTGAATCAAAACAGAGGACACTCCCAGCATCCGCTGTAGAGCTGGTAACTCATTTCTGATAGTAGCAGTGTTACCGGGTGCATGTAAGTAAACGTTTTATCATGATAATTTCAAAGTTTGTTTTTCATTGTTTTCAGGAATTGAATAACGTAGACAGATCCTTAACACACCTTTTGATGCATTGAAACATCAGCAGTTGCCAATTCAGTGTGTTATTTTATGAAAAATACGATTTCCCTAGTAACCCCTTACAGGGGCCTCATCCGATTATTTATCGGTGGAAATGAAAAAATCTTTTTTCTGCTCCATACTTTCCAAGCTACTCCAACTAAACAAATTGAAAATTAACGACAGAACATCCATACGTATAAGTTATGATTCAATTAACATATTTTGCAAAAAAAATTGATTTACAGATGGTTTCAGATCAAGAGAACCCTGGTTCCAGGAAGTCACAGATCACCCACATGGCTCTGACCCTTGTCAACTGGCCATAAATCTAAGAAAACAAGAGGCGAGAAACAGAAAAAGAGATTGCCAAATGTCCTCTTTTCTCAAGATTTCTTTCAGTCTTGATTCACTCTTTGTGTTAGTGTGTTCGGTTATAATTCGTTACAATGTCAATGTTTTTCCGACCTTGGTTAAACAATAACACTCGTAACGAGCAATATTTGGATGAAAATCCGGAGCCCGGGCCTTCTTCGCCAAGAACTCCGACGAAAGAAGATAATGTTGTAGTTGGGAGGGGAGCTAAGTTGCGTAAGCAAACAGTAATGTTAGTGAAAAATGTGAAGTTTTTTTTACGAAGTGTCATTGATAATGGTGGTGTCTTAACTTCCAAAAACTTAAATAAGTTATTAACGCAGGCTACTGGTGTTAGCATTAGTACTATAAAAAAAATTTGTGGGAAAATTGATGTGAAAAACTATTCGACACCAACGAAAAAGAAAGTTGTAAAACAAAAGCTTCAATTCGATAAAATTGACGATTTCACTCGTGATTTATTGCGACGCACAGTTTTTGAATTTTATAAGGAAGGCAAATCTCCCACAACGGAAGCGCTAATTGAAGCAATGAGACTTAAGACAGCTGACACCGAATACAAGTTTCCATACCAACGCACCACAGTTTATCGTCTGCTACGAAGTATGGGTTTTAAATATAAAACCTCGGTGAAAAAATGTATTCGTAGTGAATCACCACATGTAATTGCATGGCGATATAGATACCTGCATAGTATCAATAATCTTCGTGCCCAGGGCTATGCAGATGTGTACCTCGACGAAACGTGGTTTGATAGTAACTCCTGTCGGATGAAGAACTGGACAGACGATTCGGACAATTGTGCTGTAACGAGTCCTGGGAATAAAGGCGATAGAATTGTTATTCTACATTGCGGGGGGCGTTCAGGTTTTATTGACGATGCGCTTCTAATAACACACAAAACAATGGCTGATGCTCCAGCAGATTACCATGGTAGCATGAATGCAGTTATCTTTGAGAATTGGTTTGAGGAGAAACTATTGAAACGGCTTGAGACACCATCTGTAATTGTTATGGACAATGCCCCGTATCACAGTCGTGTTCTCAACCCAAAACCAACCTCTTCCTGGAAGAAAAGTCAAATTCTTAACTATATGACCTTGCATAATATCCCCATTCCTAATCCTGTTCCTATAATTCCCGTTCTCCTTGAAGTTATAGAAGAGAACACTTCTGTTACCGACAGAAAAAAGAAATATGCAGTGGACGAATTAGCTGCAAAATATGGGCATATTGTGCTACGTTTACCACCTTACCATTGCGTCCTCAACCCCATCGAAATGGTGTGGTCAGAACTGAAGGGTAGGGTTTCGTCACGAAATTTAAGGAAACGACCAGTGGGGGAAGTAATAGAACTTCTTAAGGAGTCGTGCAATCATGTGACGCCCGAAAAGTGGATAAATTACATTAAACATGTAGAAAGCATTGAAGGAAGCTACGAAAACTTTCAATCTATTTTTGATGAAAGAACTGAAATCTGTGTACAAGTAACAGATTCTTCAGAAGATGAGAGTGATGATGATGATAGCTCATAAACAAGAAAGGTAAGAGTTTACTACATTTTGATCACACACATATTAATGTTGAAATAATAATATTAGTAGTAATAGTAAATAGTAGTAACGACAATAGTAGTAACAGTGAAATTGCTATTGCATACGGTTATCATATTCGTGGTTCTGATTTTGATTTCCAGGCACAATTTTCGTTATTCACTTCACATTTTGAGACAAGTGGAGTTTTTTCTTTTTCTTTTTTTTTAATTAAAAGATAGTGAGCCTGGTCTAGAGATCCAGAAATAAAGGCTATGGAAGTCATGTACTGACCGCTAAAAGTTGGCTGGTTGGTTATACACATTCAGAGTCTGTATCTCCAGGGAGTTTGTAGTAACTTTCAACCACTAATACTAATAATAATAACAGTGGTATTCATCCTTCAAGTGCTTGGGTGCAATCATTCCCCAAATTTCCCGTTACAGCCAAAATAAGTAGTAAAGGATTCCCCACCCCCAGAAAAACGAAAAATAAGGATAACAGTGCCCATACTAATTTACATCCCAAATAATAGGACATTATTTAACGTGGCAGCCAGTGCTAATTTCTATCTATACAAAATCAATCTAGGTTTTCTTATGCCTCCCTCCACAATTTTGCTTTTTCAATTAAAAGAGAATGCATTCTTGGATATGACAATTATTTTAAAATGCTAAGTTCTCCTTTATAGGTAACGTTCTTAAAGACATCATTAAGGTATAATTAAACCGACTGTGCTACTTTCTATGAAATATTTTGTCTTTCAAATAATAATAATAATAATAATAATAATAATAATAATAATAATAATAATAATAATGCTATGTTAAATCTATCACAAAAAGTAATAACATCATGTTTTTTTTTCACTTGTTTTCCTTCCGTTTTTCTTTCTTGTTTCTTCTTCTACCTAATGACATCGGACATCTGGCAACAACGACCAACCATCGTCCTAACAAGGGGTGAGTTGCCCTTTTGGTAGTGGTGTGAGAGAAGGCTCACATGTTTTGGAATTTTCTATACACCTTCGGTTACATGTTCAACACTGTGTGGTTCCTAGTGTACTTCAATCTATGCTTCCTAGTTTAAAAGTATATACATGAACAAGGCTTCATTTTGGTATAACCATTATTCGTGTATCACTTCAGGTTCAAAAGTTCTACTATCCCAAACTCCGCGTTGCATTGTATATTGGATACCCTGTATATACATACATACATACATACATACATACATACATACATACATACATCCACACTTCCTTCCTTTAAAGTCTTTTTATTTTATTTTTTATTTATTTATTTATTTTTTTTTCGAAATCTACTCTGAAACGATAGCATTCAGTTTGCCACTACTCGATTTTGGTGTTGTTTGTCACAATATTTTCATACGGATTTATCAGATCATATTACAGTGAAGTTTAGCACATACCTAACGAAACAGCTAAGGGTTACCAGGCATTTATATTCATATTGATTTAATGTGATTAAGTGGTATGTATTCTCGTCTTCCGGACAAATGAGGTATCGTATACTAATTGCTAAAAAAAAAAAAAAAAAAAAAAAAAAACAGAAAAAAAAGAACGCAAAACATCCTAATTTTACGATAGCTTCGTCAATTGACATAATTGTTTAAATAGTAAGGTAGTTAGGGATCTCTTGCCTGTCAGATGTCAATTAACAGATTAATAATTTTTTTCTACAACAAGCAAGACTTTATTTTACATGAATTAAAGACCAAATACAAATTCAATTTATGCTCTTTCGCAGGAGACCAATTCGACAAGCTTGGAGCCTTATATAAATGAGAGCGTTTTGGTACTAATGAAAAATACAACTTACGGTATAAATGTTAATTTTCGACCCATGTTGTGTAGATGCTGGTCGATTACTCGACGAGATGCTGGTTGGTTGCTGAGATGATCCTTGGTCCTCTCCCTTACCTTTTTATATTGTATAAATTTCCTCAGTCAGACCCTGAGGTTCTCCATAACAGCCTTGTTTGTTCACTTAATTACTTTTTACGCTACGTGACTGCCGGAGAACCTCATTAGTCCACGATAAGTGTGACTGTTTATTCAAAAATTCTTTTGTAACCTAATTTAAGTACACATACATTTTTTTTTACATATAATTACTAGAAAACAATGCTAGTTATTTCACTAAACTTTTTTGATATATTCCTTTTTGCAATATGTTGAGCTAACTTTTTTTTTTCAACTCATGTCATAGTTTCAATACAGTCCCCCACTGATGAGGAACTGTTCCTGAACATCACCGTAGTGTGTGTCACTTCTTTTTTTTTCAACTACAGTTCTGTAATGAAACTATGACATGAGTTGAGGGAAAAAAAAGGAGTGACACACACTACGGTGATGTTCAGGAACAGTTCCTCATCAGTGGGGGACTGTAATGGAACTATGACATGAGTTGAGAAAAAAAAGCTCAACATATTGCAAATAGGAATATATCAAAAAAGTTTAGTGAAATAACTAGCATTGTTTTCTAGTAATTATATGTAAAAAAAAAATGTGTATGTGTACTTAAATTAGGTTACAAAAAATTTTGGATAAACAGTCTCACTTATCGTGGACTAATGAGGTTCTCCGGCAGTCACGTAGCGTAAAAAGTAATTAAGTGATCAAACAAGGCTGTTATGGAGAACCTCAGGGTCTGACTGAGGAAATTTATACAATATAAAAAGGTAAGGGAGAGGACCAAGGATCATCTCAGCAACCAACCAGCATCTCGTCGAGTAATCGACCAGCATCTACACAACATGGGTCGAAAATTAACATTTATACCGTAAGTTGTATTTTTCATTTGTACCAACTCGCTGTCATTTATATAAGGCTCCAAGCTTGTCGGATTGGTCTCCTGCGAAAGAGCATAATCTGAATTTATATTTTGGTCTTTAATTCATGTAAAATAAAGTCTTGCTTGTTATAGAAGGAAATTATTAATCTGTTAATTGACATCTGACAGGCAAGAGATTCCAAACTACCTCAATATTTTAACATAATTGTATTTCCTGTTTTAACGCAGTTCGTAAAATTACCTCATTTTATATAATGTAGCTACTATTTTTTCCGTTATGTTATGCGATTTAAAAACTGGCATTTATATACTTAAAGAAATGTAAAGATGAATCGAAAACTAGAACCACATTATGCTTATCATTATGATTATCATTATGCTTATCATATATAACTTCTTGACTCAAAGTGATATTATGATGTAAGTTTCATATTCACAAACATCTTGCTTGACCTTTCATTAACTTTTAATTTTCTTTGATAGGTGTTGTTTTAACAAATTACAGGCTATAATCAACGCACAATTTCAAAAATTCAGTTTTAATACTCTTAAATTTGACTTAAATTAAGAAATGTTCATATTTACTGTATTGTAACAGGACAATATGCCTTCAAACAGTAAAAGTAGAGGCTGCTCCGGAGGGAAGTCACCGTTAAAAAATTAGTTTTCTTTCTTCAAGTGAGAGAGAAAAGATAACCTAATGGACTTACAAGACGTGGGACTCGATTAGAAACACTATTTTACGGGCCCCAGGTTTCCAACTAACTTGCATATATATATATATATATATATATATATATATATATATATATGAAGGGCTTGGAGTAATATAACTTTAAGCTACATTTATACGTATTGTGCAACGAAATTTATCACTGCACTACAATACAAATTAATGAAGGCAAGAACACCATTTACGATATTTACTGCCATCTAATCTCAATTTTTGCAAATTTGTCAACAGCAACGGGTAGATTTTGTTTTTACAAATGCGGCTTAGCACTATATTGCCCCAAGCCAATTATTTATCTATCTATCTATCTATCTATCTATCTATCTATCTATATATATATATAGGGTGCAAATTACCGGGAGAGATGCGGGGGAATTTCCCCCTCAATCACATTTTCTTCCCCCCCAAAGAAGTCAGCTGATGTATATCCACCGGGGATGCTCGCTTCCCCCCCAAACTATGCTCAGTATAACTCCAAATTTCTTCGGAATGATCGATGCAAACTATTCAGTTTTGGTCATTTCTACTTAAACCTGATTGTCCACTATTTTCAACGTTGTTTAGTTGAACTATATTATTATGACTATGGTTGTTACTTGCAACTGTACCTTCGTACCCTTCAGTTCGTCATCGTTCGTGAATTTGAATGTACTAATTGCGTATAACAAAGCCACATATGGATTTATAAATGTTCTTAGCGGTTGGTCAAGAAGAAGTAAACAAATAGCTTCTTCCACCATACTTGGCGAAGTTCGGACATGCCATATTCATCCTCTACATTTGTATCGATTATCATCTTATTTTAATTTTTGTTACAACATGTTATTTTATTTTCCAGTGTACTCTTTGTTAGTACATACTCTTCATTCCCTAGTAGTTTGTGTGTATGCAACTCAAAAGTTGCAATTAATTTGTGATAGCATAGCAATTACTGCCTTTACAGCTTACGGAAATGAACTTTTGAAACTGTACTCAAAATCTGAGTACATCATTCGTCGTTATAGGTATTCTCTCGTAAGTATATGTTAACGTACACGCTGGGGATTCGCTCCTAGTGAGCAGACATGTTAGTGAAGGTGATTTTTAGGTGAATAAGCGCATAATTGAAGATTTGTTTCAGCATTTGTTAATACGACTGGTTCTCCGTGTCATTGTCCGTGTCTGTATCATAGGTGTCGAAACTCGCGAGCCCGACGCTCGTGAGCTCGGCACTCACGCTCAACCGGGCTCGGGCTCAATAATTGAGCGCGAGCCCGAGTGAGCGCGAGCCCACTTGAGATTAGTGAGCGCGAGCCCCAGTGAGCGCGAACCCAATCGAGAGAAGTAAGTGCGAGCCCGAGTGAGCGCGAGCCCAATTAAGAGAAATGAGCGCGAGTGCGAATGAGCGCGAGCCCAGTTGGGAGAAGTGATCGCGAGCCCGAGTGAGCGCGAGCCCAGTTGGGAGAAGTGATCGCGAGCTCAAGTGAGCGCGAGCCCAGTTAGGAGAAGTGAGCGCGAGCCCGAGTGAGTGCGAGCCCAGTCCAGAGAGATGAGCGCGAGCCCAGTCCAGAGAGATGAGCGCGAGCCCGAGTGAGTGCGAGCCCAGTTAGGAGAAGTGAGCGCGAGCCCAGTCCAGAGAGATGAGCGCGAGCCCGAGTGAGTGCGAGCTCAGTTGAGAGAAGTGAGCGCGAGCGCGAGCGAGCCCAATGGAAAATGGCCATCTATGATACACAGACGTAATGTGTGCTGTAATATTGGACTCCAGGTTCAAATTACGCCCCCCCCCCTCCGGTCAAAGGAAAATTTCTGGTTGTGCGACTGATCTGGAGACAAATTAAGTCCATAAGTAGAGCTCGCACTTGTTTTTAATATGTTAACGCAATGTGTAAATAACAGGTTTTATTCCATTTTGTGTTTTCAAATATCGAAATCGACCATAGTCATTTTACTTCGAACCAATCAACAGCATCACCACACTCGCTCCATTAGTTTCCATTATTTTATCTCAATCTGTTGGGCAAGCTGCTCACAAAGCAGTTGTATCATTTCTGAATTAGCCATTGTTGTGAAGGTTGTTCACCTATGATTGCCTCTTAGTATATAATTTGTTAAAAGCTTTTCCTTTTACACAAGACGGAGTATAATTGCGTACTTCAATGGCCAAGATGTCACTGTAACAAAGTGGTTACAAAATGAATGTGTAGGAGTTGATCGAAAGAAAAGAGTGATTATACAGATTTAAGGGGATCTTAATTACACACTTTATCTTAATCCTAAACATACAGCACGTTTTATACCTGATAGAATAATGACATTTTTACGAGAGATACATAATATTTTAACTTTACTACGGTAGTTATGATTATTAGTAACTGGAGACAACGTGTTCTGGAAATCTGTTTACAGGGTCTACAACGAAAAGCGATAAATCCTCTTCGCAACCAATATGCGTAACAATGTAACAAATACACCTCTTGTAATAAGCAACATCTAACAGAAATGAACCTCAAACTACTGGTAATGTTGGGGAGTATTATCAACCGCAATCATATAGATCGTAAGAAAGAGGCCCCGTGTAGAGTTGTCGCTAACGGTCTTGCCTTCGGTGTGAGAAGTCCCAGATTAGATTCCAGGTGAAAAAATTTCAACGCTTTTTCAGACCAGCCATCCTCAATGAGGTTTCCCTGTGTTTTCCTCATTCAGCGGTGGTACCTATCTTATAGGTCCTAGGCCGCTTTCTTCCTTCCTTTTCGCCGAGGGACGTCATCTCTCACGGGCAAAATAACCATAGATGCCGATGGCCCAGAAATCTAAATCCTAATCCTAACGATCATAAGAAAATAATGAGTTACTTATAAAAATACTTACAAAAGTAGGGTGTTGTGAGGCAATATGCGACACTTAAGAAGCTATATTACGACGAAATTAAAGTACCGCTAATTTACAGTAATTGTGTGATATCTTCAAACAGATAAAAACTAATCTAAAGTGGAAAAACAGAGTCCTAGACAATATTATTTTACATGAGATATCGTTATCACCACTGTCTTGTCCGCTTTCGATTTCCAGCAATTTAGAAAATCGGCATTTATTTCCGCGTTTCTAAATGGCTGCATACGGAAAGATACTAGGTGACAAGTGATAATGGTACTTCATGCAAAAAATATTGTCTATGGAGCTCTTGTTCCACATTTCGATTATCTCTTATCTATTTGAGTATATCACGTAATTACTGTAAAATTAGCGGTATTTTAATTTCGCAGTGATTAGGCATCTTAAGGATTGAGACAAATACTGTAAAACGTCCATTAGACACATTGAACTGAAACCTTACTCAAAACTTATACATTCCATTGGCAACGTAATAAAACCATTAACTCATGATGAGTTTTAGTATATTTTTTAGAAAATATAGTAAATGCAAGTCTATAATTGACTCATATTACCCCTCACCGTAGAGCAAAGAGCAAAAGCTATACTCATTAGTAATTGTTTATTTATTTTCATAGCCTATTCCAGTGCATATTTTATGACATTTTCACTAGGCTATATTAGCACTAGAAGCACGGGAATTTTGTACCCCCTAGAAGCACGAAGCAGTCAAATTGACTGCTTTCCGTTTCTGAGTAAAAAAGAAAATAATGGTGTCATATGATGACTGTATTTTGTGACTTTCTTATTGGGACATATCCATAAGTAACCCTATCTCGCAAATTATTTATTTTATAATGTTTATTTAAAAACGTTAAGCACATCAAATATGTAATATCAAAATGTTTATGAATAAAATAAGTTTAATACCGTAGAGTTTAAAATAATGAAAATGGCCAAAGACTACTGTCAACTCTTAGATAGTAAATGTTTATTGTAAAATAACATTTTCTATGGTATCTTTCGAAAATATATTCTTAGGAGGAGGTCACTTTCACGTGGCGCACATAATTCGCTTTTGGATCTATGCAGTACACTATCCAGGAACGTACTTTCGACATTTGAAACATATGTCTGCTGTTTCGTACCTTTTTACAATCGTACTTGACATTGTATTTCCTTGCGTATGGAAGGAACTTCCCTATCTTCAGGTACACTGTCACTGCCATTAGGACATTGACTATTATCTTTTTGGCCAAACGTAGGGGATATTGTAGCCAACTGATTTTCTTTCCAGTAGCTTCTTCGTATACTATCCACGAAGTAAAGCATGTAAAATCAAGCAAGTTGAAAAGAACGTACATTGGCCACCGTCTTTAGCCACATCGTACTGTGTATTTCTGTACCATTTGATCCACGATATCTACACAAAACTTCATCTTACTGTAACATGTTATAGTTTTAGGTCATTTTCTTTGATGTCGCGGAAATTGATACTTAGTTATGAATGAAACTCAAGACACAAACACTTTTGATCCGCTTACATATGTAGACAGTTAATATATTACCACTCTGATCATGGTAAACATCACAGTGATACAGGTCCTTGTCTTTTGAGATTGCAAAACCTTTAGGAAGCTCTATACTGTTTTGTTTTTTCGTCCCAACTAAACTATTACATTTAGCCCTAAAGGATTCTGCTAGTTTCGTTGTCGTGAAGAAGTTATCACATGTAACACTTATTCCCTTTTAGTGAATGGATTTATCAAACTAGACACCACAAATTCACTTAACTGTGTCCCAGCAGGGCATTCCAAATCCTTGCCTAGATATGGAAAGTCTTTTAGGACATACTTTGATTGCACGTCGGCTAGTAACCAGAACTTGATGCTAAGTTTATCGGACTTATTTGACATTTATTGCTGAAATCGACATCTGACTTTCGTGGAATAGAGTTGCTCGTCAACGATCACGCCATGTGGTTTCTAACATTTTGTGCACTTCTCAGTAAATGCATCCAAACGTTCTGACACAAGAGCGCAATTGTCCGTTTGAAGTCTTGCAGATTTTGTTCCCTTTTCTTCAAATTAGAATTACCGTTTTGTTTTATAAAACCTATCCCTATTCATTGTTTACCTATAAATATAGTGACCCGTTTGTTCTTTTCCACAAGACCCTAATGGATATTGCAAAGCACTATTAGCACCTCAGTAAATAAGGCCCAGATAATATTGTAGTCATCAAAGAGTTGAAGTCCATGTATTCGAGTTCAGTTGCCTACGTATACGCTTCACCTTTAGTGCATTTCAGTATATGCCTCCTCATTGGCTCATCAAATTGTACACGAAAAGCACTACTACATTCTTTCTCAGACACTCGCTTCTTGCCAAAATTTATCTGTAATGGAGCTTCGCGAACAATATTCTGCTTACATAGACGGCAAACGTCACCTTGTCCCTAATCCAATTTTGTCCCCATTCTTCCCTCTGGAGCAATAAAACTGTCACCACTATTGTCGTTGTCTTCTGCATGATCGTTTCTTTTCTTCATTACGGTACATGAATATAAAATGTTCTCTTCAGATTGAAAAACAATAGTTTTCATCCCCTTCACTAGAATCCTGCAAATTTTCATTATTTTCTTCAGACTCAATTTCTAAGAGGTCATGTATTTCTTGAGGACTCATAGCAAAATGTTACATGTACGCGGTTCACCTCAGCTAACTATACCTACTCACAATTGACCGCATGTACCTGAACTAATTTTACTTGTCTACAATAACACACTACGTGATATCTTGTAAGACAGTGAAAAATCTACTATGAAATTGCTAGAGAAAACAATAAGCTTTTTATGTCTGAAATTACAATCAATAAAAATTTTAATTTTTCTTTTGTATAGAAATAAGAAGTGTGTAATGCTGCCATTTGCAAATTACAAACAGAAACACAAATTTTCCATACTCTTTATAAGGCAGTCAAAATGACTGCTTCGTGCTTTTAGGTATAACTGACACTAGCGCCCCTGTGAAAAGGGACATAAACTTATATTATCAACAACTGGATACAAAAATACTAAAAGTCAACGAGTTTCAGGGCCTTAGCGAAAATATTACAGAAGTGATACGAAATTATATTTCTTGAAGCAGTCAAAATGACTGCTTCGTGCTTCTAGTGTTAGAACTTAAGAACAGCTTGCATCATAATATGAGGTATCAAATTAAAGATCTTTCGTAAGGCCCTGTTAGACGCTAACATTTTGTGTCACACATTCAAGTCACATCGATTAGAAGGAACATGTGAACAGTGAATGTCACATGGCTCAGTGGTACAGCGTTCACCTCTGGTGCATGGGGTCTCGGGTTCAAACCCTGCTCCCGCCAAGTGAACTTTGTGGTGGACAAACACCGTGTGCGTGGGTTTTCTCGGGGTTCTCCCGTTTCCTCCCACTTTCTTCATTCCACCATTTCATTCATTTCTCATAATCACCGTCTCCTTTAGTCTAACCGGCATAACCGTGGGACGTAAAACTCAAAGATTTCATTTCATTTCAGTGAATATCACACTTAGTATCACACTTTCTGTAATATATTTCATAAAGTATAAGTGACACTTTTTTAAATGTATTGTTTAATCTTTAACAGTTAATGGCTTAATCATTTAATGGTTACTATCGCATTAGAACTTTAGTAATACTTCTAAGTTCTAACTTAACTCATGTAAAAGGTGAGGGGGCGCGGTGGCTCAGTGGTGGAGCGTTCACCTCCGGTGCTTGGGGTCCCTGCTTCCATCCCAGCTCGCGCCGTATGGACTTTGTGGTGGACAATCACCGTGCTCGTGTGTTTTCTCGGGTTTCTCCCGTTTCCTCCCACTTTCTTCATTCCACCATTTCATTCATCTCTCATAATCACCGTCTCCTTATTCTAACCGGCATAAGCGTGAGACGTAAAACTTAAAGATTTCATTTCATTTTTCATCTAAAATGTGGTGTCAGTTACAAAAATCAAGTAAAGGAAATGGTGTAGGGAAGAAAAGACAAGACACAGATTTTTTAGATATGTTAGACGATTTATTTGATATAGCGCACGCAAATACTTTAGACTTAATACAAATTCAGGAGGACAAAGAATTCCTTATATCTCAAAGACAGAAAAAACGTCCTGGAAGTATGGTTGGTAGGGACATGTGTCTAGCTCGTATAGAAAGAGAGAGTAGCAAAGCGACTAGACGCTGACACTTCCCACAAACAAAGTATAAAGAGGAAGAGTGTAAAGTGAACGGAGCGGGTGACGCGTGGATTATCAATTGAAGTCTGAAGACGAAGATGTATGTCAAACAGAAAATACTGATGGAGTAGAAACTGATGAGCCAGTGACAGGCAGGGCCGGCGAGAGCGGTCGCGGGTCCCGAGGTGAGCAATCCCGGGCCCCTTACACGTTCCCTTATGACTTTTTACGTACCGGTACTTACCACTTTGGACGGAGGTAAACTAAAATGAACATTAAGGCTTATTTTGAACTCTTTATTAGACCATTAATGCGTTTGAATTACATGGAAAACAGTATTGCTATATCTCCAAATAAGTTAGGGATGGACGCGAGACGAGACACGAGTGAAAATTTTATGCGTGACGCGAGACAAGACTAAACTATGCGAGACGAGACTCGGTTAAGTCTCGCACGAGAAGTCTCGCGAGACTTCTCGCAGTCTCGCAACATTTATGAATTACATTTAATTGTATATTTAGTGTTTTTCATTTATTGAGTTTTCTAAGTTGAGCGTTAATTTCTCCAGGAACAAAAACGCGATTGGGGCAATAGACATTTTATGAGATTTATTATTTTTGAAGGTTGATTTTCAGAATTAAAGCCTTCTTTAGTTTCTAAACATCATTAAAAAAGAAAAGCTTTGTAAATTTGAAATGTATTACCGCATCGATTTAGGATTTTATTTTGCCACACAAACACATACACGCGGGCGCGGGCAAATACATGAACTTCTGTTTTTGGTCTGAAAAGCGAATAAGACTCCCTATTGCTGAGAAATGTGATATTTCTGTTGTTTCTGTCTTTTTCACATTACTACCAGCGATTAATGTTGGGGGATGGCCGGGAAATCCCCTCTCGTCAAACTTTATCCCCGGCCCGGCTCGCAGAAATAAGATGATATTTTTACATTGAATAAGTATTTTCTTTCCATATATTTATCAAAAACATCCCCCTCTAGTTCGGAAGTTTAATTCAAACACTGGTTTGGTATAATGGCCCTATAGGTTTGGTGGGATATGGTAGGAATGGCCCTATATCTGTCAGTAATTTTATTTTCTTTATCTGGCAACACTATATAAGTTGAAAGCGAAAGTTTATAAAATGCGATAATGCAACATTGCTACAAGCGCGAACGAACCGAAAGAATTGGGTCGTATTGTGTTGTGAGGAGTTCTTTTGTTGTCTACAAGCGCTTTTGGTGGTATAAAATCATCTTTATAATGGAAAATCATTCTTCAAGGAAACGACCAAAACGTGTAAATGTTGATAGTGGCGACGATATTTTAGCAGAGCCAAATATTGCTGGAGACCTCTAAGCTGGAAAACAATGTTGGATCCAGGAACAATTTATGCTGGTTTTGCTGTAAATTATACTATTAATTTGACGAAAATTAATAGTCCAGCAATCAAATTCCAGCACAACTTTTCTTTTAATTTGGAGCGGAGGGGACACAAGTTCGGATACCGTGTTGAACTCTAGGTTCCGTCTCCTTAGGATGTTATGAACATTCATCCCATGGAAAGCAATGGCAAACCACCATGGATTCACCTTGCCAAGGGACTTTTAGGTCAAATACCTGCCTTCGGACAGAATATCATATCACCATTCATTAACAGCCATAGAATAACATTGCAAAATTTTGACCCAGAATATATGCCAGACTGCGAGACCATGCGACAAAGTCTCGCCCGAGACGAGAGATGAGACTCAAAATATTATGCGAGACGCGAGACGAGACTTTACATTTGCGAGACGAGATGAGACGAACATTTGAAGCTGCGAGACGAGACTTTTGCATTTCTCGCGTGCATCCCTAAAATAAGTGAATAATAAGAACTCTGAACCTAGCCTATGTTCACTGTTCGCTGAAAACAAAAGAAAACAACATCAAAAATTCTTATTAATTTACTATTTATGATTTTGTTTAGACCTTAGAGTTGTTGGTTCTAAGATTTTTGAAGGCTTCAAAACTAAAATGAATAAAAAAGTAATACATTTAATACAACGGTATCAAAATACAGAAAAAAGTAACTTGTGTATTTGTAATAGCAAATGTTCTCCCCTAATGCTCAATCAAATGCTTAAAACAAACTAATTTGTGAAGGAAATAGAAAAATCACGTATTAAATAGTTAATAAAAGTTGAGAAAGTAAATGTTCTCAACCATCCAACCTACCCTGTACTATGAATATCTTTGCACAAATTGTTGCTATAATTATATAGAAGTGAGCTATGCAGTTAGGCCTAAATTAGTTATTTGAATGAAATATTGCTCAAATTAACTATAGTGTGATTAATAATATGATATTAATAGTAGTTGTCTGTAGGAGAAATTTATTATATTGTATTACTACTAGACAACTGTTACAGTTACAATGTATCCTTTTCTACGTATAGTTACAACAAAATTCCCTTTCTGGCCTTTTTCAGGGCGAATTCATCAATGATAGCATCCAGGTTGGTACACTTGACAAGTTCTGTCTGCACTGCCAACACGCCTAAGCTTGATAATCTGTCTTGACACATTTTAGAGCGTAAAACATTTTTTACTCTATTTAACACAGAGAAAGAGTGCTCTGCACTAGCAACGGTAGCAGGGATTGTAGGGAATATACGAAGGGCCACTGTCAGATTTGGAAATAAAGTTTCTAGATTCAAAGTTTACATGTTATTTAGGAGATCTCATGGAGAAAGCGTTTTCTCACCAAAATTGTCCGAATATATCAATTTCAGGCTATGCAGTTCATCAGAAAGATCATCTAAATCTTTTGGGTATCGCTGGACTAGTACAGCTGCTTGTTCTTGGATCTGGTCACCTGTCATTTCTTTGCAAGACCACAGTACACAAAAATTGTTACACAAAGAGCGCACTGATTGGAAGCGAACTGAGCAAAAATATACAACATTTAGTAATTATTTATCCTCGGCCGCCGGGCTCCCCTTGATGCCCTGGGTCCCAGGGCTCTGGCCCCTCCTGCCCTCCCCTCTCGCCGGCCCTGGTGACAGGATCTTCGAGAATAGGGAAACTACGTTTCATTACTCCACGACTGGTTTTGGCTTCTTGATAGCATCAAGTAAGTGACAGAGCTGCCGTACACATATTAATCGCAACAGCAGAGGCATTGTAACATAATGTGGAAGAATTGACAATAAACAGATTGTCCATTCGACGATGTTTAGGAAACATCCACAAAGAAACTATTCAGAAGCATCTAGATGAATAAGCTAGGAAAACGTCAGGTCCTCTTGTTGTTCTCTAGGACGGAAAATTAATGCCAGTATTAATTGGAAAAGAAAATGTTGACATACTTCCAATAACTGTTACAGGTGAAGATGGTGACAAACCCCTTGAGCTCCTATCCTCCCGTATGGAACCGAAGAGAATTTTGCCAATTGTGGTTTTCACGCTGTACAAGAGTAGGGAATAGAAGAACTTGTGCAGGCGTTGTCCTTTGACACAACTTATAATACTCGATGAAGCAGTGAAGTTTGTATTCTTCTTGAAAAGAAATTGAAAAAAAATCTTTCATATATTGCGTGCAGGCATCAAAGATTTGAATAAGTATTAAAGTGAGTATTTAAAGAATGTGTTTCAGCTTCTTCCTGTCCGAAGTTGTCATTTTAAGCGTAACAAGAAAGAGTGGCCGAAATTTCAACAAATTTTGTTACAGAAATTTCTGATCGAAGTGTCAATTTATTTCTCTGATTTCTCTCACTAACATGAAAGATATGCTAGTTTTTGCTATTCAAAATTTGGAAATGAAGAATTGCAGAGAAGATTACATAGAACTTTTGACGCTTGCACTAATATTTCTAGGCAGTACGCCTTCTCGAGTTATTTCTTTATATTGCCCTGGAGCTGTACATAAACGATGTGGATGGGAAAAGCCTTATATTGTTTAAAAATATTTCTCTTCATAATCGGTTTTAACAAACATGCTACCTATCACCACGGCATGGCGCGTTCTCAGGTTCTCCTCAGAGGAGAAGACCTCTAGATATAGAGGTTAGCTGCTTATATGCTGAAAAAGCAGTCGCGGACAGACGACTAGGTGTGGTCCTCCAGCCTGGGCGTTTGGGTAATGCTAAATACCTCATCCTGTAAAAAAAAAAAGGCATTTGTTCAGAAACATTCACAAAAACCTCGGGCAAGGATTGATAACTTAGCACGACCTCAGCAAAAGAAAATGGACATGAGATTTGCAACATAGAATATTAGAAGTCTTTATAGGGCAGGTGCGTTAAAATCCGTAACGACTGAGTGAGAGGAAATACAGGATGGACCTAGTAGGAGTTCAGGAAGTTAGGTGGGAAGGAAATGCATGTGTGAATTCCGGAAATTTTACGTTCTTTTACGGGGAAGGAAATAAAAAACACCAGTTAGGTGAATTTTGGTGGTGGTGATCAGCACTGCCACCAAAATGTGTACCTATAATTTTTGATTAGTTTATAAGTATTAACTTCAAATTAGATACGCAGTTCTTACGGGTCTTATGTATGAAGCCTGACTATTTCCGCTTTAAGTTGTGAGGTGAGAAGGGGCAGAAATATCCAATATAAATGCGCACTCAGGTTCCAATCGACTATAATAAAACCAGTAAACAGTCTATTATAGGGTCTGTTCTTACTTCTTGAATTTATCTTTAATATTTCATTGAATTAAAAAAACAACAAAAATTCGGATTGGTTTCGTTACTATAACCATTGCTACTATAAAGGTTAGATTGCTGCTAACGCCAGATGAACTAAAAAAAAATTCAGTTTTCCTTGTCCTGCAGAGGAAATACTCAAATTAAGCTAGATGCTAAGTTTGCATAAATTATGTTAGATCTACTTCCAAGATGCCAAATATAACTTCGCTGACACATAAGAACATAAAAGAACTCTATAGATAAAAATTTTCGACGCTTGGGTAAAAAGTCTATCGCTTTTACAAAAGTAACATTAGTTTGAAAGGATCTTTCATAAAATGTTTTTTTTTCTTTGTTACCAATGTTGGCATATTAGAAAACAACCGTTAGAACGTTGCACCTTCTGTCCGATAAGATATTGTAATTTTACACTGGAGATCAATAATTGTCGATGGTCTAAATAATGTTCGTAGAGCTGAAGCAGAATATTCTATTATAATTTTATTAAAAGAGATTTTGGCACCACTTTATTGGGTTTCTATTTTAATTGTATTTGTTTATCTGAAGCAGGAGAGAAGAAAATGAGAAATATGCAGTGCACTGTAACAACACAACACATAGGTCAGAGTTAGTGGAACAAGTTAGAGTTATCTTCTGTTCTGGGGCAACTCTGGACGTGATGAAGACAGACGAACGATAGATGATACAACGTTACAGCTGCGTGTAAATACTCAAATTAAGCTAGATTTGGCCAAGGTGATAGGTATTAAGAGTGTATAAATTATGCCAGATCTATCTCCAAAACGCCAAATATGACTTCGCTGATCATGGGCGTCTCTAACACGTAAGAGTTCAATTGGATGATTCGATCAAAAAATGCTTCTAGGTCCCTTTACGACAACAACTAATCGTAATATTGTTCCATCGAGGATAGCAATGGGTCACTTTCTACATATTTAAAAGGTTCCATATACTATGATCATTAGGGAGTTTTGTCCTTATGAAGAAATTTATATAATTAATTTTGTTTCTTTACCTTGTTTTTCTTCCGTCATGCTTCGTTTTCCTTTTCAATGCCGAAAATACGCAGTTTGTTATTTCTGTCATACAACTCATCAATATTTCCTTTCTTTCTGCTTCAACCTCCATTTCACAAGTTAAACAATCATTTACATTCTTAGCTTCTATATTTGGGAGTACTTTACCTTGCTATTTTATATTTCTATTTAATTTCCGTCCATATAAATTTTTAACGTTTCTTATTGGGATGGAGCATTTAGCACTTTTGTTGGAAATTCAATGACGGCTAGTGCGGAAAAGGTGCCATTACTGGCACCGACCTCACTGATTTCTTTTTATTTTTTTGGACAACCCCTTACCCTGCCCTAATGGACTTAAAGTTTTTTAAGTGTTTGGTTAGGCAACACGTACAACACCAATGACAGAAAAGTTACTTGTGGTCGTTTTTAGAGTTACTTGATGGCTATAATACAATTATTTTATTAAAAGAGACTTGTAACAATGCCAGTAAATAATTTTGAAATGTTTATGAGTCAAAGTGCAGCCATATTAGCTCAGTTGTTGGAATCAATAGCCAGTTTTTGTTTGGAATGCCACATTAACGATGATTATTGGTATAGCCCTTGATATAATACGAGTTTATTTGTGCAGCTCTTCGCTTATTTTGCTCTGTACGCAAAATAACCCAGAACACACCAGGGGGAGGTGGTTGCACATCGAGTTCCGTCCACGAACTAAGCATACGTTGACATTTGAACTTAGGTCACGTAGTTCTTCTTGGTCTCGAAGCGGGACATTCTTCTTCTAGACTTCAGTTTGGCTCTAATATAGATATCTCTTGCGTTGTGGCCGCACTTTTTCGACGCTGCCCGGACACCAGCTTTACTGTGCTTGCACAGCTTGACTATGGCAAGGGAATATTGTTGTTAGGGTAGCTGAAGTTAGGATGTTTCCTTCAAGCTGTTGATCAGTTATGTTTCGTGTGATTTTCGGTTCTGTTAGACATTCAGGCCAAATAATCATGTCGTACTAATTTTTAGGTGTAAAGTTCACTTTCGGAACAATGAAGTCACGTGAGCGGCTTGATCTCGAAGTCTTCTGGCCGTGGAACTTCTTTTATCCTTCTGCAGCCTAACGTTCGAATATTCGGATTTTCATCTGCTATCATCGCTATCAGCAGGTTTTCATGATGAGCGTAATATCTGTTTGTTTCTTGAACAGAATGAACTATTTGTTGTAGATTTTCTGGCAGAAAACGAGATAGCTTAAATATGGAAACAGATGCATGGCGCCCATTTCGCACGAAGGATTTTGCCGTATTGAAATCCAGATGGTTGCGTATACTATGACAATGTACTGGCAAAGAAGACACAAACTTGAACTAGGTTTATCAGTACTGGTGTAGTGGCGAAGCATCCTACGGGCCAATGTAAGTCACCGTGAATGTGATAATGATCCTTGCTTTCTTTTTGCTAGATCGGTAGTCATATTCCTGTAGCAAAAGCCTTACAAACTTCAAAGAGATAATTCTGGTCGCTGCTTAAACCATCTGTTTTTTTTTCACTTCAGACACCCATTCAACGGGAATGGGTGTAAAGAAGACGATCGGTGGACGTTCACAATCCTTTGATTTCTTTCCGATGGAGGCGGAAAAAACGTTGAGTCTGGTCGTTCCACTATCCAATTCGGTAATAAGGTGTCGAAATGGTATGAAGAAGGTAAATGAGATGCTGCAGTTCCTTTTCTAGGGATCTTTGTATCTGACTTATCACGCCGTTATCTAATCCTGTGTTTGTGGATTCACCATTGCTGCCGACTGCCTCAAGGAATGACACGTCGTACTGGTTCTTCTCTAAAAGCTCCAATATAGAGTCAGCAATATCTTTGCCAGTGCCTGCCTTAGGTGTGACATGACACAAGTAATCTGAACCGGGCTCCGATAGAACTGTGATATGCTTTTCTGTAACCTCTCATCTTCGTAGCTTGCCTTTAATTTTTCTTGCGCAATAATTTTTTTCCGTCGAATTAGATACTCGTAATCGCCCGGCCTAGGTGAGACTTTTCTTTAAGGATCTTCTCACCCCGCTTATCTTTTCTTCTTCGTACCTTAGATCTGTCAACAACAAGATTTTTGTCCTCTGGCGTTATGAGTCTCTCGTTCTGAAGTACGACAGAAGCGATCAAAGCAACCTGTCTGTTTGAGGCTCCAGTTCTAAACGCTGCCTCCGCTGTATTTTGAAGACAGATGTGATTTAGGCTATGTTTCCTTCTTGGTCGCGACTCGAAGTCAGATCCAGATGTGCTTTCCGATTCAACAGCTTCGCTGGATTCCCCTCATGACGCCAGTATCTTTGACCTGTGCCTATGCCCAATTACAATAGTTGATGGACTTGCTCCAAGACTTTCAGCGTGTTTCTTTATTGTGTGCCCCTTAAATCTGCTCACTTTACGGGAAAACATCTTTGACAGAGATTTGCTTGTTCGGACGTCAATGTTACCAATGCTCATTTTCCGTGATGTTCTCTGGTCCAAAAAAACTTGAATTCTCGTTTTGGAATCTTGCGTGTCTTCTCACAGTTCAATCTTCGGCGGTTTTACATCTGCAAGACGCAATATCAAAAAGAGACTTTTCCGCGTGTGCAACAAAACCTGCACGAAGTTTCGCTTCTCGTCCTTGTCGACAGAAATGTTTTTCCTTTGTGCGACAGTTATTATAAAATGTTTTCAACATGTCAAAAACTCTCTTTTCTGAATCCTTGCTTTGCGCCAAATATGTACAACTCTTTGTCCAACTAGTTTACAAATGTCAGTCACTGGTAATTTAGTTAAACTTTCGTCACCACTTAAACCACTTCGAAACCAATGATAATGTCGCATAACGTCAGCGTACGTGGGTAACTGCATTTCACTCATTTCACTTGGAGTGCCAAATAAGCCTCGTTTCACATTTTCCCGAGTTGGTCTGCTATGAGGCTTTTTCTTCATATTGCCTTCCATTGCTTCCGAACTTGGAAACTAAAGTATACAAAATGTGTCTGAATCGTATCGCAGTAAGAAGACTGTAACTTTAGGTGCAATGCACAAACTCGCTGTCTTAACAGAAACAGTAGCGAACCAAAACCATTAAAGCTTGTGCTGCAATAAACTTGCCTGTTGGATTGGCTGGCCGAAGTACGCAATATTTATACCGCTGCCGAAATTCGAGCGAGAATATTCTAGAAACGTCGTTGTAGATTATGGTGGCAACGAGGCGAGCGGGAGGTGCGCGAATCTTCTGGACTGGGCCGGACGTCGCGGCGACGGTTGAAGAGCGTGGCCAAAGTAAACAACCACGAAGTTGTGTAGCCTGCCGCTAGATGGAATTTGCTTTCGGTGTACATAACAAGCGAAGAGTTGCCAAAAACAAATCGTGTTATATCAAGAACTATGCCTATAATCATCGTTAACGTGGAATTCCAAACAAAATCTGGACATTAATTCCAACTGACTCATAAACATTTTAAAATTATTTATTTGCATTGCTACAAGTATCTTTTAATAAAGTAATTTTATTATAGCCATCAGGTAACATTAATACGACCACAAGTAGCTTTTCTGTCATTGGTGTTGTGCGTACACTTAAAAAACTTTAAGTCCGTTGGGGCAGGATAAGGGGTTGTCCAAAAAAAATTTTAAAAAAATCAGTAAGGTCGGTTCCGCTAATGGTACCTTTTCCGCACTAGCCGTCATCGAATTTCCAACAAAAGTGCAAAACGCTTCACCCTATTTCTTATTCCTTTAAATTATTCTTGTTCCCTTAAAGTCTCTGTAGATTTCCTTTCTTACTTCGCAGTTCAACTTTCTAGACACTTTTACAATAATCAATGCAACTTTGTTTCTTTACTTTTCTTCCCACAATTTTCCAAAAATACTCGTTATTTGTGCTTTCTCCCAGAACTAGTTATTCCCTATGTCTCCTTCGTTTCAAGTGATGTAATTCCCTTCCAAATTTTAAACGTAACTGTTTTTACTTTTCCATTTATAAATCATTCTCCTCTATTTTTCAGTGAGAATCTACTTATAGGAAACGACACCGACAGCCTTTTTTTCAGGTTTCTTTTCTTCTTACGTTCGCGTTCATCATAGTCATTTATCATACTATAGTTTATTCAAGAAACCTTAAGTACCTCATGTAAACAGATACACGTGGTAATTGTTTCACATTATTGGTTAAAGAGCCTTGGAACATCCATGCGGCAGAAGAAAATAGTACATTGTCAAATAAGCTGTTTTTCAATGTTTATGTTGCTTGTAAGGCTCATTACCAGAAATGCAATTTCCTTACAGTTATATAACAAAAACAACACGGTGTCTAAGAACTAAATTGAATTAATGCAATAAAAGAGAATACGTATGCGCAGTAAGCTGCTTTGGCCCACCTTACGCGCGAATCACGGTTTAAAGTATGGCTGAGTGCGAGGAATATGTAAAACACCGACAGGGTACAAGCACGTGCTTCTCGAAAGAAGCGCTCACCGATAGCCAATCATCCGATGACTGGCGGAGTAATACCATTTTGTAATGTTTACATCAGGATCAGAAGGTTCGTTACTTAGTTTTCAAACACAAAGGTCATTAACAACTTCGCCTTTATAGTGTTCATTTTTTTAATCTTTTTTCTTTTAGTTCCATCTTATCCTGGCATTCAGATGTTTCATTAACAGCATATATAACATTCAACTGTTCTTCCTATTATCTTATATACTCCTACTACAAAATGTGGGCGGACGCGTCCAGTGTTCCAGAGACGCAATGTCGTTCACACATAAGAACATAAAGAACTTCATATTTTGTAATTTCTTAAGCTTAGACATAAAAGGTCTATCGCTTCTACAAAAATAAAAGAATAGTGGTGCAAAAATTCTCTCCAAAAAATACGCATACCACTTCATAAATATATGAAAGAGATTTAATTATATATATCTGTGGCCGACTTTATGTTTTACAAATTTAATACATCAAAGAATGCAAGATTATCATAAAGGTAATGATTTTTGTCAGGATGTCTATTCTCAATTAGAAAAATTACTCTCTCTTTTAATTTTGTATCTGATCTGAGTAAATTTCTATACTTTTATACAAAATGCCTGTGCTGCCATCTTTCCCTTTAATTTTAACTATTATTTTGAATTTGGTTTTCATTTGTGAATATTTCTATTGTCAATGAATTTGTTTAAACTCAAGTCGCCTTATGCAGAATCGTTCTAACATGTGATTAGTACCATACTAGAGAGTTCGACTAATTTATGTTTCCTGCAGTAGTCAGACTTTTACTACGACGCTAATCGTACGTCAAAACGACTCTACATAATGCCCAAGAAGTTTATTTCACTTGAAGTTTAATAAGTTGCTGCAGATTAATTATACTAATGCACATACTTGTAAAATTTGCAGACGAAATTTCTAATTATATTTTAATGGAATACTGTGTAGATAATAAACATTTGGTACGTGTTCTTACCCGGGTGAATATTTGATTAGGTAAAAACGTGTCCAATTGATTTTTCACTGTACTTCTTAAAAAAATACTTGTTACACTTGTCTTCCTGATATTCCTCATGAACTTTTACGAGTGTAACAATATGATTTTTGCATCGATTCTTTGTGTTTTTTAAAAACTAAGTTTTTATGCAAATGTCATTACCGCAACTTGTTCTCACTAACAAATTTTCAAAATACATAGCTTTGTGTCACTTTCGAATATTTTATTTTTTAACTAATCGACACATTGAAGAGAATATACATTGCTCCTCATTACTCCGATGAATAAAATATTCCAGCTTTAATTATATTTATTTTATTGTTTCTGAAACCTAAGTCTCCATCTTAGCATGTCATCACCGCAGAAAGTTGATAATTCAATTATATATCGATTTCAATCTGGCAAGATTGAAGAAGTAACAAGTAAAGAACGATTTGACATCCTAGTTGTGTGGGACGTACGCGACAGCTCACATGTAAAACATATTTATTGCTCTTCAAACTTCTACGTTTGGGTGAGTGCTTTTATTCAACGCAATTACCACAAAGAGTGTTGTGTTTTAAGGATCTTTGTAATCATAAATCTTTTTAGGAAGTTACATTGTGCTCTAATGCATTATATTTGTCCAACTTACCTGATGGTCGTTATTTAACAATGAACAATGACAATAGGGATTTATAGTCATTTTGTCATTAACGCAACATACATTTTTGTTACGGTACTGACACAGAAGAGCGGTAATGACTATTGAAATACATAAGTGTGTTTCTCCTCCATAACAAATTAATCCATTCATTAATATAAATAATGTTGGAACTCTTCAGTAATGTGACAACAAGTCATAGATGCCGTTACAGTACCAGAGTAAATTAGACGATGGCGATGCTACAAAATTTATTTCAAAAATAAGGAGCCGGGCATGTGTAATATGTTAACCAGAAAACATTAAAAATATTCTCTTACCTATTTTATCTGTGGGGCAACTTATGGCTTAACACCTTCTTAGGGGCTTAAGCCCTTCCTTTGTCAAATATTTTCAGAGAAACTCTACCAACATCTCCTCCATTATAAGAATGAATCAGAAAAAATACAGGTAATAAATTAGCATAAATCTATTGCCGTTTAGCTTTCTTTCTTCTGTTGTCGCTCAGTGATTTTGGTCGTTCCGTTTTGGAAGGGCAGAAAGAACAAGACATGGGAACCAACACCGAGGTTATGTACGCCTTTAGATAAGGTAACGGATGGAAATGGCTTTCTATTTGCGGTCAAGGGATGCAGAACCATTAGCCTTCTCCTGAGAACAGGTTCGAGGGTGGTGAGTACTCGAACAATTATGACTTTACCGCTACCCATCACGAAAATAAACTAGATGATCAGTATACCCCTGATAAATTAATGACAATTAAAAATTATTATATTTGAATTGTTCAAGATATTCATAGACCAATGAAACAGGGTAGCTCAAAATTTACAAAAACTGTAGAAAATAATGTAAGTGCCACTTTGAAAGTGTTTCACTTATTTTTTTTAAATACGTTTATGGCTTAGATTTTCATACATAGCTTCACTTTCTTATATGCTAGATTGTATTTTGTAGCGGATCAGCTACATAAATATGACTGGTACTTTTCGAATTAAGAGTCACTCGGATTGAGTGGAATTTTGCACCTTGAAGACTAAATAAATGCTGAAAATTATGTTAAATGTATTAATAGCCACAATGTTATTGATATGTAATCAGTATATATAAAATATTAAGGTTAGATTTCTATTTATCTTAACGATAGTTTAACGTTTGTTATTGTTACCTGGTGTCTAAGTATTTAGTTCTATTAAAAAAGAGAAAGAAAAAGGAGAAAGAAAGAACGATAATGACGAGAGTGAGAGAGTTTCCAACCCTGAAGAACAAGTCTTCCTTGCCAGGCTGTGGTGTTGGTTTCGCGCGAGATTGTTTCGACGTGTAGTTTTCACATTGTTATTATGCAGCATGTCTTCGTGTTGGATACAATGTAATATAGTTGAGAAAGCAAGTGGCCAAAAGTAAAGTGAGTGTATTAAGAAGGCTTTTTTGTGCAAGTTATTAAGATGTTTATTTAATAATTTATCGCTGTGATTTTTTCTTTTTATTTGGTGAAATTTTTCGATGTTTGATGAAGTTAATTTGGTGTCCCGGAGGGAGCTTTTGTGGTCGTTTAATTGTGACCGCAAAAGTGGCTTGAATTTACTCCATCTACTGTTTATTAGATTGGTGCTTAGTGGCTTTGTGATTTTCAATTCTAATTACTCCATTATTATGATCGAGTAGTTAAATGTTATACAGCAATACTCACTTTATCACGGGCCAACTTTGACTGTAAGTCTGAAGTAGACAAACGGTACGAAGATGTGCTAACCAGAGGAAGGAAATTGATATCCTTAAAGGTAAAAAAAAAAAAAAAAAAAAAATATCAAAGGAGCAGTGGCGTCTCGTGACATGATTTCTCGGTAGTTTACAGTCGCTAGAAAATTCTATTCTATTCCCTGTTCAGAGTAAGCTCTAAACTCCGATAAACAAAATATTTGTATCCTTCCGCCTGTCACAAATACGATTGGCTAGTGATGTATCACTCCCACTCCCCACGGAGAGGAACAAATTATACAAGAGCATTTTGACAATACTGTCTCGTGTTGTCCAGATACATAAAGCAGCAGCAGAAAAGAAGGAGATAACTCGAAAGATTAAAAAAATATATATTTGAATTTCGCTGGTAAACAATGAATTTAACGTGAACTTAGCAGGACCATTTTATTTTTCGATTTCTTCGACCGCTACGAACGAAAAGTTTTAAGTTAGTATTCGTAAAAATGCAGTACAAACATTCGTACAGGAAAATCTTAAAATTTATAGAAATTTATCAATGGTAATGCTATGTTCACGTAAACTTAACAGGACAACTTTCTTTTTTTCGAATTTATGGCAGGTAAAAACGAACATTTTTACAGTACAGTCTGGTAATAATAAAGTAGTACAAAAGATTCGTACAGAAAAAAAAATTCAGATATGAAAAAAATGTATTCTGGTCCTGAGTGGCGGCGTAAGTCAAACTGGGGTTCGGGGTCTGTGAAGTAGATCGGAGCCCCTTCTCGAACAATCATGATTTATACGCTGCTTTTTTTTGACATTCATTTGCTTAATTATTGTTCCTGTTTACTCCTCACCCTTTCCCGTTGGTGTGCGTGATTAAACCATCTTAATCTGGGATATATTAAATAAATGGGGTGACATTCAGCATCCCTATCTATATTTTTTAATGCTGAGAATCGCCTTCAGGCTGGTATCTAAAAATAAGATCACACCAGGGCTATAATTGCGTAATTGTCTCTTTTTTTATTCATTTTCAAACAAAGTACACGATGGAAAATGTATTAGAGATTAGGGAAACTACAACCCACGACAGAAATAACAATATCTTAAGAACAAACAAAACGTAATAACGAATTCAGAATTTATCGTACACCTATACTATCCTAGTTTAAACGCGACCTGTAATTAGATGGAATAGTGGAAATAATGCTCCTAATAGTACATTTAGAGATATATTTACGTACAAAATGTAACAATCAGCTAATATTTAAAAAAAAACTGTAAATAATAATACAACCGATGGGATTTCTAGGTGTAAGCTCTATGTTCTGTAGAATTTTCTTGTTCAGTTTCTTGCCTTTGGTGTTCATCCTGTTGCATTTTTCATATGGTTTAGTTTATTCATGGTTTCTCACCAGTCTGAGTTTACGCTACATTTATTTGACAAGATTGTTTTCCTACAATTAGTGCCATTCACTTTAACATTCGGTTTCTCTCCAGTAATCATACACGATACCTAAACTTCTTTTTTGTTTTATACTATCAGTAAATAATTGCTAGAAATGATTTCTCTCCTGCGTGTCTTCATTTATTTTTTTACTAGGATTCTTTCCAGTGATAATATACGATCTATTTAGTACCACTATTTTTGCCGAAATATCAATGAGTAATTAAGCACTAGAATGTTTGTTTTCTGTTTTTTTCTAACTATTGTTTCCAGATTGAACATTTGTTTTGTGATTATATTTTTTGTATTTAATAATTCAATCATGTTCTTATTCTGTCCTGTATGACTGTTTACATTACCACTTACTAACACACTTAGTATTAGAATATATTACAACAAAAAAATCCTGAATATATTTAATAATTGGGGAAATATCGTAGATTAAATATGTAAGCACAGACTTTTACTACGGATTTTACCATCCTACTTTTCATTACCTTCAATCACCAGTCAATTGACAGATCTTGACGGTTTTTTGTTATTATTTTGGTACTTTTGTATTTTAATTGTCTTAAGCTGAAACATGAAACTACTTTCGACTATAGTTCCGCTACCTTATTAGACTGCGTTCCAGCAACATTCAGAAATGCTATCTTCCTTGCTTTGGTAGGTGCGAAAGTCTTAACTATATCCAAAGTAGATGGTATTTCGTTTCTGGTAGAATGTCCAGATTCGTGAGTCTTTCTTGACTCATTGTGGAGCGCAAGTATGATTTTATCAGCTTCATTTTACTGAAAGGCCTTTCACATGATGCGACAGATACAGGAATTGTTACCAAAATCTGAAAAGCGGTTGCCAAACCTTAGTAAGCTTCTAGCCCCATTGAAGATACATATTTCTGTATGCCTTGTGAGGAAATGTCAAGTTGTTCTTTAGGGTTACATGCACAGGATCGACACGGCATAGGATCGACACGGCACAGAACCGATACGGCACAGGATCGACACGGCATAGGATCGACAGCAGAACTTTCATACGATCGAAATAATAAAAAATACATTATTTTATAATTACGCAATATTAAGTAACAATTATTTTCTCAAGGATATATAGGAGAGAACCGTCATACGATCGAAACGGCATAGGAACGATACGGCGTAGGATCGACACGGCATAGGACCGAAACGGCACAGGGCCGACACGGCATAGGACCGAAACGGCACAGGATCGACACGGCACAGGACCGAAACGGCATAGGATCGACACGGCACAGGATCGACACGGCACAGGATCGACATTCTGTAGGGTGGTCAACACTTTCTGAAAATATCAATATCGCATATCCCTCACCTTGAATTTGTGGATATAAAAAATTGTAAGGATAAATAATTCTAAATGGTCTATTTTTAAAAAAATTATATATATATATATACAAATTGTATAAAAATATTGTGCGTAATATATCCATGCCGTAATAAATACACCTTTAATTTTGTGATATTAAAAAAAAAATACGCTAAATAACTCCAATAGTTGATTCGAGGTTTTCAATACCGAATAAATAATATTATTTGTCTGATATTTTTATAATGCTGTAATTTTTTATGTATACTAAGTTGAAGTATGTACATGTAACTGCAATTTTAAAACTGTAGGCTTAGAATTTGCGTTTGGATTTTTTTTTTTTTTTTGAGCGAAGCAATGCACCTATGATAAGTTGCCTCCTTTCAAATTTAGAATTGAAATCGGAAGCCAATCGTTTGTTTTTCGTTTGTTATTGACTTTTTTGATGAAAAATAGTAAAAATCGTATCTTTCTTAAAACATAAAGAGATGTTTACAAAATAAAGTTGGTATATGGCCAAATTTACCCTTGTTCCTCCACTTAAAATTTTGATTGAAAATCAAAATCAATTGTTTGATATGCGTATGCTACTAATTATTTTGAAAAAGAATAGTCTGTTTCGAAAAACATAAAGAGTCTTTTCAAGAGAAATGGGTGATGGAATTTCATATTGGCTCCACTTTAAAGTCTCGAATCAAAACCGAAGCCAAGCGTTTCTTATTAGTTGTTTTTAAGAGCAAATCGCTTGTTTCGAAAAAATAGAGAAAGAGATTTACAAAATAAATTTAGAATGTGATCAAATTCAATCTGATTCCTTTACTTACAAATTTCGATTCAAGACCAAAATCAATCGTTTGATATGGATTTGTTGTTGCTTGTTTGGAAGAAAAGTAATTTGATTCGAAAAACATAAGAATATAATTAAAAAATAATGTTGATGAAGGTGATTTGTTTCGGGGCGGTTTGCTTATTTTGAAGAAAAAATCACTTGTTTCAAAACAACCAGTAAAATATACCTATTTCCAGGATACATTTGGTGGTCAACTTCATACTGTTTTTTCTGCTTTTAAATATCGATTCAATACTCAAGCTAATAACATGTTTTCCTTTCTTACTGATTGGTTTGAAGAGGAAATAGTTTGTTTTGAAAATTATTAAGAGTCATTTACAAAATAAGGCTGGGTGGGCCAACTTTTTGGTGGTATTTCAAATTTCGATTTAAAATCAAACTCAATCATTTATTTTTCGTTCGTTATTGATTGTTTTGAAGAAAAACTAAGAACCATTAAAGAAATTTTTATAGTAAAGGTGGTCACCTTCACAGGGTTCCTGCACTTCAAATTTCGTTCAAAGCATAAAACGGTTAAAATAATAAGAGAAACACAATCAGTACTCTACGCAAATGTTTAGGGGGTTCAGGGGCTTTAGGAACACAAGTTTATATAATATCAAGTGTTTATATATATAAACGTGCTAATATGATAAACGTGCTTAATTTTGCATAATACCTTGCTCAAGGGGGGTTTCAAAGTCCTTAATCCCTTTACTTCAGTACGCCACTAAACATCAATTATAAGTCATTCGTTATCCAAATTGTACTTCTTGTACTCATTCAATCCTTAATTTTAAAGTTCAAAATTATATGAGCACTTATTATGCTATTGGAAAAGAGTACATATTTTATGACAGTGCAAGGTAGTTTCTTGTTTTAACAATTGAAAGAAAGGAAAACACCAATAAAAGTAATAATAATACCTGACACGAATTCCGATAGTAAATCATATTTTATTATCTTATTTGAAACTTTGAGAAAATTGAAGCTCTACACCGAATACAAATTGGATAATAAGCAATGCTTTATAAGTGCTTGATAAATTTCAAATTGAGAACAAAGAGAGTGATACTGTTTAAAAGAAAGATTGGATAAAAACAAGAATTTTAGGAATGATCTAAAAAATGGATCAAAGTATTATGATCTTGGCTAATATTAATTTTTGGATCAGTTACCATAAAATATTCGAACGGTCTCTAAATCGAGTTTTCTCCAGATATGTAGTTCTCCAGGTATAAGGAGTACAAGAAAAATTTCGATTAATTAAATATTTTGGATTTTTTTTATAACGGGCCACAAAATTTTTGGACGGTCCCTAAATCGACTTTTCATATTTTTTACGCAATAAGCATATCACACTGAGTTAAGTGATATCTTGGGTTGGGTTACACTATATGTAGTTCTCCATATATAAGACATACAATAAAATTATTGATTGAATGAAATATATTGGACTTTTTGGATCAGGGGCTACAAACGTTTGGACGGTCCCTAAATCAAGGTTTCGTATTACTTTCGGAATAAGCACATCATGCTGAGTTAAGTGATAGTTTTGGTTTGGCTGCACTATATGTAGTTCTTCAGATATAAGACGTACAAGATTTTTTTTTTTTTATTGAATGAAATATATTAGATTTTTTGGATCAAGGGCAACAGAATTTTTGAATGGCCCCTAAATCGAGCTTTCGTTTTATTCAGGCACTAAGCACATCATACTGAGTTCAGTCATAGTTTAGGTTTGGGTACACTATATGTTGTTCTCCAGATATAAAGCCTACAAGAAATTTATTGTCTGAAATATATTGGACCTTTTGATCCAATAATAGTCCTTCATCCTCCATTTATACATTAAGCAAGTAACAGTATAACGTGTACATTACGTGATACACTTTGTATTTTATGGTGTGATGTTTAATAATAAATTATTAACAGAATACCCGTTCTTCGCACGGGGAGAATAGTTTCATTTTGAGCATAAAGGGCAGTGGAATCTGAGTATGGATTTAAACTGCATCGGGAGTGTTACTGTTCGTCTGAGTGACTCCAAATACTATTTCATCGACACTAATATCGGTATTATTTTTTATCATTATATATATAGTGTGTAACTTCATTAATGTAATGAACGTCTGGAGGTGATTCCTGGACTCGGAAGAAGAATTTAAATGAAACGAAGTCTTTAGCTTATCATAATTATAACTTCTATGCCAATGGTAACGGATGATCAATCAACGGCTTCCTGTTCAACTTAAGAGTGTGTAAAAATGAGAAAAAAATAACTTTGATCCAGAGTAGGTTTATAACGACTGTGCATAAGACAGTCAGGGGCAAAAGATCATGTACGATGAACTAGAGTATAAGAGATTCTTCACATAACAACAGTGATTCCCACAAATTATGTGAATATAATTTGAGCCAAAGTAAGCTAGATTAAAAGATTTCCTCCCCGTAATGCGTAAATTCGTGGAAGATAATAACTACGAGTACAGAAGGAATGAAACTCGACGATACTCAAGGTTTTGCGCGTGTTGCACAAGGAAAGAAAGAAATACAATTTCAAATTATCGATTTATTCTGTTTCGGAGAAGGTAGGATAACTGAAATACTCAGAGGTACCTTGTACAGTATTTGTGCAATGCAGTATGTGTACACGAGACAGCTATGAAGAATAACAGTTCACAGTCTGATATTGTCGACCGTTGACCGCATTGCAAAGATGACATCGGCGAAGCAAATTTTTCCGCGTGTGATCAAACATATCTGAAATTTCGTAGATGATTGCCGCAGCTATATTACATCGAGCTACAAGTTCTTCGACTGTTGTGGTCGGAGTTTCATACGTATCCCCGAAATAAAAAATCAAGCAGCGTGAGGTAGAATGAACGAGGTTGTCATAACACAGTTTTTTCTCTCCCAATCTGGGAATGTTTCATTTAGGTAAGTCTGCATATTCCTGTCAAAATGTGCAGGTGTACTATCATACTGAAATCACATCTGCTGTCTTATGTTCAAGGGCACATGTTCTATCAATTTTGGGAGAAAATTACGTAAAAATAAAAGATACGTACTCCCACACAGGCAGACCGATAATAAATAAGATCCTACCACAAAATTATCCACCACACCACACCAAATTTCTGCTGCTGATCGTTTACTAGAGTTGCATGTGGGTTTTTACGCCATACACATGATAGTTTCAAGACGGTTTTGATCATTCGACGTACGCTGTCTTCAAGTTCAGCTGTCCATATGGGGCTATTTCCTCCGATTTCACGTACGAGAAACCGAAGGGACCCCTCTCTCGAAGTCGAATATGGAGGCGTGGAAAAATACAAGGAAAGTTACTCTCTTTTGAGGGCGACGGTCACGATATAAACGCCTCACTTCTGGGCTATTGCCCTTTGCTACTCCATAAATGAGTTGCATATCTGCCAGCTCGTGGACAGGGTAATCTTCCATCGCGCAGGCGTGTACAGGTTAACACAATCAATTTTACTTAAACACCAACGTCTACACTTTTACACGACCTTAAATACCTGGACACAACCCTCTACCGTTGAACACAACATTTCCCATCCTGTTATACAGCAATTACACGTGTAACAGTAGAGCATCTGACTATGTATATCACTCACAAGTTGCGTAGATGCTTATTACAACTCAGCCATGCTAACTGAAGCCATTCCACAATAAAACTTCAAGACAGCCTTCTGTAAGCCACTCGCAATTGGCACACAAGGGACGATAGTTCCGTAGGTATTCCTCCGTGTAGGTATTCCATACAGCTCTAAGGTATGTACATTAGAATGTCGAAAAAAGACTATCCTTTTTTTAAAATGTACTTTCAACGAGCTTCCTTTGAGAAAATTTCTCCGGCAATGATAAAATCAAAATGTAAGTGGTCTACACTAGGATAGTATTTTGGTATATTCACAATAGCAATGAAGTTTATCATAGCTCAGGGAAAAGTTGAGGTTTGCCAACTCGAAGGAAGGGGAAAACGCCATCAAAAGTATTCCTGGGAGAAGATTCATCTAACGGATAAATCAAGTATACTATTCCAGCGCACTTCTTGGTATCGTTATGCAACGTGTACAACATCCCTTGTTTCTCCACTTTTGTTGCTTCTGTGCACAGAAGTACCATATTCCACGGAATTACATATTACGAGGAAGAAACCGTTTAATGCAGCTTACTTTTGCCCCATATCTATTCACACAATATTTGGAATCCCTGGGTCATGTGGAGAATTCCTTGTACACTCGTTCATCACATATGATCTTTGCATTTTTCGATGTTATATTTATTTACATGCCGCCTGACTGTCCTATGCACAGTCGTTTTAAACCTAATCTGGATCAAAGTTATTTTTCCTTTTTCACACACTCTTGGACAGGAAGCCGTTCATTTATCATCCGTTACCATTAGCCTAGAAGATATAAGTGTGATACGTTAAAGACTTCGTTCCATTTAAAATCTTCTTCCGAGACGTCATTATGTACTGAGACAAAATAGATGAATCACACATGTGTATCTCTCTTTCTTTCGAATTCTGAGTGTTCTTCTAACTTGCACGATGCACTATTATTTTTTAATGTTAAATCTTGTACTTGATTGATCATTTCTTCATTCAACGTTTGATAAAATACTCAAAGGAATACTCCAGTTTCTTTGGAAGTCATCCTTGCATCGTCACTGTACACTAATCGAATCTACGACTAAAAACAATGGACATTCTTTTGCCCGACTTCAATCCGACGTTTTGTTCATGAGTTATGGCGGTTTATACATTTTTCCGACAAATTTTCGGGTGTTACACCCAGGTTGTTGTATAGTTTTTGTTTTATTTCGGTGTCAGGAATCACCTAACGACGTTTGTTATATTAATTAAGTTTCACCCTATATATATACGGGCGCCATTTTATGTATTAAAAAAACCAAATTTGTTTAGTAACGTAAATAGCTAAGCTATGAAAACGTATTTACTAGAGAAACACTTTTTAGTTCTTGTAATAATTTTCTCTCAAACAAACTGAAGGTAAATATATACCAATAAATCAATACAGCTATATTTTAGAAAATGAAATGAAATCTTTGAGTTTTACGTCCCACGTTTATGCCGGTTAGGCTGAAGGAGACTGTGATTATGAGAAATGAATGAAATGGTGGAATGAAGAAAGTGGGAGGAAACGGGAGAACCCCGAGAATATCCACGCACACGGCGTTTATCGACCACAAAGTTCACTTGGCGGGAGCAGGGTTTGAACCCGAGACCCCATGCACCAGGGGTGAACGCTCTACCACTGACCCACCGCGGCTCCAGCTATATTTTAGGAATACAATAGGCACTGATTTTTCGAAGACTGCTCTAATAAACAGGAACAATCAAATTTGTAAATAGAGAGTTTTCTTTTTAAATAAAACAAACTGAATTGCTTAAACTGCGCTATATCGATTGGTTTCAGCATCTGATTTTTTAAAAATAAATAATTAGCAGCACGAAAAATTCCTATATTATCTTCGAAAATAGACCTACATGTTAATTGCTTTACTGGCTTTATACATTTTTTTTTTTTTGAAAAAGTGATTGTAGGGGAAGATGGGGCTAGTTGCAACAATTTTCAGGTCTGTTTTTTTACTGGAAAATTATTATAGATATAAAAACTATTGTTGAGGATCCGGTCTCTAGGTTCGATCCCCGGAGGATTCACTACGGAAGAAAACATTACTATTTTTTTTTTTATTTTTGATTTATGTAGTCTAAAGGCTCAAAGAGCATTTTGTATTACTTTTCTTTTCTGTGTTATTAAACCCAGCATGAAAGGCAAATGTCCTAGAAGTCCCTTACCTCTTCCTCTTCCGCTTATGCAGCCGATTGACAAACAAACGAGACGCTGAATCTTGTTTTCCGTGTCTAGCTTCCGCAGTCAGCATTGAGGAAAACGTTCTCCTGAGGTTTGTGTTTTCTGTATTTACACCTAGAGTCAGAGATTCCTGCCTTCCGCTTTGTCTTCAAGTTTTTGCCGGGTTCGATCCTGATGAGTCTGGGCTTGGAGGACATCGCCTCTGATGAGGTCGGCCTGGACAACGAACTTCGGAGTGACGTCGAAATGATGAGGTTGACGTGGGTGGCGTCTAGAGAGACGCCTTGACCATATTTGGAAGACCACATGACAGGAAGGAGGGACCCGGAAAAACGGAACTGGAACAAAACCATCGGACAGAGGAGTCTCAGGGAAGAAGTGGTTGGATTGTTGACAAAGGAGCTTCTCCGTAATTCTCTCGCGTTGGCTAGATACGCAATCATGGATTGTTTTCATCAGATTAAGGTAAAGTACCTTTTCTGCCAAGCAGTATTCGAACACCAGGCTGTATAAGCTCGCCCCTAGAAATTCATCACCTTTGCTCTACCTTTCCTATTAATTTGCCATGCTATTTTCTAAAAAGAGTTTGAGTTTCATTTCAAAACTTAACGATAGATGCATATCAGTATAAAACTAGGCCTTATGCCATATGACCAGTGTAAAGTTAGAAAATGCATTTTAGTTGGAACGAATATTAAGCTTATTAGATCTCATTGGTTTACTCTTAATGTACCTTCCCGACATTCATTCCGTTACTGGAAAAGTCAGAATTCCAGTCACGTTTCATGGTGGAGGCGCCTACGGTTTGGTCTCTGTGAGTTCTCTCGTTATTTTTAGAAATTTTGTCACGTTTCACTATATTGAGTGTACTAAAAGGTACATGCCTTAACTACATACCAAAAAAAGAGAAGTGCAAAACATCGAACGGCAGTTTTGATAGCATCCACTTTTTGAACTAAGTCCGACTGTTGACACTTGCCCCACCCATGGGGTAAATTGCAACATCATCTGGGGTAAGTTACAACAATCGGACTTGATTCAGAAATTTAATGCTATCAAATCTACAGCTTGAACATCGCTTCACTCAGTTTCACTGTGGCAGTCAATGTCTATAATCTATACAGATGTAGGACGGATTTCTCTCGGAACACGACCAATGAGACCACTTCTCACAACATAAACACTGTACCCAGTCTTCTTCTGTATCCTGTTCTTCGTACGGTTCTTCAGAAACCAAACACACGACTTGAGAATAAATTCTTCTCAGCTGATGATTTTACGTTTTCGGTTGCTTTTAGATGCTTCTTTTTCATTTCGAAAGTACTTTTTTCTAGAGTGTCTGTGAGAATAGCACATCTCTTCCTTTTCCGAGCTGTCAGTTTTCTAGTTCCAGATTTTGGATAGAACCATACATGTTCAGGAGATCATCTGAAGGATTCTACACTATCTTCTTAGATGCATTTGCAGGTGATCCATGAAGCTCACTTTGACCTGCAGTCTGAAGTTCTAACTGAGAAGATGAAAGGAAACAACCACTACTAGGCACTGCAAGCAATAAGCCATCACTGTTGTCCTATAATAATAATAATAATAATAATAATAATAATAATAATAATAATAATAATAATAATAATAATAATAATAATAATAATAATAATAATAATAATGGAATAATAATAATACTCTTAGTTTTATTACCAACAACAATTGTTCATATAACAATGCTTAACCGCAAAAATTTCTATTTCAATGGCATGCGGCATGTTGCAACAGATGTTGCAAGTTACCCCATCGAAATATTTATATATAAAAGCTTTCCTCCCCACTAAATAGCAGGTAACATGGGAACAGAAATATAATGTCATTGTACTTCAACTGTTATACTATTTGGGTACTACATCTTACTTATTGTTATTACATATATGTAAGGAGTAGTTAGTGCTCTCAAATGGGTCAGGTCGGGTCGGGTCAACTCGCGTCGGGTTGTCGTGTCGGGTCAGTCGGGTCAGCTCAAGTCGGGTTGTCGTGTCGGGTCAGCTCGGGTCGGGTTGTCGGATCGGGGTCAATCGGGTCAGCTCGGGTCGGTTTGTCGGGTCGGGTCAATCGTGTCAGCTCGGGTCGGGTCACTCGGGTCGGGTTGTCGGGTCAGGCCAATCGGGTCGGGTTATCGGGTTGGGTCGGGTCAATAGGGTCAGCTCGGGTCGGGTTATTCGGGTCGAGTTGTAGAGTCGGGTCAATCGGGTCAGCTCGGGTCAGGTCAATCGGATCGGATCACTGGTCGGGTCACTCGGGTCGGGTCGGGTCAGTCAATTCTAGTCACGGGTCGGGTCGGGTCGGTCTTGAACCCGACCCGACCCGTTGAGAGCACTAGGTATAGTAAAGAAAGAAATGGTACCAGGTTATGCGTACGCTGATGATGTAAATTTAATAGGGGATGATGGGAGAACAATAGAAAGAAATGCAAAGGTCTTATTAAACGCTTGCAGGACAAGGGTTTAGAAGTAAATGCAGAGAAAACTAAATACATGGAAGTGGGTTGGGAACGTAATACGGCCAATTATGAATGCGTTAAAATATTAAATAATACTTCTGATAAAGTGGATACTTTCAAATATCTAGGATAACGAAAATCATTTTCACGAAGAAATTAAATGTCAACTAAAACAGGGAATTAGTGTTATTATTCAGGTCAAAATCTCTTGTCGTCGCGAATTCAGTCGAGGAGTTTGAGGCTTAAAATATATAAAACAGTAATCATACCTGTTGTTCTGTATGGTTTCGAAACATGGTCGCTTACTCTGAGGGAAGAACATAGACTGAAAGTATTTGAGAACAAGATGCTCAGACGAATATTCGGACCCAAGAGGAATGGCGGAAACTTCATAACGAGGAACTACATAAATTATACGGCTTACCAAACATTGTTAGGATCATTAACTCTAGGAGGCTTAGGTGGGCAGGACATATAGCCAGGCAGGGGTGAATTCAGGGGGTGGCCCGGGGGAATCTCCCCACGAAGAAAATTCATCCCCCCCCCCCCGGGAGAAATTCAAAAAAAATTCAGTCACAAAATGTAGAAATTTGCTTTTCTTTTCGTGCACGTGCAGACAAAATCCGATCTCTCAATATACATATAAATGACGCAGACCCATTCTATATAAGTATTAAGCATATAACATGTAAGATAGAATACCAAATAGCAGCGGCGGCTGGTACTAATGTTGCATGGTTGTGCAATCGGACATTTTTTTAATACTTAAAATATTTTTAAGTATTAAAGTAGTGTATCAGTGAAAAATAAACCTTTGATCTTGAGCGCAAAACAGTATTGATGCATTTCTGAAAAAAGTCAATTAAAAAACGGAAAGAAAGAGATGATTTACATTTCCAGTGGCAGCCAACGTTGTCACTGGAAGCAGTAACATTGAGCATATGGCAGCGAGCTCCTATTTCTTAACATGGAGAAGTGGATTTATTCTTGCATCGCTCCTATCTTCCCGTATTGCTCTCTTGCGATTGCATTTTCTCCCGCAACTGGTCAGCTTCTGTAATAGTTACGAATTCCTCCGCTTAGCAGCGCTTGACTCAATAGATAGGGTGAGAGAGATACAGACGCTTGGAAGAAAGAAGTTATTCACAAAACAAACTCGCAAAGTCTGGTGGTAGCAGGGACGTATCCAGGCTGAAAGTTTGGGGTGGCGGTTGTTCGAAGTCAATAAATTTTATTTAACATTTATAATACAAAGGTGAAAATTCTTGGGATAAGTTTTATTTTTAAAAAAATCCTATTCTGGGGGGGGGGGTCGATCGAGTCTCGAAGAAGAAAATGACTTACTACTGGTCTAATTCCTAGCTCTGTGTCTTTCGTGCACATGATTCCGTGTTCGAATTCCGGCGGAGAGCATAAATTAATATCAAATCATTCACTTCCAATACTCATCTGTCTTCTTTAGCCTAATTTGCTGGAATGTTAAACTTTTTTTTTTTTTTTCATTTTCGAAGGAAAGCATCTTAGATTTCATGCTTCTTTACAGACAAAAATACGTAGTTTCTGAAAAATGGACTTTTGGTACCGTATATTTATACAAAGAAATGCTAACAAAATGCATATTGTCGGAGGAGAGAGGTGTTTCTGGACTCTAAAGAAAATAAAGCGGAAAATATTTGTAGTAGCGATGCTTTCTATTCAGAAAAACTTGGCGAGTAGCATTTCAGATTGAAAGTAGTATAAAAATTTGAAGCCCAAAAGATCGAAGAAAGACCTTCCATTCTAAAATAATGCATAGTTTATATAATTAAATAATTTTGTTTAACTTCGTGCGTGCAATTTTCTTGCTTCTTTTCTTTTTTTCGGATTAACGCCATCATTCATGGCTTACAGCACATACTATATATTCGATTTATCTCGTGTTCAATAACATGAGTGTAGAGGTTTTGTATATAAATAGTGTATAAACGTACATTGATAGTGCTTGTTTGAAAAAAAGGAAATAGCTTATATTTTAAATCAATATTAGAGAAATAATTTAATCAGTAATATATAAATAGAGCTTAAAAGACTTTCCTCTTCATATTTCCTGAATATTTTTTGGATAAGACTCAAGAATGCTGGGGGAGGGGAACACTTGCGCGTACCTACATACCTTTGATATTGCAACATTGCAACCGGTACTTGTACAGACTACGCGTCGCTACTGCCAAATAGTCGATAAAACTTGTATTTCTTAACGCTATAACCGAGTTTGGCAGAACATGAAATTGTTAACTGTTGAAGAAAGGTTTGTATTTTAGTAGGTACTATACTCTCGCCCTATATTGTATATTAGTAGGTAGCACTAACACAGATTGAGATAGGAAAGGAAAGATAGGGAAGATCTTTCGATCATTCCATATGATCTCTGATGTCAGCAGACCAGTTCTTGAAAATGTACAGTTCTTGCATTATTTGAAATAGAGCGCCTAAATCCCATTTCTCGCATCGGAAGTAACAGACGTAAATGTGTTTTACGATTGTTAAAGTAAACACACCTTTCTTTAATTAAAAATAAGTTAGTTAAAGGGTGAGATTAAGAGGGATCAGGGAGGAACAGTTACCCCTCTTGGGTTAGATATTTATATAGAATTTATCAATAAAATAGTAATATATGTGAATATAATAGCAATATAATAGTAGAAGTGAAAGATTGCTATTGAAGGTGATGAAGATCCTGCTCAGTGCCGTGCCATGGGGGAGGGGCAAGCGGGGCGACGGCCCCGGGCGCCGAAGTAAGAGACGCAATATTCGGAAGCTAAAAGAAAAGAAAAAAGAGGAATGAGATATATATGTACATGTGGGCATGTGCACATATACTGTATAAAATGAAAGGAAAAAATTAATAAAAGGTGCTCAAAATCAAGGAAAAGCAGGGTTTACTTTTGAGAATTTTCTCACATTTCGCGGCTGGTCTGTCGACCTCAGTCATATATACAGGGGTGCCCTCGTATACTCTCGCGCCAAGCGCTGATTTTCCACGACACGACACTAATCCTACTGTAGATTTCGTAAACTAAACTATTGCAGTGCAGAAACCAAGGCTAATATGTTTGATTTAGAATCAGAAGTATGAGAAAGAATGATACCTTTTATTAAGATATTCCTATGTATGTTTGTTTTAGGACAAAAAATATTTGAGTTAATTTAAATCTTTTTAAAAACTTCTACATTAGCAACAAACAGTAACTACTGAATATAGGAAATAATAACAAAAATAGCTACTGTAAATAGCAGTTAAAGTTTAGTCTAAAATATTTTTGCCAGTCTTTATTTAATGTTTTAGATAAAATTAAACGATTGTGTTTTTTTTTTTGTTTTTTTAATATAATCTCACATTGAATATTTATCAGCAATTAGTCTCAATATTAGGTAAGATGTGAATGCGAATGGAATTGTTCAACACCTGTATGCTGCTTTCTTGCAAAAATACAGAAAAACAGCGCTTCCCCCCGAGGAGTTGAAATTCCCCCCGGGTGAAAATGTCTGAATTCAATACTGTAGCCAGGATGGAAGAAAGTAGGAACGCTTTCAAAGTGTTTCTTGGTAAGATCAATCGGAAAACGACCATTAGGAAGACCTAGGCACAGATAGGAAGATAATATTAAGATGGATCTCGCAAAAATAAGATACAAAGTAGAAACTGGATGCAGTTGGCTAAGGATAGAAGTCAGTGGAGAGCTTTTGTGAACGCGGCATTGAACCTCCGGGTTCCATACGCTATAGATTTAGTTAGCTTAAGAAGCATGAGTAGATGCCTAGGCTGATACTACAAATAGATTAAATGCGCATTTACTGAAAAGATGGGTTCTACCGACACTGGATAGTCTATATACTCTTCGTGTGTAGGGAGTAGGAGAGAGGAGGAGATAAGATTTCATATCAGGTTACGTCACGCAAAGTCGCACGCCTTCATTTTCATTAAAAATGGAAAAGCCAAGAGAAACAAATTTCATTTCACTTTCCTTTGTGGAAGTCGGACACAAATCATGACGCTTATCTGCAAAAAAAGCACTTTTTAAATCGGATTATTGGGAGTACCTCCAGTTCCAATGTTGGGGGGACATGTCTCCCCATTTCCCCGGAATTTGTGCCCGTATCTACAGCTGAGACAACTTTCCAGCACGAGGAGAGGGGCAAATTGGTCTCTGGCATTTATTGCAATTTGTACCCAAGTAGTGGAAGTGGAATTAATACATATTGACGAGATTACTAAACGCACTACAGCACGAAGTTCAGTTTGAAATACTACAGAATACGATTCTTTTTAAAAAATGGAAAAGCCAAGAGAAACCAATTTCATCTTACATTCCTTTGTGGCAGTCGGACACAAATCATTACACTTATCTCAAGAAGCATTTTTTAAGTCAGATTATTGGGGGGGACAGTCCCCCAGGTCCAAGATTGAGGGGGCATGTCCCCCTCGTCCCCCCTGGGATTTGGGGCAGTGTGTAAAATTAAATATGATATATATGTATATTTATATGAATTGTAATTTTCAAGTATACGAGGTGCATTCGAAAACTCGAATAATTAACATTTAAAGGAACGGTCCAGAATTATTTTTCTTCTTATTGAGTAAATAAATAAAAAGGAAAATTCCGTTGAGCGCCATAATATACAACAGTACGTTGTATATTTGTATATTTTTACTACTTGTAAATCCTTATTTTATTAGGGCGTAAGATATTTTAAAATATGTACTAGGCTGATTATATAATTCGAAGAATAAGAAGAAAAAGAAATATTTTAATTATAATATCGATATAAAAAGATATTCATAGGTTTTTATATGTTTTAAATAATAGGATTTTGGAATGTCGTTGTCAGGACAACAAAAACAATAAATAAATGGATTTTTATTCAACGGAGTTGGCATTTTAATGGCTCAATAATTTAACTGAACCGTTCTATATCGCCGTCTGACTATTTCCTTCCCAAAATTAAAATTAGCCAGGAAAGAACATTCAATGAAAATGTTACACACGTGCAATCTACCGTGACGAGGGTCATTGAGGCGCTTCCGAAAGGACATTACAAACTCTACTAGCATTCGTTGAACGTGCCCTGCGGTGTATTGATGCGGAAGTGATGTATTTTGAATAAATAAAGTACAATTGGTAAAATACCTAATTCATTTGGTTTAATTTAAAAAGTTCCGTTATTTTTCTAACATACTGTGTACATTTGCACACTTTCTTAATCAAATTGTAATTACTTGTATACCAGAGAAATACTTGTCATAAACCAATGATTTGATCTTCCTCATCATCTGTACTATTTTTTTTTTTTTTTTTTTATGATAGAAACAATCTAATTTCATTATTTTACGTGAAAATATAGCTCTTACCGGGACCAAGTACAGTACCTTAGGAAACCCTATATATCTTCTGAAAGCTTTTGCCATTACAAGTACGAAACAGTTTTCAAATCACGGGCAAACCCGCAATCTGACCTTATAAGGGAAGTGTTTGTTGGTGTTTTTGACCCTATGTATGTCGTATTCGACAGAAGTAAAACTGAATGTTACGATGCATCACGCGTAAGTGCTTCAGCCCGTCATGATCCTTTACGGCTAATTGCTTGAAAGTGACCCGGGCAAGGGTATTATAATATCGCTTTGTACCCACGCGTACCCATTCGATCAGTGTTGCCAATGAATCGTAAATACAATGTGGCAGATGGTTTCTGTGCCACTGAATGCATATCCATGAAATGTGGCATAAATATCATTCACCACTAGTGAAAATATACTGTGAACGTATTCATCTCCCAAGAACTCCAGTTTGTCAGTGTTGGCAACCAATTTTAAAAATAAGAAGCTGTAAAACAGGTTCCGTGCGATGAAACGTTTATACACCAAGCTTAGCAAAAACTACGCTATAACTATAGCAGGGCCAACAAAAGATGGTCTCTGAAGTTTCTTACCACATGCGGAGGGATAATGCAACTTCTACGTTGGTGCTAGTGTTACCAAACACGGTTAGTCTGTCTTACACCATTAGTTAAATGGTCATTATAGATGCACTGAAAAAAGCCTTGATACGTGAGTAGTGGCAAGGCCGTTGTGAACTGTCGGAAACCTTCTCTTGCTGCCCCTGCTATAAAAGACGAAGAGTGTGACCGTCTCCCAACCATTCTAGGCTGTCAGTGTTGCCAAACAAGTGTAAGCATCACAATGTTGCAAATGACGTGCGTGTCATCGAAAGAATATATAACGAATGTAACAGAAGCAGCATTGGACAATGGAAAACATAATGTGTGTGTAACCGCGTCCTTAGCATACAAATCTGGCAGTGTTGCCAACTAATGAAAACATTCAAGATTTTCGCATGATGAATCATCCCTAGTTAGCACTTAAAAATTACCGTTTTTTATTTTTTTTATTTATTTTTGCCTTTGAATAACACACTTCAGATACTACCTAAACATAGTGTCTTTTATTATCGGAGCCTTCCTAACAAAAATTTCTGGGTGCGCGCCTGTTACACTACACAGTTGGTAGCTGCACAATTTTTTTTAACAACGTTTCCTTTTAGAACAATATCATAAAAATAAAAATAAAACAACCAGATAAATATAAAATTTAACAAGCTGAGGTGAACCGAAATCAGAAGCTCTCGACGTAGAGTTGCAATTCGTCCCGGAAAATCCGGGACCGTTACAGAATCGAGATCTGCGTCCCGGAAATATTTCTCAGGACGCTTAAGTGACCCGAATTTCAGTGAAGAAGAAATGAAGGGAATATTATAGTTTTTTTTTTCCCACAGGATTAGGTATATCATTATTCTCTTCAACTTCTGAGTATGCCAATTCAAACGCTGAAAAAAAAGGAATACATAAAACACTAATTTAATTAACTTCACGATTTAACTACTTTGACATTGAACAAAGCATTCGTTTCATTGGGCCAGAGACAAAAGCTTTTACTGCTCAATCTTATTGTTATCTTTAATACTCTGTTTCAATCTTCATCTTGCTTCACAAATATTTTAATCAATAATCCCTGATTGATATTTCTGGTAATTTTGCGCTGACCATTCAAGAAGAAAAATATATTGTTTTAATTAATATAAAGTAGTAGTAGAAGTAGTATATTTCATATATGCTACATTTCTGAGACTTGAGTCTTGATAGTACGTGAAGTTTAAATCAAAGGTTATGTTACGGACGGCAAATGATGGCTTAACACCAAAAACATATTCTGGCCGGGACCGGAGGTTAGTCTGTTTTATGTTTATTAAACGTGTTTAATAATTACAGCAAATGAAATATGTTTATAATAGAATGTGAAAGAATACAGTTTTAAAAGAATTAAACTACGTCAACATGTTAAAATAATTAAAAGAACCTAATTAATCAGCCACTTTGAACTCTCGTTTGCTTAACTGGATGAACCGAGGCCTAAAGGAAAAAGAGTTTTCTGCCCAAATCTCATAAGCAGTGGGATATTTTAATATTATAGAAACTGACCCTCCTTTCGCTTAGAAGTGTAATTTTCAAGACGCTGAAACATATAGTATTTTATTACTTTTAGTTAAAAGTTCAAATGCCGAGTTTCACGCATCTAGCTTAAACAAATCCTTCCTTAATTTATTTACATATTTTCTGAGTAAGTAATGGGGAAATCGAACATAAAAAAATGTGCTCCCTTTGCTCTTTCCCTTTTATGTGTTCAAATTTCAATTTTCAGTTTTTTTTTTTTTTTAATAGGAAAGCTTATATGCCAAGTTTTATTTTACTAGCTTTAGAAACTTGCGAGATACACTACCCTTTAAAAAAATCTTACCCCACCCTTTTTACGATACGTATTTCCAAAAATTCTTTTTTATGTACTGCTTTCATAAGAAAATTATATTTTATAACTAAAATTTATCGACTCTACTTGTAGTAGTATGCCCAAAAATCACTCATCTTTACTCTTTTATATAAGAGTACAGAAGATAAATACAGTCAAACAAATGGACTTCCATGAACAGTTTCCGATTTCTTATAACTAACTTATTCGTACATTTCCCACAAGCTGTGGTTTTAAATTTACGCTCTGTCAAGGTCCAGGTTTCAAAAAGGAAGTAACTGGAAATACAATAATATTATGTATTTATGTACATGTGTAATATGTATAAATTTATTGTCTTATTGAAGCTTTCGTAATCTGAAAATAAACTTTTGATTTGCTTTTAATATACAAAAATCAAGCTCCCCTAGAAAAAATTGCAGGCTACACCCCTAAATGACTATGTAGTAATTTCTGCAAAAATGGCACAGGACCTAAAATTTAGGTCTAGTGCCTATATTTTTAGGACTTGTGCCGTTTAGAACTTATGAATGTCACCCAATGTATTGCATAGTAAATGTTCTTTGTTCAATTTTAAATCTACTGCGTTCTTTATGTATACCGTTGGTATTTAATGTTCACTCGTGAAATGTCTAGTGAGCTTTTGTCTTAATTAAGTAAACTTTGGTGGATTTTTGCCTTACTCTTAATAAAATTCGCTCCACACAGTATATATTGAAATTCTGAATGTTTTCTTGCTTTCAGAAGTCTGGTAAAATATGCTTTTTAAACATTTTTTCAATTTTTTATTTATTTATTTTTGTTTTAGGAATTTGTCTTGGGATTCTCGTATCTCCATTCGAAAAAAACGAATTTCTTAACTAATTATGTAATTAATTCTTAGAATGAAATAAGTTGTATTATGTAATTCACGTATAAGTGCAGAACAGATAGTGATAATAATAATCTTAGTAGTACAAATATTGCTGTTATTGTTGGAATTAGCTACGTTCGTGACATTATTGCCAACTAGTTGCTGCATCGTCGCAATTTCGTGGGGTGGTGGCGAATTTCAGAACTAAAGCAAGTGAATGAAAAAGGCACAAGACCTAAACGGCACAAGTCCTAAAAGGCAGAAGTCCTAAACGCCAGAAGTCCTAAAAATCATATCGCGGCACAAGTCCTAAACGGCAGAAATCCTAAAAATCATACCGTGCCACAAGTCCTAAACTGCAGAAGTACTAAAATTCAGGTCTAGTGCCTATATTTTTAGGAGTTCTGCCGTTTAATACTTCTGGATGACACCCGACACATCATGCTGCCTCAGTGATGGTTTGGTGGGGAGTGAGCTACTCAAGCACAACCCAGCTGTATTTTTGCGAACAAGGTGTTAAAACATCTGCCAAGGTATACCAGAACACAGTGCTAACACCTATAGTGTAACCACTATCTGCTACCATGTTCCCTGGAGAAAGGTGGACCTTCCAACAGGATTCCGCTCCAGGCCACACAGCGAAACCAACTTAGGACTGGCTGGCGCGGAACGTCCCTCACTCCATTTCTACCACTGATTGGCCTTCTAGCAGCCCGGATCTTAACCCGTTGGACTACAAACTTTGGGCAGTACTTCAGGCAAAGGTCTGCCATAAACGGCATCCATCTGTCGACAGTCAGAAACAATCTTGGCCCGAGCAGTGAACAATTTTCCCATGGACAGTTTTGGGTAAGTTACATGTAAAAATGTAACGCGTTACAAGTTACTTTACTTTTTCCTAAAATGTAACGCGTTACTTGCCCCCAAAAAGTAACTGTTACTTTACTTCGAAAGTAACGCGTTACTTTTAGGTCTGAAACTTAGAATATGTGAACAAATGTTATCACTTCAATTTTCCGTACTACTATTACTATCGCTTTTATTATTTTATTATTATTATTATTATTATTATTATTATTATTATTATTATTATTATTATTATTATTATTATTATTATTATTATTATTGTTATTATTATTATTATTATTATTATTATTATTATTATTATTATTATTATTATTGCCCTTTCTGAATTGCTTTATGTAAATGCAAGGACACATTTTTACTTGACAGCTATAAGTTATGAATATTTTCATATAAGGTAACATTGGCTAAAATGCCATACTGCGTTACTCGTAGGGATGGGCTAGGGTAACCAGACGTACTGATTTTCGCAGTACAGTACTGTTTTTCAAAGAGCTGTCCTGCGCGTTGCGAAGATGTCTAGGAATTCGAGAAATATCCTTCTTCTTTAAAATGTCCTGCGAAATGTCCAGAGTTAAAGTAGTAATCGCATGACTTGGCCTCACTTTTTGGCCCCTGGGTCCCTGCCTCAGGACCCATGGTCCCTGGCCGGGGTCAATGACCTAGGGGTACATAGGACCACACCCTCTAAATTTTGGCAGGGGTACCATGGCCCACCCCCTAAATTTTGGCAGGGGTACATAGGACCACCCCCCTTAAATTTTGGAAATTGCCAAATCTAAAAATTTGGTATGGTAGCCTAGGACCATAGTATGTACCTCTATTAGTATTGGGTGTCTATGTCGTTCCCTTTCATGGGTAAAAAATTGCCAAAAATTCAAATTTCGGGGGTTTTTGACCTAATTTATCCCCTTGGATGAGGTGTTATTACCCTATATAGTTATATGGGCGTATACAGGGGTCCATTCCCTTTCACAAGACATGGGTACATTAATGCACCCCTTTAAAAATTTGGGAGGGGTACCTTGGCCCACCCCTTAAATTTTGGAAATTGTCCAATTTCAACATTGGGTATTATAGTATAGGACCCTAATATGTACTATGATAAATTTGGGTGGTCCACCTCATTCCCTTTTAGGGGTACATAGGACCACCCCCCTTAAATTTTGGAAATTGCCAAATCTAAAAATTTGGTGTGGTAGCCTAGGACCATAGTATGTACCTCTATCAGTATTGGGTGTCTATGTCGTTCCCTTTCATGGGTAAAAAATTGCCAAAAAATTTAAATTTCGGGGTTTTTTGACCTAATTTATCCCCTTTGATGAGGTATTATTACCCTATATAGTTATATGGACGTATACAGGGGTCCATTACTTTTCATAACATATGGGTATATTAATGCACCCCTTGAAAAATTTGGGAGGGGTACCTTGGCCCACCCCTTAAATTTTGGAAATTGACCAATTTAAACATTGGGTATTATAGTACAGGACCCTAATATGTATCATGATAAATTTGGGCGGTCCACCTCGTTTCCTTCCAGGGGCACAAAATTGCCAAAATATAAACGTAAGCAATACGTTATACCACGTGTTTGATTTTTGGTCGATTTTATCCCCTTTGATGAGATGTTATTACCTTATATGGTTATATGGTCATGTATAGGGGTCCATTCCCTTTCATAAGATATCGGTATATTTGTACACTCCTTTAAAAATTTGGGAGGGGTACTTTGGCCCACCCCTTAAATTTTGGAAATTGCTCATTTTATATATTTGGTATTATAGTACTGGACCTTAACATGTATTATGATAAATTTGGGTGTTCCACCTCGTTCCCTTTTAGGGGTACAAAATTGTCAAAATATAAACGTAAGCAATACGTTGTACCACGTGTTTGGTCTTTTGGCCCAATTTATCCTCTTGGATGAGGTTCTATTACCTTATATGGTTATATGGTTATGTATAGGGGTCTATTCCCTATCATAAGACATAGGTACATTTGTGCACTCCTTTAAAAATTTGGGAGGGGTACTTTGGCCCACCCCTTAAATTTTGGAAATTGCCCAATTTCAACATTGGGTATTATAGTACCGGACCTTAACATGTATTATTATGATAAATTTGGGTGTTCCACCTCGTTCCCTTTTAGGGGTACAAAATTGTCAAAATATAAACGTAAGCAATACGTTGTACCACGTGTTTGGTCTTTTGGCCCAATTTATCCTCTTGGATGAGGTTCTATTACCTTATATGGTTATATGGTTATGTATAGGGGTGTATTCCCTATCATAAGACATAGGTACATTTGTGCACCCCGGGAGGGGTACTTTGGCCCACCCCTTAAATTTTGGAAATTGCTTTTTTTATATATTTGGTATTATAGTACCAGACCTTAACATGTATTATGATAAATTTGGGTGTTCCACCTCGTTCCCTTTTAGGGGTACGAAATTGCCAAATTTTAGTACAACCACGTGTTTGGTCTTTTGGCCCAATTTGTCCTCTTGGATGAGGTCCTATTACCTTATATGGTTATATGGTCATGTATAGGGGTCCATTACCTATCATAAGACATAGGTACATTGATGCACCCCGGGATGGGTACCATAGCCCACCCCTTAAATTTTGGAAATTGCTCATTTTATATATTTGGTATTATAGTACCGGACCCTAACATGTATTATGATAAATTTGGGTAGTTCACCTTGTTCCCTTTCATGCGTAAAAAAAATTGCCAAATTTTACTACAACCACGTGTTTGGTATTTTGGTTCACCCCTTGGATGAGGTCCTATTACCTTATATGATTATATGGTTATGTATATTGGTCCATTCCCTATTATAAGACATGGGTATATTGATGCACCCTTTAAAAAATTTGGGAGGGGTATCTTGACTCATCCACTCAGTTTTAGAAATTGATTAATATAAGCATTTGGTATCTTCGTACAGGTCTTCAATATGTACCACTATAAATTTGGATGGTCCACATCGTTCCCTTTCATGGGTAAAGAACTACCAAAAATCAAATTTCGGATGTTATTGACCCCTATTTAATACGTTATATGGTTTATTACCTCTATATGTTTATGTTCTCTTTTAAATTTGGGAATTATCAAATAACAAAATTCGGTAAACGTTTTCTAGGACCCATTGGTATTCCTCTTATGGCCAAATATTCAAAATTTAAAGGTTATTGACCGGCTTTATAATTGAATAAGTACAGGCTTTATTACTTTTTCATAAGACACAGGTGTATTTGTGTACCAATCTTAAATTTTGGGAGCGGTACATTTCTTATTGTCATATCAATAATTGGTAATTGTTCTTTGGGCAAATCATTGTAATCACGTGATCAGTTATTGACCTATGATGGGATTAGGAGTCCAGGACATTGGTACATTGAAACTTTGTAGGATAATTTGAGAATGCGTCATTGGTATTGATTATTACAGCCAAATATAAACGTAAGCAATACGATGTACCACGTGATTGACCTTGATGAGGTAGTGTACAGGGATACATAGCTAACCTTATTGAATCTTATGACTCATAGTCTTAAGGGAATACATGCTACAACACTGGCAAAGTTATTGTTAATGCAATTTCATTGGTTGATCACTATCTTTCCTGCAATCTGATTGGTTGATCACTATCTTTCGTGCAATCTGATTGGTTGATGAGTTTTAAATCTTTGCTGTATTCAGTTTTAAGTTTTGTTTTACATTTAAAAATCTTGTTTTCGTTCAACATTTTGCACTCAATGATAAATATGATCAAAACCGTTTATTTGTTAATCGAATAGTTAAAAACCGGATAAAGTTTGACGGTTAACCGTGAAACGTAAAATTTTTTTTGTTTGAAATTTTTTTCGTTTCAAAATTTTGTTTGAGATTTTTTCGTTTGAAATTTTTGTTTGAAATTTTTTTTCGTTTGAAATTTTTTGTTTGCAAATTTTTGTTCGAAAATTTTGTTTAAAATTTTTTCTTTGAAATTTTTCGTTTCCAAATTTTTTGTTTGAAATTTTTTGTTTCAAAATTTTGTTTGAAATTTTTTTGTTTGAATTTTTTTTTTGGTTTAAAATTTTTTGTTTGAATTTTTTTTTCGTTTCAAAATTTTGTTTCAAAGATTTTTGTTTGAATTTTTTGTTTCAAAGTTTGAGTTGACATTTTTAAAAGTTTGTGCACTTATTAGTAAAGAACTGGAACTGTTTAGAACAAAAACCTCTGGCAACATTGTGGTGCAATAGTACACGTCAGAACATGATAATGCAACGTCATCAGTTTTGCATCATATATAAGTATCGTTCGAGTTAGTATTCATGATAACGTCATCATGGCTACTTGTCTGCAGTTTCTAAACACGCGTGATGTGATAAAATCATTTACCAAGATTACTGATTTACAACAGAATGTACCTTATAGAATCTTAGCTAGCGAAAAAATCCCTACAAAGTTTGGATTAAGAATCGTAGTGAAGCTTGAAAATGATAAGAATATAATTTTACCAGCAAGATATTTACCCATGGAACCATCAAAACAAGAAGAACTGCTGCGTTTCTAAAATACTGGATCTGTATCTTTATGTTACAAAGGATTCTTGGGTCGAAGTCATCAACTTGAATTTAGTACACAGCCAGATTCGTCAGCAATTGTGATGAAATCATGAATCAGCACATTAGACATAGTTGTATGAATTTGGTTGGTCAGCATGACGTCAGCAACTGTGATGAAACCATGAATTCAAACGTCAGCACATTCCTTTCCAATGACGTGAGCCGTAGTTCTATAAATCAACCAATACAGTGTCATACCACGAAATCATTTGAGCAAGTGCTTTTCAGGAGGAAAGATGTGTACTTCTAACGATAAAGAGTTCATCTTCGCAAGCTATTATCCAATAAATATATTTCAAACAAAACATGTGATGATTGGTATCAGTGCTAGAACATTTGAACCTGTGATTCGATTGGGCAAAGCAGAACAATTTGATGTACAACTGACCTGTGAAGAATGGCAAATATTATGTTCACGAATCGACCAAATGAACGATTATTTTCATGATGAGCTAAATGTGACCATAGTCAAATCATTAGGCTCAAATCATGAAGTGGTGCTGCGTACAGTCCTCGAAGAGAAGATGGTGCTGTTACGTAAAAAGAGTACATTCCATGTCCCTCACAACATGGTGTATCTAACACAAACGGAATGGAACAAATTCATCAGCGTATTTCAGTGTGTGAAACATGCAGTGGAAGTGTGCAACAAAACAAGTATATTCCTGAAAAAGTACTATTTTGAAAAATGTGTTATGCATATTGTACAACATGTATCTAGATATTGTGATGGTTGTCAACATCGTTCGTGGGTGTATACCTGTATTGATAAACAGTTTATTTGTGATCAAATGGACATTGAGTTTCCACCAATTGATATTGCATTAGACCTTAAAAGACTTCAACTGGAATTAAAATTATATGCTAAAAACAAACTAGTGCAAGAAGTTCAAAATACATTGTATCGACAATATCCAGAACCACTATCTGGTATGGATGTATGTGGAGTGTAATAAAATGATCCATTTCAATGAATTGTGTTTTTTCATTTCAAGTACAACCCCAGGTTCTGACGTGTACTATTGCACCACAATGTTGTCAAAGGTTTTTGTTCTAAACAGTTCCGGTTCTTTACTAATTAATGCACAAACTTTTAAAAATGTCAACTCAAACTTTGAAACAAAAATTTCAAACAAAAATCTTTGAAACAAAATTTTGAAACGAAAAAAAATTCAAACAAAAAATTTCAAACCAAAAAAAAAATTCAAACAAAAAAAATTCAAACAAAATTTTGAAACAAAAAAATTTCAAACAAAAAATTTGGAAACGAAAAATTTCAAACAAAAAATTTTAAACAAAATTCTCGAACAAAAATTTGCAAACAAAAAATTTCAAACGAAAAAAATTTCAAACAAAAATTTCAAACGAAAAAATCTCAAACAAAATTTTGAAACGAAAAAAATTTCAAACAAAAAAAAATTTAAACAAAAAATTTTGAAACAAAAGTTGTCAAAAAAAATTTTCAAACAAAATTTTGAAACAAAAAATTTCAAACAACAAAACTTAAAACTGAATACAGCAAAGATTTAAAACTCATCAACCAATCAGATTGCACGAAAGGTAGTGATCAACCAATCAGATTGCAGGAAAATAGTGATCAACCAATGAAATTGCATTAACAATAACTTTGCCAGTGTTGTAGCATGTATTCCCTTAAGACTATGAGTCATAAGATTCAATAAGGTTAGCTATGTATCCCTGTACACTACCTCATCAAGGTCAATCACGTGGTACATCGTATTGCTTACGTTTATATTTGGCTGTAATAATCAATACCAATGACGCATTCTCAAATTATCCTACAAAGTTTCAATGTACCAATGTCCTGGACTCCTAATCCCATCATAGGTCAATAACTGATCACGTGATCACAATGATTTGCCCAAAGAACAATTACCAATTATTGATATGACAATAAGAAATGTACCCCTCCCAAAATTTAAGATTGGTACACAAATACACCTGTGTCTTATGAAAAAGTAATAAATCCTGTACTTATTCAATTATAAAGCCGGTCAATAACCTTTAAATTTTGAATATTTGGCCATAAGAGGAATACCAATGGGTCCTAGAAAACGTTTACCGAATTTTGTTATTTGATAATTCCCAAATTTAAAAGAGAACATAAACATATAGAGGTAATAAACCATATAACGTATTAAATAGGGGTCAATAACATCCGAAATTTGATTTTTGGTAGTTCTTTACCCATGAAAGGGAACGATGTGGACCATCCAAATTTATAGTGGTACATATTGAAGACCTGTACGAAGATACCAAATGCTTATATTAATCAATTTCTAAAACTGAGTGGATGAGTCAAGATACCCCTCCCAAATTTTTTAAAGGGTGCATCAATATACCCATGTCTTATAATAGGGAATGGACCAATATACATAACCATATAATCATATAAGGTAATAGGACCTCATCCAAGGGGTGAACCAAAATACCAAACACGTGGTTGTAGTAAAATTTGGCAATTTTTTTTACGCATGAAAGGGAACAAGGTGAACTACCCAAATTTATCATAATACATGTTAGGGTCCGGTACTATAATACCAAATATATAAAATGAGCAATTTCCAAAATTTAAGGGGTGGGCTATGGTACCCATCCCGGGGTGCATCAATGTACCTATGTCTTATGATAGGTAATGGACCCCTATACATGACCATATAACCATATAAGGTAATAGGACCTCATCCAAGAGGACAAATTGGGCCAAAAGACCAAACACGTGGTTGTACTAAAATTTGGCAATTTCGTACCCCTAAAAGGGAACGAGGTGGAACACCCAAATTTATCATAATACATGTTAAGGTCTGGTACTATAATACCAAATATATAAAATGAGCAATTTCCAAAATTTAAGGGGTGGGCCAAAGTACCCCTCCCGGGGTGCACAAATGTACCTATGTCTTATGATAGGGAATACACCCCTATACATAACCATATAACCATATAAGGTAATAGAACCTCATCCAAGAGGATAAATTGGGCCAAAAGACCAAACACGTGGTACAACGTATTGCTTACGTTTATATTTTGACAATTTTGTACCCCTAAAAGGGAACGAGGTGGAACACCCAAATTTATCATAATAATACATGTTAAGGTCCGGTACTATAATACCCAATGTTGAAATTGGGCAATTTCCAAAATTTAAGGGGTGGCCAAAGTACCCCTCCCAAATTTTTAAAGGAGTGCACAAATGTACCTATGTCTTATGATAGGGAATAGACCCCTATACATAACCATATAACCATATAAGGTAATAGAACCTCATCCAAGAGGATAAATTGGGCCAAAAGACCAAACACGTGGTACAAAGTATTGCTTACGTTTATATTTTGACAATTTTGTACCCCTAAAAGGGAACGAGGTGGAACACCCAAATTTATCATAATACATGTTAAGGTCCAGTACTATAATACCAAATATATAAAATGAGCAATTTCCAAAATTTAAGGGGTGGGCCAAAGTACCCCTCCCAAATTTTTAAAGGAGTGTACAAATATACCGATATCTTATGAAAGGGAATGGACCCCTATACATGACCATATAACCATATAAGGTAATAACATCTCATCAAAGGGGATAAAATCGACCAAAAATCAAACACGTGGTATAACGTATTGCTTACGTTTATATTTTGGCAATTTTGTGCCCCTGGAAGGAAACGAGGTGGACCGCCCAAATTTATCATGATACATATTAGGGTCCTGTACTATAATACCCAATGTTTAAATTGGTCAATTTCCAAAATTTAAGGGGTGGGCCAAGGTACCCCTCCCAAATTTTTCAAGGGGTGCATTAATATACCCATATGTTATGAAAAGTAATGGACCCCTGTATACGTCCATATAACTATATAGGGTAATAATACCTCATCAAAGGGGATAAATTAGGTCAAAAAACCCCGAAATTTAAATTTTTTGGCAATTTTTTACCCATGAAAGGGAACGACATAGACTCCCAATACTAATAGAGGTACATACTATGGTCCTAGGCTACCACACCAAATTTTTAGATTTGGCAATTTCCAAAATTTAAGGGGGGTGGTCCTATGTACCCCTAAAAGGGAATGAGGTGGACCACCCAAATTTATCATAGTACATATTAGGGTCCTATACTATAATACCCAATGTTGAAATTGGACAATTTCCAAAATTTAAGGGGTGGGCCAAGGTACCCCTCCCAAATTTTTAAAGGGGTGCATTAATGTACCCATGTCTTGTGAAAGGGAATGGACCCCTGTATACGCCCATATAACTATATAGGGTAATAACACCTCATCCAAGGGGATAAATTAGGTCAAAAACCCCCGAAATTTGAATTTTTGGCAATTTTTTACCCATGAAAGGGAACGACATAGACACCCAATACTAATAGAGGTACATACTATGGTCCTAGGCTACCATACCAAATTTTTAGATTTGGCAATTTCCAAAATTTAAGGGGGGTGGTCCTATGTACCCCTGCCAAAATTTAGGGGGTGGGCCATGGTACCCCTGCCAAAATTTAGAGGGGGTGGTCCTATGTACCCCTAGGTCATTGACCCCGGCCAGGGACCATGGGTCCTGAGGCAGGGACCCAGGGGCCAAAAAGTGAGGCCAAGTCATGCGATTACTACTGTTAATTTATTTGCAATATCTTAATGTTTCATTCTTTATTCACAATATTTTGAATCAAACACACTCTTTTCCTGAATGATGAACCGCTGTGTTTTTTAACACTCCTCAGAAGACTAGGGATGGAGAACAATCAACAAACCATTTTTTACAATACATCGCTTTTACTGAGAAGGCCTTGTTGAGATATCGGTAAAGTAGGAAAGGTTTCTTATTGAACTTATGACAGTGATGCTAACCAAGTTAAATAGAAGTTCCTTTGTGCCGGTCTAAATTTTCTTTCATTTCTTAAAATAATACCACGCTTCGAAATTTATTATTATTATTATTATTATTATTATTATTATTATTATTTAGCCCAACACGAACTTTGACTGTACGTTCATAAAATAAACCAATTTGTTATTCATCAAAGCATTTGGAGTTGTGTTTAATTCCTTTAATAATTTTGTTCAGTGCTTCTTCTTAACAAAAATGTTCATTAACTTAAGGTTAACATTAATTGAAATAATGATATGCGTATTGCCGACGCAGTAAGATATCATATACAGTACTATTATACTTGTGTCCTACTTTTCGATTGTTAGAATGTGGTCATCCTACGATGGGCACGAGTGAGTACGAGCGAGTATTCTTTGAAACTCGATTCGACTAAAAACAGACATCTTTGAACGCGATTCGAAAAATTTCCTCCAACTCGACTCGAATTCGGGTCGAGTCGAACCAAATCTGGTTTGTAGTTTCGAGTATTCTCTTCAAGTATCTTGCATAGACAATATAGGTTATCAATGATACTAGTACTACTACTAGTACAACTTTTATTATTATTATTATTATTAATAAATAATAATTATAATTATAATTATAACAACACTGTGTTTAAACATGAAAGAAACGCGGTCTGTGTTTGAATACTAAAAAACTAGTTGATTGCTAACCTCGGTAGTCGTGAATTCTAGGAGTCAAGGATATTGTTCACGAGCTTGTGAATTTGGGTTGAGGGTTTAGGTTGAGTATTCGGGCTCGAGCCAAACATTGTTAAAAGTTATAGGGCACTGGCCAAATATCTCCAAAACTGTTCGGCCCGGGTTTACAATTATAAACAACTTGAGTAGCTGGGCTCACAGCTCACTCACTATGGACCCGAACCGAGAAGTGAGCCGAGCCAACAGCTCACCGAACCGTGTCAGCAAGAGCCTTCGGTCCAGATGAGCCGAACCGAGCATCCAACCAAGCCAGCTCGAGCCGATGGTTCACCCCAAGCGAGCCGGCTCGAGCCATCGGCTCAGTTATTACTTCCCAACTGAGCTTCGTATTAAAAAAGTCTCTTGTGGTCTCGATATCGAGACGAGAAGACATGCGAGCAACATTAAAAGTATTCCATATTACTACTTAGCTTACATTTCTCATGGCTTTCGCTTTCTAGTGTAATCAGGCCATGATTTCAAAACGAGTTAAAACGTAATAATAATAATAATAATAATAATAATAATAATAATAATAATAATAATAATAATAATAATAATAATAATAATAATAATAATAATAATAAATATAAGTATTCCATACATATAGAAATGCTTTTGACCAAGCACACAAGAAATTATATTTTGTCCATTTAGCACTATCATTCTTTTGTCACTCACAATTATTAATATTCATATAGTAAATATCTTATAATTCTTATGTTTTAAAATCAATTGACAGGTCTCTGATTGCTTTTATGAGAAATAAATATTTGGAAAAAATGAAATCTTTGAGTTTTACGTCCCACGGTTATGCCGGTTAGGCTAAAGGAGACGGTGATGATGAGAAATGAGTGGAATGGTGGAATGAAGAAAGTGGGAGGAAACGGGAGAACCCCGAGAAAACCCACGAGCACGGCAAAATAAATATTTGGTTTTATAGATACTACGCAGTGGGGATGATCGTGCGTCGTTTCGGTCCTATGCCGTTTCGGTCCTGCGCCGTGTCGATCCTGTACCGTGTCGATCCTGTGCCGTGTCGATCCTGTGCCGTTTCGTTCCTATGCCGTGTCGATCCTGTGCCGTTTCGGTCCTATGCCGTGTCGATCCTGTGCCGTTTCGGTCCTATGCCGTGTCGGCTCTATGCCGTTTCGATCGTACGTATTCTGTGCATATAACTTGCACAGGCATAGAATCGACAGGAGTTTATAATTTGTAAGAGCAAAGATTAAACAGATAATAAAAATATTATTTTTTTAGGCACATGATTAAAAGTTAAATTATTTCAGAGCAGCGGCGTGAGAGCAAAACGGCACAGGATCGACACGGCATAGGATCGACACGGCATAGGACCGAAACGGCACAGGACCGAAACAGGTTTCTGAGCTGAATTGTCGGTCGTATGCCGTGTCGATCCTGTGCCGTGTCGATCCTGTGCCGTGTCGATCCTGTGCCGCATCCCCGTTCTTTAGCTTTCTGAGCACACCTTAATGAACGGATTATATCCTTACAATCCTTAAATAAGTCTACGCCACCCAGGTCATTCGGGTAGAACAAAGCTAAATCAGAGCAACATGCTTTTAGTCTTTTCTCACTCTCATCACCTGGTTGCTACACAAAGTTGGCAATAGAACACGGGAATCCAAATCTGTCGTTCAAATCATGCATCTGACTAAAACGGTCATGCATTTTTTGTCTCATCTTATCTAGAATTTCATAGATAAAGCGCTTCACTTTGGCCTGTGCAGTCAAAGGTTCATCGTTTGCTTTTTCTCGGCTGATGCTTGTAACTCCACAGACTTTACTAGACCCCTGACTGGTCTACTGGTCAGAGAGCTCGCGTTTGGAACATGCGGTTATGGGTTCAAATCCATGGGATCTGATGGAACGCAGTGGTTCGGAGCTCACTTTAATAAAACTGCTGGACCTGTCCTTAGACGCTCCCAAGCTTGTTTAGAATAATAATCACAATTGAAACAACAAACAAACAAACAAACAAACGGGTTTCACTATACTTAAGTACCAATGCTTTCTATAAGGTCGAAGTCAAGACATTGCCATGGACTCCTTACAAAACACTGTTTAGGCTCTGTTTACTAGTGAAGTTGTTACAAAGCACTGATATTCAGTTGTTTTTATTTATTTATTGAGTTTACTATATTGCATGTATACAATCACAAGAATTGGCATGCGACACGATTGTGATCAGCTATCCATTTGATGGAGTTGCCCAATAGTTTACCCAGCTTATCGAGAAACTGTGGGACACGCCACACAAATTACGCTCCGTAAAAAATAGTTCCGTTTTATTCCATCTAAATATAGAAGGAATCAATATAACATGTAATTCACTTAAATTATTTTTTTCCTTTGAATATTTGAGTACTTGTTTTCTTATTGAACATTTTCTTCACTCTAAATTAGTGGGCTCTAGTGTAAATTTATACGCCGGAAAGCAAGATCAAGAAAGGGGAAAACAGCTAAGGAAAAGGGTTTTGCTCTCTGAAAATTCGACTTGTAAAATGCAAAAGAAAGAAAAGAAGGAAACAAGGAACCAGCGAACTTTATCGTCTGCACCAATGAGCTTCTACTTAGAACCAGAATTCTTGTACCCTGTTGAAGCATTATGTACGTTGATCCCTTCTTTGTGTCCTTCCCTTGAACTGAGAAATAAATAAATAAATAAACAGTGATCTTTTAGAAAGCAGGCTAGCACACGCGGCCTTATTACTTGTATCATAAGACTTTAAAATGTAAACAACACTCTCTACTTCGATTTTCCTTTTATTATAATTTAATCTACACTCAGATTTTTCCTTTACATTTCGCTGACATTATTGAACAAAGTGAAACTTTTATTTTATTCATATTTTTATCCACACAAATTTTTCCTTTAAATTTCTTTGGGGCCCCCAAATATAATGAAACTATCATTTTATTTATTTTTAATCTATATTCAGTTTGTTTTCTTTAAATTTCTTTGCGAGTTCCCAAGAGAGTGAGGCACTAAACTATAGCTTGTTTAACTTATACGGAAATCCTGCACTGATTATTTCATTTTATTTTTTAGACGGATATATCTGTTATTTCATCCCTTATTTGATATAATATCGATTGACAATTAATTTCGTTTGCTTTTAGGGAAGGTGTGGATTATAAACCTTGACGGTCCTTGTACGGCTCATACTAACGAGGTTCTTTAATAATTATTTTTTATCTACCGTCCGGGGGGCCCACAAAGTGGGGCCCGGGGCTGGGGCACCGCTGACAACGCCCTTACGCCGCCACTGCTGGTCCTGCTAAATTCACTTGAACTTAGCAGGATCACAAGTTATTTATTTTATTTTAATTTGAAACTGGTACAAACAACACTTCTTACGATAAAATCCCTTACAAACGCAGTAAAAACAATTCGTACAGAAAAAATCTTAAAATGGGTAGAAATTTGTCAGTGGTGTTGCTGTGTTCTCGTGAACTTAGCAGGACCACATTATTATTCGATTTTTTAAATTTCAGACAAGTACAAACGAAACATTTTACGATACAATCCGGTACAAACGCAGTACAAACGATTCGTACAAAAAAAGTATTAAAAATTGTAGGAATTTCAGAGGACCACTTTAGTTTTTGATTTTTTCGAATTTGTTGCTAGTACAAACGAAATTTCTTATTGTGCAAAGCGGTACAAACGTATGATACGCAAATATTTATAATTTTCAAAAGTGGTCCTGCTAAGTTCAGATTCGTCTTCAAAACGTAGTCTACACATTCTTAACAGTAATGTCCGTTCTTCTAGCAATGATATAAAAGGTAATATATTTAACTTATTATAGCTGAAATTTCAGGGTTATAGTTACAGCAGTTGCTCATAGGTGGCAGCGTAGTATTTTGTGAACTCATTACTGAATGTTTAGAAACATAAAAACAGTGATAACACATTAAAAACCATATTCCTAATTTCATTATCTTTTGAATCAACCACTCTTCTGTTTTCTTTCAGTAATAGAGTTTTTGTTGAATTCTGGGATTAATATTTTCCTTCTCACGGGAGTAACATTGGCTTCTAGGTATTAATTCAGAATAACAAGCATTCTATGGTTACACGAGTTTCCGATACATGTCGGTTCATGTATGCTTTTATTTTTAGAGAAGCAAGAATGGGTACTTTATGCCTTTGCTTCATGAAAGAATTTCTAAATGAATGTTGCCACACTTGGTGCAATTGTACCAAATTCAGCTCTTTTTGTCATTAGTCGGCCCATTGGTACCATGCTGGCATTTTCAGCCTCTTTTGTGAAAAAGTTGGTACTATTCTATCCAATTCCGCACCATTTATTAAATACTTGTTACTTGTGGCAGCTAAGTATTTTGCCATCGCAATACCAACAGTTTAGAAACATAGTGAAAGAGACAACATTTTACAAACTATATTCTTAACGTTTAGTTTTCTATAAATCAACCACTCTCTTGTTTTCTTTCAGTAATAGAATTTTTTGATACATTTTGTGATGAATACTTTCTTCCTCACAATACTGTAAGTGGCATTTTGGCATTAAAAAGGAATAACGACCATCCTGTGGTCATACTCAATCAAGGAGCATAACCTCTCTTGTGCTAGTTAGTGTGCCATCGAGGATCAAGTGTTGCAATACGCATTTGGGAGCAAAGCACACATACACCACTTAGAGGGTTGACGGAAGTTCTCACTTTCGAAGGGAAACCTTGCTTTTTGAACCTCATCTCATCATCTTGTTCATCTCTTTCATCTTCATCTGGGCTTCGGCCCTTGGGTGCTTCACTACGATGGCGGACTCTAGCAACACTAACCGGCAATCGAATCTCGGCAAACATTGCGGATTACCTGCTACCGTTTCTTCAAATCTAGGCACTCAGTCTGCACAGACGGCACCCATTCCACCTTCTAACCGTACTCGGCATTTTTCTTGGGGAAGTCAACTACTATCGTCTGCATCTAGAGAAAGACATCCATCTAATACATCTATCAACACAGTCAGCAAAACGCATACGGTCACGGTCCCCAACGGCATCAATGGATATAGAACTCATTCCACAGTATAACAATATTGCTACTGGGGTTCAAGGTACATCCTCAATACAATCGAATGTCGATCCTCTCTATCATTTCATACTCACAGACTACGACACAAAGTACACTAATCCCAAACTAATTTTTCTGCAAATCATGAAATATGTTCCACGGGTACGGGTTACTCTGGTCCAAATTGTTCCCAGTAAAAGCGGCTTCATTCTAAAATCTAAAGATCCGAATTTTGGAATTACTATTCGCAACAAAGCCTCCTACGAAATCTTCGGTAAAAACGCAAAACTAACAAAATTGACGGATAAGCGGCAGAAAGAACCTCCACCACCTCGGAAACCACCATTTCTATCAGTCGTAATTAAAGGTGTCTCTCCAGAGCTTACTGATGGAGAAATCCAGGAGGAATTAAAGCAAGAAGGGATCTCAGTAGATAAGTGCATTCGTATTAGGAATAATAATGGTCCGACGTACATGGTCCGTGTCCTTTCTAAGGAAAAGGACACTATTGATTACCTGTTACGTATCGGTGCACCCATTTACAAGAAAATACATCGCGTTGAAAAATCCAAAACACAAGGACCTTTACCTATTCGCTGAGAGAAATGTCAGACGTACAATGACTATACCACAGCAGCTTGTTCCAACCCATCTAAGTGCGATTATTGCTCAGGTCTACACAAGGCCGTGCTGGGATACTAACGAGGGCGGTGGACAAGTCTACCAAAAGGGCGCTCATACAAACGTGAATATATATATATATATATATATATATATATATATATATATATATATATATATAAGTGTGTGTGTGTGCGATATAACTTAATTAATGTCTTAAACATCCGGAGGTGTTTCCTGTCCCCGAGATAAAACGGAAAGTATAGACCAACTTGGGAACTATGGACAGTCGAAAATTTTCGGAAAAATACAAAATCAGCCATAATCGAGAACAAAATGTCGGATCGAAACTGGGCAAAAGAGAATGTCCATTATATTTAATTAGAGATGCAAGGGCTCGAAAAAAACGGCTTTTTTTGAAAAAAAAACTCGTTTTTTTCTGCTTCGCTATTTTGCTTGGGAAATTTTGGGCTTTTTAAAAAAATATGCTTTAAATTGATAAACCAGATTTTGTTTCGCTTCTCTACAACACAAAAAGTCATTTAATTAGTGATTGATTCCGATGATAATATAAAACCTCGAAAATAAACCATGAATTTAGAAAAGATATTTCAAACAGTTTTACTTCCCTACATATTTACATTATGAATTCCAAAGGATTAACCAATGTATATAATAAGATTTTTTTTAACCTCCTACATACAAAAGTAAGCAGGGTTGGCAAGAACCATGGTTGTTTTTGAAAATGCCAGCAACCCGTTTTTTGGGGACCGCGGTGATTCTGGCAGACTTCTGCCAGCTCGAAAGCATCACAAAACCAGGGTAGCCAGTGATAGAAAAAAAATTTACCTTAAATTAGGTATCATAATCCATAACAAAGTTAGTCTCCTACAGAATTCAACCAAATTAACTACAAAAAATCTGCATATAATTATCTCTGAAACGTAAAACGGAAAACTGAATATGTCTAAAGATTGCAAGAAAACGGACAATAAACAAAGTTAATATATAAAAAAAAATTTCTGCAAAAGAATGGAAATTACCATTAGTGGCCCAACACAGAATCAAACCAAATTACTAGCAAATTATCTACATACTACCATCTTTCAAACGTAAAGCGGACAAGTTGAGATTCGGTAAACTTTCTACGAAAACGGGCAATAAACCGAGTCAATATATATATAAAAAAATACCTTTTTTGTGCTAATGAATGGAAATTACCATTAGTGGCACAACAAGAATCGAACCAAATTACTAGCAAATTATCTACATGCCATCATCTTTCAAACGTAAAGCGGACAAGTTGAGCTTCGGTAAACTTTCTACGGAAACTGGCAACAAACAGAGTCAATATATAAAAAAATACTTTTTTTGTGCAAATGAATGGAAATTACCATTAGTGGCCCAACACAGAATCGAACCAAATTACTAGCAAATTATCAACATACCATCATGTTTCAAACGTAAAGCGGACAAGTTGAGCTTCGGTAAACTTTCTACGAAAACGGGCAATAAACCGAGTGAATATATAAAAAAATACCTTTTTTGTGCAAATGAATGGAAATTGCCATTAGTGGCCCAACACAGAATCGAACCAAATTACTAGCAAATTAACAACATACCATCATCTTTCAAACGTAAAGCGGACAAGTTGAGCTTCGGTAAACTTTCTACGAAAACGGGCAAAAAATCGAGTCAATATATTAAAAAAATACCTTTTTTGTGCAAATGAATGGAAATTACCATTAGTGGCCCAACACAGAATCGAACCAAATTACTAGCAAATTATCAACATAACATCATGTTTCAAACGTAAAGCGGACAAGTTGAGCTTCGGTAAACTTTCTACGAAAACGGGCAATAAACCGAGTCAATCTATTATATAAAAGAGAACGCACAAATCCTTTGTTACCTCATCACGCTAATACGGCTGAACCAATTTCTTTCATTTTTGGGGGGTTATTAGGATTTGGACCCTAGATGGTTTTTATCATATCACTTTAATTTTCAATTACCAGTGCCTTGAGATAATTGACCATTCAGGTGTCCATAACGTACAAATCCTTTGTTAGTTCATCATAGGTAAAAATAAACGTATTTATATGCAACCCACATGACCGTGTCACTCGGCGGGTTAACATAAATGACAGGCGATATAATGTTAACATTTAGTGCAATCTTCTATGGTTTTTATCATATCACTTGAAAGCGAAAAAGTAAAAATTATCTAAGTAACAAAGTTTATTGCGTTCGGGGGTGACCGCAGCGAAGCGGGGCGGGTTAACATAAATGACAGGCGATATAATGTTAACATTTACTGCAATCTTCTATGGTTTTTATCATATCACTTGAAAGCGAAAAAGTAAAAATTATATAAGTAACAAAGTTTATTGCGTTCCGGGGTGACCGCAGCGAAGCGGGGTGAACTCTGCTAGTATATAAAGAAATAGTAGTAGTGGTCCCGTTATGGCTAGCCGAGTCAGCAAAATTTTTTGTGACGTCATAGGTCAAAGGTTAATGACCTTGGCCCGGGGTCAAAGACCTAGGGGTACCTAGGACCACCCCCTCTAAATTCTGGCAGGGGTACCTTGGCCCACCCCTAAATTTTGGCAGGGGTACATAGGACCACCCCCCTTTAATTTTGGAAATTGCCAAATCTAAAAATTTGGTATGGTAGCCTAGGACCATAGTATGTACCTCTATCAGTATTGGGGGTCTATGTCGTTCCCTTTCATGGGTAAAAAATTGCCAAAAATTCAAATTTCGGGGGTTTTTGACCTAATTTATCCTCTTTGATGAGGTGTTATTACCCTATATGGTTATATGCACGTATACAGGGGTCCATTACCTTTCATAAGACATGGGTATATTAATGCACCCCTTGAAAAATTTGGGAGGGGTACCATGGCCCACCCCTTAAATTTTGGAAATTGACCAATTTAAACATTGGGTATTATAGTACAGGACCCTAATATCTATTATGATAAATTTGGGTGGTCCACCTCATTTCCTTCTAGGGGTACAAAATTGCCAAAAATATAAACGTAAGCAATACGTTATACCACGTGTTTGGTTTTTGGCTCAATTTATCCCCTTTGATGAGGTGTTATTACCTTATATGGTTATATGGTCATGTATAGGGGTCCATTCCCTTTCATAAGATATGGGTATATTTGTGCACCCCTTGAAAAATTTGGGAGGGGCACCTTGGCCCACCCCTTAAATTTTGGAAATTGCCCAATTTAAACATTTGGTATTATAGTACTGCACCCTAACATGTATTATGATAAATTTGGGTGGCCCACCTTGTTCCCTTCTAGGGGTACAAATTTGCCAAAATATAAACGTAAGCAATACGTTGTACCATGTGTTTGGTATTTTGGCCCAATTTATTTCCTTGGATGAAGTCCTATTACCTTATATGGTTATGTATAGGGGTCTATTCCCTATCATAAGACATAGGTACATTTGTGCACCCCTTTAAAAATTTGGGAGGGGTACCTTGGCCCACCCCTTAAATTTTAGAAATTGATCATTTTATATATTTGGTATTATAGTACTGGACTCTAACATGTATTATGATAAATTTGGGTGGTCCACCTCGTTTCCTTCTAGGGGTACAAAATTGCCAAAATATAAACGTAAGCAATACGTTATACCGTGTGTTTGGTTTTTGGTCGATTTTATCCCCTTTGATGAGGTGTTATTATCCTATTTAGTTATATGGTCATGTATAGGGGTCCATTACCTTTCATAAGATATGGGTATATTTGTGCACTCCTTTAAAAATTTTGGAGGGGTACTTTGGCCCACCCCTTAAATTTTGGAAATTGCCCAATTTAAACATTTGGTATTATAGTACAAGACCCTAATATGTATTATGATAAATTTGGGTGGTCCCCCTCGTTCCCTTTTAGGGGTACAAAATTGACAAAATATAAACGTAAGCATTACGTTGTACCACGTGTTTGGTTTTTGACCTAATTTATTCCTTTGGATGAGGTCCTATTACCTTATATGGTAATGTATAGGTGTTCATTCCCTATCATAAGACATAGGTACATTGATGCACCCCGGGAGGGGATTCGGTATCATATTACATGACTCAACATGTATCATGATAAATTTGGGTGATCCACATCGTTCTCTTTTAGGGGTACAAAATTGGTAAAATATAAACATAAGCAATATGTTGTAGCATGTGTTTGGTTTTTGGCCCAATTTCTCCCCTTTGATGAGGTTTTATTACCTTATATGGTTATATGGTCATGTATATAGGTTCATTTCCTATCATAAGATATGGGTACATTGATGCATCCTTTAAAAAATTGGGAGGGGTATTTTGGCTCATCCACTCGGTTTTAGAAATTGTTTAATATAAGCATTTGGTATCATAGTACAGGTCTCCAATATGTACCACTATAAATTTGGATGGTCCACATCGTTCCCTTTTCATAGGTAAAGAACTACCAAAAATCAAATTTCGGAGGTTTTTGACCCCTATTTAGCACGATATATGGTTTATTACCTTTATATGTTTATGTTCCCTTTTAAATTTGGGAATTATCAAATAACAAAATTCGGTAAACGTTTTCTAGGACCCATTGTAGATGTTGATGTTCCTCTTATGGCCAAATATTCAAAATTTAAATGTTATTGACCGGCTTTATTATTGAATAAGTACAGGATTTATTACTTTTTTCATAAGACACAGGTGTATTTGTGTACCAATCTTAAATTTTGGAAGGGGTACATTTCTTATTGTCGTATCAATAATTGGTAATTGGATAGTATCTCATTCATTGGGTAAATCATTATGATCACGTGATCGGTTATTGACCTATGATGGGATTAGGAGTCCAGGACATTGGTACATTGAAACTTTGTAGGATAATTTGATAATGCGTCATTGGTTTTGATTATTCCCGCCAAATATAAAGGTAAGCAAGACGTTGTACCACGTGATTGTCCTTGATGAGGTAGTGTACAGGGATTCATTTCCTTTGTTGTGGTACTTCTTAAGTTTGAGTACACACACACTTCTAGAAAACAGTTGGTTCTACTCAGGTAAACAATTGACGGACATTATTGACCTTATTGAACATATAATGATATGATTAACTCTAAGACTTAGGTATATCAAGAGAAGTATTCTTTAAATTTGGGAATGGTGATAAACAGAATTTTAACATAAGGTGCGAAATTTGAAACAATACATTGAACTTTAGTCACAGCTCATAGTCTAAGATCATTGGTGGTGATTGATTTGACCTTGAGCTTTAGAAATCTGATAGCTAACCTTATTGAATCTTATGACTCATAGACGAAAGGCAATACATGCTACAACAGTTTAAAATTTAATCATAAGGTGATGTAATCTGACACTAGCAAAGTTATTGTTAATGCAATTTGATTGGATGATCACTATCTTTCCTGCAATCTGATTGGTTGATCACTATCTTTCGTGCAATCTGATTGGTTGATGATTTTCAAATCTTTGCTGCATTCAGTTTTAAGTTTTGTTTAACATTTAAAAATCTTGGTTTCGTTCAACATTTTGCACTCACTGATAAATATGATCAAAACCATTTATTTGTTAATCGAATAGTTAAAAACCGGATAAAGTTTGACGGATAACCGTGAAACGTAAAATTTTTTGAAACTTTTTGTTTGAAAATTCTTGCTTTCAAATTTTTGTTTGAATTTTTTGTTTCAAAATTTTGTTTGACATTTTTTTTGACAACTTTTATTTCAAAAATTTTTTGTTTAAAAATTTTTTGTTTGAAAATTTTTGTTCGAAAATTTTGTTTAAAATTTTTTGTTTGAAATTTTTCGTTTCCAAATTTTTTCGTTTGAAATTTTTTGTTTGAAATTTTTCGTTTCCAAATTTTTTGTTTGAAATTTTTTGTTTCAAAATTTTTTCGTTTGAAATTTTTTGTTTGAATTTTTTTTTCGTTTCAAAATTTTGTTTCAAAGATTTTTGTTCTAAATTTTTGTTTCAAAGTTTGGTTTGACATTTTTAAAAGTTTGTGCACTTATTAGTAAAGAACTGGAACTGTTTAGAACAAAAACCTTTGACAACATTGTGGTGCAATAGTACACGTCAGAACATGATAATGCAACGTCATCAGTTTTGCATCATATATAAGTATCGTTCGAGTTAGTATTCATGATAACATCATCATGGCTACTTGTCTGCAGTTTCTAAACACGCGTGATGTGATGAAATCATTTACCAAGATTACTGATTTACAACAGAATGTACCTTATAGAATCTTAGCTAGCCAAATGATCCCTACAAAGTTTGGATTAAGAATCGTAGTGAAGCTTGAAAATGATAAGAATATAATTTTACCAGCAAGATATTTTCCCATGGAAGCATTAAAACAAGAAGAACTGCTGCGTTTCTTAAATACTGGATCTGTATCTTTATGTTACAAAGGATTCTTGGGTCGAAGTCATCAACTTGAATTTAGTACACAGCCAGATTCGTCAGCAATTGTGATGAAATCATGAATCAGCACATTTCTTTCCAATGACGTCAGACATAGTTGTATGAATTTGGTTGGTCGGCATGATGTCAGGAACTGTGATGAAATCATGAATTCAAACGTCGGCACATTCCTTACCAATGACGTCAGCAATAACTATAAACCAGCAAATACAGTGTCAGCTCATGAAATCATTTGAGCAAGTGCTTTTCAGGAGGAAAGATGTGTACTTCTAACGATAAAGAGTTCATCTTCGCAAGCTATTATCCAATAAATATATTTCAAACAAAACATGTGATGATTGGTATCAGTGCTAGAACATTTGAACCAGTGATTCGATTGGGCAAAGCAGAACAATTTGGTGTACAACTGACCTGTGAAGAATGGCAAATATTATGTTCACGAATCGACCAAATGAACGATTATTTTCATGATGAGCTAAATGTGACCATAGTCAAATCATTAGGCTCAAATCATGAAGTGGTGCTGCGTACAGTCCTCGAAGAGAAGATGGTGCTGTTACGTAAAAAGAGTACATTCCATGTCCCTCGCAACATGGTGTATCTAACGCAAACGGAATGGAACAAATTTATAAACGTATTTCAGTGTGTGAAACATGCAGTGGAAGTGTGCAACAAAACAAGTATATTCCTGAAAAAGTACTATTTTGAAAAATGTGTTATGCATATTGTACAACATGTATCTAGATATTGTGATGGTTGTCAACATCGTTCGTCGGTGCATACATGTATTGATAAACAGTTTATTTGTGATCAAATGGACATTGAGTTTCCACCAATTGATATCGCAATAGACCTTAAAAGACTTCAATTGGAATTAAAATTATACGCTAAAGACAAACTAGTGCAAGAAGTTCAAAATACATTGTATCGACAATATCCAGAACCACTATCTGGTATGGATGTATGTGGAGTGTAATAAAATGATCCATTTCAATGAATTGTGTTTTTTCATTTCAAGTACAACCCCAGGTTCTGACGTGTACTATTGCACCACAATGTTGTCAAAGGTTTTTGTTCTAAACAGTTCCAGTTCTTTACTAATAAGTGCACAAACTTTTAAAAATGTCAAACCAAACTTTGAAACAAAAATTTAGAACAAAAATCTTTGAAACAAAATTTTGAAACGAAAAAAAAATTCAAACAAAAAATTTCAAACGAAAAAATTTTGAAACAAAAAATTTCAAACAAAAAATTTGGAAACGAAAAATTTCAAACAAAAAATTTCAAACGAAAAAATTTGGAAACGAAAAATTTCAAACAAAAAATTTTAAACAAAATTTTCGAACAAAAATTTTCAAACAAAAAATTTTTAAACAAAAAATTTTTGAAATAAAAGTTGTCAAAAAAAATGTCAAACAAAATTTTGAAACAAAAAATTCAAACAAAAATTTGAAAGCAAGAATTTTCAAACAAAAAGTTTCAAAAAATTTTACGTTTCACGGTTATCCGTCAAACTTTATCCGGTTTTTAACTATTCGATTAACAAATAAATGGTTTTGATCATATTTATCAGTGAGTGCAAAATGTTGAACGAAACCAAGATTTTTAAATGTTAAACAAAACTTAAAACTGAATGCAGCAAAGATTTGAAAATCATCAACCAATCAGATTGCACGAAAGATAGTGATCAACCAATCAGATTGCAGGAAAGATAGTGATCATCCAATCAAATTGCATTAACAATAACTTTGCTAGTGTCAGATTACATCACCTTATGATTAAATTTTAAACTGTTGTAGCATGTATTGCCTTTCGTCTATGAGTCATAAGATTCAATAAGGTTAGCTATCAGATTTCTAAAGCTCAAGGTCAAATCAATCACCACCAATGATCTTAGACTATGAGCTGTGACTAAAGTTCAATGTATTGTTTCAAATTTCGCACCTTATGTTAAAATTCTGTTTATCACCATTCCCAAATTTAAAGAATACTTCTCTTGATATACCTAAGTCTTAGAGTTAATCATATCATTATATGTTCAATAAGGTCAATAATGTCCGTCAATTGTTTACCTGAGTAGAACCAACTGTTTTCTAGAAGTGTGTGTGTACTCAAACTTAAGAAGTACCACAACAAAGGAAATGAATCCCTGTACACTACCTCATCAAGGACAATCACGTGGTACAACGTCTTGCTTACCTTTATATTTGGCGGGAATAATCAAAACCAATGACGCATTATCAAATTATCCTACAAAGTTTCAATGTACCAATGTCCTGGACTCCTAATCCCATCATAGGTCAATAACCGATCACGTGATCATAATGATTTACCCAATGAATGAGATACTATCCAATTACCAATTATTGATACGACAATAAGAAATGTACCCCTTCCAAAATTTAAGATTGGTACACAAATACACCTGTGTCTTATGAAAAAAGTAATAAATCCTGTACTTATTCAATAATAAAGCCGGTCAATAACATTTAAATTTTGAATATTTGGCCATAAGAGGAACATCAACATCTACAATGGGTCCTAGAAAACGTTTACCGAATTTTGTTATTTGATAATTCCCAAATTTAAAAGGGAACATAAACATATAAAGGTAATAAACCATATAACGTGCTAAATAGGGGTCAATAACCTCCGAAATTTGATTTTTGGTAGTTCTTTACCTATGAAAAGGGAACGATGTGGACCATCCAAATTTATAGTGGTACATATTGGAGACCTGTACTATGATACCAAATGCTTATATTAAACAATTTCTAAAACCGAGTGGATGAGCCAAAATACCCCTCCCAATTTTTTAAAGGATGCATCAATGTACCCATATCTTATGATAGGAAATGAACCTATATACATGACCATATAACCATATAAGGTAATAAAACCTCATCAAAGGGGAGAAATTGGGCCAAAAACCAAACACATGGTACAACATATTGCTTATGTTTTTATTTTACCTATTTTGTACCCCTAAAAGAGAACGATGTGGACCACCCAAATTTATCATGATACATGTTGAGTCATGTACTATGATACCGAATCCCCTCCCGGGGTGCATCAATGTACCTATGTCTTATGATAGGGAATGAACACCTATACATTACCATATAAGGTAATAGGACCTCATCCAAAGGAATAAATTAGGTCAAAAACCAAACATGCGGTACAACGTAATGCTTACGTTTATATTTTGTCAATTTTGTACCCCTAAAAGGGAACGAGGGGGACCACCCAAATTTATCATAATACATATTAGGGTCTTGTACTATAATACCAAATGTTTAAATTGGGCAATTTCCAAAATTTAAGGGGTGGGCCAAAGTACCCCTCCAAAATTTTTAAAGGAGTGCACAAATATACCCATATCTTATGAAAGGTAATGGACCCCTATACATGACCATATAACTAAATAGGATAATAACACCTCATCAAAGGGGATAAAATCGACCAAAAACCAAACACACGGTATAACGTATTGCTTACGTTTATATTTTGGCAATTTTGTACCCCTAGAAGGAAACGAGGTGGACCACCCAAATTTATCATAATACATGTTAGAGTCCAGTACTATAATACCAAATATATAAAATGATCAATTTCTAAAATTTAAGGGGTGGGCCAAGGTACCCCTCCCAAATTTTTAAAGGGGTGCACAAATGTACCTATGTCTAATGATAGGGAATAGACCCCTATACATAACCATATAAGGTAATAGGACTTCATCCAAGGAAATAAATTGGGCCAAAATACCAAACACATGGTACAACGTATTGCTTACGTTTATATTTTGGCAAATTTGTACCCCTAGAAGGGAACAAGGTGGGCCACCCAAATTTATCATAATACATGTTAGGGTGCAGTACTATAATACCAAATGTTTAAATTGGGCAATTTCCAAAATTTAAGGGGTGGGCCAAGGTGCCCCTCCCAAATTTTTCAAGGGGTGCACAAATATACCCATATCTTATGAAAGGGAATGGACCCCTATACATGACCATATAACCATATAAGGTAATAACACCTCATCAAAGGGGATAAATTGAGCCAAAAACCAAACACGTGGTATAACGTATTGCTTACGTTTATATTTTTGGCAATTTTGTACCCCTAGAAGGAAATGAGGTGGACCACCCAAATTTATCATAATAGATATTAGGGTCCTGTACTATAATACCCAATGTTTAAATTGGTCAATTTCCAAAATTTAAGGGGTGGGCCATGGTACCCCTCCCAAATTTTTCAAGGGGTGCATTAATATACCCATGTCTTATGAAAGGTAATGGACCCCTGTATACGTGCATATAACCATATAGGGTAATAACACCTCATCAAAGAGGATAAATTAGGTCAAAAACCCCCGAAATTTGAATATTTGGCAATTTTTTACCCATGAAAGGGAACGACATAGACCCCCAATACTGATAGAGGTACATACTATGGTCCTAGGCTACCATACCAAATTTTTAGATTTGGCAATTTCCAAAATTTAAGGGGGGTGGTCCTATGTACCCCTGCCAAAATTTAGGGGTGGGCCAAGGTGCCCCTGCCAGAATTTAGAGGGGTTGGTCCTAGGTACCCCTAGGTCATTGACCCCGGGCGAAGGTCATTGACCTTTGACCTATGACGTCACAAAAAATTTTGCTGACTCGGCTAGCCATAACGGGACCACTACTACTGAAATACCTTTTTCGTGCAAATGAATGGAAATTACCATTAGTGTCCCAACACAGAATCGAACCAAATTACTAGCAAATTATCTACATGCCATCATCTTTCAAACGTAAAGCGGGCAAGTTGAGTTTCGGGAAACTTTCTACGAAAACGGGCAATAAAGCGAGTCAATATATAAAAAAATAACTTTTTTGTGCAAATGAATGGAAATTACCATTAGTGGCCCAACATAGAATCGAACCAAATTACTACCGAATTATCAACATACCATCATCTTTCAAACGTAAAGCGGACAAGTTGAGCTTCGGTAAACTTTCTACGAAAACGGGAAATAAACCGAGTCAATATATTAAAAAAAATACCTTTTTTGTGCTAATGAATGGAAATTACCATTAGTGGCCCAACACAGAATCGAACCAAATTACTAGCAAATTATCTACGTACCATTGTCTTTCAAACGTAAAACGGACAAGTTGAGCTTCGGTAAACTTTCTACGAAAACGGGCAATAAACCGAGTCAATATATTAAAAAATACCTTTTTCGTGCAAATGAATCGAAATTACCATTAGTGGCCCAACACAGAATCGAACCAAATTACTAGCAAGTCGTCTACATACCATTATCTTTCAAACGTAAAGCGGACAAGTTGAGCTGCGGTAAAGTTTCTACGAAAACGGGCAATAAACCGAGTCAATATATAAAAAATACCTTTTTTGTGCAAATAAATGAAAATTACCATTAGTGGCCCAACACAGAATCGAACCAAATTACTAGCAAATTATCTACATACCATCATCTTTCAAACGTAAAGCGGACAAGTTGAGCTTCGGTAAACTTTCTACGAAAACGTGCAATAAACCGAGTCAATATATAAAAAAATACATTTTTGTGCTAATGAATGGAAAATACCATTAGTGGCCCAACACACAATCGAACCAAATTACTAGAAAATTATCTACATGCCATCATCTTTCAAACGTAAAGCGGACAAGTTGAGCTTCGGTAAACTTTCTACGAAAACAGGCAACAAACCGAGTCAATATAAAAAAAAAAATACCTTTTTTCTGCAAATGAATGGAAATTACCATTGGTAGCCCAACACAAAATCGAACCAAATTACTAGCAAATTATCAAAATACCATCATCTTTCAAACGTAAGACGGACAAGTTGAGCTTCAGTAAACTTTCTACGAAAACGGGGAAATAAACCGAGTCAATATATTAAAAAATACCTTTTTTGTGCAAATGAATGGAAATTACCATTAGTGGCCCAACACAGAATCGAACCAAATTACTAGCAAATTATCAACATACCATCGTCTTTCAAACGTAAAGCGGAGAAGTTTAGCTTCGGTAAACTTCGTACGAAAACGGTCAATAATCCGAGTCAATATATTAAAAAATACCTTTTTTGTGCAAATGAATGGAAATTACCATTAGTGGCCCAACACAGAATCGAACCAAATTACTAACAAGTCATCTACATACCATTATCTTTCAAACGTAAAGCGGACAAGTTGAGCTTTGGTAAACGTTCTACGAAAACGGGCAGTAAACCGAGTCAAGATATTAAAAAAAACACTTTTATTGCCTGTTTTCGTAGAAAGTTTACCGAAGCTCAATCTGTCCGCTTTACGCTTGAAAGATGATTGTATGTAGATGACTTGCTAGTAATTTGGTTCGATTCTGTGTTGGGCCACTAATGGTAATTTTCATTTATTTGCACAAAAAAGGTATTTTTTTATATATTGACTCGGTTTTTTGCCCGTTTTCGTAGAAACTTTACCGAAGCTCAACTTGTCCGCTTTACGTTTGAAAGATAATGGTATGTAGATAATTTGCTAATAATTTGGTTCGATTCTCTGTCGGGCCACTATTGGTAATTTTCATTTATTGGCACAAAAAAGGTATTTTTTAAAATATTGACTCGGTTTATTGCCCGTTTTCGTAGAAAGTTTACCGAATCTCAACTTGTCCGCTTTACGTTTGAAAGATGGTAGTATGTAGATAATTTGCTAGTAATTTGGTTTGATTCTGTGTTGGGCCACTAATGGTAATTTCCATTCTTTTGCAGAAATTTTTTTTTATATATTAACTTTGTTTATTGTCCGTTTTCTTGCAATCTTTAGACATATTCAGTTTTCCGTTTTACGTTTCAGAGATAATTATATGCAGATTTTTTGTGGTTAATTTGGTTGAATTCTGTAGGAGACTAACTTTGTTATGGATTATGATACCTAATTTAAGGTAAATTTTTTTTCTATCACTGGCTACCCTGGTTTTGTGATGCTTTCGAGCTGGCAGAAGTCTGCCAAAATCACCGCGGAGACTAGGCTTTTTTGGTTTAAACCAGGTTTTTTTGGGTTTAGATATTTTGCTTTATGTATTTATATTACATATTGACAGAAATAAGTTTGTTTCGCCTTGGTGTTATTATGCAACAACGGGGTTATGCTGGAAGAGGTCACATAAGCTTAAAGAAGTCCGGTCAGTAAATTTCTTAAATTGAGAAACTCCCGCCCTAGCCATCGGGAAAATCCCGTCATTACTCTAAATGTAAAACAATAACGGAAACATCCTGTTATTGCTTTGCATGTAAAATTTAAAGGTCAACGTATCATAATCAGTAAGCTAAAACTGAGGTATTAAATTACAAATTTAGTGCGTACATATCATTGAAAGTACAATGCAAGCTAATATTGGAAGCTACGTAGGCAATCGATAAATTTTGTCAATTTTAATCAATATATTTCAGCAACCTTGCCCTTTCTTTATAAAACAACAGGCATTCAGGCATACAGAAATATACAATTTAGTTTCGTTTCGTATGTTCAGGCTTAATATCCTTACGTAATACCGAGGTTATCAAGGAGAAGACTTTCGCTTAAAGTTACATCCGAACCGCTACTTTGTTTACGCATGAAAGAAGGGTTGTGGTTCGACCGAGAATTGAACATGGGACACCTTGATTAAAAGGTGAAAAGGAAATAAAACTAATGCAGATTGTTTGATGTATGGAAACGTCACCATGAAGTTCACACGATTCGCATGTTTTGTTCTTTTTTATTTTTTGGTTTAAACCAGTTATTTAAAAAAAAGAAAAAGAAAAAAGCTGGTGTAAACCAGCCAACCTTAAAAGTAAACACTTCTTTAAAAAATACACAAATAACTAGCAAAATTGTAGGTAGTATTTTTACTTAAAAATATTCCATACCCTCTTTTTGGAACAAAATAAAATTAAAATAAAACATAAGAAAAATACTTACAAGGAAGGGTCACGCAGTGGCTCCGCTAAGATCCGAACGAGACAACTGTGTTTGCATTTGACATGTTATAACTAGACGAATCCCAAAGTTATACGTGCCACCGGGCGGAATGTCGTGAGTTACAACATAGTTTGTAATATAGAAGCTACAAAGCTGGCAGAATAGTTTGAACCTAGTCATTTTTTGGAAACGGTTGGGTAAATGGAAAACTCGGACAATACGTATTCCATCATTTTCAAGGGCACACTTTTTCGGATAAAAAAGTTTGCACCAGGGTCCTCGCAGGGTCCCAGACGGGGTCCAACTCAAAATGTTCAAATGGCAAGGAGGGTTAAGTAGCACATCGTTTGAAAGCTATTGTAAAATGAAAGAAAATGCAGCAAGTCTCGACTCTCTACGACAACTCTGTGCAAAATGGGTGAGGGTCAAAATGTAAACAAGGACTTAATTGAAAAGTCCATGGTCACCCTTATAAATCGGAAACGGCGAGACAAATGTGAAAATAGGAAAGAGAGTGTGGCATTCTTTTCAAAGTACAACAATATAAGTTAAAACATCTTTTCCCATGGTTCCCACAGGGTCCCAGGTGGGGCCCAACTAAAAAGTTTCAAATTGCTAGAGGAGTTAAGTAGCTCATCGTTTGCAAGATCTTGTTAAATGAAAGTAGATGGAGCAAGTCTCGACTTTCTACGACAATCCTGTTCAAAATTGCGGCGGGTCAAAATTTAAACAAAAGCTTATTTAAAAAACTATGGCCACCTTGAATTCAAGATAGCCGCTTAAAACCTATGTCATTCATAACAGTACAAATCTAAATCTCTATTTTTCTCTATTATGTATTTAGAAACAATAGGAAGACTAAAGAACAAGGGAATTTTGATTCACTTCAACTATTATTTCATTTGGTAAGAACACACATATATTTTGTTCTTAATGCACGTTTGTCACTGTTCTCTCGACATCATTTACTTGAATATAACGAATATGCGATGAACACACAACTCTGACTTCCGACTCATACTGCTAAACAAAAATTGAATACCTTCTGGTATTTTTCTAATTTTATTCTACGTAGCTCATGCAAAAAGGACTTGCTGCACCAGTAGTTTGGGGGCTCTATTGTAACGTATTCGTGAGGTTACATTTGTATACCATTCGTTGGTTTGATCGCAATACTTCAAGCAATACCAAATATACAAAAAAAGAAAAAAAAAACATTCATTTGCAAGATTGGCGATCGAACTTCGTTGGTTTGGTCACAGAATTCCAAGAAATAACACATTTATATACAAACTCATTTTTCACGCTGGCAGCCATATTGAATTACAGATTATACTCTTCGATATTTTGTGGATATTTACTATTAACCATAAACGTAAATACCACATTTCGCTTCTCCAACACCAGTAGTGTGAGCTGGACATGCGTTCGATACAAAGTGCGGCATTTTGAACTGAAGATGCCGCATTTTTGAACATTTCGCATATTTTCGTCACCTACTAATCAACATTAAAGTCAATTTTGGTTTTCCTAGCTTCAGCAGTTTGGTATGTTTATCCTTTCGATATAGGTTTTAAGCGGCCATCTTGGATTCAAGATGGCCATAGATTTTCAATTAAACTTTTGTTTACATCTTGACCCGCCGCAATTTTGGACAGGATTGTCGTAGAAAGTCTAGACGTGCTCAATCTTCTTTCAGTTAACAAGAGCTTTCAAACGATGTGCTACCACTCTTGCCATTTGAAACTTTTTAGTTGGGCCTCACCTGGAACCATGTGGAGACCCTGGAACAAGATGTTTTCGGTTAAATCGTTGCACTTTGAAAATAATGCCACACTTCGTTTCCTGTTTTCACATTTGTCTTACCGTTTCCGATTTATAGGGGTGGCCATGGACTTTTCAATTAAGTCCTTGTTTACATTTTGACCCGCCGCCATTTTGCACAGGGTTGTTGTAGAAAGTCGAGACTTGCTGCATTTTCTTTCATTTTACAACAGCTTTCAAATGGTGTGCTACTTAACCCCCCTTGCCATTTGAAAAGTTTGAGTTGGACCCCGTCTGGGACCCTGCGAGGGGCCCTGGTACAAAGTTTTCTTACCTCAAAAAGTTTGCGTTGAAAATGATGGGATACGTGTTGGCCGAGTTTTCCACTTACCCAACCGTTTCCGAACAAATGACTCTGTTAAAAATATTCTGCCAGGTAATTTTTTTGTAGTTTTTATATTTCAAAATTTGTTGTAACTCACGATATTTCGCCCGGTGGCAGGAATAACTTTGGGATTCATCTAGTTATAACATATCAAATGCAAACACAATTATCTCGTTCGGATCTCAGCGGAGCCACTGCGTGACCCTTCCTTGTTAGATTTATATGATACACTTAAAGGCTTCACATCTAGAGCTTTTGGATATGTATATTCTTGAAATTCTAGTTTTATATAAGCACCATCACGGTTTACTCAGTCCCCAAGTTTTCTGTATTTCTAACAAGAGGGATTCAACATATGAAGGGTGTGAGGTAAGAACATGATAACCCACAATTTTACTATTTTAAGAAATTAGAAATTTTCTGCTGCACAATCCATTTTGAAAGTCGGAAAGCTGATTTTTCACATAGGACTATACCTGAGGGATTAAACGAAGCCGTATGCGTTGCTGTCTATCTGGTACTGCATAACTCAGCAATTGAAAATTTGTTAGTTACCATGTTCTTGGCTCACACCCTTCATATCATTATGGAACTCTCCCCACCCCACCAACACACAGAAAAAAAAGGCCTACGGAATATATTTAAGTTAAGATAAATACAACTGCACAACAAACATGACTGAGTGGAGCTTTTGCGCTTCTATCGGGAAGTCCGGGATTCAACTCAGCATTCGACCATTCTGACAAAACTTTTCTTCATTCCATCTATGAAGTAGAAATAGTGCGTGTACTGTGAGTTGGCCGACTTCATTTCTTATTGTTTTTAAATCGTTATTATTACTAATTACCAGCAGTGACGGTTTTGCGAAGGTTAGGGGTCGGTCTTTCGGACTGAAGCCTGTTCCCCAAAATTACGGAATGTCTAAAACAAACGAAATACCTATTAGTTATGTATGCCTTTACTCATAATTTTAACCTGCCGTCAAATAAAAATTACGAATGTTTAGAAAAACTAAACATTAGTAAGAAAAAAACCCTCCCAAAATACTTTTCTAAATCCGCCACTGATTCTCAGTATAAAATGATCTTCAAGGTTGTATCCGGAACATTATCGCTAAATATATAAAGGAAACGAAATACACTATTAGTTATGCTTGTACTCATAAACTTCAAGCTCCTCCCAAATAAAATTAGGACATTTTAGGAAATGAAACAATCAGAGAAACCCGTCCAAAAGTACGTTTCTAAATCCGCTACTGATTATTTGTATAAATTAGTATTCAAGGTTGTATCCGGAAAATCATTGCTAAATCGTTGCACAGCTACAGTATAACAGAAATGTGGAAGTACGGTTAGACGGATATATAGAAAAACGTAAGTTTAACTTTTGCGCAAGAAGCTAGAGTACTAAGCTCTTAGAAATGAAACACAGACGACAAACAGACGACAAGATGAAACACAGATCCCGAGAAGAAAAAAAATGTCGATAACTCAAAAGGTAAAATAAAGTTAAATAGCCTCTAAAATTGCCCTCAAATACTACATTCTTCATGTTAGCTTTAATTCGTAAAACATGTGCTCCATCCATCTTGATGGTGAATTTTAGAGCGAATTATGGCATTTAGATCATGGAATTCTTATCTAACTATAGAATATACTATAAGAAAGCTATTTAGATAGAAAAATCATGAAAATGAAAAAACCCAAAATTTCCAAAATTCTCATATTTTTTTTTTCAAAAAAGCCGGCTTTTTATGTGAAAAAAACCATCGATTCAAAAAAGCCGGCTTTTTTGCATCTCTATATTTAATTGTGGATTCCATTAGTGTACAATCGGATCTAGTGCAAGGGCGGTGCAAGGGCGACTCCCAAAGAAACAGGAGTATGCCTTCGAGTATTTTAGCAAACGTTAAATGAGGAAATGTACAAAAATCGAAAGTAATAGTACAGAGTTCAAATAAGAACACTTAGAATTCGAAAGAGAAATGCACATGGGTGATTGATCTATTTTGTCTGAGCACAAAATAAACTCTCGGAACAAGAGTTTAAATAAAAAGAAGTCTTTAACGCATCGCAAATTCATGGTAATGGATGACAAATTAACTGCTTCCTGTCCGAAGTAAGAGTGTGTGAAAGTGGATAGAAATAATTTTGATCCAGATTAGGTTTAAATTACAATTACAATTTAAAATTTGTTTATCTGTACCCGTAAATAATTAAAATCATGTAGAGAGTAGCAACTATGTATCTAAAGTGCAGTTATGATTCATTTTTGGTACTTTTAGTGCCTCTCTTAATTTGAAATTATGAAACAAAAATATAAATTTAAGATAGCATTACAGTAATAAAAATACCTAACAGTTGTTAAATTAATTAATTTAGAAAAAGGTTTAAATTATAACGACTGTGCATAAGAAGTCAGGCAGCAAAGATCATGTATGATGAACGAGAGTACAAGGGATTCTTCACATCAGAACAGTGATTGTCACAAATTATGTCAACACAATTTGGGCGAAAGTAAGCTGAATTAAAAGATTTGCTCCTCGAAATACGTAATTCCGTGGAAGATAATAATTTCGAGCACAGAAGCAAGAAATTCGACGAAACACAAGCTGTTGCGTGTGTTGCACAATGCTACAAAGAAATACAGTTTCAAACTACCGATTTATTCTATTTCGTACAAAGTAGGATAACTATGAAATATTCAAAGGTACTGTACCTTTACAGTATTTGTGCAACGCAGATTGTGTACACAAGACAAATGTGAATAATAAGAGTTCACAGTCTGATATTGTGGACCATTGACCGTATTGCAAAGATGATATCGGCGAAGAATACTTTTCCGCATGCGGTGAATCACACCTGAAATTTCAGAAATGACTGCCGCAGCTATACAGTATTAATTCGAGGAACAAGTTATTCGGCTGTCGTGGCTGGTGTAGCATACAAGACGCGTTTCAATCACCCCCTTAGGAAAGAAATCAAACGGGCGTGAGGTAGGATGAACGAGGTCGTCATAACACAGGTTGTTCTCCCCAGCTCAAAGATCTGGAATGTTTTATTTAGGTAGGTCTGCATATTTTTGTTAAAATGTGCAGGTGCATGCTGGGATCACATCTGCTGTCTTATGTTCAAGGGCATATGTTCTAACAATTTCGGGAGAACATTACGTAAAAATAAAAAAAAAGATGTCCTCCCACACAGGCGAGTCCGTAATAAATAAGGTCCTACCACAAAATTATCCACCATACTGCGCATTAAATCTCTGCTGCTGATCCTTCACTAGAGTTGCATGTGGACTTTTACGCCCTACACTTGGCTAGTGCTAGTTTCAGGACGGTCTCTGATCATGCCAAGTTCACTGTCTTCAAATTCAACAGCCCACATGGTGCGATTCCGATTTCACGTAGGGGAAATTGAAGAGACCTTATCTCTCGAATGCGAATATGGACGCGTGGAAAAAATACAAGGAAAATTAGCCTCCTTTGTGGGCGACGGTCACGATATAAACGAATCGCCTCTGGGTTATTTCTTTTGCCTCTCCATAAATGAGGTGTGTATGTGCCAGCTCATGGATAGGGTAATCTGTTATTGCGCAGACACATACAGATTAAGACAATCAATTTTATTTAAACACCAATGTCTATACTTTTAATCGACCGTGAATACCTAGACACAACTCTCTAATGTTGAACGCATCACTTGATATTCTGTTATACAGCAATTCTACCGGGCTATGTATATCACTCAAGTTGCGTAGATGCCTACTATAACACAGGCACGTTAACTGACGCTATTCCACAACAAAACTGCAAGACAGTCTTCTGCGAGCCACTCGCAATTGACACACAAGGGACGATAGTTCCGTAGTGTGCAACCAAAGCATCACGCCCTTAATGAAAGTACTATAAGCTACGTATGTACTGCTACATGTACGGAAAAGTGCCACATTCTCTTTCTTCCATGTAGGTATTATATCGAGCTACAAGGTACATTAGAACAGAGAAAAAAGATTTTCCACCATTTTTGGATGTAATTCCAACGACCTTTCTTCTAGAAATTTTCTACAGCAGTGACAAAATCAGAATCTAAGTGAACTACACTAGGACGCGATTTTGGTATATTCACAATAACAATGTAGTTTTTCGTAGCTCATGCGTAAGGGGCGATTTTCCAACTCCAAGGGAGTGGAAAAGCCTCTCGAAAGTATCCCTGGAAGAATATTCACCTAACGGATAAATCAAGTATAATGTACCAGTGCATTTCTTCCTATCGATATGTAACGTGTACAACATATCGTGTTTCGTCTATTTTTGTTGCTTCTGTGCACAGAAATAATATATACCACGGAATTACATATTACGAGGAGGAAATCCTTTAATCCAGAATCCAGCTTACTTTTGACAAATATATATTCAGGAAGTATTTGGGAATCCTTGTGTTATGTGGAGAATCCATTGTATATACATTCGTTCATCGCTTATGGTCTTTGCATTTGGAATACTACATGTGTTTATTTACATGTCACCTGACTGTCCTATGCACAGTCGTTTTAAACCTAATCTTAATCAAAGTTATTTTTTCATTTTCACACACTCGTAACTTGAACATGAAGTCGTTCATTTATCATCCGTCACCATTAGCCTAGAAGACATACCGGTAATTGTGATACGTTAAAGATTTCGTTTAATTTAAATTTCTCTTCCAAGAGTTTATTTTGTGCTGGGACAAAATATATCAATTAGATATGTCTCTCTCTCTTAATTTCAAATTAAAAGTATTCTTCTAACTTGAACGATATACTATGATTTCGGCTGCAATGAAATTGCGCACACTTTTGCGGTTTTATCAGTTTTATCTGATAGGCCGTTGACAAGCTATCGTAATGTACAAGATTGCGAACAAAAATATGAAGCAACGTTGTCAGATGGACAATATTTTCTCTTTTGTCATGTTTGTATATGTGCGTGACTTTATTGACAAGTGTAATTTTGAAAATACAGAGAAATGAGCACAGAAGCGTATGAAGAAGTGATGTACTGTATTCGAAAAAAAGAACTCTCACCAGTTCGTCCGAGAAATATTACAGAGGCCGTTGAGCAAACTGTTGAAAGAGAACACGAGTTAAGGCATAATGGAGAAAAAGTTTCTATTTGCAAATGAAGAAGCTAATTTATCATCCTTGGCTAGTAGTGGGAAGTATGCCGTCTATATTATTACGTATTATTAATAATAACTTCGAGAATTTCATCGTAATGGTTTGCTTTGTTTTATTTAGGTTTCCACCTAGCATGTGGGCTTCAGAACCCTCAGTAGCTCTTCGATCGACGAACGGGGTCGAAGCATTTCATAAGCATTACAATGAACAAGTCTATTCACCGGGTCCAAATATTTATTAAGTGATTTCATCTTTGTTGAAGATACAATCAGAAACTAAACTGAAATTAAGGTCAATTACGAAAGAACATACCAAAACACAAAGAGAGGAAGATTTGAGGAGACATAACTTCATATTGAAGCAGCGTGAGTTGATTAAAGGTTATACATATTCAGAGTATCAGACAAAAAGAATTAAATTTCTAAAAATTGTAGGCTTAAAATTGCAACCAGGAAAATTTTAGCATGTGGATTGTATAATATGAAAACTTGGTTTTGGAGATCCCTTGACTTGTATTTACTAATCAAATTATATTTAATTAAGCTTCAATATAATTTGCATTTTATTTCTAATTTCTGTTTCTATCCTAGTCTGAAGAAAAACCCTGTTTGCGCACAGATTTTAAAGTTATCATTGGGGCAATGTTGAACAAAAATCTGTGTTCAAAAAGGCCAACAGAGATTTGTGCGCAATTTTGGATCTAGAATGTGCGTATTCCAGTTGCTCCCTATTATTTCTGATTGATGAAATCTTGAATTTGATTTTCTTTTTGTTCATTTCCCTCACTCAACGTTTGATAAAATACTCAAACGAATACTCCACATTCTTTGGGAGTCACCCTTGCGCCTCCATTGCACTATATCCCATTGTACACTAACTGAATCTAAAATTAATGGACATTCTCTTTTATCTGACTTTGATCCGACGTTTTGTTCTTGAGTTATTGTTGTTTTTACATTTTTCGACAAATTTTTGGGTGATCAAGGTGCCGAAAGGAGGCATTTTTACACCCAGCTTGGTTCATATGTTTTGTTTTATCTCGTATCAGAAATCACCGCCCGAGGTTTGTTATAATAATTAAGTTACACCCTGTGTATATAAGGCTCCATTTTATGTATTAAATTCACTCAATTTATTTAGTAACATAAATAGATAAACCGTGAAAACAGCTTTATTAGAGAAACATTATTATTTCTTCTAATAAATTTTTGTCCAACAAAATGAAGCTTAATATATATCAATAGATGAATATAGTTTATATTTTAGAAATGCAATGGACATTGATTGTTCGAACACTGCTTAAAACGCACAGGAACAATCAAATCTGTAAATAAAGAGCTTAAAATAAACTTGAATTCTTAAACTGCGCTATATCGATTACGCTTAACTTTTTAAACTTTTTTTGCCAATAAATTTGCCAATAGAGAACTGTACCATACAGAAGAATAAATTAAACCGTTTACCTTATATGTGGTTTCGCAAGGGCGCCTTGTATAAAGGACGCAGTGTACTTACCACAGGTTCTTTACCAACAGTAAAAGTATGTATTCATTGTATAGAACTGTGCCATACAGAAGAATAAATAAAACCGTTTATCTTTGATGCGGTTCCGCAAGTGCGCGTTATATAAAGGACGCAGTGTACTTATCGCAGGTTCTCTACCAATAACAACTGTAAGAATTTATTATACAAAAAAAACTCGTACCTTTATTTATAATGTGATGTTTCGGAGGCGCACCGAGACATGTCCCGGTGGGCCAGCACGGGCCTGGGTCTACATGAAACCAAAGCATGTCCCAACTTACGAGGACCACCTAAATGTAAAAACTGTGGCAGTGTGGATAACCCAAGATATAGCTATCGTTGCAAAGCGAAACCAGTACAGAAACCAGAGCACACGGAGCTAACAGTACCACTAACAACGACCGATACAACAACTCAACCTAACCAATCAATCTTACCACCGCTAACAGTCGAAGATCTTCGTTACATCAGTTTGTCGCTTCAAAATATCTTTCCCTTTCAGCGAGCAAATATCCTTCACCACATTATCACAGCTGCAAAATCCATCCTTCACATCAATCTCCATGCCACTTATACTAACAATTATGTTTATTTTCACATTGGATCACTGGAAACTGCTGTTTAATACAATCCGCATAGTATTCTTCATTATGGGTATTACTTTCTTATTTGTTAACATTCGATCATTTTCGCAACATAAACTATTATTAGAAGCACTGTTGTTGGAAGAACATATCAATGTCTTTGCACTTAACGAAACCGCTTTAAACCAAACACGCCACCTCGCATTCCGGACTATCAACTACAACGTTAAGACTATCACAACCATTTGGCTCGTGCACAAGGCGGAGTTGCAATAGGCTTTTCTCCAAAATATCCAGTTAGAGCGTACAACCCGCCAGCTTTCAGTACTTTCCCGGAATACCTTCTTTACTCCATATACTTTCCGTCTATAATCATCAATTTTAGTACGATTTATATTCGTCTACGTCAACCTATCCCGCTAGAATATTTCCGATACATTGTCAATAATTATCGAAATATTATCATGGCGGACATTAATATCCATAGTAAAAGTGATCGTGAGAAAGCAGATTTTCAAAAGTATTTAACTAATGATCTCCATCTTCATCTACATGTCTTTCCATCGCACACTAGACCTGTCAGTCAGACCACGCCTGACGTTGTCATTACTTCTCTGAATCTTCTTTCAGACTGTCAGCTAGAAGTTTTGGACTCGATTGGGAGCGATTACCATCCAGTAAAACTCACACTAACTCGAGGGCAACGACCACTCCAAGAAATCGCCCCTCGTCATGTTCCGAGATATGATAAGGCTAACTGGCCTCTTTTCCGGCAGGATCTTGAACGCCTTCTTCATTGTGAAACGCCTCCAACTAATGAAACTGAGTTAGTTTCCTGTGTTACAACTGTCACTAAAGCCATCCAAATAAGTGCTTAGGACCGTATCCCAAGAGAGCAAGTACACCCACACAGACCGAAATTACCGCCAACCCACATTCCACTTATACAGCAAGCTTGAAAACATCTTCGAGAATATTATAGGACTGGGAATGATTCAAATTTACGCTTACACCATCAATGGCAAAGAGTGATTGTAACTATCTTGTTGCGTATAAACGTAGAAACTGGATAAAAACTTGTAACAGATTATCCGAGGAAGCTCATCCTTCTCGCTATTGGAAGCGGTTTCATCAGCTTGTTGGTAAAAGCACTACAATAACCTACCCTCTCATAGCTGACGGTTCTCCTCTCTATTCTGAAGCTGAAAAAGCAAATGCATTTGCCGCCCAGTTACAGGACGTTTTTACACCATCAGCTGCTTCCAAACATTGTGAACGGACAGATATATCAGGTCTTCCTACCTTACAACCTTCCACGGAGCACGCCATTGACCCAGCCCATCCTCTTACTTCACCCATCACAGTCGATGAACTCCATACGGCACTAGCACGGAAAAGAAATACTGCACCTGGGATCGATTCGATATCTTACCGACATATCAAAGAAGCCCCGCCATTACTCCTGCTACTCCTAGTAACAATATACAATTTCATTCTTAAAACTGGTTTCTAATCTTCAAATTGGAAAGTCTCCAAAATTTGCATGATCCACAAACCTAATAAACCTGTACATTCAGTATCCTCTCACAGACCCATCCAGCTCACCTCAGTCTTCAGTAAGCTATTGAAAAAAATTATCGTTTGTCGACTCCATAAGTATCTTGACACAACTTCTCTGTTACCTATCCATCAGGCGGGCTTTCGTCCTGGATTTTCCTTAAATGACCAGCTACTTCGTCTTAGCACAATAATTACTAACCAATATAACAAAGCTTTACCATCATGTTTTATTCTCATGGATTTAGAGAAGGCGTTCGATAAGGTTTGGCATTATGGCCTCATTAAAAAATTGCAGTCGTTCAAACTTCCCGTGTGCTAGCTTAGGTTAATATATTCTTTCATTTCAAATCGCATTGCTTATGTTACAGTTGGTAAAGCCCTCTCTTGGCCGATTTTTCCTCTAACTAGTGTACCACAAGGATCATCTCTCAGTCCTTTATTATATATCCTCTATGCATCCAATATCCCTTCTGTACCACGCAACGTATTTATTTTTCAATACGCTGACGATACAGCTTTTCTTGCACTCGGTAAAACTGTGCATCAGCTTAACATTGCTTTACAAGCAACACTTGATAATTCCGTCAAGCGGTGTAAGAAATGGCACTTAATGATCAACTCCGAGAAAACACAAGCTCTAGTATTTCTACCGCCTAAATGTCGTTCCAAAGTCCATAGAAACCCAACTCTTTTGCGCCTAAGTGTTGATGGGTACCCTGTACGCCCTTCCACCACTGCTACCTATCTAGGCGTGGTTTTCGATTCAAAGCTCAGCTGGAATGCTCACTTGAAAAAACTAACGGACAAGGCCAATCTTAGATTAAATCTTTTGCGAAGCCTCACAGGAACAACTTGGGGATTAAAAGCCGATATATTGCTTCATACTTACAAAGCATTCCTTCGTCCGGACCTTACTTTTGGACATACCGTTTGGTGCAATGCTTCTGCTTCTTTCTATGAAAAACTTAGCATCCTGGAACGACATGCTATTCGTCTGGCGTATCGAATTAAACTTCCATATGCGACGTGGCTCACGTATGAGTACATAGACTTTCCAAAGATGACCGAGCATCTCGCACAACTTCGGCTTAGGTACATAACCTCTCGCATCCGAACAGGCCATCCGCTTTTCTTGGATATACTTCACACTGACGCACTTACCGACGCAGCATACCGATACAAGCACTCTCCATTAAATATCTTCGTATCTGTGTATGTGACATATGAACAACTTCCTGCGGCTGAAAGGGAAATATATGAAGTATACGTCATTAATCATTATCTTCCTCATATCTTTCCATCTTAGCACAGATATCCTCATCACTAACAAGAGCTTCCCAATGTGTTCATTAGTCCCGAGCCACCCCGGGACAGAAGAATTAACACTGCATGTGTCTCACTAATCAAACTCTGTTTGTGACGTGTAAGCACTTCATCTCATTTTTATAATCATCATTATTCTTTATTCTATTAAATTTCTTATGCACTGTAATTCCTATTAGTATCCTAGCACCTCAAATATATATCTACACTTTTCTGTTATATATTTTTTCTTTCCAGAAATAATCTATGGATTTATTTTGCATTTACTAATCTTTGTGTTCATGATTACTGCACTTTGCCCTTATATCATTGCCTTGAATCAATTGTGATACTTTGAACTCCATGCCAAAGAGAGGGCCTAACCCTCTAATGGCTAGGAGTAGGAAATTATTTTATAAAACTAAAATTGATGAATAAAGATGTCAATATGTTACCCTATTCCCGTACTCCTAAAAAATCTGTGGTATTAACAAAGCATAAAGTCTTAGTTTTACAGTGTTCACTTCTGGTTTCTGGGGTTCTTGGTTCGATTCCAGCTCGCGAAAATTGAATTTTGTAATGAACGAATTTCGTGTGCGTGGGTTTTATCGGTTTACTTCCGTTTCCTACCCCTTTATTCATTCCACCACTTCATTCATTTCTTATCACCACTATCTCCTTCAGCCTAATTGGCATTCCGTGGAAAGTAAAACTCAAAGATTTAATTTTGTTTTCACACAACACAAAGCAACACGTGCGAAATGGATCTGTAACAACAAAGCGTAGTATAATGTCAAATCATAGGTAAGACCATATAAACAGGAGCACTGTTGGAACACATTCCGTCAAGGTCTTATCGATATTTCTGAGCTCAAACTGAAAAGCAACAACACTAAACAACAACGTTCCCCGATAACAGTAACAAATCTGGAATATCAAAATCAGCAAATAAAGGAAGTGAATGAAAATACATAAGTAACAACTTACCTTAAAATATATTTCATACAGCGTAGAAACTTTTAGAGTAGAAACACAATATTCAATCAAATATGTAATATGAAGAGGAACCGGTATCGTACATTGATTTCAACGGCTAAGTTAACCGAAAATTAAATTTGTTATAGCTTTCGGTTACGGAACAGATACTGTTTTCTGTTTAAATTCCGTTGGTCCTCTTTCATAACCTTGTTGTATTGCACTGTTTCAAGTACTAAACAAGTGTGAGTAATACAAAAGATTGAAGTCCACTAGGGAGCAGCGGAATATCATTTGGGAAAATGGGCCCTCCTTTAACTACCTCTAAATATAGGCATATAAAGAGGAACTGTCATCTTTCAATAGGATCCATTAAGATCCATTTCTTCCCTATTTCTGATTCTTGCTTGCTATATGCATAGACATATTTTACGTTGGTGAAACCACTTTTAACTTTTTTTTTTAATATTCCCATGCAACGCAACGAAGGGAATATCCCTTAACCTTAGCTGCTGGGAGCTGTTCTGTTCAATTATCAGAAAATAAGGTTGAGACATCTTGCACTGAAATGTCTAGGTTATAAACAAGGAAAGTTCAATTATTATCGACCAAGTTGTATTATGTCTCGTATCTTTTCAACTGTCTTGTCTTTTTGTCTTTTCTTTCTTTCTCTTTTTGTTATTGATAATATGTGAATGCAACTAACACCATAACGCTCATTACCCCTTTCACTATTAGCAAATACTTTAATTTTTGATACAAGATTAACAGTCTTCAGACTTGTATCTAAAAATCATTGATGACTTCAGAAGGTTTTCCCCAATGAGGATTTAAATTTAGTGGCAGTTCAAAAGTACTGCTTAAATACTGGAAATTGACGACGATACGAGTTCTGCCCTCAGGGTTAATTTCGCATCTCCGGGGCAAATTTCCCTCGAGCAACACTCCGAAATCATAACTGTCCCTGATATTCTTGTTTCACACAAATGTCAAACTTCGTTGTCTGCTTTTTCTACACAACTGTGAAAGGCATTCATGTTGCAAGTGTAAGCCGTAGCCAAGAGAGACTGTGGTCGAAAATAGTCATACATTTTCTTGATTTAAAATTACTTGAGGTTCTCCATTTCTTCCCAATATATCACTTTATTATTTATTTCAAAAAATTAATTCACTTTCAGCGTTATATAAACATGATCTCAGTTACCAGCAGATTTACAAAGGTTGTTGGGAAAGGGACTGGGTCCAATTCACTTTGACGATAAACGAATGCTTGAGATATGGAAAGTAAATTTTACATCAAAGCACAATTAACAGTACGTTTATATATCTAGAAAACGAGGGAGATCATATCTCAGTTAAGAAAGAATTATAGAGATTTTTAGTTCCTAATACGTGCTACTGATTATCAAGTTTTCTTATATTTGTACTGATAACGCACAGCGGTGTTTTCGTTATGTCTTCTTCGTAAACGGTGTAGGGATATTTCAAAAGAGAAATTTTTTCTTCCTGAAAGAACTTGCAAAAGTGTGTACAAACAGCATCTTGGTGCCACATTACAGATGCAATATATCTAATTCTAAATGATCGTCTTTCTATAGATGTTTGCAAAAATGATGACAGGTTTTTTCCTTTCCAGTATGGTTTCCTTTCAATCTGATATAAACAGCAATTTGTTCCTCTGGATTAAATCCTTTATTTCCGGTCAGATGAATGCAAATGAAATGGAGTTAAATCTTTAAGTTTTACGACCTTCGATTATGCTGGCTAGGCTAAAGGAAACGGTGATGACGGGAAATGACCGAAATGTTGGAATGAAGCGGGATGAAAGGGCAGAACTCTGAGAAAACCTACACACACGGAGTATGTTGATCACAAAGATCAGTTTTCGCGAGCTGGGATCGAAACAAGGACCCCATGCGTCAGAAGTTAGGGCTGTAAAACTGAGCCGAAGCGGCTTCTGGTAAGAAGTATGATTCCGAGTTACTTGTTTCCCCTTAAACAAGAATTTCATTTGTCTCTTTGGTGAAATCCTTTGCTCCTAATGAATGTTGAATTACTGTGCTATCGCATGCATTTCTCTAATTATATTTCTACTTTCAGTCAAGCTAATCAAACCTTTTTAACAACACAAATTTTTACAAATATTTAGACCCAAGGTGACCACGTATATAATGAATCGTACACAAATTAAGAGTTTTTAGGGGAAGATGCATTTTCTCTTGACTTTTCGGCGCTTTACGTTCTCAGAGCAATCGTTGAGTACTTAAAGCCATTACTAAATCAACAAGAATACTGACACATTACATATACATATACGTAATCAAGTCATTATTATTATTGTTATTATTATTATTATTATTATTATTATTATTATTATTATTATTATTATTATTATTATTATTATATAGTGATAATATTTTCACTATGTCTGTGAAACACAAATTTTGACACTATCAAGTTTGTTTCAGTTATATGGGTATAAATTAAAAAAATAAAGTCAATTACGATCAGCAGTGTTAATCTATGGTAACTTCTAAACTATGTCAACAATACACAGAAACTTGGAATAGTACATCTCTAGCTAATGGTTGCAATGCAGGAATAAGCATGGGCGCCGCAGGATTTTTTCCAAGGAGGGGCAAGACACACACATTCATACAATCATATTATATATATATATATATATATATATAATACCCCACTCTCACATCAAAAGACATATGCACGTAATTCTTCATGTCGAACTGATCAATTATTTTAACGCATAGTATATCTTCGTTAACTATATAGTAAACATATTTTTTTTAAAAAAAATCAACAGATTAGATATTAGAATAGTATTGACAAGAAAAAAAGCATCATAAATAATCTACTTAGTATACATTTCATTCACTGGAGTTCCTTAAACACAAATACAAGCGGACGAGGACTCTCGTTAGTGAATCTAGTATTTGCTTGCTCTATGAACACATTCTTGTTTACAAGCACATGTTTTCAGTCTTTCCTGGATCTTTTCTCTTGCATTCTTAAGCGTAACCAAGATTTTACTCTAATTAAAGTACTAAGTGAACGTTCTACTGTGCAACTAGTCACCGGAAGCGAAAGAAATATTTATGTTACACTCCGAAAAGCGGCAGCTGAGGCTTCGGTATCTGTGTATAGTTGGTGAAAGAGTTTGTGACATCTCAGCGATGATTTTCAAACATGTTCAAAATAACTTCAATGTAATCTTCGAGCGTGGAAAGATCTATTGCCTCTCCCTGTAGAGCATTTGTAGTTGGCTCTAAAATAGCAGTGTGTTTGGCCATGATGTGCATTGATATTACTAATGTAGAAGGTGACGCTGAACATTGTAAGTATGTAATGTGTACTTTGTTTGGCACTTCTATTTCCACCAGGGGGAGCTATTTTAGGCAATTCACTATTTCTGAGATTTTTCCAAAAATATTCTGATGCTTTTGTTCTTTACAGATCACCATATTTCACAGAAGGGAGACGTATTAGGAACAAGATTTATTTCTAACAGACCTTTTACGAAAAAAAAAATATATTTTGCATAGTTGCAACTGAACTTCGAATATATTTTAACTTCAGTAGTGTCATTAATAACCAAATTTAATTTATGGCTAGTACAGTGAAGAAATAACGCCTTAGGATATTGCTTTTGTATTATTCTGTTCACACCATCTTCCACTCCTACCATTGTAGCCCATAGGGCATAACACTGTCCACATAATTTCGACTATCAAGTCACATTTTGACAAAAAGGATAAAACTTCGTTGGAACTGCCTTTGCCTTTCGTTGGAAGTTCCTGTAGAGCCAGAAAACCACGGAATTCTTCTATTTGGGTATGATTTAGAGTTGAGTCTAAATATTATATAATTCCTACTGACAACTGCTCTACACCAGAAATGACCACACTTTCATCAGCAGTTACTCTGAATGATTTTCTTTATTTGCTTCCGTAACAAAACATTTTAAAATTCCTTTTCACAAACTGTAAATTCATTTTGAATTCATTGTGGAGTTTTTTCCGCATAGTTCTTCAATGTGTTCTTTCAACACAGTGGGCCTTATGCAGAGTCGTTCTGACGAGTGATTAGTGCCATATTAGAGTTCGACTAACATAATTCCTGCAGTAGTGATGCCTTTAGTATGACGCTAATCACACGTCAAAACGACTTTGCGTAAGGCGGAGTGTCTCCAGGCGCGACACAAAGGGTCCTATGCAGAGTCGTTCTGAAGCGTGATTACTGCCATACTAAAAAGTTCGACTAACGTATGTTACCTGCAGTATTCAGGCCTTTAGTATGACGCTAATCTTATTTTAAAACGACTCTGCATAAGGCGGAATAAGTCTAGCAGATCAAGGAATACACCCGAGTTTGATTAATTACTTCGAAATGATATATCATGTGTTATGCAGAAAAAGATGGAAGATAATATAGGACCTTGATTTGCTTGATTCCGGAATAAGGACAACGCTATTCTCACCTTTTTCGCCTCTTAGAAAAGAAGTCATATGCATTCTGAACACCACCATTAACAGAGATTAAAAAACTAAAAATAAACAGTATCTTCGGCTTCCGAAAGCAATTGAACTCAAGCTTTTGTCACCACAAAAGCCTATAAAAGTTAATCTTTTTCGAAAATCCAAGGGGGGCAATTGACCCCTCTTGCCCCCTTTGTGGGCGCCCATGGGAATAAGATATGATAAATAGATTTTCCCTCCGACCTTCAATCCATATTGAAAAAAGAAACATTATTCGCTATATGTTACGGTACTGCTTTTCCCATATAGGGAATAAGAACTCCTTCTTGGCTAAGCGGTTAGCACACGCGCCATTGGCGTAGGTGATCCCGGGTCAATTTCCGGTAGGAGCTAATTCTGTTTGAATGCCACAGTAAACTAGAAGTCTAGGTTTCACATAGTTTGTAGCTGAAAGGTGATGAAAGAAAAAAAAACAGGACTAACCAAAGATTGGGCGCAGCAAATTGCACTGATCAGGTGCTAAATCTGAGTAGCTAAATTATTACAAGTAATTATCATGAACTCTTATTAATCACTTATTTAATACGTTAATAAACTTCGACATAATCTTAATACATTTACGAATAATGCTGTACTCTTATCTTAAAATCACAAGCAATCGTAAAATGAATCTAACTACTCATTGCAATATACAGTTTACAACAACCACAGGTGAGTGCATTTCATTCTCTTCTACTACTTCATGTACATGGCGTTAAAACACTAGTCATTTGCTGCCAACTCTGATATTCCCCACTATTCCATAACCAACAACATTCCCCTCCTTATTTTTTTATTTCTCTTTTTATTTCCAATAAGCTTGCACTAGTTTAAAAATGACTTTTAAATGTGATCATATTTATTTTCTAACTCCACGCAAATTCAAGCTGTTGATGTAAACCAACAATGTTAATACCGGGAAATATTGCCATTTGCGATAATATGAGTCACAGATCTGCCTCTATTGTAATAAGACTGCCGTAACATCTAGAATTAAAAGTGTGAAATCTCCTTATGTTTTATAAAATTTCTTCCGTGAATTTTTTTCTTCTTCTTAGTATGTTTATCATTATTCGTTAATTTCAGCAATGATCTCTATTCAGATTCATGAGGCTGAAAAGTTACCCTAGCCTCTATTGACTGTTTCGGGTCTATCAGTTTTCCATGTTTCAGTGATAATTGATGTATCCCTTGAGTCTGAATGGAGTTGTTTGCCATTTTTTGGTGGTGCTCTTTCGCGGTGGTTTGTGAATAGTAAGGACTTCAACTATTAGAACCTACATAAAGGTTATTTATGTTGATATGCGTTAAAGAGGTTCAACCTATCGTAAATGTACTAATTGGTATTTCACGTTATTAGAACATAGTCGGATATTTGGTGGAATGTCTCCTGATGTTACTGATATAACAAAAGAATTTACAATAAAATAAAAATTATGCCAGGATTAGTGACACCCTATTCAATAAATGGCGTTGGATATTGTTTTTGTTTGTACATATCAGTTCATAAATAATAATAATAATAATAATAATAATAATAATAATAATTAAAACCACAATGTAATTGATACTATTTTTTAAGTACTAAATTCCCTTACTAAATATTTTATTTACTTTTTCTTTCTGGAAAATAGGTTTAAAATATTAAAATCACTGTAATAAAACGTATAATATAGAATATGACTAGGGGAGAACCAAAAAGTCACTTTGCTCTGGTGGAAATACAACTTTAGAAAATTATAAGTATTTGCATACCATACATTTGTACTGGCTTTGAACCGGATTACACCGTAGAAATTTACGTTTGTACCTTACTTAGATTCGAAAAGATCGAAAAATAATGTGGTGCCTCTAAGTTCAGGTGAACGTAGCAGGACCACTGATTAATTTCTACAAACCCGAAGATTTTCTACAAATGAAACTTTTTACGTTAGAATCCGGTACAAACTCAGTACGAAAGATTCGTACAGGAAAATCTTCAGATGTTTAAAAATTTGTATACTGGTTCTGCTAATTTCACGTGAACATAGCAGGATATTTTGTTTCGATTTCTTCGAATTTGAAGCCACTACGAATGAAAATTTGTACGTTACAATCCGACACAAATGCAGAACAAACTATTCGTACAGGAAAATTTTAAAATTCGTAGAAATCAGACAGTGCTGCTGCTTGTTCTCGTGAACTTAGCGGGACGAATTTATTATTCGATTTTTCGAATTTCAGACAGGTACAAACGAAAATTCTTGCGGCACAATCCGGTACAGACGCAGTACAAACGATTTGTACACAAAAATCTTCAAATTTGTAGATATTTATCAGTGGTCCAGACATTTTCACGTGAACTTAAGCAGGCCAATTTATTTTTCGATTTTTTTATCGAATTTGAGACTGGTCCATAATTTTTTTTAAAAGTACAATCCGGTACAAACGCAGTACAAACGATTCGTACAAGAAAGTCTTCAGATTTGTAGAAATGTGTATTCTGATTCTGCTAAATTCATGTGAAGTTATAAGGGCCACATTATTTTTCGATTTTTTCGAATTTATGGCCGGTTAAAAAGAAAATTTTTACGTTAAAATCCGGTAAAAACGCGCTAACTTACAACGAGTCACACAGAAAACTTTCAAAATTTGTAGAAATTTATCAGTGGTCCTGCTGGTTGACATGAACTTAACAGGACTACGTTCGTTTCGGATTTTTTCGAATTTGAGAGCGGTACAAAGGAATATTTTTACGGTACCATCCAGTACAAACGCAGTTCAAGAATCTCCAAATTTGTAGAAATTTAAAAGTCGTCCTGCTATGTTCATATGGACATAAAGGACCACATTATTTTTCGATTTTTTCCAATATGTGGCCAGTACAATCGAAACTTTTTTCGGTACAATCCGTTACGAACACAGTACAAACGATTCATACAGAAAAATCTTAAAATTTGTAGAAATTTAAAAGTGGTCATGCTATGTTCATGAGAACTTAGAAGGAACACATTAGTTTTCGTTTAAAAAAAAAAAAAAAAAAAAAAAAATTCTGGTACAAAGGAAATATTTTACGGTATAAACGGGTGCAAAAGCAGTACAAACGTAAGTTACGCAAATATTTATAATTTTCAAAAGTGGTCCTGCTCAGTTCAGATTCGTCTTCGAAACGTAATCTAAACATAATTAATAGTAATGTCCATCCTTCTAATAATGATATAAAAGGTAATATATTTAATTTATTACTGCCGAAATTTCAGTGTTATAGCTACAGAAGTTGCTCACAGGTGGCAGCGTAATACATTGTGAACTCAATACTAAATTTTTAGAAACACAAGGAGAGTGATAATACATTAAAAACCATATTCTTAATTTCGTTGCCCTTTTGATCAACCACTCTTTTGTTTTCTCTCAGTAATAGAGCTTTTTTTGAACTCTAGGATTAATATTTTTCTTCTCACATTACATTGAGTAACATCTTGGTATTAATTCAGAATAAGAAGCATCCAGCAGTTTCACTATACAATAATTTATAATTTTCTTTTTAGAGAAGCAAGAATCGGTACTTTATGCCTTTGCTTCATGAAAAAATTTCTGAATAATAGAGCATAATTATGCTTTATAACGAAAGTCTAGCAGTAAAGAAAACGTTTTGTTTCTAATTTTATTTTTATTCTAACAAGATATGATGGGTTATCAGTTATCAATTTTTGTTTTAATGTTAATCCTATAGAGTTGAGTTTGATTTCAATTTAGCGTCCCTTTCAGCTGCAACGCTAAGTGAAACGTGGACTTCTAACTTATTGTGGCATCCAAACCGCATTAGCTTCTACCGGAAATCAAACCCGTGTCTCTCAGGCCAAAGCATGTGTGCTAACGACTTAGTCACAAGGGAGTTCTTATCTTATTCAATATGGGGATAAGCAGTAGAGGGTGCGAATAATGTTTTTTTTTTTTTAATATGGGCTCAAGGTCGGAGGGAAAATCTATTTATTATATCTTATTCCTCTATTGCAATCACTAGTCATACGTAAACTATTTCAAGCTTGTGTGTATTATTCACGTAGTTTACGAGTCTACCATAGTGTACACTCTAGAACGAAACTGACTTTCATTTATACCCATGTAATCGCAAAGTGAAACAAACGTCGTAATGTCAAAACTTGTGTTTCAGAGATAGAATACTGAAAATATTATTACTATTAATAATAATAATACTAATAAGGACGTGATTACGTATAAGTATATGCAATGTGTCAGTATGCTTGTTGAGTTACTAATAGCTTCAAATACTCGTCGTTTACTCTGAGTATGTAAAACGCCCAGTAGTCCAGAGAATTGTATCTTCCCCTTTAACCACTTGCTGGGTATATGGTTGCTTATATATGTGTTCGCGGCGGCTCTGGATACTTTGTAATAATTTATGTTGATGGAAAGGTTTGATTAACTTGAATGAAAGGAGAAATATTATTAGAGAAGTGCATGCGATACCAATAAAGTAATTCAATATTAATTAGGAACATAGGATTTGACCCAGAAGAAGAATCAGATCCTTCTTTTGGGGTAATCAAATAACTCGAAATCATACTTCTTACCAGAGGACGCGGCGGCTCAGTTGTACAGTGTTCATTTCTGATGCATGGGGTCCTTAGTTAGATCCCAGCTCGCGAAAAGTGAACTTTGTGATGGACAAACTCCGTGCGCGTGGGTTTTCTCTGGGTACTCCCGTTTCTCACCACTTTCTTCATTCCACCATTTCATTAATTTCCTATCATCACAGATTCCTTTAGCCTAACCAGCGTAATCGTCGGTCGTAAAACCAAGATTTCATTTCATTTCATTTGCATGCATCTTACCGGAAATAAAAGATTTGACGTCCAGAGGAACAAATTGCTGTTTATATCAGATTAAAAGGAATCCATACTGGAAAAGAAAGAAGCTGCCATCATTTTTGCAAACATGTATAGAAAGACAATCATTTAGTATTGGATGTGTTGCGCCTGTAATATAACTGGTTGTGGTACAAAGATGCTGTTTGTACACATTATTGCAAGATCTTTCAGGAAGAAAAACTTGTCCTGAAATATCCCTACACCGTTTACGAAAAAGACATAAGGAAAACACCATTGTGCGTTATCAGTACCACCATGAAAAAAAAAATGAAAATCAGTAGCATGCTTTACAAACTACAAATCTCTGTAATTCTTTCTTAAGGTAAAGTATTATCTCTCTCTCTGTATATATATAAACGTACTCATAATTGTGTTTTGATGTAAAATTTGCATTCCATATCTCAAGCATTCGTTTATCGTCAAAGTGAATTGGATGCAGCCCTTTTCCGAACAACCCTTCTGAATCTGCTGATAATTGTGATGATGTTTATACTGGCTACGTCTGAATCTGCTACTGGCTTACACTTGCAGCATATATATTACTTATTTCCGATGTCAACGTTTATCGTCATAGAATGAAAATGATAACTAATAGTGGGAGGATTTTCTTCAATTGATAAAGAATCTCAAGGCAACATAAAAATAACTATCGGCAAAACTGTACTAAAGTCGGATCTGGTTCCAATTTAATATTTCTTACGGTTTCAGTACTGATTTCCGTAGAACGCAAACGTTAATCGATACTAAGATGCAGTTGCTTAAAATCAATTCAGCCTTACAATAATATGTTCTATCACCTCCATTAAAAATCTATTTATTCAAGAAAGGTTCAAACTAACGATCCCAAGTTACAACTTTTATCGCAATAGAAGAAAAATGGTAAGTCATAACGAGTAATGGCTTACTGATCTTGATTAATCATCCGAGGAACAGACCCTAGTTATTGATTTTATTAGTATATTGCAAGTAGAAGTAATAGATGCATTATTTTTATTATTGAATTCCCATAGTTTGGAATACTAGTATACACTGTTAAAAATACTTTTTCAAATCTGAAAAACAGTTTCTTATCTGCGTCCAGAATGTCTTTTCTTAGAAACAAGAGTTTGAAACTCTCATTAATGAGAAACGAAGTAAAGTAGATGAAGTTGTATCAAGCAAAACGAGAAAATACATTGTTAGTTTCCTTATGAATGAGAATTGCCAAAACTCATTTCTAAGAAAATATTGTCTCGGTGCACAGATAAGAAACGGTTTCTCAAATTTAAGAAATTATTTTTAACAGTGAATGACCGGTACCTTATGATAACAAATGTTTCATATCTGTGCACTGAGAATATTTTTTCTTAGAAACAAGAGATTGAAACTCTCATTGATGAGAAACAAAGTAAAGTAGATGAAGTTGTATCAAGCAAAACGAAAAAATACATTTTTACTTTCCTTATGAATGAGAATTGCCAAAACTCATTTCTAAGAAAATATTGTCTCGGTGCACTACTAAGAAAAGGTTTCTCAAATTTAAGAAATTATTTTAACACTAACAGTTCTTTATTATTATTATTATTATTATTATTATTATTATTATTATTATTATTATTATTATTATTATTATTATTATTATTATTATTATTATTATTAGATAAAGTAGCTGTAGTGAAGAAATATAATGAAAATTATGGTTACAATGCATAACAAATCTCAGTAATTATTGATGTAACGGTCTAAAATTTTTCAAGACTTCTGTTCCCTAACGATTTTATATCCTCCAACTTCTGTAACTGGTTGCATGCCTGAATACAATTGTTTCCTCATTTTTAAATCAGTCGAGACTTTAGGTTGGGTTTCGTATCACACTCCACTTCCTGGATGAGTAGCAGGCTTTGCAGGGATAATGAAAGTTAAGTGCAGGCTTTCATTATTGCCTTTGATGATTTGGAGTTTAGCATCCCTCTTAGCAATGGCACTAAATCAGACGTGGATCTAGAACTTCACTTGGAGTCCAAACCACATAAGCCCAGACCAAGGAATGCAGTTTTACTCCAAAACGTAAGAATGTCATTCGAGAAAATTGGACTTTCCCGACGAAGAATTCCATAAAACATTTTTTAAATTTAGTAGCAATGTGTTAATCAGTACGGATTCTAGGCGAGTGTACATAAATGGAGAATTGACAGCCAAATGTCAATAAATATACCCTAATAATAAACTACTTTTTGAATATGTAGAGGCTTTAAAACATGTAACTCCATTGATATTTCGAACTCGATCTTTTCCTGATGACCCTACATTCTCTTTCTTATCGTCTCTCGAAAGAAAAAGAACTGAATAGATTTAGAATTTAGATTTATGGGCTTTTGGCATCTATGGCCATTTAGACAGTCACGTTTGACGGATGACGTTCCTCGCCAAGCACACTATCCTGGGGAAAAGGAATGAAGAAACACCCCTAGGACTTATAAGTTAGGCTTCAACCTCACATTTGACAGGCACGTATCAGGAAAACGCAGGAAAACCTCATTCAGAGTGGGTGGCCTAGAAAATCTTTTTACACTTTTTTCCACTGAGTGCCGCCACCGAGAAACGAACTCTTGGCCGCTCGCAACGAAGGCGAGAGCGTTAGAAACGAGAATGGAATATAAGACAATGTAAACTAGAAGACATCTCAAAAATGTTTTATTTTCCGTTGACCACGTTTGCTTATATACAAATGTAGCAAAGGATAAAACTGTTAGACCGGAAGTAAATTATACCAAGCAAACTGTCATAGAATTTGAGTGTGATAAGGTGATAGGGAGTGTATGGGCGAATGAGTGTAAATAATGGAGTTAAGTGTAGTTAAGTGTGAATGAGGGTATCAATAATATTTGAGGAAGTCAGTGTTGGGAGGTTCATGGTAACAGATTTTCAAGTTTCAGTATTTCATTTTGAAATCAATTTTCAGATAATATAAGAAAATTAATAATTTGCTTTCAAAATTCATCAAAGACATCAAAGTTGTACCGCTACATTATGTACAAAATTGTGACTATATCAAAAGCATGGAAAGGCTTAGGTACTCGAGATTTTAATAGGATATTGGAAACAAAAATATGTCAAGCGAATTGAGAATTAGCTACAATGTACCACTTTTTGAAAAGAAAAGAGATGTGCAAGAATGTGGCAATTGCACTGGAATAAAACTTACGAGCCATCCAATGAAGTGCTGGGAGGGAGTGATAGAACGATTGTTGAGAGAAGAGACTCAAATTATAGAAAAAGCAATTTGGTTTCTGGCCAGGGCGATCGGTAACGGATGCAATATTTGCACTTAGGATGCTAATGGAAAAGTACAGAGAATACTAGAAGGACCTTCATATGGCTTTCATCTCTAGAGAAAGCGTATGACAAAGTGCACACTATCATTCACCGCGATTTGAGATTGATTAAGCAATAGAAGGTGCGTCTTCTTAAGCTCTTGCTAAGAAATGACCAGGAACATCTTACCAACTGTTTTAAAACTGTATGAACGGTATCTGACCGGTGGGAAGAAGTAGTTTATTGTCAACACTGGACGAAGCGTATGTTTATCTGGATGACTGTAGAAGAGGAGAGGTAAGGAAGAGGTGATGCGTTTTCAAGAATATGATGTCAGGATCAAAGATTACTGAAAATAGATTATCAAGTATTTTATCGCATGACTAATGTGATCGTAAAAGTGGAGACTGCAAGGATATTTGATCTGTGTTCTGCGTTCTACTATAGGATGTAAGAAAGCAATTTTATTTATATTCACTTTTAATTAAGGTTGAAGAAAAGTAATTTCAGGTTGTTTAATATTTACACATACATAAACCTTGCACTGGCATGTTCCTTCTACAAAATTTCATTATAAGTAGCTAACTTTATTTGAATTCTGCTAAATCAGTAACAAGAATCAATTTATTAATAATTTATTCTGACCAACAGAGTCAATGTGCAGACTACTGATTTCTAGTAATAATTCTAATTAAACCCGCTCTTTCAATTAAATACATCATCATCATCATCCATCATTATTGTCAGTAGTTTTGAAATAAAATACAAAAAATGCAAACTCTTTATCATTCATTTACATTGTATGTATTAGAACGTATTCTGATGCGCTGTACATGAATATTCGAGAGGTGTAATTTCACATAGTGATAATTTGGGACATCGATAGTGCACCATTATACTCACCCTGAAGCAATTTATTTAGATCCTTCTGCTATTAGGGTAATACATTTGGGCCTCAAAAGCAAATTTTTAATTTTTATTTTAATAAACATATTGAAACGTTTTATATATAAACAATATTTTAATTAATAACATTCTTCCATTTTGTTTTGTTCATAAATTATGTTAAGTATTGACGGCTATTAACTCAATAATCGTAATAATAGTTAAAATACAAATATAAAGCGAAACAGCTTACCTTCCTTTAAACAAAATTCTTATATTCACTACGAGTTGACAGCCATTCAAAATAAAATTTAGGTCAATCAACCCGTTGAGAAGAGGAGTAGAAAAAGCGAAAATCAAGAACGGAGATTATTTTACCAGACTCTCTCTTTGATCCAATAATATACACCTCAGCTCATACTGTAATATTAAATAAGTAGTTCCCTCGGTAATTGCAGGTGTCAGTGGATATTTGTCGTTCCCGTCTTTTACAAAATTTTCATAAAGCAACGCAACGCAACAGAAAGCCAAAATCCACCTTAACTACTATTATCAACAACATAAACAGAACCTTGCGTTGCGTTGATGCAACTGTTACGCAATAGGACAAAATGAGCAGCCACAAAAGCAAACCTTTTATGTTATAATGTCTTCCACAGACCTGGTTTCTATTCCCAAGGGAACTGATGTGGCACGGATTCCCCATAGCCCTTGTTTGGCATAGCGTTCGTACTGAAAGGGACGATAATTTCCAACCCAACTAGAAATATAATTTTATTAATAATACCCTCCGCTTTCCGTGGCTACTTGTCTCCCTATTTTTATTATCTCTTGCTCCGCTACATACACTTCCTACGTGTGATATCTATGATCTAGAACAGTGGTTCTCATAGTAGGGTACGCGGACCTCTGAGGGTCCCTGGGACGTATCCAGGGGTTTCGCGACGCCTAAACTTTGAAATGTGTTATAATAAAGTGGAACTCACTGCTGTTATGCAAGAAGTACTTATTTCAGTTACTAAAAAGAAAGCAATTAGAAATTATACTTACGTCTGTATATTTAAATGTTTTCCTACTTCACTAAATTTCTGCTCTATGAGTATGAAGAGTTGTCTAAAAATGCATTGCAACATTTGACGTCTTTCCCTACAACTCACTCACATGAACATACCTTTTCTGCTTTGCAGTATTAAAACCTGAAAGAAAAATCGTTTTAATGTGGAATCGGACTTAACATTAAATTGTGGCAAAACTTATTCCGGTTTTCAGTGCAATTATGAAAAAACAGGAAGAATTTCTTACCTCAAATTAGTAACGCCACATTTGAGAACATTGTTGATCAAGTGACTTTCCTTTTTAAAAAAGTACATTAATTTACAGTCTTGAAAGTTAGTTTAAAATTAATTATTGCAATATTTTTTAAAAATCTTTTTCTTGCCAGTGGTAATTTTAATCAGTATAGTTTTTAATACCATGTGAAATTTCAGATAGCATTACAAGGGGGTTCGCGGATCACTTTACGAATGAACAGGAGGTCCG